>NW_027205826.1:7747500-8347500 GCF_024711535.1 Dipodomys merriami | reverse complement strand
TATCTTCCATTTCTTTCTCTAATTGATCTATGGTGGAACTGAAAAGTCAAAGAGTAAATGTTAGTCATTAACAACCAGTAAGACTAATTATTAAATACCAGTCAATAATTACAACTCTTCAAGTCTTTGTTCAAGGTCCAAAGCCTGTTTTACATCACAGTGCTTATTCTTCATTACATGGCTCATCCATCTGTAGAAAAATTTTACATGTAATGATTTGTGTATGTACCTCTGAGATCTAAAGGTCTCCTGTATGTATGTAAGCATTCAATAAACTTGAAGGATGAGTGAGTTTCGGAGAGATGAAAAGAGAACAATGGAAGGGGTGATAATGCTCAAAATTCATATTGAATCAAAATCCCTTTGTACAATGACTTAAAGGTAATAACAAATGTTTAATAATGGTTTAACCTTTCTCACAGTGTTTAGAAATGATTCAAGCTCTTCAAGTGTGCTTTCCTTATTATTGTATTTTCCTTCATGTAAATCCATCCCTAGCAGCTTGGTTTCTTTTCCATGTTGAATATTATCTCCATGATTCTTACTAGTCTTATATATGAAAGTTTCTTATAGCCCAGTTTGGAAGAAAATATCACAAATGTATTAGATTTTTATGAAAAGACTGAGAGAAGTTTGACCCAAGTTAGTGGTTGAGTTTCTTTCATGCTTTTTCCCTAACAGTTTTCCTTGTCTCTGAGGAAATTAACCCAGCTTTCAAATAACTCAAAGAACGGTCACTTTTTCAAATAATTCATCCAAGTGTGGATTTTATGAACCAGGAATATTCTAGTTCATTTAATTTAGGGTGGTTTTTAGATTCAGGCTAATAAGTTGAAATTTTTAAGGCCGATTACCGGATAGATTATTTCCATGTGCTCTGCTTCCTGGCTAAATTTTCTATCTCAGAACCCTCCAGTTAAAAATATAGCAAGAATATCAAAGGAAAGAGGACAATGGATTCAGGTTTCTGGAATCAGAGATGCCTTTATATGGCTGATAACAGTCAACTGTCTAATCGGTCAGTATTATGGAAGCCATCTCTTTGTTTATTAGAAAAGTTCTATTTCTCCTTTCAAACTATTTAAGTGGCACAGTTGTACTTCATTTCAACCCAAATTTCTCATGTGACCTTGCATACACAGTGACTGCTTTGTAATGTCTGAGTCCCAAATCTTTCAGCAAAGTTGAGAGAATATTGAAAATTATGAGCTGTAAACATCATTTGGCCATTTTGGCTTAGGGTTGGCAATGCAGAGTTATCTGGCTGCTGGATTTCATTTCTGAAATGGACTCAGATTTTACTTGAATGAATTGCTGTGTTCAGAAAGGCATCGCCATAACTGTTTCTGCCTCGAATGTATATCAATTCATCACTGGCACACCTAGGATCTTTCACATTTAGTGGATTAAAATAAAAAAGGGTAGGGAACAGCGTGCCAACCACGTTACAATTGGCTTCTGCTTGCTATCACCTCCTCCATAGAGGTTCCACTCAGAATGTTTGTTCTGCTACAATTAATCACATGCTTTTCAAATGTCAACACAATTTTCATGGTCTGGTAAAAAAGTAGTATTCATAATAGAGAAAAATAATAGAGTTACCATTAAAAATTGATCTGTCACTGTTCATTTTAAAACCGTGGGTCCTGCCTGAACAAACTGTATGGAATTTTGGAAGTTTCCATCCAATGTATCTCCCCCATATGCCTGCCTGCAAAGTTTACCTGGCTTTCCGCCTTTAGTCCATGCTTCACCATCCTACACCATTAGACTTACAATAATTTTTGTTATTTCTGAGAGTCGGATCACAATGTTGGAGTACGTTTGCACTCAAGGCTTTCTAATGGCATCTACTGCTGGTTCATACTTGAAGTCTGAGGAACTCTTGATGAGAAACAATGGAATTCTACAAATTCTCAGGTACTAGGGAATGCTCCAGAAGTAAGAATTTGGGATAGAGGAACAATTGCTCTTCTAATAAGAGTGTACCATGAAGTAAGACCATGTACATGTTTCTTGATGACCAACAGAGTCAACTACGTATTTTATTGGAATAAATCCAATCCCTATGTAAAACATTCCCCAAAAGAACATATTTTGTTGCTTACAACCTAAACAATCCAAAGCTTAAGCTCCATTTTTCCATACAAAAGTCAAGCCCTGGAAGTTGCATGTGCTGAGGTGTGTCTAAGAAGAAGCCAATAGTTTGTGATTATAAGGATTAACATCTCTCTCACATGGCTTTTGTATTAAGTTACAGAAGGTATAGACTTAAAGGGTGCCACAGTCCTACAAAATGATTTTTCACCTGTCTTTTTTTTTTTAAAGACAGTATTAAGAGAGAACCAGTCTAAAAATTCAGCTCACTGATCTGTTTTGTATTTCAGGGATTAGACGTCACTTAGGTAGAATTAATGAATAATAGATCTGAATGACTTATGTACAAGTACACCTTTATTACTTTAACAGATAGTATTTGTAAGACTAAATGAGAGTTTGGGATACTATGAGAAAAGTCCAATTCAGAGGGTCGTGTTTATGCACAGACAAATCAAGTTACCATCAGGAGGACAGGCATTTCCGGTGTTGTAATCCAAGGCCAGTTATGAAGATGTGAAATTCTATCTATTCGCTCCGTCTTTCTTGATCTTCTTGCCATGCTGAAGTTGTTTGAGTCTGAAGATGAAATCTGTCACAAATTTGCTGAGGAAGCCAGGCTGGCTCATGCAGAAACGCCTAAGCCCTGCTTAGACATAACAGTTAGCTCCCATCCAATGGGCTGACCTGCTTTCAGAAAATAACAATAGAAGCTGCTTGAAAATAAAGTTTCCACGAAATTTGTCACAGATTTGCCATTTAGTCACATTGCTTTAACATACCAAGCAAATAAATTGCAAAATTTAAGTGGCAGGTTAGAACATTGACCGAGATTATATATTTTCATGGTCGCGTTTAAAAGGCTGACTTTCCTGAGATTGGTGTGACTTCTTTAACAAGATGGTAAAGTCTTCCCTTCAGACAAGGACAGCTTTGTCATCGCAGAGGTGGCTTCAGTGTGGGGCAGGGTGCTGTGATTGGGTGATACGTGTCCAGTATTTGAAACTTCCTGCATTGCACATATTCCCCCAAAGAGTAGACAATGAATTTCATGTTCTGCCTGATATAAGCCTGACAGATGAATACCAAAATGGGAGTTAAAAATATTGCACTCCTGAGCCAGGGTCTAGCTCACACCTGGAATCCTAGCTACACCAGAGGCTGAGATCTGAAGGTTGAAGTTTGAAGCCAGTCCAGGCAGACACATCCTTGAGACCCTTACCTCCTATGAAATCAGCAAAAATCCAGAAGTGGAGCTGTGGATCCAGTGTTAGAATTCCAGCTCTGAGAGAAAAAGGCAAGTAACTGTGCAAAGCTCAGGCTGGGAGGGTGGCTCAGAGGTAGAGCGCTTGCCTTGCATGCATGAGGCCCTGGGTTCGATTCCTCAGAATTGAAAAGCAGAAAAATGCCAGAAGTGGCACTGTGGCTCAAGTGGTAGAGTGCCTTGAGCTGAAGAGCTGAGGGTCAGCACCCAGGCCCACAGTTCAGGCCCCATGACTGCCAAAAAAAAGAAAAAACAAAAAAGAGTGCAAGGCTCTCCCCAGCACCAACACACACATACACACACACACACACACACACACACACACACACACACACACACACACGAGTACAGTAATCATGGTCTATAGGCAGTCCTTTTTTTTGATGTAAAATGATGAAACAAACGAATCCATCTCAAGGTGAAAATTCTAGGGAATTTCTGGAAGAGGGAAGCAAACAGCAACTTTGACATACAGCCAGAACGCCTGAGAGGCTGGGGGGGGCACACTCAGATGGTGTTTCCTTAGTGCTTTTCTGTTTGAGGCAAAGCAGAAGTGAAAAATGTGTGCATGGGTATGCATACTTGTGTGAGTGTGCATGCCAGCATCCTAAGAAAACAAGTGAGTATCTGGTGTGAAGAGCTGTTCCTTTGAGGTGTTCTGATACAAGAGAGGTAGGACAAACTCTCCCAGGAAGATGTTTCTGATGATTTCACTCTTGCTGAACATGCTGAAAGAATATGTCTGGGTGTGAGGTGAATGGGGATTTCCAGCTCTCCGTTGGACCTTTATGCACTGCACCATGCTGAAGCTTGTGGAAAGGGAGAGGAGCTAATGTTCCCGCCTACACTCTTTTTCCCAAAATACCACCTGTACCTCCAACAAGCCAGGCTCCCTTGCTGCAGGGTTTGGATTCTTTTCCCAAAATAAAAGACACTCAACCCAACCCTTCATGGGATTTTTGGTCATTTTATTTTTAAGGGGATGATTCATCAGTATAAAATGAAATGCAGGCAAATATGTTTCAGCTGAGTGTTGGTGGCTCACACCTGTAGTCCTAGCTACTCAGGAGGTTAAGATCTGAGGATCTCGGTTTGGAGCCAGCCTAGGCAGTAACATCCATGAGAGTCTTATCTCCAATCAAACTACTCAGGAAAAAGCTGAAATTGGCTCTGTGGCTTAAGTGGTAGAATGATAGCCTTGAACAAAAGAGCTCAGGGACAGTGTCTAGGACCCAAGTTTAAGCCCCAGGATACTGCAAGAAAAAAGTTTCAAATACACATATAGGTATGTTGAAAGGAAGAGTGAGACTGAACCAGTCTTGAATAACCAGTAGTATATTTGCCTCTCATTGTATCTTGGTCTGGTATAGACTTTTACTTCATAAAGATGCTTCTAGGTTAAGGGCTTGGCATATAGCTCAGTTGTAGAGTGCTAGCCTAATATTCTCAAGGTCCCGGGTTTCATTTCAAGCAACACAAACACACACACACACACACACACACTTTCTAAGCTCATACATACATCTCCTGAATTGCTGGAGGAAGCATTTAAATCTACAAATTTGTGGGTGGATGTGTGAATGTGTAAGAGTCTTGCCTTGGTCCCCCAAATTGGATTTCAATCCACATGGCAAAAGTAATGATTTTGCACAACTATCAAGTCAACAAGAAATCCAAAGTAGCTAGCCCTTACCAATCTCCATAAAGCCTAGAATGTAAATCTTATTTCTTCAGGTGCTAATTCTGATTGCAAGTCCTTTCTTACCTAAGTCTATGAGTCTAGATGTTAGAGATCCCATCATGTTCACTATACTGAGGAACCTAATTTCTATTAGACAGTTTTCTCAATTATACTACATATTTTACCACCTAATATTAGCTATTTTAATAACAGTAACAACAGCAACAACAATAATAATAATGAAAATAATCAACCTTGAAGGGCTGTTCTTCTGAAATTGTGCTCACATGATAGAGATGTTTAGGAGGAGTCTAAGATGTAGCGAGTAGAATACTTTTTAAATTAATATCAATAAGTTTTTAATTACTGCTCTGCTAACTCATAATATGAACACATATATAAATACATATATAATATATCTTACACATGTATCTGCCAAGTATCTTTTAAAATTCGATTTGCTCACTCCATGATCTTGTTTTCTTCTTTAAAATTCTGTTTTACTGGTTTACTTACAATAAGCAGGAATTATTTTATAAGCACTTATAAAAATACCTTTTAAAATGTTGTTATGACATCATCCTGTCTGGAAATTTCTTGAAAACAGAAAACACGAATTAAGCAAGAACACGTTGAAGTAGGATGGAGCTGGATTTCTAAGTCCAGGAGATTAAAGGCTGTTTGTTTTTCCTTTGCTTTGCTTTGCTTTTGTTTTATGCTGACCTTACTGGCGTGCTCTGTAATGTCTAACTGCAGGCTCTGGACACACATGAAACTAAGTCACACATTCTCCTCCTGGGTAATGTTCCTAGGGAAAAATAAGAGCTGAAGACAAGTTTTGTCCCACTGTTTATTCAATCTAGCTCATTTTGAGTTGGATTTTTAACTGGGCATATGGTAGGCATTAAAATTGCTGAAATCTTCTTTTGTTAATGTGATCTTCGTCAGGAGTCCTACCACCAATGGATTCACTTTTATGGCGTTATTTCTGGAAGACTGATCTGACAATTATTTTCAAGGTGTCTTATTTTGTAGTGCATACATTTGTTTATATATATATATATATATATATATTTTTTTTTTTTGGTGTCGGTCATGGGGCCTGAACTCTGGGCCTGGGCGCTGTCCCTCAGCTCTTCAGCTCAAGGCTAGTGCTCTACCACTTGAGCCACAGCACCACTTCTGGCTTTTTCTGCTTATGTGGTGCTGAGAAATCGAACCCAGGGCCTCATGCAGGTAAGGCAAGCACTCTACCACTGAGCCACCTTCCCAGCCCTGTTTATTTATGTTTACTTTTGAGAAGGGAAATGTTTATTTTCTTTTTGATTGTGTTTAAGTCCAAACCTATCAGGCAAAGTTTTTGTAGTGATCAGGAAGACCTTAGGAAATTAGGATGTGTCAGAGAAATTGAATCTTCCCACCACCTGTTTAAAAAATGGACAAATGGTCAGTATCAAAGGTAGTCACAGAAGATCATCTCTCCTTATCAAAACTTAGAATTTCATGTGAGGGTGAAAGAACACAACCTCTATCTTTAATAAATGTCTGCTTACTTCCTAGGGTATCCTTTTAATGAAGAATGTGCTTTTCTTCTTCTAGGTCTGAGTCCTCTCAGGTCTGTAAAGTGAGTCAGTAGAGTCAGGGGAGGGCAGAGTTCAGTATGTGTAACTTAAAATGTCTCAATAATTTTCACCCTCTTTGATACTGAGTCTTGAACTCAGGGCCTCTCAGTTTTGTCCTACTTTTTTTTTTTTGGCTCAGGGCTGGTACTCTGCCACTTGAGGCCTACATCCATCTGGCTCTTTGGTGGTTAATTGTAAATAAAGAGTATCAGATTTATCTGTGCTCACTTGCTTTCAACCACAGTCCTCAGATCTCAGTCTCCTGAGTAGTTAAGAATATAGGCATGTGCTACTGGCACCCTGAAATTTTCAGCTTCTTTAAGGAAGAGATGTATCTGTCTCTTCATTTTGACTTTAACTGCTTTATTCCATTCCTATTTATTTCAGTCAAAAGAAGGTAGTGCACATTCTTTGGCCAAGAGTACAAGTGCAGTAGCATTAGGACCTAAAGTTTCTGATTTCTGGTTGAGTCTTGATGGCACTGTCTCAGATGGAAATCGAATGGTCTGGAAATCTATTGTCTGAGGTAGAAAGTTCAAGAATTTTCCCTGCAGTTGTAGAATGCTGAGGCATGAAATGTCGCTAGAGATGATCTAATCCAACTCACAAATCTGTGGAAGAATCCCCAGGTTTCTTTTTTTCTCTGTCTCGTCTAATGCTCTGTGGTTTCATGACATAAGCAAAGCCAAGTGATTCAAGGTAGGATTTTATTTTTTCAAATTTAACTTAGGAGGATGAAATTTAATAAAACTTGACTTCATGGGCCCTCAATGACAGTTCTATTTCATCAAAACTCCTGAACAAAGGTAGTTAAATTCCTTGATCCAGCAGTAGTTAGCCAATTGGTTGAGATGTTTGTCTTCCAAAAAAAAAAAATCAGAAACAAAATGAGGACAGGCTCTTATATTGATGTATTTAATATGTTTTTAAAGACCACATTCACGGAATGGAATGCCAAGTTCAGCCAAGCCCAAGAGTAGCAAAGAAGTACTAACTAAGCTCTGTTCTAAATGTTCCTTCTAGTGCTTTTAGGAGATCCTTGGGTCCCTTGTGTGTGCCAGCCACAAGTTGTTCTTGGGGCTTGTTATAGCATTTCTCCTGTTGTAGTTATTTCTCTCTCTGGTTTCAGAGCTTCTTTCTCTTATTCTCAACTCCCTGGTCTAGTAATGTGCTGCTCTCCATAGCATCCAAAAATGTTATCTCCTTATGATTTTCCCACTCAAAGATAGTTTGTATAGCTAGCTCTTTAGTTGCCATGATTACATGGTGGTCTAATCTAGAACATGTTCTATTTACCTCCAATCAATACTCATTCTGTATGAACGCTGTGTTACAATGATAATTTTAGTGCTCCCTTGCTTCATAGGTGTTTTATTTCTTATGGTAATGTTATTAAAATATGAACTAATGCCTGTAATTCTAGCTACTCAGGAAGTTGCAATCTGAACACTGAGGTTTGAAGCCATACCAGAGAGGCAAATACAAGAAACTCCTGCCTCAAATTAACCAGAAAAAAGTCAGAAGTGGTGCTGTGGTTCAAGTGGTACAATGCCAGTCTTGAGTGAAAAAGCTAAGCAAGAACATGAGATCCTGAGTTACAGCCCTAATTCTGGCACAAACATAACATGAAATATCAATTCATAATAGTAAATTCTTCTGTAAAAATTATCCCATCTTCTTGATTCTAACATTGACTATGAGCCAAATCTAATGACCCTCAACATTATCTACCCCAACCCCCCCTCCAATTTTTTTGTCACTAGATTCTTCATTTTCATTTTCAGTCAAACTCTTCTGTCTGCCCCAAGCAAGTGGCCAAAGGGTAAGGCAGACATCCCATTTCACTTTTCTAGCTGTACAGATTACATATTTTTAACCATATTTCCACCATAAATTTCCACATAAAAGCTCTAACTATGTTGTCCTCATCTGTAATAACTCCAAGCTGTTTATAAAGGCACAATAATCTGCAGTTACTCATATGAAGACTGATTGAAAGAATAGCTATAGCCCATGGCTGTGGGTCCCCAAGGAAAGAACTTAAGATACAACGTATGCCCAGTTTCATCTTGCTGCCAAGGTACCCAGAGACTCTGTCTTTGAAATATTCCTACTCAAGTAGTTAAAATAAATTAAGAGGTCTGCCTATTCCAGGAATGGTCCCTGAAATGACCATTTTTGTCTTCATGTCCAGTGATTATTTTTTCAAAAAGGTACTTTTAAAAGCCACCTTTTGCTAATGAAATGCAGAGTCTGTCCAAAAACAAGGCTGTGGCTTAGCAGGTTGTTCTACTCAGCTTTCCAAATGAAAGTAAACAGGATGCTGTGCTTAATTTCCCTTATTTTTCTTCATTTACAGTCATGGCATGCTGTCTCCTCCCTCCTAGCCCAAGGCAAGTTCGGATGGAGCCACATCCATGCAGAAATGTCAACAAAAAGTGGTTCCTCTCCCTTGAGTTTAACACAGAAAATGTTAAAACAAAGAAGTCCACTTTTCTCATCCATAGAGAAATGACATTCAGGAGAGATCTTAGGGAAGAGCTATGTAGAGAATATCGATTAGAGAAAGCTTTCCAGTGTGGAACAGACACCCAGAGCAACTCTAAAGAGCAGGTAAAACAAAGATAAAATCAGAGCCATTGGAATATTGATAGTCTGTATTCACACACAAGAAGAGAACAATTAATACAATTATCGGAGAGAGCAGGCATTTTCTGACTTGGTTATGACTATTTGTACAGGGACATCTTTGCACAGTGCTACCTGCTTGTGGAAATACATGTCCATTCAGAGGTTAACAATAACTGCTGCTTTCCTAAAGCAACTTTTATGACTTTGTGTGATTTTTAGAGTCTCACAAAATTACTGAAGTCCTTCAATATCTTTCCTCAATTAGCTATCTCTTAGTTAACAACATGGTTTTTAAGCTCACATGGACATACTATTTATTGCTAAGAATAAATGGTATAGATTCTTAAACAATGTGTTAAGGAGATTAGAAAGAGATACTGATATATGAACTTTTATATACCTTATACATGGATATGTGCTTTTACAAGCAGGCAGCATTATGCAAAGATATCATTTAGCACACATACCACTAAATATCTGATACAAGATGCAAGACAAGAGAAGATATCAATTTATCAAGTTTCCAAAATTATTTAATTTGTTCTTTACGCTCTTCACTTAAATTTCTATTATCTATTTTTTCCCTCAGAAGCAAGAATTAAACTATCCAGTGGGATGTCATCTTAGAGTGGTATATTTGAATCTTTTTTTTTTCTTTGCCAGTATTAGGACTTGAACTCAGCATCTGGGTGCTATCCCTGAGCTTTATTGCTCAAGGCTCGAACTCTACTACATGAGCCACAGCTCCAAGTCTGACATTTTGGGAATTTCATTGGAGATAAGAATCTCCTGGACATTCCTGACTGGGCTGGCTTTGAACTGTGATCTTCAGATCTTAGCCTCCTGAGGAGCTAAAATTTTAAACTTGAGAGAACCACCAGTGCCCAGATCCCTGAACCTTAACCAGTTTTTTAATCTTATTTCAACAAATATAAAACCAAAAATGATTCACAAAAGGAGCTGCTCACTGAAACAAAAGGCTTTAAAAGTTTTACATCCATTTCTTGGATTATTCCCTGTTTGTGTGCCTAGACAAATTAGACAATGAAAAAATAATAGAGAAGTAACATAGATGGTTAGCTCTGATGTATCAAAGTCCAGCCCTACTTGAATACATTTCTGGAGGCCAGAATTTATATGATACCATGTGTCACATGTCATTAAGAACATCTATCAGCAAAGATAATCGTGTCACTTTTAAAGTTTTATGTCCTAAGGGTTAGTTGAGTAAGGCAGTGATTTGAACCTATTCAAATGAAAAAGACAAAAATTGTTAAAGCAAAGCGACTCAGTTTTTTTCAACTATGAATCAAGCTCCGGGCTTTAGGATCCAGTCTATATACTTGCTTTTTGACACAATGCTCCTGTGTGGTTTGCTAAATCCAAAAAAGTGTCCAATTTCTTATAATGCTCTAGGCATCCAGGGTCTGAGTAGATTAACTTTCCATTCAATGAAATGTTTCATTCAGGTGTTCAGGAATATTGCAGGAAAAATAAATGAAAACTTAATATGTATTTGCATCGAGTCATTTTACCATCAATAACCTGGGCTTACTGGAAAATTAGAAAGATAAACTGTAAAATTGTTTATGTTCATTACAAAAATATGTTCGCCATATTTAGTGGCAATGTCCATGCAGTGAAATAAATGTATACCTTTCTGTTTCTTCTACCATAAACAGTCCCAGAACCTCCCCATCAAGTTTAGACACACAACAGTTAGTTTAACTTAAATATTACCTCTATTTCAGTTGTAGTTTTTGCCTTGGAGTACAAAGAGAAATTTGTCCTCTGAGCTTCTAATTGCCACCTGCATGGACCCATTTGTTCTGGCAATATTTGACGTCTTCTCATCAGGATACAGACATGGGATTTATGTTTTCTGAATATTTTGCCAGTTAGAAGGTAGCTTTCTTCTTCCGATGCTCAGACATCTTACCATTTATGTTGCATAAATAGGCAATTAAAAAATGATTTGGTGTTGTTATTGATAACTTGTCCACAAACAAAAACAAAACTCAATTTTGAGGAAAGGGAGGCTTTAATTGTCTATTAAAGACATTAATAGAACCTTTACTACGTAGAGAGGACTTCTGTATGTATGTGAGAAACACAGAAAGTACAAGAATCCTCCTACAACAAGAAAAAACATGAACAAGGGACTACTAGACAATCTGCTTTGGTTGGAGTACAGCTAGCAACAAATGGCTCCAACAACAGACATGGAGACCTAATCAGCCACTAGGCTTTCAACATCAACCCCGTTGCTTTGATTTATATGATTTCACCAATGCTTGGCTGGGTTTGGCAAATCTTGCTACTTCACAGTGCCAGTGCACAATGTCATTGTATGTTTGCTACGAAAGTACCCAGGAAATGAGTCTGCACGCAGGATAGTTCTGCTATTGTAAGAGTCCTGGTACTGTTTGTAATCCTACTCCTACCTGAATCCAATATCAGCTCAAAATGACTGGGATACTAAACTGATGTGAACAGAGAGTTCCTTTCACTAGTGCTTGCCCAGTTCCTAGATTAGAATTTTGCGCACAGGCTATCTCCAAACACAGTCACAGGCTTCTATTTTGTAAAGATTAGACAAGAATTCAATTAGCAATAATCAATTAGCAATAATCGCGCCTCGGATAAACCTCATTGGCTACGATACTGCCACTGCGCAAAGCTTAGACAAGAATTCGTAACAAATTGGGGACCATTTGGTTAAAAAGAAACAAAAGAATTTTTCTTAGAAGAAAGATCACTTAAATTATAAATAATGTATTTTTACTGAAAAGAAACTGGAAGCAGTACATAACTGGATCCTCCTATATTTAAAGAGATGAGAATTAAAATTGCATTCACAGTGGAGAAAAATTTATCTTTAGTACTTTTTTTCTCCTTCATCTACTGCTTTGCTTTACCTCTAAAAGATCATGGAATATCATATATACAAATGAACCAGACCCTTTTTAAAAGAGTCATTATCTTTACACCATTATGCAAAGAGGTTTCAGTTCAACATATCAATTATTAGTACTGTGCTTCTTGAACAATGTCACCTCTCCCAACCCCACTCATCCTCTCAAGCAGAAGTAAGGAGGTCAGGTCTGGCCAGCACCACATTGGCCACATGGTGGATTATAGGTCTGGCATCTTGTCTTCATGCTGGGGGAAGAAACCGCACCTCCCCCCACCCCCATCACCTGCCTCCCAGGTAATGGGTGTGCCTGGACCCCAGGAGGCAGGGGCGGGCACTTGGCTGATAGGTTACTGAATCTGTCAGCCCAGTGCCTGGGACTGGGAATTTCCTGAGGCTCTGCCCCCTGCGCTGACCTATTTAGGCCCAGACCAGGCTAGCCGTTGGACTCCATGCCACATGTGTCTCTGTGATCCTGTCCTGTGTCCTGTCTCATCTCTAGTCATCATGGTGTCACAGTTAAGCTCTCCATTGGAGCTGAATTGGCTTGTTGGTATTATTTTTGTTCTTTCTTTCCTCTTTAGCATGTTTCCTAGCTGTGTTATGTGTATTTGCGCGCTGCAGGCCTTTGCAACAACTAGCAGCCTGCAGCCTGTTCACTATATAATAAAGACTCCAATATTCTATACTTTAAAATGTGGCTTCTGGGATGATTTACCTTACAACATATGGCACCCAACATGGGCTCTCGTGCCAAGTAGGGCATCTGGGGTTCCTTGAAGCCACTGGCGGAAGGTCTCAGTGGGCAGGCTGCTATGGGACAGAAACTGCTACAGGGGAGGCATGCCCCCTGGGAAGTTCCAGGGCCCTGTGGTCTTTCCCTCACTCTGACAGCCAGCTTGTCGACACCAGACTTGCCACCCAAACATCTTTTTGGAGTCACTTAGAAATCTTCCGGAAGTAAGTCTCTGCGTCTCTGTCCTATACTGTGCTTATATATTTTTCTGAAACCTGGGGGCCGGTCCATCTGGAAGTTGAAGAGGATAGGGGAGCAGATGTGCTCGGTACCCCCCCTTCCTCCTCTGATGGATGGATCTGAGAGGTTCTGGTGGCGCTGAGTGGGAGGGGCTCACTCGGCAGAGTCTGGTACTGAGGAGAGTTTTGCAACTTCTGTGACTCTCATACAGTAAGGAATTCTGGATATGGTTGTGTTGGGGGGGGGGACTCATGGTGGGAGAGGTCCCAGCTCAGCCGGCTTTTTTCTGTGTTTGGCTTCTTCTTGTGTCTCTACTTGTGTTTGGTCTTGTGTCTTTATGGGGAGAAATCAAAACCTGCTATGTACTGTACCCCCTTTCTGCAAGGAGGCATTAGGGAGTTTGCAGGCAACGGAGTAGCTGGTTCAAGCAACTAGCTAATCTTATTTGCTCCTGGCTAAAATTGGCAAAAAAAAAAAAAAAAATGTCAGGCAGGCCGGTGGCCTGAGAGATTAGCTTCAGGTAGCCTCTCCCTTCTTCCAGTTGATGGTATTCAAGAAGTCAATTGATGTATAATGCTCTAGACAATTGGAGCAAAACTAGAGTCAAGTACTTAGTGGGTCAAATTTGGGCACCAGGGAATTCCTGCCCTGCATTCTTCAATAGAAATGCTTGAGATGCTAACAGGTCTTGGTAGAATAAGCTAGCTCTGGAAAAAGTAGAACAGTCAAGGAATTTGTTAAAAATTTTGTCTTAAATCTTGGTCACCGAGAGTAAGAGTGGCAAAAAGATCTATTGCCACTAAAGTTCAGGAAAATGTATGGCTGAAATTCATTTTTCACATTTTAAGATTTTTGTGCACAAAAATGTATGTATGAGCTTGTTAAGATAAAAATTGTCATCATGATGTTAAAAAAATGAGTTAAGTTTAAAGTGCAAGAAAGGTCAGCAAGTTTGGACGTATTAAAAGCGTAAAAGGATTATTGCATTTGTTTTAAAGAACTTTAGTTAAAAGCTTGATTTTGTAAGGATTCTTTAATTTGGAAACCAAAACTCTGATGTTTTGATGCATAAGCCTGTTTGCATTGTAATCAAGTTATCTGACTTAGCAAAACACACTGGAAACTTGAGATTTATTTCCCACCACTGCTAAAATTTGGGAGTAAGTGTTAGAATTTGGATGTAAAGTTTTGTTTACCACTGTTAAAGACATTGCTTCTTCTGTTTAAACTGTTTGGTTTCTCAGAGATTAAAAAGGATAGGAAAAATTTAAGATAAGCCTGTGTGCTTATTTTCAGGGGGGAGGGGTGCTCTGGCAAAGGTACAGCTGGGCAGCTCCATGCTTGGTGGGACAGGCCATGGGGAGTTGACACAAGGTGGTAGAGAGTAAGCTGACACAAAGGCACTTATCTAACCCTAAAGAGTCAGTCAGATTGGGTGTATGCCTATTCTGTAGGACTGGCCAACTGTCCCATCTTCATCCTGTCTTTTTTCCATGCAGATAGACACTGGAAACCTGACGGTAAATATTGGCGTTGCAATATTTCTAAAACTGCCCCTTAGGGTGTATTTAAATTAGAAAAAGTTTTAAAGAAGAGTTTAAAAGAGTTTACTTATGTGATGTAATTTGATTTCTATGCTATTTTTGCAATTGGATGTATTTTTAAAAGGACAAAAAGAAGTCAAGTCTAGATTCTTAGTGTTAGTGTTAGTGTTTGTAATTCTTGGTCAGACTTACAAAGAAAAAGGTGTTCAGTTTAAAAACCCTTTGGCTGAGAGGTAATGGTTGTGCCCAGTGTTCCAACGGGGCATTTAAATGCAACTTAAAGTCTCTTTAGGCAAAGGGATTAAAATGGTGTCCCCATTGTAAAAATTGGGAAATACTGAGGGAGTGGCTGGCCTCCTTGATGAAGTTTAAAATTAAAATTGTCCTAGAAGTTTCTTTAAAAATCCAAAAGGGTAAATTAGGATTACCAAAATGATTGTTTAATTGCTATTCTAGTTTTCCCTTAGAGGTTTTTTTGTAACAGTTTCCAGCAGGCCCACAATAAAGAACAGAGAATTATTACAAGTTTGTCAGATGTTGGCTCTTAATAAGTTCCAGGTAAAGGCGACTGGGAAGGTGGCTCAGTAGTAGAGTGCTTGCCTTACATGCATGAGGCCTTGGGTTTGATTCCTCAGCACCACATAAACAGAAAAAGCTAGAAGCGGTGCTGTGGCTCAGTGGTTGAACACTCACCTTGCACTGAAGAGTTGAGGGACAGCATCCAGGCCCAGAGTTCAAGCCCCAAGACCGAAAAAAATGTTCTAGGTGAGACCATGCTTATAGAACTACTTCCAATGACCATCTCTGTTGCTTTTAATTGGAGTAAAGTGGCCATATGTATAAGACTCATTGATCTGAAAACTAGTTCAAAGCCAGCCCAGGCAGAGAAAGTTTCATGAGAGAGTGTCAATGCTAATCCACCAGTAAAGTGCTGCAAAAGCAGAGTTGCTTTGAAGCTCAAAGTGGCAGAGAGTTAGCCTTGAGCTGAAGAGCTGAGGACAGCACTGAAACCCCGAGTTCAAACCCAGCAATCAACCAAGGAAGATGCCAAGGGCACATTTGTCCCAGCATGGAGAAAGGTTACTCCTGGGACCCTGGCAACGATGGAGCATCCTGAGACAGTAAGCCACTGCTTGGATGGCAGCGGTGGTGTCATATCCTGGAGTCATTTGTGCGTGGCCCTTCAAGAAGTGGCGCTGTAGCTCAAGTGGTAGAGCGCTTGCCTTGAGCTGAAGAGCTGAGGGACAGTGCCTAGGCCCAGAGTTCAAGCTCCACGACCGACCAAAAAAAAAAAAAACCCCAAAAACAAAAATTGGTCAGAGCCAGGAGGTCATGGGAAGATAGTTTGTAAGCATGCCTAATGCCCATGACTATCTACCTTGTAAAGG
This sequence comes from Dipodomys merriami, assembly GCF_024711535.1. Classification (NCBI taxonomy): domain Eukaryota; kingdom Metazoa; phylum Chordata; class Mammalia; order Rodentia; family Heteromyidae; genus Dipodomys; species Dipodomys merriami. Next base: position 8,331,383 of record NW_027205826.1, on the reverse strand, counting down.
GACAGGAACTTGCTATTCATCTGTGATAGTAGTAAAAGCTAAGGTTGTAAAATGTAGGAGATAGTTTAAAATCCCAACCCCCCTGTATTTGCTCAATGCTCTAATTGGCAGTAACTTTTGGGCAGGTAACAGCCACTTAAATTCATCTATTCAGGAAAGAAGGCTGTGGACCTGAGATTGTGTCTCTATTGAGATCTGTCTAAAGGCCTACACAGGTAACTTAGGCATGGTTAGGGTCACTAGAGATCACATTCCTAAGCCAGCCAGAAAGTTGCTTTTGCAAACTAGTGTGCTAAACAAGGTACACTGCTATAGCCAGAGAAAAGGGCTGTGCATTTGTTAAAAGTTAAATGTTGTATATAATTTCCAGTTTGGAGTAAAATAGTGCTCCTAATAACATCTCATCCTGGCAACCCATTGGTAAAATAGACTAAGGCTATCGGTTCCTGACGAAGTAGTCTCAATGACCCTGAGTCATCTTGAAGAAGTTACAGGAGATGGATCTTCACCCATCAGTGCCCTTAAGATTGAGGGACCAGAGTCATTTTGAAAAATGAGGAAGGATAAATAAAAGGAGGCATGGAAAAATAGTGATAACAAACGGACGAGTGTACAGACTGCACTTAAAATGGTTACAAGCCCAAGTCCTCTGTGTCTGTCTAGAAAAACCTAGCCTTATTTAATAAAAATCTCTGGTTATTAAAAATTGTCACCTTGGTAAATTACGAAGGAGGAGCTACTGCCTCACCTGTGGGGCTCCAGCCTGCAAGAGCCAGCTTACAACCAGGAAGGTAGTGCGAAATTTCATTAAAGTCAGACCTTAGGTTAAACTTCTTTAACCAGTTTGTGCAGAAATGGCAGGTACCTCAGAAGGAGGTGTGACACTCTACCTGAGCTGCTGAGAGACATTGCTGCTGCTGTCCAGCCCATCTCTTCTAATCTGGAGATTCCTGTTTGAGTAAAGTTCAAAAATGGCCTGGCAACAGGTGGAGGAGACTACATCATCATCCTGACCACCTCCACTGTGGTCAACGTGGACTGGACTCCTTCTTGCCTGACTCCATCACCTGCAGCTGATACCTGGCGAAAGACTGTTTTGGATCTGCCTGACCTAAGACTTTGGTTCCAGGACATTCTTTTGTGGGACATAGATTTGTAAAGCATAACCTGCCTGACATGGGAAAGCAGGGCAAAGTCCCCTGACTGTATGGGTACCAACCATATGGAGCCCACTTTTAACTGCTGGAGACACCATAAATTACAGGAGTAAATGGCTTAGGCAAAAATTCGGTACTTAAGAAAAAAAGGAGGGAGTGAAGTAAGGAGGCCAGGTCTGGCCGGTGCCATATTGGCCATGTGGTGGATTATAGGTCTGGCATCTTGTCTTCATGCCGGAGGAAGGATTCCCCCCTCCCCCCCCTGCCCCCAATCACCTGCCTCCCAGGTAATGGGCGTGCCCAAACCCCTGGAGGCAGGGGCAGGCACTTGGCTGATAGGTTACTGAATCTGTCAGCCCAGTGCCTGGGACTGGGAATTTCCTATTTGGGCCAGGACCAGCCTAGCCGCCAGGACTCCATGCCACCTGTGTCTCTGGGACACCGTGTCCTATGTCCTGTGTCCTGTATCCTGGCTCATCTCCAGTCATCATGGTGTCCCATTCAGCTCTCCATTGAAGCTGAATTGGCTTGCTGGTATTGTTCTTGTTATTTCTTTCCTCTTTAGCATGTTTTCTAGCTGTGTTATGTGTATTTGCATGCTGCAGGCCTTTGTAACAACTGGTGGACTGCAGCCTGTTAACTGTATAATAAAGACTCCAATATTGTATATTTTAAAATGTGGCTTCTGGGAAGATTTACCCTACAACAAAGCTACCTGTGAATGAACCAGACTTTGAAATGTCCTCAATCTCCAAACATCATTAAAGTCTTATGCTTCGAATGAAACAGAATCGAAATATTGATGATCTGAGAGACCGATATGAAATTATCCCACAAGTAAATGGGCCTTTAGCTCACAATCTCTGGCCTTAGGCTCTTCCTGTCTCAACTCATTGCCAGAGTGGAATGAACTATTGCTCCGTTCAACCTACTATGTAAATCTGGATCTAACAGCCATCATCCCCAAATCGGTCATCATCATAAATCACTGGCAAAGGGTTGCGTATTTCTCAGGTGGTCAAGCAAACCCTGTGCCCTTTATCTCTCTTCAGAGAAGCCAGTGTTTTTAGTTTTAGGTTTTGAATTGCCTGTGAAAAGGGCACTGGAAATGTAAACACCAGCCGCTACTGCAGGAGACCTGCTCTTCCTGGAAGTCTTTAATTTGCTGACATCTGACTGTTGGTGACTGAACCAGTAGAAAATAGATATTCTCCTTTGGAATGTCACTGTGTAGACTGCCTGACAGTTTTTTGTCAGTCAATCCAATTATCTAAATCCCTTCTTTGTATCTGAACCTGAGGGGGGAAAAATAGCAATAAGGAAACTACAGAGGATGTGGTTATGGTGATAATCAACCCCCTGAGGAGATCAGACACACCTGTGTTACTCAGTCTTATGCCCCAGGAGAATGAGCAAGGCAGAAAAAAGAAAAAAAAAACAAAATAAAACAAAAAAACAAAACTGCACCATTTCCTGCACCCCAATCATACCTTGATTTGGCATTAACCACTAGCTTATAAATCCATCCTGATAAAAATCGGCTCTCCTTGCTCACAAGACGCTTATCCAAAAAAGAGAAAGGACAAATTACGCAGGAAGTCACTGAACTGTTATTATTTTCCTGGCAAAGATTCACAGATTAAAAACCAGTTGTGAGAGTCTACTGAAGAAGGAGGTCCCTGGCTGACTCCTCTGGGATTTGGCGTGTGTAAAACAAAACACTTCACCAGGAACAGGCCACCTTGGGGAAAGCCCTTGGGGACAGAAATCCTCCTCCTTTCAGTAATATGAAATCACTTGACCTAACAGGAAAGACAAGAGCTCTCTTTATTTCCTTTGGATCTAAACCTGTTTTGCCTAGAAGATGTCGGTCATGAACAACTTTTCTGCTAGGTAAAATGGAGTGTTTACAGGCTTGTACAAAAAAACAAAACAAAACAAAAAAAACCATACTTCCTTTCTCCACACAACATGTATTTCATTACCACCAGACTTCTCAGGTTAAATTGCCAGAAATCTCACATAGGAAGGAAAACTAGTTAAAATAAAACAAAACCTGTCCCACCCAGTTTGATTTCAATGTGACAAAAAAAAAAAGCGCCTTTTCTAGGGTCAGTTATGAAATAGAAGTTAAAGATTACACCAACAGAATGGTATTTGTTCCTAAGATTTGGGTGGATTCCTGGTCACTCCTTCTTCCTGTGCTGAAGGTGCCACTTTTGTACGGCTCTTTTTTTTTTGTCACCTGCCAAAAGCAAAAGCAGGCTGCCACTGAGCAGGAACTGCTCTTGGGATGCATGCTTACATCTGGGAGAAAGTTCCACAAAGTCACAGACCATGCATCAGAACATAAGGAAATATGCATGCTTTCTTGAACGATAAATAGCATTGTATCATAAATGCCTGCATCATTTTGGTACCCACTCAGGCTAGGAATGAGGTCTCAGGGAAAGAAAAGGGGATTGTTAGATAGTTAGGGATAAACAGTGGCAGACATAACAAGTGGCAGAGCTCATGTGGCTCATCCTTGCCCTACTTGTTCCCATAGTGCCTTGGGTTCCCACTCAAGTTAAATGCTTCTTCCCATAGTGAGCCCTGGAGGGCTCAATCAATAAAACAAGCTGGGGTGGCTCATGCATAATGAACACAGCCCTCAACACAAAGACCAGGGGGAGACACAGGGAAGTGTCATGTTCTGAGGCCACTCTATTGGGTTCCTCTTTGAGGCCTTTCTCTGAGGGGAGACCTTCCTTTCTTTTCTTTTTTTGCCAGTCCTGGTGCTTGAATTCTGGGCCTGGGTACTGTTCCCAAGCTTCTTTTGCTCAAGGCTAGTTAGTGCTCTACCACTTGAGCCACAGCGCCACTTGTGGCTTTTTCTGCTTAGGTGGTGCTGAAGAATCAAACCCAGGGCCTCATGCATGCAAGGCAAGCACTCTACTACTGAGCCACCTTCCCAGCCATCCTTTTACTTTCAAATACAGTTTAGTCTTCTTTAAACACTTTCTTGCCTTTTAATTCTTTAGTAGTGTGCGGGTGAGGGAATTCTGCAGCCCTATAAATTACACATAATCTGATTGACTGTTCAGACTCAATTTAGACTCTCTCCTGGGTGAGAGAGTTTTGAGAGATTAAATTTAGGGAGACACAAGGATCAAGGGTAAGCTAAGATTTGTTCTTTTCCTTGAATTTTTTTTATTATTATCTTTAAGTAGTTGTACAAAGGAGTTGCCATTCAACAAAGGAGATTATACATACAGTGCCTGTTGATCAATGTCACCCTTTACAACCTTCTCCCCCACCTCTCCCAACCCACCTCTGCCTTGGCTTTTCTTAATTGTTAGGTTACTTATTGGATTTCTTTGGTTATTTGTTCAAGCAGTTTATGTACACAATGCACCTTAATCCAAGTCATCCCTTGGACATCTTCACCCTCCCACCCCTTTGCCTCACACCTTCCTTTATTTTTCTCAATTCTATGGTTTATACAATGCATTCGTGCCTGCATTCAACTCTTTTCCCCGTTTAATTCTTCTAACCCTCTCTCCTTGGCCACCCGTCTCTCTTGCAAGTATCCTTTTCCATATTTTGCTGGGCTTTGACTTAGTCTTTGCCCTCTCCATAGAATCTATTACACTTCAGTTAATTCATTTATAACCACTTGCATACCTCCAAGCTATATGTTTTGTTTTTAATACATCTTCTAGTGATCAAACTGATTTTTCCTTCACCATAGTGTGTGAGTGCTGTCATTCACTGCCAGCAATTGGTATCAAAAACTTTTTGTTTTATCTATTCTATTCACTGCATCTAGGAAGTAGAAATGATGTCTTGTGCTACTAACCTTTTTCTTGACTAGTAGTGTGTGAACATTTTCTCATGTGCTTATTGGCCATTTAACTTTCTGCTTTTGTGAATGACTCAAGCTTAATGGACACCTATAGTGAAAACCTGCCTCCTATTTGGGTTATAGTTTGACCCAAATCATCTTACAAACAGTGAAGAGTAAGCTGCTTTGTTATATAACTTAATTACAATCTAGCCTAATAGTACATACCCTATTAAGCTAGTACTGGAGTTACAGCCAATTATAACAATTGAACTTCCAGTCAGTATTTCCCTGCCATTCATCTTTAATTTTTGAAAGATATCGACAATATCTTCCAACTTGTGTAGGGATTTTAAATATTAGTTATTCTATTTTTAAAATATCTGAGATATGTTTTAAATTCTTCCTAGAGTTTTTAAATTTTCTACTGCCTTCTCAGGGTAGAAAATTAAAAAAAGCAACAACAAGAAGCACTGCAAGGAATTTTAATTTGTGCAAATGTTGACTTAATGTCCCACAAAGTTTAGTCTTCATCATTTGAAACACTGTTGTTGCAACAATAATTTCCCAGATGCAATGCAATGTAATGTAATATAATTTGTGCATTCCTTAATAGATTTATGGTTGAATAGAAATTTACTCCAAATATTCATTCTGATAAAGATTGCCTGCTGCCACTTGTTTGCAAAGTAGACTCTGATGTTAGAACTTCTGTTTGTTTTCTAACTGCTATTTTAAGTAATTTCTAAATTCTCTGAAATTGGATGTTTTCTAACCACCTTTGAAAAGTGACTGGTTTAGATTAAATGGAAAGAAAAAAACTGTACCTAAAGATTTCAAGAGAAAAGCCAAGTAAATGTTATGATCTTACAGGAGTTAGAAATTAGTCCTGTGCCCTATAAGAAAATGTTCCTCAGACCTACACACTTGGCTCTTTTGAATAATGTCTGTTAATAACTGTTTGGGGAAGAAATGGGAAGGAAGAGACTACAGAATGACTTGGGATTTGATTCTTCAAATGAACCCAAATAAATCTCCTCTAAGACAAAATGAAATCCAACTCACATTACTATTGTTTTTATTGTAAAGGTGATGTACAGAGGGATTACAGTTCCATAAGTCAGCTAATGAGCATATTTCTTTTTGAGTAGTATCACTCCCTCTCCCAGTTGTTTTCCCTCCCAACCTTACTTCCCCCAAAGTTGAATAGTTCATTTCTAACATAGTGTCTAGTGAGTATCACTGCTGAATTAGTTCACTCTTTGTCTCATTGTTCCTGTGCCTACCTTTCCCCTCCCCAAATCAGATAAACTTACATATAAGACAAAAGATACAGAAATCAAAAATAGCAACAAAAGAGGGGGGCAGAAGAAAAGAAAGAAAGAAAAAGAACTGCAAACAGTATAACAAAAACCCTCATTTCTAGTTCTTGGAGTTCATTTTGATAAACATCATTTTATATGATCATATGGACATAGCTATTGAGCCCTTGTGACCTTCTCCTAAGAATATCCTTCTTTGTTCTCACCGTGTGAGTGTTTAGAGTCCTTTTAAGTTAATCATATCCAAATGTAATATTTGTCTTTTACTATCCATTGGGTTTACTTGCATATTTATAAGCACATCATAATTATTGCAAATGAGGGAAACCATTTAATTTATGTTACTTTGGGTCTGGCTTAATTCACTTAATATAATTGTTTCTAAGTCTTTCCATTTCCTTACGAATGATGCAATCCATTTTTTTCTGATGGAAGCCTCAAGCACAAGCATGTTCATTGTAGTATTGTGTACCACAGTTAAGATATGAAATCATCCCAGATGTCCTTGGACAAATAGATTAAGAAAATGTCATTTATCTATCTATCTATCTATCTATCTATCTATCTATCTATCTATCTATCTATCTATCTATCTATCTATCTATCTATCTATCTAGATCTATCTATCTATCTTTCTTTCTTTCTTTCTATCTATCTATCTATCTATCTAGATCTATCTATCTATCTATCTATCTATCTATCTATCTATCTATCTATCTATCTATCTATAACATTTTAATGATGTGTTCTAAATGACACATTTGGAAAAGACTTGTCAGTAGCATCAACTTAATACTTACCCAAAGGCTGACTTAGGAACTGACCCATATATTTCCTAAATTCCCAGGGAAATTAGTCTGTAAACAAAACAAAATTCAGTGGATATGTTGGCGAGGAAAGCATCAAGTAAACTCTGTCATTCTTCACACTGCTGTAGACTCATAGACTAAAGATTCTCTTAGGCTAAATTTACCAAAACCACAAACTAAACCTGGAGCACATATATAGCCTGTAGATTCAAGTTCTATCAAATATATCACACTAATAGGTGAGTATATAAAAATACGTATGTACAGTTTAAACACTTGTCATCTACCATGCAGTTTAGCAAATTGAACAATATTCTAAGTCCTTACTTTGGAAAATGATAGAATAATGACTATTCAAAGATGTTCACAATCACAGGGTTCCAGTGGCTTATGCTTGTAAACCTAGCTACTCTTGCGGCTGAGATTTAAGGATCATGGTTCAAAGCCAGCCTGGGAAGAAAGGTCCTCATGAGACTTTGGTCTCCAATTAACCACTCAAAAAATGGAAGTGGAGCTGTGGCTCAAAGTGATAGAGCCCTAGCTTTGAGCAAAAGTACTCAGGAACAGCACCCAGGCCCTAAGTTCAAGCTCTACAACTGACAAAAAATAAAAAAAAATAAAAGAAGTTGCATTCTCATACAGATGTAATTGTTTAAGGACATTGGGGATGAAGGGCTATTGTTGTGTAATCTGGGTAGGCCCCACATAACCACCAAGGCCTTTATATGAGAAGTGTAAGTGAAATCAGAGTCAGAAAGAAAAGTCATAATAATGGAATCAAAGACTGCAATGACCTTCTATGAGTTAAGTGTTCTTGAGAACTGCTAAAAGCTAGTGATTCTTACCTGAAGCTTTCAAAAGAAACTCAGTCCTGCCAGTATCTAGATTTTTACACTCATAGAACCTTCATAAAACATACCTGTATTGTTTTGAGTTGGTAAATTGGTGATAATTTCTTACCTAGTAAACTTCTTCCCTGGAAATAGCTATTACCTTACCTTTTGTGATAATCATCCACACGTTAGTTTGACTTTATAGCTTTTTGACCTAGGCTTAGCTTAGCTCTCTAAAATATTCACTGTTAAATGTGCAAATATAAATCAAGAACACAATTTTAGTTGTGCAAAAGTTGGCCAATATTTCACCAAACTCTTTGAGAATGCTACGCAAAGACAAATTGAGAAGAATCTCTAACTTCAGTTTTTACAAGCTTATGAGATCTACTTCTAGGTAAATACCAGAACCTTCAACTCATGGGTAAGGCTTGAATAATCTCTCAATAAGCTGGTATGCCTAAGAGCCTTGCTGCTCAGGATCTTGTTTGTTTGGTGTGGGTACTGGGACTTAAAATCAGGGCCTGGGCATTGTCACTGAGCATTTTTGCTGAAGGCTAGTGTTCTATCAATTGAGCCATAGCTCTACTTTTGGCTTTTTTAAGTCATTAATTGGAGATAAGAGTCTCTGCTGACATTTTTGCCTGGGTTGGTAATAAACTGTGAACCTCAGATTTCAGCCTCCTGAGTAACAAGGTTACAGGCATGAGCTACTAGTGCCTGGCATTATTTTTAGAAATATTCTTACTGATCTTCTAATAAGTCACAATGTTTACTGCCTGCTTTCATGTACCAGGTAAAACAGAATATATGTGTAGCATCAAGGAATAACTTCCTATGCCCAGATAAGAACAGAAAGAGAATCTGTGCTTGGTATTTAAAGGCATCCTTCTTCAGTGTGCTTGATTAACATGAGCCATCCCTGAGTCCCATTGCCAGCACAGGGAAATACAAATATAATCAAAGCATTCTTAACCCTTTACCTTCAGTCCTCTTCAGAGCTAGACTATTTATTTTCCCATCAGAAATAGTATGTATTAAAACTCAAGTGTAGGCTGTAAAGGTATAGGAATCTCACCAACAAGTAATATTCCCTAACTTGCTTCATGAAGAGGAGATCTGAGGATTGTCTTTCCCTCTGACACTTCCTGATGTATACTCCTCATATGACACTATGAGCTGATTTACTTAAAATAAACTCCTCTGGAGGGACATCCCATGTATTAATATTTCATGGAACACCCTTTTGGAAATCCTGTCCCAGGAAGTAGCACTGTGTCTCAAGTGGTAGAGCACTCATCTTGAGTTGAAGAGCTGAGGGACAGTGCCCAAGCCCAGAGTTCAAGCCCCACAACTGACCAAAAAAAAAAAAAAAGAACCCCCTCCTGGAAATCCTGTCCCTAGCTTTAAAAAAAATAGCTGTTTTAATTCTGAGACTGGTTGGGAATTTTTTAGTGTGATTACTTCCAGGCTGTGTAGTAAATGGGGACTAATAGATTTGAAACAGTAGCAGAAAGGGTATCCTAGATCCAACTGCATTTATTAAAGTCTGGTGGGAAAACAAACTCCCAATGGAGATATAAATCAACTCCACAGGGAACTAATGACTTCACTTGCCATTCAAGTTTCCAAGCCAACCTCACAAGGTGAAACCCATTATAATCAATACAGAAAACATTGCCCAATCAGCGTCCAGGCCCTTTATGGTGTCATGCAGGAAGTGGCACATTTGCAAAGGTCATAATGATACTGTGGAAGATGCTGTCATGCCTTCCCAGTGAGTTATATTTTATAGCAAGACCCATCATGACAGATGTTTTTCACATACCAATCAAACTGAATTACCCAATAGCAAATACCTCAAACTCACACAGTATATTTTGGAGGAAGGCCAAATTCTATTAATTAACTTTTATCTCTCTCTTGTTCTTTTTACTCTCTCACACACATACATGCCTTTTAAAAATTCTTTCAATGCAATAAGCCTCAAAAATCTCCTGTTTATCTTAATTAGCAATTGCTTTTGAACAAGAAAAAAAGCACATGGAAATAGATTAACTTATCAGACTCCATTTCTACACTTTGAGGTCTACAAATATCATCCATGATTTTCATTGTGTTTGTCTTTATTTATTGTTAATTAATTTCATATTTCAATTTTATTTTAATGCTTACAAATTACAATATTCACTAAAAGATTAAACTGTAGGGGATGGACACAATATGGTGTTGGATCCTTTTAGTAAGGTAATTTGTAGTGTTGTAATTAAATTGAAAGATATTACTCCATAAACTTTTGTTACGGCCTCAAAATAGATCGGCAGAACTTCAGAGAACACTACTAATGCTTTGATTATTCAAAATACAATTGCAAAAAGTAACAACATTAACCAAGAGCCATTGTACTCATAACCTAACTTATGGAGATGCAACCCATTTGTATAACTACATAATAATAATAATAATAATAATAATAATAATAATAATAATAATACTAAGCCAAAAATACAATGACAGAGTAGAGTAATACAAATGTTAACTACACAGGTCCTGTCCTAGAGAGAATTTTGTTTTAATTAACAGTAAGGCAGGGAAGGTGGCTCAGTGATAGAGTGCTTGCCTTGCATGCATGAGGCCCTGTGTTCAATTCCTCAGCACCACATAAGCAAAAAGAAAAAAGCCAGAAGTGGCACTGTGGCTCAAGTGGTAGAGCGCTAGCCTTGAGCTGAAGAGCTGAGGGGCAGCGCCCAGGCCCAGAGTTCAGGCCCCACAACCGCCCCCCCCCACCAAAAAAAACAGTAAGGCAGAACAAACACACAGCTAAGCAATTAAGCAAGTCCTATTTAGAAGTTGATGTGGAGGCAAAAGATGAAACTAGCAGAAAGCTGTTTTCTCTTCACTGCTGGTGTTGGGATATTCAATTTGAAAGTGGAAGCTAGACACTGTTTTGTTGATGAACACCAATCATGGAGCTAAGAGTGAAAACAGCAAGCAGAGATTTTTAAGGAATAAGAATGATGGCTTTACAAAGCAATGGTCATTCATTGACTGGAAATGTATTCCAAGTAGCTGATGGTCACATTCTGCTTGAAATTTGGCCGTGTTTATTAATGATCAAAGCAAGACCCCAATGTCTGTTTGAAGCTCAGCTCAATGCAGTCCCACAGCATTTGCTCTACCATACCAATTTTCTCCTAGTAAATACCTATCTGCAAATCTTTGCCCATCAGATATAAGAGGTACTCTGTTGAAGCCTCAGACGCAGCTGCAAAGGTTTTACCTTGAGAGATCAAGGACAGATTTTTAGTTAATACGTTTAGGTTCTATAATATGACTGAAAAATATTCTCAGCATGCTCACAGTGGGTTAGGAGATTAAGTATCCTTGGGAAGTTTTAAGAAGATCTAAACATTTGAATATAGAAGCAACACTTTAGTCTCTAAGGAGGCTGCATCAGCCTCTACCCAAGAACCGGGGTCTAGTTAGTTACCAAGAATCCATAACCTGATTATAACAGTATTATTTTCCTGCCTAGCTATGTGGGCCTGACAAAATCATCCCATCATGTGATAAGTCACCCACACAGACTTGTCTGGGAACCAGTTGCTGGAAGCTGCCAACCAGCCTGGGCAGGTTGGGCCAGAGAGTTGGATATAGAAGCAATTAAAACACATATATGCTCATGCACACACACTCTAGTTTGTGCACATGTGCGCGCACACACACACACACACACACACACACACACACACACACACACACACCCACTACTACCAACCTACTCAGACTCCTGTAGCTTCATTTGCAATTAATAAATTAATTAAAAGGTTCTCGTGGGAAAAATGCCTTAGTGAAACCCTGGGTTTATTGTAATGAAACTTAGCACCAAGAGAGGCACTATAATACCAATTATACATTGGTTAGTTGCTTTACAAATACAAAGTTGAAAAACAATTATATTTGTACATTATAAATTAGTCAGGACTCTAAACATTCACCCAGTGATACCAAAGGAGGATATTCTTAGGAGAGGATCACAAGGGCTCAATAGCTGTGTGCAAATGATAATATAAAATGATGCTTATGGAAATGAACTCCAAAATATGGAAACAAGAGTTTTTTTCTTTAACATTTTATGATTTTTTTCTTCTGTTTTCTCTCTTTTGCCACTGGTTTTGATTTCTGTACCTTTTGTATGTAAGTTTATCAGATTTGGGGAACTTAAGGAGAAGCACAGAAATTGTGGGACAAAGGGTGAACTAATTCAGCAGTGATAATAACTAGACACTATGTTGAAAATGAACTATACAACTTAGGGGAATCGAGGGGTAGGGAGGGAAAACCTGGGAAAAAAATGAGAAGAGGTGATGCTGTTCACAAAGAAATGTACTCATTACCTGACTTAAACATCAAGTTTATAATAAATTTTTTAAAGATATTAAAATGAAAAAATAGAGTCAATGGTATATTTCACAGGCCTGTTTTTCAGCTTCAACCATAACCTGCCTGTGTTATTATTGTATCTTCTTTAAGCTAAGTATTACATTTCTGTACTACAGAATGAAGATGCTATTGTAATTTGCAAGATTTTAGCGGTTATAGAATGACATAACAGAAAAAGAAGGTTGAACTAAATTCTCATCCCCTTCATTTTAATGAATATTGAGCAAAATATAATGACAAATAACATCTAATGCCCCTTTTTACTTTCTATTTTCTATTTTTTATTATCTTTAAGTAATTGCACAGATGATTTTCAATTTGATGCATCAATTTATGAGTACAATGCATCTCGATCAATTGTCACCTCTTTCAAAATTCTGACCCATCTCTCTCAATCCCACTCATGTCTTCAATTTTCTTAGCTCCATTTTCACATGTATACATTGAGTAGTATGACTGCATTCATCTACACTTCCTCTCTCCATTTATCTCCTACCTCCCCTCGGTCTTACCTCCACCATACACAAGGTCCAGCCTCATGGTATTCATTTTGTTAAACTGAAAGTTCATTGTTGAAGGGAGTTATACCATTGGAATTATCCTCTGCATCTACCATATTTGAGGTAATATTTGTGTAGATATGCATATGACCTTTGCAAATTTTTGAAAATTATGTGGATGCTTTTGAGTTTTCTAATGTCCACATTTTTATCCCTTGTAAAAGAGCTTCACTGGAGACCGAGACATGTCTCTGGAAAAGGTGAGTAATGGTATCCTCATGATGGAATGAGTGATGAATCAGAGCTGACTGGTCCCATGTTTCTCCATCCATCAGGTGAAGCCATTGTGTTTAGGTGCAATTCTCTGCATGGTTTGGTAGATACAGATTCCTTAATTGTTCCATGGAATGAGAATAGAACTCTGTTGGGACTCTGGGTCTGACTACATGGATGCCTGTGCTATCTTGGTAAAAGGGATCCAGATAGAAAGAGCTGCAGGCTCTTACACTGGGCACCACTTTCTTTTTCTTAAGGAGTCCAGAGTGACTCGAATCAGAATTGAGACATTAATGACTGAAGGTATCCTCAGCGTTCTTCTGAAGTGCAGTCTTTGTGAAACCAGTGACTTGTGAATGTGCCAAATTATCATCTGACAAAATGATGGAACCATTGGGACATCACCCCCTGAAAGGGTACTTTTACTGAAGAATGAGGCAGCTGTCATTGGGTCTCAGAATAGCCTATTGCCACAAGGGAAGCATTGTTGGGAAATATGGTACATGTCCCCTAATGATAAGAAATGCAAAATTCAATTTTTGCCCTCAGAACATAGTTAATATTTTTGTGTTGTATGTAACTATTTTTAGACCTAGAAAAGTTGGCACAAGAAATGTAATTTCCTTTCTATATTTTCTACTGGTTTCATTCATTTCTTTTTTACCCTGTCTCTCCCACTTTATTGTGGCTTTCTTTGCTCTGTCATCTATATCATAAAACCTAGAGTGTGCAAAGTAGGGAATATAAGAGAAGAAGAATTAATGTTATTGTTCACTAGCTGATAGGATCTGAGATTTAAACATTATCTCATTTAAATGTAATAATAACCTGGGAAAGGACTTTATGACAGTTTTTCTTAATATGCATATATAAAAATGAGGAAAAGGGTGGGGTGGGGAGGAATGGGGGAGAATGATAGAAGGGGTGATGATTATCAAGTTATATTTTACTCAGAAGCTGACACTGTTGAATTGAAACCTCTTCATGCAACTACTGGAAGATAAGAGAAAAATAAATGAATGAAAATTGATACATAGAAATTGATGTTTAGGAAAGAAATTGAGGTCTGAGGAAATGATCTTCATAGAAATAGTAAGGGTTGTGTCACAGAACAGATATTTGAAGTTGAAAGATAAAAGCCACGCTTTCAACTACAACATCCTCCCTGTAGTCTCCCTTTTAGCTATAATCCTCATCCTAGCAGAGACTGAGCATTCTGTGTAGCATCCCCTAGCTTACTTTCTGTCTGAGTCTCAGTGAGCATGCTCAGAATTCCAAAACAAGGTGATCAGCTTCAAGACTGCTTCCAGGCTTGTCATTGATGTAGACCAGGCTTGGGAAAGAGTTGACCTTGTTTCCTTGTCCTTTCTTCGGCAAGCTGGTCTCTCCATAAGTAACCACAGATGAGAACTTTGGTTGCTCAAGAAGTCTAAGCCTATGCTTAGTACTGTGCTGTGTTTCCCAAGCATTGCAGTAACCTTAGGAGATCCATTATCTTTGTGCACATGACAATATTGTGGCCTAGAAGATTCAAGTCCGTCATGGAGAATGCTGTGTTGTGCAGCAGATGCATTATCTCCTTCATCCTGTCTCAGCAGAGGATTAAATTTTCTGGAAGGCTAGAGTACCAGGGCCAAGAAAACACCCTAAGCTCAGTATCACTGGTGTTTACTCAAGTATAATAAGTAAGCTGCAGGCAGGTCTCTTCAGCTCAGATAAGAGACTAGTTGGAAGATGAGCCCAATCTTTGGCTGATGCAGCTCTTGATATGTATGTGAATTTCGAAGGCTGGGTTTTAATTTGACACTATCTTTGGGAAATCTAATTAGCAAGTCCTGGGGTTTCCGTCTGCTGATCCTTCCAGATAGCGTATGTGTACGGCATAAACATAAGCAAGAAGACAGCAGTCCAGGAGTCTAGGGAGGGTACATATATAGGACCTGGGGCAAGAATGCTGACTCAACTGAGTGACTCAGGTATGCCGACTGCAGACAGAGAACTCACAGGCCTAAACTTCCTCCTCGTATGCATGGTCTGCAGAAGCAAGATGCAAGAGAACCAATCAAGAAATTACAAAGCAAAACAAGACAATGTTTGTACACCATTAGGATAATTGAGCTACGTTGTCAGCTTCATTAACGATCTCAGGGGTTGAAATTCAGACAGTGTTTCTCTTCCATGGTGACTAGTGACCTGGATTTCAAGTCAGCAGTTACACTTTACTTGTCTTGTACACAGTGTCAGTAGAACGAGCACATTTATTTGGGACAATAGAGCAGCCTTTGAAACAGGCAAACATTGGTAGGGAAGATAGTTATATCACCTTTTCAAGCATAGAGATGACAATGTCTATGAATCTCATTTTTTTAAAGACTGAAAATAATGGAGTTGAAAGGTACATTTCTCACTCTTTCATAACACTCTGGTCAGTAGTCTTTGACTGATTTGCATGATTGACCAAATGAACAGTCACTGAGTAGTTATAAATCGTAAAAGGTATGCTAATAGTTTGTGAGCAAACTTGAGTTGGCTGTATGCTTATTCTACATGCCTCTTTTGTTTTTGTTTTGTTTTGTCAGTCATGGGGCTTAAACTCAGGGTCTCTGCACTACTCCTGGGCTCTTTTGCTCAAGGCTAGTATTCTACCTCTTTGAGCCACAACACCACTTCTGGATTTGGAGCAGAGAATTGAAGATAAAAGTTTCATGATGATTTTTCTGCCCAGGCTGGTTTTGAACTACGATCCTCAGATCTTAACCTCCTGAGTAGCTAAGATGTTTTTTCTTCTTTTTACAGAAAGATCTCTCATTTAAAAAGCCCAATGTCCTCAGGAAAAAAAAAATACCACCTGAGAAGAGAATCACTCGAATATGTCTGAATATTAAGGCCATTTACTTCAGGAAGTCGTCATTCAAGAAATAAAAAAGAATGATAAAAAGGAAATTAAGCCTGGGTACCAGTGGCTCAGACCTATAATCCTAGCTATTCAGGAGGCTGAGATCTGAGGATCACAGTTCAAAGCCAGCCTGGACAGAAAAGTCTGGGAGACTCTTACCTCCAATAAACCACTAGAAAACTGGAAGTGGCGCTGTTACTCAAGTGGTCGAGTGCTAGCTTTGAGCTGAAGAGCTGAGGGACAACACCCAGGCCCAGAGTTCAAGACCCATGACTGACAAAAATAAAAATAAAAAAATAAAAAGGAAATTAAGGAAGGGAAGGAAAGCAGGAAGAGGGGAAGAAATGATGAACACAAATGGACATGCTGAAAGAAGCCACTATCTTTTTGTAATCCAAATGGGATGAATGTCTTAGGATATAACTGTGCCCAACAGCATCATTCATCCATGCACACGAAGTCACAAATACTCAGAGTAGGTGGAAATCACATCCTTGGAAAACAATATGGTCAGTGACTCAGGTTTTTTTTTCTTATAAAAATATTGTTCAAAGTTCTAAAGGAAAATGCTATCCTAAAACCACAAGTGAGAAATACATTATGTCAAAGTCTAAAGGGGTATTGTAAATATGCTATTAAGGTAAAAGTTAATGGGAATTAACTCTGTAAATTTGGTTTGGTGTAGATAAGTTGTGTTTTGAAGAAATTCTTGGTTTTGAAGATTGCTGAAACCAAGTTGCTAATGTTGCTGCATCTGTGGAACAGAAATGTGAATTGAATGTGTTCTCTCATATGTGGAACTTAGATTTAAATTTAAAACATATATGAAAAATATACCAGGGCATAGGCATAAACAAACAAATTGACTGAAGTGTGGTAAATGCAAGTGATGATTCCAATGATATAACTCTTTTGAACAGCTAACTTAAAGTTTAATGAAATGGTACCAGGAAGCTGCAATACATGTTTTCATAGGGAGTAGGACTCAGGGGAGGGAGACAGATGAATGGAGAGGGAAATGGTAGGCAAATTAGTCATAACATTTAATACCTGTATGTGAAAGGTTGGGGTTGATGGGGAGTGGGGGAATGATGGACAGGGTGACATTGATCAGTGTGCATTTTACTCATAAATTGACATAGAGTGAATTGGAATCTCTTTGTACAACTACTTAAAGATAAAGAAGATTAATACAATATTAGTTCTAACTCTGAGCAGCATTAACACATGATGAGGAAAGAAGGGCCCATTTTTTTAATGAGAAAACTGATAAAACCTTAAGAGGAGTTATGAGTAAACTATTCTAGGAATTCACTAGATGACATGTCAAGTAAAACCACCAATATGAGCTTCAATACTTTTCTGTTTTACTTTTTGTTTTGTTTTTGTCTGTTTTCTTCAGTTGGTCTAGGTTTGAGGTTCAGTGACATGAATAAGAAGAGGAGGCTTGAAACATGTGTATGTCATACAAACTTTTTCAAAGATGTTCACTGAATTAGATCCAAGTATAAACACATACCCTAGAATTCTCCACCTTCTAAACTTAAGATGTTATGTCTTATTTTCTATCATCCACTGGTGTCACATTCCCCTGTTGTAACTTATTTACTCGGGTGACTTCAAACACTTTTCCACTGGAAATAAATGGGAGGTATCAATTTTCAAACTAGGGAATAAAAATGAAAGATGATTGAAAGTGGAGATCATATATAAACAAAAAATAAATCCATTTTATATCACTATGTGTTAGGTAATTTATGTTTCTAATCTCCATACATCTATTTGATATTTTAACATCTTAAGAAATGGCATCATAAGAGCATCTTATTTTTTCTCTGTAGAGGATGGGATTAGGTCTGGAAAAATTATTTGACTCATCCGAAAATTCTCAGTAGCTCAGAAAATTTCAATTAATGGTCTTAGTGTGCTGTTATATGCCTGCAATTCCAGTTTTGAGGGATACAAGAATAAGTGAATCACCAGTTCCAGGCAAGCCTGGAGAAAGTTAGGGAGACTGTCTCAAAAAATAATAATAACAAAATCAAAGCCAGGAGCTGGTGGCTCATGCCTGTAATCCTAGATACTTAGGAGGCTGAGATCTGAGGATTGTGGTTTGAAGTCAGCCCTGGCAGAAGTTTCTGTGCGACTCTTATCTCCAATAAAGTATCCAGAAAAAGCTGGAAATGGTGCTGTGGCTCAAGGGGGAGAGTGATAGTCTTGAGCACAAAGAGGCTCAGGGACAGTGCCCAGGCCCTGAGTTCAAGTTCCAAGATGCCTCCCTGCCACCCCCATGCACAAATCAAAAGTTTTGGAGCATGGCTCAAGTGGTAGAGCTCTTCTCTAGTTTGCATAAAGCCCTGGGTTCAATCTTCCAAAAGCTAAAAAGAAAAAAGAAAACCCAAAACAATCAAAGCATGAGTATTTCATTTTAATAAAGCTTCATCTTATTTTGGTCCATTATCATGAAAACATTATAGCAAGTATTTTACTTTAACTGAATTAAAGTAAGAGTTCAAACAAATAATGTTTTCTTTCTTCCTATGTTTGGTCTGGTTATTTAAATGTTTCTGTCTAAAACTTCCCAGAACACACTCTTATGTATGTAGAGCTATAATTTCAGCACCTTCTCTGAGAAATTACCAGGAAATGCAGAGAAAAGGGGTGAGAGGTCAGCATATTTGAATATTGTCTTCTATCTATTTTTCCCCCTTTTTAGTACTAGAGAACCCAATCCAAGGTCTTGTCATGCTAGGCAAGTCTCCTAAGCTTCACCCTCAACCTAAACACATTAATCTGGAAGATCATGAAATCTATCCTCTGTGACTCTATGAACTAAAATGATTAACTATCGCTTAGAAAACAATATTCCGTTTGCACCATTAAGGAAAATCGTCTGCAGTGTTTGTTATAGTTAACAATATCTTTGTACAAGAACACCCACGCACAAAATACAAAACATCCATGAACATGTGCACAATTCTCAGCCCAAGACGACATTGTGAGTGAAAAAGTTTATGACTTGATGACTAGTTCAAAGTTTTCTCCCTCTCTTCACCAGCCAACTCTGTGGAATTATATGGAGGAGTAATGTCTATATTGAGATCCTTTGCTCTTCACCTACAGCTAACCTCAGCTAGAATTTCATTTCTTTCCCTTGGCTGTGAATGAACTCTCATGATAAATCAAAGCTGTAGTGCATTTGCAAATATATATATATATATATATACGTACACACATATATAATATATATGTACATATATATGTGTCTATATGTATATATTAAATACTCTTATTTTCCTTGGATGCAAAGAAGTGTGTTTTCTTTTTCTCCCAAGCAAATATAGGACATCTGGCCATTTTCTCTCCCTGTCGGAAAGGCATTTTGCCATGGCCGAGCCCTGATCCTCCAGTTGTTAAACAGCAGGGATTATCAGGCAGGACAGTATTAAGTGGTATTTAACAGCAAGACCAAAGTTCTCTGTCAAATGCCTAACTCAAGGCTCCTGCATTGTTAGCATCCCAGCTTCGAGACCTTTTGCACGGAGCCATTTTTCATTCTGACAACAAACTACTGTGGCTATCCAGGATCGCTTTGCTGAAACTGACAGCCGAGTATTTGTGTGGCAGAAATATTGCTACAGAGAAGGGGCTCGGGGGGTGGAAGGGGAGGCATTTTTATCCCCTTTCACTCCGAGTGTAGTGGCATTCCAAGCCGTAGGTGTCCCAAGTCAATGACTGGTTAATCTATTCAGTATGATCCGCTGTCTAGTCAAAACAATAGGGGGGTAGAGGGCAGAGGAGTGTGGAATATCGGCTTCACAATGTGATTGAAGTGCACATTACCTTTTCGATCTCTTCAAGGCACATTCTCATTGACGTAGGCTGGGGAGGGCGACCACTGGGACTGTCAATTTTAAGTACCATTCTCTAAAAGGTTTTTTATTGGGGGGTAAAGGGGAGAGGGAGAGGTGTTTGACAGGTCCCTAAAGTTCAAGTGCAAGCATTTTATGGCCACAGTAAGACATCAGTTATGGAACTCATGATATGATGGGTGCAGAGGCAGGAAATAAATGAAAGAACTTAATGAAAGTTTAATCTTCCGGGGAATTGCTTCCTCTCAAAGGCATAAATTGAGCGACCTAAAACTAAATTTCCCTGTCAAAGACTGGCATCGAGTTCATGCACATTTTACAACTGTACTAGAAAGGAATATATATGCATATATATATATATATATATATATATATTTTCTTAAGTAATGATTTTTATTCTTAAGTGAGTACCTGAAAAGTCTGATCGAGGCTCAGGAGTAGTTCCAGTAGATTTATTAGGGAGGTTATGGCTTCTTTGTGCAGTATAGAAGAAGAGTATGTCATTATTGATGCTTGTACATTTGTCTGGTCCTTATTTTTGCTATGTATATCTGCATTTGATTGGTTTGGAGCTACAAAAAATTCCATGGGAAATTTCACACCAAGCCTTTCTATCTGGGATCTGGAATGTTAAGGCCACACCCAGCTCTGCTTATGGTTAGCATTGGAAAGATTATGAGACATAGTTGCAATCCGTTGTGTAATGAGGCATGATATGAACTGGAAATCAGGTGGCCATGCTTGAACTAATGTTCTAGATCTTCAGGAATGAAAAACATGCTTGTGGTCTGAGAAGTAAGCAGAGAAGCTGATTACCCCATGGAGAAGAGCCATGTGAAAGGAGAAGAAAACATGTAAACAGTGTGGTCACCATCTGCATTTTCTGACAACAGCTGTGCTGGGTGGGTGAAATCTATGCTTCTGTGAGTGAGCAAATCCTGATTTGTTCAATCTTGTCATCACATCAGTCATTAAACCCAGCCTATTTAGAACTCCTCAGAGGTAACACAAGAAAACCCTATACCACATGGACTCAGCTTTTCCAATTTTATTACATGAGTTCATTGATAGTAGCCAAGTGATAATGACCAAGTATCCTTATCTGGATTGAGGTATTAAACCTTCTGTCTGTCTGGGATGGGTAACATTAATAGGATGCTCTAGAGCGCAACACCATTTGTGCTATGTGTGGTAAAATGATAAATAAAACATCAATAGTAATGAACAGAAGGATGACTGCAACAATTTAAGGTTAGGAGCAGAAACTCCAGTGAAGGAGAAGCTAAAAGAGTATTATGTGTCCATGTGTGTTTCCAGTAGGGATTTAGAGTCGTTTTAGATACACAGAGTAGTTTTAGTTACTTAGAGTAGTTTTAGATACACAGCATAACAAAAACAGAGGGCGCAGAGAGTTTCCATATCCATCATACACACATACATGCACACGCATACATACACACATATGCAAATGAATCCATACACACACATATACAACCTCAATCAATATCTACACTTTCTACTCAGGCAGCCCATTTGTCATAATTGATCAACCTGCCTTAGAGGACCAATAGTACCCAAGCCTGCAGTTTACATTTGAATTTGCTTTAGATGTTGGACATTGTATAGTTTCTGGCACATTTCTGTCCAACTCTATGTTACTATGAGTATATTATCACTGCCCTAAAATCCTATATTATACCTATTTCTATATCATTTTTAGAAATTCTATTTAGGATCCTTATAATGTGAGAAACCATAGGGAAAACCTTTGTCACATACCATTCAATCATTTATGACTATAAAATGGTCTGATTGAGGATTCTACAAATCATTTCTTTTCTCTTCTACAAACCATTTCTTTTCTCTAAAAGGAAGAGTATGGGCACTGCATTCAAATCTTTGTGTTATTACTTTTAAGCAACTCTATGTACCAATCCCTCCCATTATAAAATGGAAGTAATTTAAAGCTCTTACAGTGTAAAGTTTTAAAGATTAAATGAGATCATAGTCCTCAATGATATTGATATACAGTACCTAAAAACTAAGATTTATATCTTACATAAATGTAAGCTCCATTGCTACAGTGATAGCTAAAGCAACGACAGTTATTTGGATGTTAAATTTGAAGGAGATACCTCAAGGCAGGAGAAAATGACAATATGACTACTATCTACAATTACTTTAATTTTAACTGCATGTTAAATCTTTATTTAAATTGCAAAACTTCTAGCTCATTGTGACAAGTGCCTTCAATTATTTTTCCTGTGCTAATCAAGTTAAATATAATCTTATCTTTGAGGTATTTGAAGCTCTCTGAATTATGTCTTCCAAATTGGATTGTTCAGCCTTTCTCAGACTTCAGAATATGTGCAGAGATGCACCAAATATTACTTTGTCCAATTTTGCCTAATCAACATTTCACCAAAACCAAAGTTATAGATTGCTGACATAGAAATTGAATTAGGGTGTGTGTGTGTGTGTGTGTGTGTGTGTGTGTGTGTGTGTGTGTGTGTGTGTGTGTGTGTGTGTGTGTGTGTGTGTGTGTGTGTGTGTGTGTGTGTGTGTGTGTGTGTGTGTGTGTGTGTGTGACATTTTCTCAAATATTCTCATTACATTGGACTAACGAGGAAGGAGGATAAAGGAAATTGTATATTGTTGACGTAGATTATTTGCAATACTAAAAATGTAATAGTAAAACCAGTTGAAGCGCTTTTGAGAAAGGGGTCAGAGAGAGTGATAGAGGAGGTTGAAATTGATTATAATACACTATAAATGTGTGTGGAAAGGTAACAGTGAAATGTCTTCTCTGTTCCTGTGTAAGTGATACAAACTAATTGTTAAAATCCCATTATATTACTGCAACATGTCCTCTAACCCAGGTGCTTTCAATTACAATTTTTAAAATTATACTTGCCAATTCATATGCATTACAATATATTTTTTGTGGAAACAATTTTATTTCTCAGGATCTTTAACTTCTAAATTGCCTTCAAATCTACCATTTGCATTAAAATTTGTTCTTACTTTCTTTCAATTTTACATTGAAAATAATTTTGTTTTGTTTTTGTTTTTTGGTACCAGAGCTTGCTAAGTGCTCTACTACTTGAGCTATACCTCCTCTTCTGAATATTGTTTTTTTTAATGGTTAGCTGGAAATAACAGTTTCTACCTGGGTTGGTTTTCAACCATGATCCTCATATCCCAGCTTTCTGAATAGCTAGGGTTTCAGACAAGTACCACTGGTGGCCCTATATACTCTCCTGTTACTGTCCGTTTAGTAGCCATCTTGGTTGTCATCTTGTGATGCCACCACAAGGCTCAAAGTAACCCACACAGTGGATTAGCACTATGTATCATAATCACCATGTCCTGTTGTGAAATGTCACCTTATCCCATTGGATAGGTGTTTTATTATACCGTATGTGAGCTTCTCTGCTCTGTTTTTGGGAAATTGATCTCCAGAAGTTTGGTTCTGACTTGTCTAGCTTGTCCAGGGAACTTGGCTGTGTCACGTAGGATGTTAGTTAGGGGTCTCAGGGTGCTATGATGAATTTGGGAAGATGACTCCAAGTTTAAGCTACAAGTAAGCCAGGTAACTCAGCCACTACCATTTCCATGTCTAGAAACAATCTTCCTAGTCTTCTCTTTCCCTCTCCTTCACCTTGAATTTCTGTCAAGTTTTGGCTCAGACAGTTTCCCAGTCAGGATGGTCTCCTTCATAACCAATCTCAAATGCTTTCCCAGTCTGTCATTTCCAGTCTCTTTCAAGTACTCTTGACTTAGCTAGACTGTTTTATTTTTTTATTATTTATTTATTTAGTCAGTAATGAGGCTTTAACTCTGGGCCTGAACTCTGTCCCTCAGCTCTTCAGCTCAAGGCGAGTGCTCTACCACTTGGGCCACAACGCCACTCCTGGTTTTCTGGTGGTTTATTGGAGATGAGTTTTGCGGACTTTGCTGCCTAGGCTGGCTTTGAGCCATCATCCTCAGCTCTCAGCTTCCTGATTAGCTAGGATTACAGGCATGAGCCTCCAGCACCTGGCCAACTAGACTGTTTTATTTGCAACCATACATTCCTTCAAGTTTCCTCAGACAGTACAGATTCAACGTCATAGGCACAGTCCCAAGAAGGCATAGGAAAGAATGTTCTACATGGAGTCCAAGGGAGCTTTAGAGATGGTGCTTCATCATTTCCGTAGTTCTGTTCCCACACTTAGCAAGTAAAAGACGCTTCTTTCTCAGGGCCTTACAGGGTAGGAATGACACTACCGGAGGACACCAGATGTCTGAAAAACAAAGCCAGTGAGGGTCCCTGGGAATCTCTGATAATGACACAGAATCTTCTTTCAGGACTCCCAAAAAGGTAGTCAAGAGGTGGCTTCTGGGGATAAGAAACAGTTTGTATGTATGAGCTGATTTCCATGCACATCTCTTGTTACCTGGGCAGTAGACTGAATATTAAGAGAAAAGAGCAGGGTCAGTCTCAACGAAGAACCCTAGCCACTTTTCCCTAAGAAACAATACTTGGGATTAAAAGGAGAGGAATGCTAAAGATCTGAGATTTTAGTTTTTCCTCCCAACACTTTACAAAAGTATGTTTGTCAAATTAGGAAGACAGATCCTATCTTATTTCTCAACCCATGTGTCACAGTGTTAATGTTTCTATAAGCAGGTAGATGCTATTTTAGTTTCTTTTTGTGTTCTTGCTCCAAATACTTCTTAAATTGGGAGGGAGGAAAAAGGGGAGTTTCTGAGACATCGATTTGAGAAATTGAGTTGTTCACTTGTTTTAATGGCATTTCGATTCATCACCCAATGATTTGCAGCTGATGGAGGTATTCATATTCCTTCCCACACCTACCTCCAGAAATGTTTACAAAATATATGACCTGTGATGGACAAAGGACAGAATACTGTCTGTTCTGTAATATATGAGAAAGTCATACATGATGAAGTGTTGTCTTGCCACAAATGTTAATATAATAACTTTATATATGTATTAATATTGAGACTTCGATTTAACCAAGAGAACAACAGAAGTCTACTGCCCAATCACCATCCTTGTCTTATCCACTGTGTCTACATGAGGAAGCGTGTCACTGTCTCCCCCTTCAAAACATCAGTGCTCAAAGGCCTTCACCATAATGGGTTAAACAGTCCTCCAAGAATGGTTCTGAGCTATATCAAGACACACATGAACTCTTTCTGTGTGTGTGTGTGTGTGTGTGTGTATCCGTGCTCACGCACATGCACGCTTGTACTAAGACTTGATTTAAGGGCCTAGACACTGCCCCTCAGCTACTTTCATTCAAGGCTGGCACTCTACCACTTGAGCCACAGCTCCACTTCTACATTGGTCCTGGTTAATTGGAGACAGTTGTCCTGGTTAATTGGAGACAGGAGTCTCATAGACTTTCCTTCCTGGGTAGGCTTCAAACTCAGATCTTAACTTCCTGAGTAGTAAGAATTATAGGCAGGAGCCATCAGTGCTTGTCAATTTAGCCTCTTTTTTTACATTAAAACATGCTAGACTACTAGAATAACTGCGAAGCTCTCTCTCCAATTATTAGGCACCTGCTTTATTGTGCATCCTGGAAAGGCTTTTGTGTAAGTGTTTTGTTGTTGGTTTCAGAATACTATACAATCAACAAAGCATTATCTTGATCCACACCTGGAGCCATTGTAGTAAACACATGAACCACCCTACTTTGCAATGCAGATCCAGGAACTGTTCATATCTGAAAGGCATTAATTAAGAGTCTACTCCCCCTCCCCCAAAGCCCTTTAAAGCTTTCGATTGTTTAAGCAGTAGTGAGATTTAGAGGGTTCTCTAGGGGGCTTAAAGAACATGGCTAATGAGCCTTTGCTAAAACGAGTAGTAATGTGGATTGGAGCAGGGGGTGGATTAGGGCTACACTGCCTGACTGGGGAATAAGAAATTGGATCCTGTACCCTGCTGAGAACTGTCCAGTCCAACTAGAAAGTCTTCCACCAAGACATCTTGCACACACAAAAAGCTGCATATGTTAGAGCATCTAAGGAGCAGAACTGGGGTACTAGAGCGCTAGACGGTAGCACAGATGTCTGCTTGCTCAAATCCAAAGTTACCTATAAGAATCGGGTCTGATTTACTTTCAAAGTGACATTCCTTATGATCATGATGGCCAGGGAAAGCAGCTTGTAAACTTTTTGACACTCGTTCTGGGAATCAGTCAGTTTCTACTCCAAAGGCCCTGACTTCAACTGGTTTTCATTGGCATGGGTTTCTATCTGTAGAGGAAGCTTCTGGATAGCAGTCATATTTCCTTGTCTTTATTCATTTATTTTTCCTTTATTCATCCATTCAATTAATAGTCCTTGAATGTGTCTACCAAGTGCCTGGCAATGTGTTGTCTCCTGCTCATTTACTGTTCTCTTGCAACCCTAAAGCTAACACAGAGGATTGTATTCCCAACTTTTAGAGAACAGGAAAACAAGATTTTTTATTTAAGTCTGAATAACTTTCCTGAAGTCACAGTTTCAAAGACTGAACTTAAGGGCAGATTTTATGAAAAAAAGCTATTCATTTCCCGAGGAAACAAAAATCCATCAGACCTATACTTACAGAATTTATAATTCATCATTGGATCTTACATGTACTTTGCATCTTGATGTTGCCTATTACATGTTTTAATAAAGTTTAGGACATACATACATATACACATGCATATGTACACATATACATATACACACAACACACATATACTACACATACATACAACACACAGATATACACACAACAACCACACATACATCATAGGTATATATACATTCATGACACACTAGATACATATAGATGTATATACATTTATTTTTTGTATGTCTGAGTATACAGACAGACATAGCTGACTTTCATGAGAGTAAGTTTTATGACTCTGTATTTAAGGGCCAATTCTTTGAATCAGATGGATAAAATCAGTCCAGTTGTTTCTAAGCTGAGCATGGAGGTAGCTGAGAAAGGCCCAGGGAAAGTTAGCAGGACAAAATTCTGTGACCATGCAACCCTAGCGTTTCAACCTGAGTACCTTTATTTAGCCTCTGAGAAATAACAATACATAAAAGATTCCACTTGGGAGACTAAATCCTCAGCTTTAAAGGAGTTTTGAAAGCATTAAATCAGATGATGAATACTTTCGCCCTTTAATTGGAACAAGTGCATGCTGAACAAAACTGAACTGTTACCAAGAAACTTGTGTATTTAGTTTTTTTAAATTTTGATTTTAAGTTTAAGGGTTAAACATGGGAGGGTGGGGATAATTCATGTTGCAGGTAAATTCACATATATATTATACATCTCCAATCCAGAAATCCTGAGAGTACTTGTTAGAATAACAGTTTCTTCACCAAAATGACTGGATCTGGGAAGCAGAGATAAGAGATGCATTTTAAGAAACAAAACTCCCAAAAGGCCAAAAGAAGGACTCAAAAGCAGTACAAGAAGATCAGCAGAGTATCAACTTATTCAGGAAGTGATTAGCATATATATGGTGATTTTCTTGGGTGAAAAGCTCCACAGATGGACAGCCAACGTTCTATAAATCTCCATTGCTGAAGCTGAGAATTCCATTAGCAGTTGATTTCAAGGAGGTTGGTATTTTAAGAAAACGTAGCTAAAATACATATGAAAATCAACCCTCTCTGGGGTGTGTGTGTGTGTGTGTGTGTGTGTGTGTGTGTGTGTGTGTGTGTGTGTGAGAGAGAGAGAGAGAGAGAGAGACAGACAGACAGACAGACAGACAGACAGACAGACATACAGACCGACAGAGAGTAACTATTCCTGCAATCCTTTTCACAGCACATGTGGCAGAGAAATCAGTCAAACTGGCTGCTTTTGTCTCTAATAGCTAAGCACTTGATTTTACCTGTGACAAGACTCTTTGACAGCTCTGCTTTTGAACAGATTTCAAATTTTCCACCCTCTGCCTGTCAAAGAAGTCACACTTGAAATCTTTCATACTCAGTTGGGTGGGGGGGGGGTTCGTAAATTAAAGAAATATGGATTTCCCCCATTTCCTTTCCCCCAGTGAAGATTTTTACCAGACACCGAGAGAGAGAGAGAGACAGAAACAGAGACAGAGACAGAGACAAAGACAGAGTCAGAGAGGGAGGGAGAGAAATGGAAGCTTCTGGTTAGTTCTACTCTTGTTACCATATATGTCCCCAATTCTTTGGAGGTGATTGAGATTGAGACTTTGAATCTGTTTCATAGCATGACTCTACTCTAGAATTAAGTATTTGGATGGATTCCAAAAGACCCAAAGAAAACCTATCTTTTATTTCCTCCTTCAAAAGAACTCAAATACAAAGAATACAGGAGGCACAATTGATTATATGGGCTATTTTGGTAATTTGTCAGTGGTTGCACTGTGTTCAATTTGGCATGGGTTAATTCTTTGAAAATGACTGTATACCTGAATACAATGGACCAAAGAAGAGGACGTGACCACATCTCATTCACCAAGCTTTGTCCTCAAACTTAATGAAAATTTTGTAGAGGAAGAGCCTAGTGCACCACCTCAAATCTGAGTTCTTGGCATCCTTTCAGGTTGGTTCAGCCCAGTAGCAGAGCCACCGATCTTTGCTAGAGGAGCAAGTTTCCCAATCTTTCAGAAGAAATAATATCAGGACGAATGTCTGCTGCCAACAAGTTGGATGGGAACAATCCCAGCTGCGCTGTGACCCCCATAGCTGTGTGTTGAGGAGACATCGATATCCTAAGTGTCTCCCTAACCATGCCATACCAAAATCCACTCATAAAGTAATCACTGAAAAGCCACAGATGTTCTGACAGTGGTGTGGTGATCCAAGTGTGGAATCTTTGAAGACAAATTGGATCACTTGTTTTCTAAACTAGGAAGATACTCACACGTTTTGCAAATCTCTGAGTTTTAGAACTCAGAGCAGTCTTTGATGGAAAAACAGTGACATTTGTTTTTGCCTGTTTCTTTAGAGATTCAGAGGAATGTTCAGAGATTATCTTTGCTCACTGCTATACCCATTCCCTAACACAGCCACGTTTAAAAAAATGATTTCTAGACCATCTCAGACTCCTCCTCAACATCTCAGGATTTCTGCTCTCCCACTAAGCAGCTGAGTGAGTGAAAAGAAAAGATTGTAGCACCAGTTGTTCCAGATCTAAAAATCACCTAACACCCACCGAAAGATTTTTTTTCTCTTCCTTTATGAATCGAGCTTTAAATCTTTTCCTTGAGGTAGTGAGAAATAGAATCAGGCAACATTCAATGTCTCATTTGTATATATTTGTATGAATTCTTTAACCTGAAGAATATCTCCAAACTAAGGAAATGTAATCATTAATCCCTAGCTATACAGTTTCC
This sequence comes from Dipodomys merriami, assembly GCF_024711535.1. Classification (NCBI taxonomy): domain Eukaryota; kingdom Metazoa; phylum Chordata; class Mammalia; order Rodentia; family Heteromyidae; genus Dipodomys; species Dipodomys merriami. The sequence goes on along the minus strand of NW_027205826.1, from coordinate 8,302,072 downwards.
AAGAAGCTTTTTCAAGGGCTAGCTTTCCAAGCGGCTCAATCTAACGGCAGAGATATTTGAAATATACACAAACATACAAGCCTTTTAGATAAACACATTTTCAGGGAGCTTTTGATGAAAGTGATAAGTTACATTCTCTACAACTCCACACACTGTATTTTATTACCATTCCGTAGACACTTATCAGCTATAAATGTTGGGTGGTTTAGGCTGAGAATCAACCCTGGGGGAAACAGCCGGAGAACTCTGGGACTCACAGTTCTACAGATCAACATAAACCCGAGACTCAATTTTATTTTCATTTATTAAAAAGGTCTGTGGTCCGCTTCTGCAATTTCAAATCCATTAGCTTCCTGCCCCTTTTAAGAAAAAAAAAGAAAGAAAGAAAGAAAGAAAAAGAAGGAGTCAACTGCAGATTTTATGGACTGATGGTTGATGGCTGAGCTACTGCTGTATTGGTTTTGAGTGGAGAGTCCATTATGGATACATTATCCATAAACCATATTTCCAGTGGAAGCTGTAACTTCCAATCTGACTGGGAATGAGTGCAGTTGGGCTGGTCAAAGAGAGGTTGGGGAAAGGGTCAGATCTCCTGGAAGCTAACATAGGGTAGGCACTGGCATAAATTACAAGCTCTCTTTCTGCTTCCACATAATTATGTCCCAAACGTGCAGTGGTTGGATTTCGTTAACCAGCCAGCCACCAGATGAACTTGGAAATCATATCGCCAGTAGATTAGCATGGGAGTTTTCAGCCTTTCTCCTTGCCATGTGTGTTCAAGCAATGTATTTGTCTGCCTTTGAACACACCCTTGATTTTTGTCACACGTCTTCAGCAGTATACTTGATTATCCCCTGTCTCCTGTATAAACCCTTTCCAGCCAAAGATGCAAACACATTTCATGGCACTAATATTTATGAATGTAGACCTTCCTATTTTCCTTTTTAAATCCTGTTTCATTTCTGAATGGATGGTTAATAATCTTCAATGTGATCACTTGTTTTTAATCACTCTGTTAACTATTTGCAAAAGGAGACAGAAGTAGCATTAGAATAATTAGAACAATACAACTGGTATTCATTCAAAAGGAAGCTCTCTGAAAAAGAGTCTCAGTTTTATTGATACCAGAATTCCGGCTCCTTTCGTGACTTAAAGCTGGCACCTAGTAGATGACTGAGAAATTGGTTGAGCTAGATTATTTTTAAAGTGGAATTAATGACATGAAACAAGTCTAGTCATCCTTAAAAGGGAAAGATACTTCATTTCCATTACTAACACAAAAATTGTGTTCACTCTGGCTCAGCACCAAGAAGAATTTAGTTCTTTTCTGGGTGGTGAAATTAGTTCTTCTCTGGATGGTGATTTTAATTCATGCTATCCATTTGTATCAATCACCAATGTGTTTCTCTATCTCAGTTTGCAGTTTTAGCTTTGATTTTCTATCATACATCCAAGATGGAAATTAAATCATAGAATGGCTTTAGGTACCTCTTTCCTAAGTGTGTTAATTTTGTCTAACTGCTACAATTATATGATCTATCTGGGTTTTACTACACAATTACCCAGACTACTTAATTCTATCTGCCTGCTATTTCTGATAGCTATGTTTAACAATTTTCTTTCTAGTGAATGAAGGTCTACATTTTGTCTTGCTTCCATTAATTACCCTTCTACATTCGGACACCAAAACTTGACCCTTCTCCCCCTTGCTTTCCTGATTAGCCAATTGCTTTGAATTTTGCTGTGGATGTCAAATGTGATCACACCTTGAGACCACAGGATAATCTGGAAATGTTCATGGAAGTATTGCAATTATGATCTCTCAAGTAAAAGTGTTGCTACCTATGCATTTATGCTAAAAAGACTTCAAAGATGAGGCATTATGCCCCTCCCCTTCTGTTGTCATCACCCTTGGATGGGAGACTCTACTGTCAGATCCAGGCATCACAAGATGTCAATCACCAGCCATGCTTGCCCTGATAGAAGCATGGGGTGTGTGAGGCTAAGTCTGCTAACAGAAGCTGTTATCGAAGATCCACTGACTTTGTGCTCTTTAAAGATGTTTTAAATTCCATCCTTTGATCCCTCTGACCTCTGACAGAATGATACCAACTCCTCATCTACGGGAGAATTCTTCTGCCCTGCTGGAGATAGGCTGTACATGTACAACTTTGTCATTTTTGAAATTCTACAAAAGCATCATTCTCTTGGCTCACACCAGCTTCCTTAGCCATCTTTCTGACTTATCCATGGAAGGCAGGGGCATCGATCAAGATGGATCGTATTCACAACTGGCATGTTGAATTGAAGCTCCCTTTGTACAACCACTTGAAGATACTAAAAAACTTTTATTCATAGATATATAAGAGAAAAGAGGACCAAAAAAGAAAAAGAGAAAAGAAACCCCTCAGCATGGCCTTTCATAGGATGGTCCCTTTCAAACTAGTAAAAGACCCAAACTTGTAGAATGAGTAGTTTATTTGATCTAGTATCTATGACTATAACATAGTGAGTAGTGTTGAGGAAACTAGTATGAAGAATTTCCAAAATGAGAACCTCCAGAACGATTATCATTGTCTGTAGTCACTTTACCCTTTGGGAAGACTACAAAACCAGGGAGGGAAAATTGGGAGGGAATGGTTCTCAGAGAGAAGGAGAGAGTGACAGAGACAGAGAGGGAGACAAGGAGACAGAAAGAGACAGGGAGACACACAGAGAGGTAATTGGAGGGACTTTTTACTTTCATTTGTTTTTAAAGAGAACCCCTTACCCAGCCACTATTTCCCTGCTTAGGCCAGGGCCGACTTCCACACATTGATTTTCCTTCTTATGTATGTGTCAGTGGGCAGTGTCACAGACATCATATACTCAGCTGTGGTTAAAGCTTCTTTGCCACTTCCCCCTCATCCCCCTGAAAGAAGAGTCATTCTAGGGTGTGGTGAGCATGTACAAAGAAGACTGGCAAAGGCATGGATGGTTGAGTTAAACACACGTTTCCCATGACCACCTTGGTTTCCAAGACTGTGTTGAACACATCACCCGCCATTTCTTTAAAATTTTATGTTGAGAGTACTTTTTGGGAAAATAAAAATGGCAATGAAGGAGCACACATGACTATCACCACCACACTGGAAATATATTTTTTGCACAAGTGCAAAATCTTGCATTTGAAGTGGTGCACCTTTCCAGAGGCAGTATTAGCTTAGAGCTCAGCCTAGCCTGCACTGGGTGAATGGGTTAAAAATCTGTCCAAAAGACAAAGAATTATGGAGTTGGGAATGGCACTTCCTTCTAGCAATTTCATTTTACAGATAAAGTGCTTGCATCTCACAGAGACTAAATGAGGTGTTGAAGTTCACCTTTGTTCTAATAGCAGGAAGTGAACAAACCTAGGTGTCTTGATTCTCATCCATCAAGTGTCTTTTTTTTTTTCCTTTTCCTTTTCTTTTTCTTTTTCCTTTGACAGATCTGCAATTTGAAGTAGCATTCTCATGATGATGAGGCAGGCATTCTACCAGTTGAACCATACTTCTAGCCCCTTTTTTGCATTAGATATTTTTGAGATAAAGTATCAGTTTCTGGCTCGACAGGCCTGATCTTTGATCTTCCTACTTGTACTTCCCTGTACTGTTGGGAATGACAGGTCCAGGCCACCATATCCAACTGTTGTGTTTTTCTCATAGCTGGGATACCAAGTACCTGCCACTTCACCTAGCTATTGGTTCAGATGGAGTCTTTCAGAATTCTCTGAAATAATTCTCTGTAAATTGTCCTCATGGAGAAGTCAGTGGCAGGCGCTGATAGTTAACACAACGATCGTCTATTTCTTCAACAGTGTCAGCTTCTCAGGGATATTTAGTTTCACTTATTATGGAAATTAGCTTGAATTGCATGTAGCTCAATCCCACTTAAGTGGAGAATAGTCAGGGTCTGCATTTAGTGGTGAGGCAACAAAGCTGTGGAAATGGAGATTATACATGCAATACACAGGGTGGATAACCTTGGTGCTTCATTCTCACAAGGTGGTTCTGATTTTTCAGTGAATTCATCTTGCCCTTTGGTTTTTACTGAGAAGCCATGGAATAGTATTCTTTGTAGAAAGAGGGGAAATATTGGAGATTAAAATGTACTTGTAAAGCCAATGAAGAAAAGTGAAAGAGAGAAAGAGAAAGAGAGAGAGAGAGTGGGGGGCACCAGCTTCATCAGCCTTTTGGTTTCCCTGGAAATGCTGCCGCCCCTCAATTGCTTAGCACATAATTAGCCTACATAGTGGATGCCCACGTTCTCAGCTCTCACTTACCATATTTCCTGTGTATTACTAAACATGTCAAGCCAAGGCAGAGAGAAAGCAGGAGAAAGTGATTTCCACTGGCAAATAAAAAAAAAGCTCACATTTCTTCTGCCTTGTAAAACAAAAGAGGAAAAGTAATTGTAAATTATCTCCTTATGGGTGATTTCTCTTGAACTGGCTCAGTCTTGTCTCATCATCTTTTAAATAAAAGTTGATGATAAAAAAAAGTAGCTTTAGTCACTGCCATCCATCAGCTTGAAATCGAAATGTTTTCTTTTTTTTTTCATTTCATTTTATTATTTTTTTTCTAAATGGCTACGTATTAGAAATGAACCAGTCCTTGCCAGCTTTGGATAAAAGGCTATTTATTTTCAACCGATTTGATAGCTGTAGTTTTCAGTAATTGAATTTTCTGTGGTTAGAAAAGCAGTAATCTTAGAAACCAAATAAATATTTTTTAATAAAATGGAACACTGAGAAACCCTATAATAATGTCAAAAATGTAGCCACTTATGGATGGATAAATATTTTAAGAAATTTACATTTTACCCAAAGCTGTATGCTTCTAGCCTCCCTGGAGATTTTGAAGAGCGTAACATTTTGCTTTGGGAATGGAACAATGTGGGGTTTAGATGAAATATACATGCTCCATAGAAGACTTTCTTGCTTATTAGGGTCTTGTAAACTGATAGCTTTATCAATGCCTCTACTGAATAGTATATACATATCAAAGTTTTTCCATCCTGGCACACTATAAGCTTATTGGGGCTGTTCTTGTGTATTGCAGAGGGTTTGGTGACATTGCTGGTCTCTACCCACCAGATGTCAGGTCCTAATTGTGATAAATAAAAATTGTTTCCAGACATTGCAAAGGATGCGTTAATTCAGGGTTCTGTGTTGGTTAATTTTATGTCAACTTTAACTGGATGAAAGTCTATTGAGATGGTTGGTGAACATAATTCTGGTTGTATCTATGAGGGTGTTTCCAGGAGAGGTCAGCATTTCAAAGAGTGGAAATAAAGAACTGTCTTCATCAATCTGGTTAAGTCTCATCAATTTGGTGAATGATTCTCCTAAATAATGATGATGAGGATGATGATGATGATGATGATGATGATACATAACAACAGCAACAACAAAGATCCTTTCAACCCCAGAACTTCCACCAACTGCCTCTCACCAGATCAATCCGCAGACTCTTAGACTAAGATTGAGTCATACCAGTGGTTGTCTTGGCTCTCTAACCTGCAAAGCACCTTGTGGGACTTCTTGGTTCCCATAATCATGAGCCCAAACCCCATCCATGAAAATACATACTGTTGTTTCTTTTTCTTGGGGAGAACTTAAGGCAGGTGCAAACTTTTCTTGGCTACAGGTGCTAGACTAGTAAAGGGCTTAACTAAGTTTGGGGCACATATTTTGGTGAGTTTTATGAATGTGTGCAGCATTGGTTACTCTTCTTGGTTTATCCTTTCATGGGTCGGTCATCTTATTTTGAATGTGCGCAAAAGTCCTCCAAGAGAATCTAAATGCTAGGTATGGTGGCTCATGCTTATAATCCTAGGAAGTTGGATGGCAGAGTTTGGCAGGGTCAAGATTCATGTTCACCCCAGGCAAAATGTCAGGAGACTCAATTGGAACCAATAAATAAGTAATCATGCTGGTATGTGCACCTCAGGGTATGGCTCAAATGGTAGAGTATCTGCCTACCATATACAAGTTAAAGCTATAGTTCAAATCTGAGTTCAAAGTACTCCAGATGAAAAATAAAATAAAATAAATAAAAAGACTATGAAGAACTTGACAGAAAAGAGCAGCTTAAATAGATTATGAATACATGAGTTGAAAATAAAAGTGAACGCTTAAATAATAGAAGTTATTAGATTTGTCCACAGGCTACTCTGCAAAATATTTTTTTAAATCCTTGATTGAAAGGTTTCTTCTTGGATTCATAAACATGTATTAAGTTAAAGCCAAATGTCCATTTCTTTTTTCCATATATTTTACATGTGTTGCCTTAAAGATTTTGACTTTTCTGTATGTATGCAACAACTAGTTTGGCAATCAATGAAAAAAAAAAAAAAAACAGGCTGGGAAGGTGGCTCAGTGGTAGAGCCCTTGCCTTGCATGCCTGAGGCCCTGGGTTTAATTCCTCAGCACCACATAAACAAAAAGAAAAAAAGCCTGAAGTGGCGCTGTGGCTCAAGTGGTAGAGCACTAGCCTTGAGATGAGTTGCTGAGGGACAGCGCCCAGGCCCAGAGTTCAGGCCCCATGACCAGACCCCCCCCTCCAAAAAAAAAAACCATGAAAAGGTAACAGAGTAGTTCCATTTCAGCACGCTGAATATCCATTCTATGCAAGACACAGCTGTTGGATAAGTAGAATCAATTCTAGGTTTTTAACATAATAAAGGTATCCTTGGTCCCTAAGCAATTCTGTACTGATGTAACTTAGCACAGACCTTAAAAAGTTACTTAACGCAGAATAACTGGAAAAGTAGTAGAAATTTGAAAATAGATATATTTGCGTTTAACATGTCTGTTGAGGTAATTATATCTAAACCTATTTTAGAGTCTGGAAAGCTGAGAATTCTCATTCTTGAGAAAATGTCTTTTATAGATCAAAAAGAATTGATGGTAAAGCTTCGGTACCTCCTATCAGTGCTGTGGAGTTGACTTGTATGGTTGAGGAGCCAACTCCCTGCATTGCTACGCTCTGGAAGATTTATGTCAACAAGCAGTGTCCTTGGTTCTAAAGGAGTTATAGCACATTCCAGTTAAGGGCCTTGGCTAAGAAGTCAAATTTCTTTCTTTCAAATTCCTCTCCAACAAGTAAATAATTTGTTTCTACATCTGTAAGTCCATATAATAATTCATAACTCCATAATAACAATTCGGTTCTACATCTCTAAGTCCATAATAGTAACTAAACTCCTCTTAATTGAAAGTCTAAAATCTTTTAACCAAACTTCCCATGAAGAATTCCAGCCTCTCATGATCTCCATCCTACCCTGTTCTTCTATAACTTCAATTTTTATAGCATCCACATATGCGTGTGATCAAATGATGTTTGTCTTTTTATGCTTAGTTCATTTTCTTCCACACAATACCATCCAGGTTCTCAACTACTCAGGAGGCTGAGAGCTAGTTGTGTTTCAAAGTGAGATCGGTCAGAAAACTCTGTGAATTCCCTTATGTCCAATTAACTACCAGAAAGTAGAAAGTATTATTGTGAGCCAAGTGGTAGAGCTCAGCCTTGAGTGAACAAATTACCCAGGCCCTTAAGTTCCAGTTCCAGTACCAGCACACAGATACACACAGACACAGACACAGACATAGATAGACACACAGACAGACACGCACAGACACACAGACACACAGACACACAGACACACACACACATACCAGCCAGGTTTGTTCATATGTTACAAATACTTGATAGCATTGGTTGAAGAATTTTCTACTGTCTCTGTGTGCCACATTCTATTTATTTGCCTAGTGCTGGACATCCCCCCACCATTGGAGACTCTAATGAATGACATGTTGCATTCTTGAAAAAGAAAAGAGATTGGTAGGAAGTTGTTCTCATCACAAAACAAGGTTGACTGTGTTAGTTATTGTGTATGTTAAGTAGCTAGATTCAGTTCAAATGTACTTAAAAACCATTATTCTAAATACAGACGCATTAAAAAATTTATTTCATTTTATTTTTATTTTGTTATTATTATTATTATTATTTCCTGTTTAATTGGAGAGAAGACTCTCAGAGACTTTTATGCTCTGGCTGGCTTCAGTGATCCTCAGATCTCAGCTTCCTTTGTAGATAGAATTACAGGTGTGAACCATCAGTGCCATGTTTATTTTCAATTTTTAAAAATCAAAAAGGCTGTTATGTTTTTAGATAGTCCCTTAGGAAAGGCTTGCTCTGTTCATTCATGCTAACAGTTCTATCAAGTATCACATCTTATGAAAGCTGATTGTGTGAAAATGTCCATGTAGAATTCTCTCCTAGCCTAGTACAGGAAGCTCTATGACTTCATACATTAAAGCTTTTTTGTCAGAACCTTTCAAGTTTGAACCTTGGTTCAGCCAGCCATCATGTCTGTGAAAGTTTTTATAGTTATTTACTTTAGACAACGCTCTTTGCTGGGTTTCTGTTTTTTCTTTGTTAAGTATAAAACAGAATTGACATAATAAATTCATTCCAATTTCTTACTGCATTCATTATGTTATGTCTAAGAACCAACGGTAGTTCGTGTTTTGAGGTGATCTGCATAGTTTTAATTTTTATTATGAGAACTTAAACTGCAGGACATTTTAATATGGATTTTCTGTATCACTTTATTATTTGATCTTAATTTTTTTCCCAAATTAGACAGAATAGAGTCTATCTAAAGTGGGTAGGAAGAAGAAGAAAACAATAGATTGTTATGGAGTTGGGAATGACAAAGAAAATTGAAGATAAATTGTTGACACAGAACATGCTTGCCCTGTCTGTCAAAAACAAATGAGCAGGCAGATAAGAAAACTGCCAGAGGAATACTCAGTATCCACTCCAATCCATGCTCTCATTAGATCTCATGTGAGCAGAAGGCAGACACCTATAGACAAGCTATTAGCCTTATGTCTCAAAGAAAATGAAACAAAACAATACAAAAAACTCTTCCAGAAATGTCTTGCAAAGACAGAGGAAGATGCCAGGAAACTTTTGGGCAGCCATAACATTGCTCAGCTACTTGCCAATGTGGTAGGAATGAAGTCCATAAGGTACATCAAGATTTTAAAAAGAAAAATACAATAGCCCAGCCTACACCAAGATGTGGAGTCTCTCATCTCTCACAGTGAGGATGTTCAATCACCTCCAACAATAAAGTTATTGTCCGTCAGGGCCCTGTAACTCTGATTCTCCTTAGTGTGTTTTTCATCTTTAATAGCCTTTAACATGTAATTCTCATTTAAAATTCAATAAACACATGAGCATATCATAGACCTAATTTTATATGTCACAATGTAGGCTTTCCCTCCCCTTAATGGTTGCTTCCTTGGTGTCTCTGGAACTTTTCTGCAGGCAAATAGGCACCATTTCAGATTTATCCCAAACATGGATGGTTGGTAAGGGAAAGGGGAAGGAATAGCTCCAGTTTTATTAGTGGATCCAGACCTATCCATTAGCCTGGAAACTTCTTTTCTCCCAATGCATATGCATTTGTTTTTTTGCTGATTCGATTCATTATTCAATTAAATTAGTCCCAGTTTAATCATAACAACCCCCTTATTGCCTATCCCTTTCATGTTAGTGAAAACTAAAACACCCAGATGGTTTTCAACATGACACAAGCTGGAAATCAGTTATGAAATTACCTGTTTATTAATGATGTGTCAGGAGACTGACAAGCGAAGGGCCAGGCTCCGGCTGGAAAAGTGCTAATATAGAAATAACAAGACCATATTATGTGCAATAAGTATACGATGGAACTATAACTTCCACTCCCAGGGGACAGCCTTGAAATCCAGATGTTTTATCTCAAGATTTTAATCCCAGAGAGTGAAGATTTTAAAGTGAAATCAGGTACAACTCAAAGTTGCTGTTCGGCCACACTTCCTGACTGGGGAACTCACAGGAGCAAACATTTAGCACCAGATGTGGAAAGGATTAGTGTAGTATCAGTTAATTAGCCAGACAGAGGGTGTGTGTGTGTGGGTGGGAGGAAGTCATTTTGTAATCAAAACGTGGATGTAAAACACAACCTTAAAAATGTATGTTGAAGACTGGTCTATTGATTCATGCCAATGAAAAAATTAAGTTCAAAATTTGGAAGTTCTGGAATTAAAGTGCAGATGACCTAAACTGGGGGAAGAAAGAGATAATTTATGATTTAAAATATGAATTGTTTTATAAAAAAGTTTTAGATTTTTTTCCTAAAGAGCTCTAGCCATAAAGCTATAAATAACATACTCCATAGATTCATAGAGACTATTTCTTTCTTTAAGCAGACAAAACTGTGCCATAAAAGTGTTATTAGTAACAGGTAAAATAAACCAACTACACTGGCAACTTGGGTGGGGAGGGAGCTTTGGAGTCCTCCACTCCCCTGGTCTTCGTTTCCTTGGAGTGTTTTATAACCTAATCTCACACAGAAACTGGAGAGGATTCTCTCCTATTACAAAGAAACCTCATCTAGGTAGCAAGCTGCTAAACAATTTATCCAAGCATAACCCCTTAAACACCATATATCTCAATACATTGCATGGATGAGCCACTTGCTCTTTATTTTTCCTCTCAATGTACCTTAATGTAAATAATCATTCAGATTCATTTCTTATCCTGTAGGCCTCCCAAGGTGGACAGCATACAGTAGGCAGAAACTTTGCAATATAAAGGTAGCAAATAACTTGAAGCCCTGAATGTCTAAGTGAATAACTCTAAGGGAATAATTTCAAATGACATTAGGCATCAATGCTCTAATATAAAGCAGCATGAGAATTAAGAGCCCAACAGTCTACTTCTATACAAAAGAGAGGAAAAATCCCTCTTGGACTCTCTTGGACTTCACTTTGCCTTCTGACCATTTTCCTCTACTTAAGAAACTTTCCCTATGACTTAGAATAGATGGTTGAATTCTTCTCTGGGGTGGGAAGAAGGGTTGTGGATTTGGCTGTGTATGTAATCTGTCTGGGTAATTAATGAAGCTTGTTGGCTTTTATACTAGGTAAACCAGGCAATAGAGACACCCACCACTAAATACTTGGAATCTAATGTTTAACTGAGCTGCTTAAGGAAGCATGGAGTTTCACAGCTAATATCCCCTTCCCTGTTCTCCTTTACCTCCATCTCTACCTAGTATGCTTTTGTGACTACCAAAAGTCTTCCCTTTCTTGGTCCTAGATATTATTACCCTATACCATTTACCTATTTTCCTCTTACACTGTCACTTAGACAGGATTTCCTGGCCAAATTCTGCTTTTCAGTCAAGTTTGGGGCTGTGTTTATTTTGCATACACTGTAGAATATTCCAGAAGGGTTTGTAGTTTATAGTTCACTCATTTGTATATTTTCTTATTTGATATTTATACTAGTCTTTTGATAAAGTCACAATGTATTTCATAATCTTTATTTCACAGTTGGGGCATCAAGATGCAGAAAATCAAGTCAACTTATTTAACATTATGCACTTCAGAGGAGTTGAAGGATTTGAAATGAAATGCTGGGTCATCAGATCTTGTGGTCTTTTCCCTGCTCTTCCCTGTACATTACTGGCTGAATAAAAGTGTCTTAAGTACCAGACAGTAGCTAAGATGAATAATAGGCAGTTCATGCTATAATAGAAACAAAACTGCCTTAGAATTGAAGAGCAGGAGTTCATTAAATAAAGCCCATTCCTTGCAGAAAACTGTGTGGAAAGTCATAATATTCAGTGTACTTATATGACAATGGAGGTAACTTGAGGGCATGGGGTGGGGTATAGATATTTGGGGAGAGAAAAATGATTGCAGGAGTGATATTGTCACAAAGTACTGCACTCCTAAGTTGACATGTTGGTTTGAAAACCCTCCCTTTGAACCACCCCTTCAAGGCAATTTAAAACAAAAGAAAACACATTGATTTTTAAAGTCAAATGCTTGTCTCCAAAATACTTTTTCAATGATAGGAACTGATAAGTTCTCAAATAAAAAAAATTGATAAGTTCTCAAATAAAAGGAAGAGAAAAACAAAGCCGGTTTCCAAAGAGGCAGTCGTGGTTTGGAATATTTGTTAGAGCCTAGGGGATGTATGAAATCTACATGGTTATTTACATAAATTTCTTATAATTTCTATCACAAATACATGCTTGCTGTTTTTCCAAATCTTTATTTAATAATGATTATAATGTAATTAACTTTATCTTCACTGCCTTACTCTTGGTGCCAAGCAGAACAATTCAGCAGTCTATTCTTTCAAATTCCTTTTCAATAAAAGTCTTAGAATAGAAATAACACATGACTATGTGATGGTTATATTCATGTGATTCAAAAGCATCAAGTCCCAATTGGAAACAAAATTTAGATAATCATGAGCAGACTTGATTTACTCTCTGCGTTAAGGTAAATGATATTATTTAGTGTCCCACCTCAACAAGGGTTAAAGTCCCACAGAAAGAAGAAAATCGAGGGTATTTTCTTCTTTCATAGTTAATTTCCAAAGAGAGATCGCCTGCTCCCCAGAAAACTCGATTTCTAAATTTGAAGGCTGGAAGAGATTATTGACAGAAGTTAGTCTAAGAACTGCCCAATGGGCAGGCTCACATTTCTGATCAGTGTGAAGATGACCGCAGGCAAAATCCCTAAGCTGAGAGAATTCAGTGTCCAGTGCTCAGAACCCTTATTTTCTAAAGGAAGGAAACTTCCAGAATACAATGTCTTCCTTTATTAGCTCAAGAATTGGCTGTATTTATGAGATGAATATTCACTTGTGTTTTTCTGTCTCAGATGCCCGGGTAGAACATGATTCAATTAACTTAAAAAAACAAAAACAAAACTGAAAACAACAACAAACAGTACTCTTGAGATCAACTTCTAATTTTTCCACTCTATTTTCCTCTCAATCTCTCAATCTGAATTTTCCTTAGGAGGAACAGAAAGAAAATATCTTACCTAATATCCATTGATCTCTTACCATTTATACCATTTATGTAGACTCAAGGTGACATCTTACAGGAATGATCTTGCCATAAATTTTTATTTCAGATCAGAACAATACTGCATTGCCATGCTAGTATCCCTTCATTTAACTAATAACTTCAGTGGGGCTCTTTTGCTGCCCAAAGTAGTTTTCCAATGTATAAACAAGCAAACTATAAAAGAATGCTTAAGTGCTTGAATTTAAGTAATAAATGTTTAAAGTTATGCATAAATAGAAACAGCATAGATTTTTTGCATGCTGTGTGGTAGGAAAACAAAGGAGGAGGCAACAATGCTCAATAGGAAATGTACTCATTACTTTGCTCATGTAACCCCTCTATACACTTTTTTTTTCTGTAAAAAACATACAAAAGAAAAGAAAAGAAGCTGGTTCTCTATCTCTTAGTATTCTAAAGAATAATTTCACAAGTATTCCCTAATTCAATCACACCTCTCAGTACAGACCCAGCTGCATTTTCCAAAATCTCATCATCTCCGGTAAGACTTACAGTTATCTTGAGGTTGATGGATTTATAATCAGCACCTTGAAAAAAAAATCTCCAGGACTATCTTGCGTGCTTTTAACAAATTATTTTTTTCTTTCCCTTGAAAATCCTTTTTTTCTTAACCTTTTTAATGCCACTTTCTCTTCTGTATATTTCCCTAGCACTTGACATTTTTTAAAAAATATTAATTCTACTACTCAAGCATGGCTCTATCATTTGTAGGTGCAAACAGTGTTTGGAATCTGTTGTGAATTTCAGGGTGTTGGTAGTAGTGCATGAAACTAAATGTGGAGCCCTAGTGACTGTGAGGTCCTGTCTGGCGCCATAGGAAGTGTGCCATACACATGGCCCTTGGGGGGAAACCAAAGCAAGTATTTCTGTTTCACTTAGCAGGAGAGGGAATGCGGATTGGTTTGTGAGAAGAGTGTTTGTTAATGAAATTGAACAGTTCAAGATCCTGGCTGGCTCCGGGCACCACTGAGAATCCAGCCCTGGCCCTCCGCTCTTTTGGTCTTCCACACTGGCTATGGTTGGCCCCATTTGGGAATTTTCAGACTCTCTTCTAGGATATAAAATGGCTGTGTTGCACTTAAACATCACCCTTATTTTCAGATTGCTTCTTCTATGACCTAAGGCATGCATGTGTTTATTTTCAGATTGCTGCTTCTAGGACCTAAGTCATGCATGTGTTTATTTTGAATGCAAATTCATCCTTGCGTTCTTTTTTTTTTTTTAAATTGGTTTGCTCATGTTTTGGAATCAATCTCATTGAAAAGTCTAATCTCATTTTTCTCTCTTACAATCCTCCACCTCATCTATTCTACCACATTCTTTCTGTCTGCATCTCAAAGTTCCTGGTGTAGTACCAGGACTTGAACTGTCATCTTCCACCAGGTGATCAAGTAGGCTACATCATATAGTTTGATAAGTTAGCCTATTTCAGCAAATTGATACAATGAAAATCCACTTACTCTCCTACTTTCAGTCTAGTGTAGAATATCTAACTCACAAGCCCAGGGAAGGGCTTCCAAATAATTTGGGACCTGACAAATGACATGTTGTTGGCTGCCCATATTGGTAAATTTGTATGTCCTGTTATGATGTTATAACTATTCAAATGGACACTGAAAGGAGAAAGGTTCTTTATATCAGATGTCTGGTCAAGGACCCAAGGTTTTAAAACCTCATCATCCTTTTATTCTGTGCCTTTGCTATATGACTTAGGGTCTTAGAAAATTTGGTGGCAGACAGGAAGCAAAGGGGTAGGGACACCAGATGCAAACACTGCTCGTCACTGTGGTCTGTAAGTCACTTCTACTCAACAGTAAATTGGTAAGAGCCAGTCTTTAAGCCGTACTGGGATGTGAGCAGGTTTTGGGCATATATGTTCCTAGCAAGGCATTCAACCTTCCAGAGACAAGTTCTTTCCTCTTTTTTTGTTGCTATAACTTCAACATTTCTCATCCCAGGAAGAGGTTAGTATTCTTTCTGCCTCACTTTAGAGGCCCAGAGGCTTACCTGCCCCCAGAGTTCACCTAGTGAGCCTGGCTCTGTACCTCTAGTTGTATTCCAAGAGTGCCTATCTTTGATTTACATGATATGCCTGTCAGACTTCTTCCTCTGGAACCTATACTGTGGTATCGGTATAGGCTTTATGTTCTTACTCTCGAGAAATAGGTCTTCATCTCATTCCTGATCCAGTCTTTGAAGCTAATGGAGGGGACTCATGGTTAAGTTTAGAACAATCAAGGATCACCTATGAACTTGGCACCGAGGTTAATTTGTTTCCAAAGTGGATAAGCTGAAGATTCAAGGAGACACACCTAACATCAGTTATATAGTGAGAATGTAGTGAGGTATCTGTTCAGTTGAATTACAGTCCCTCAGCACCAGAACTGATGAAGCTGGCAGCCCATTACTCAACTGAGCTACCATCTGATAAGTCATGTGCCTCCACTTGGGGATTTAAATGTATCCATTCTTCCTTCTGTTTTCCCTTCCAGAATTATCTTGAAGATATTTTCTCTCATTGGACTTTTTAAAATAAGCGTGAGCTGATAATCAAGGCTGCCAAGGCAGAGCAACCTTGTAAATATGTCATAGTCACCAAAGACTACGCAAGGAAGGGTGAGTGACTGCTGAGCTGGTTAGGTGCAGACAAATCAGAAGGGAGGGACTCCAGCCCCACAGCTGCTCCAAGAGCAGCGAAGACCACATTGACAGGGTGACCGCCTATCAGAAGTATCCCAAGCCCAATGGAAAAATATTTGATTTGGGTTCAGAAGACTCAAACGCAGCTGCTTGGGATTTCCTTGTTGATGTTTTATCCACCCCAATCGCTACTGAAAACAGTTTGCAATTCATTGGAGGATTCTTTATATAGGCCCTGAAAAGTCTATGTGGCATTTAATTGGCAATCCATCAAATAGACTTCCGGCCCAAGAATCAGGCCACCTCAGTGCCAGCTCTGAGCTTTCTATCTCCATAGCTCGGCCCGAATGTATTTTAACACAAGAAGATCCCTGCTATTGAAAAATAATCATCCTTGCCACATTTGCAGGAAGACTTGCCTGACCTCAGTGAGAATGTTAGGGGAAGGCGGCTCCTCTCTCAATATTGGATCTTTCACTCAGTGACTGGTTGTGGAAATCATATCATTTCTAAAATTAGAGCTCCAACCCATTAAGAAGATCATGGAAAGTCTTCTGACTTTCCACCCTTGTTTAAAGGACCTAATTGAAAAAGAGAAATAGGGAAGAAAAAAGGAAGGGAGGGAGAGAAAGAGAAGGATGGAAGGAAGTAGGAGCAAAGGAGGAAGTAAAGAGAAGGAATGACTGGGCTTAAAAAATAAATCGATGTGTATCAAGTCACGTGATAGAGGTGTCTCAAAATGTACTTTCAAGTTCACCTGAAAGACTATCTCAATATTTAACTCTTAGCCTAGTACCTATATTAGAAGCCACCACCCCCCCTCCATAATCACATCCCAGAAACTTTTAAAAAAAGGAACAACCTTCCTTCTGAAAGCAAATGTGCCCCCCCCGTACCCCTTCCACCGCCCTGTGTCTCTCCACTCCTGCTATTGGTTACTGGGTTGACAATCTCAAGAGACCTTCTTGACTGTCTCTAGGAACACTTGAGTCACTGAAACCCTGAGAAAGCGGTCCACCTCTGGAATGGCATTCACAAAGATGACAGAGGGTAGTTGCCCATCTTGTCTCTCCACTAAGTGTAAGACATACATTTCAATGTCTACTTATAGACAAAAACTGCCTGTCTCGCAGTCAGGGGTAGGGGCATGGGGAAAGGAGGCTAGAAAAAAAAAACTGCCAAAGGGGGCAAAAAAAATTGGGAGAGCCAGCCTGGCACCAAAAATATAATTTAGTGTGCAGGTATTTGATTTGATAGAAAACCTGCATTGATTTAAAAAAAAATAGGTCCTTGACAAGGTCGTAATTCATTGAGAGGGGCCAAGCCCGCAGCTTAAGTTTGACAACCGCTCCAATCTAAACCATGGCTGGTTTTAGGTGATTCCCCTGTGAGAGTAGCATATTGCAAATGTGAAAAAAACACTCCTCAGCCCTGTGCTAACAGAATTTTTTCCTTTCTCTCTTCCTCTCTCCCCTCTCTCTAGTCTCTCTCTTGCTTTCTTTCCTTCTTTCCCTCTCCTTAGTCTCTTACTCTCTTTCTCTCTGCTCTTGCCTTATACCACAAACTAAGAAAAAGAGGTCCATATTGGTGAGTGATAGTTTTGTCAGCTTGAAATCCTGCTGAGGCACAGAAGCAAAGTTGTCAGGGGCAGGATCCTATTGGGCAGGGCAGCCTGGAAAACCAGTGAGCTGAATGGTGTGGGCAGAGGGATCACTAATCCTGGAGCAAGAGAAAGTAGCTGATTTGGTTTACCCAGCATTTTTCTACTCAAGCTCTCCTTCTTGCTGCTCCCCCCCCCCACACTGCTTAAATCTCCATGCTATTTAAGACTCAGCAGAAAGACTTCTTCCATCCTGGATTCTTCTTAGGAATTTATCTTTCCTGGTTCCTCCATGGGGCATCACTCTCTTCCAAGACCTTGATGAAGAGGTCACGTCCCTGTTTATCTGATTATGTCTTTCCTGCAAGGCCAGGAGTAAACTCAAGTGCATTATACAATTATTGTATAATGCAAAAACTATTTAAAGATTACAACTTACTAATTAATAGAGTAGAGTGTGCCTGCCATCCCAGTTGCTAGGGAGCCTCAGAATGCAGGGGTACCCTGCATTTTAGGAGAACTTGGGAGAAACTAGCAAGACTCTGTCAGAGGAAGGAAATGAAAACAACAAAGGGCTGGAGACAAGGCTCAAGTAGTAGTGTGCTTGCCTGACCACCAATCTCCGGTAATACACACACACACACACACACACACACACACACACACACACACACACATGAGAGAGACAGAGACAGAGACAGAGACAGAGACAGAGAGATACAGAGAGACACACAGAGAGAGGAACAGAGGAAAAGAGGAAAAGAGGGAAAGAGGGAAAGAGAGAGAGATGCACACTCAATTTACTTTTTTTTCTTTCTTTTTTGTTTGTGCTAGTCTTGGGCTTTGAACTTAGGGCCTGGGCACTGTCCCTTGAAATTTATAAACAAGGCTAGTGCTCTACCACTTGAACCACAACTCCACTTCTGGCTTCTTGATGGTTAATTGAAGACTGGCATCTCATGAAATTTCCTGCCTTGGCTGGCTTCAAGCTTCATTGCTCAGATTTTAGTCTCTTGAGTAGCTAGGATCAACACCCAACTTTAATTTACTTTCTAAAAGAAACAATTATGGATTTTAAAAAAAGGCATGCTGGTACTTTCACCCAAATTCATATTAGTGCACATCTCCAAAATGAATTCTAGTAAGGTTCTCCTATTTGTTACTTACTTTGAGCAACATAAGTAAATAGCCTCATTCCTCCCAAGTGAAAATGAGGAGGTGAAGCAGGAAGATTTTGACACCCCTGGAGAGGTCTTTCAATAGGCCAGAGCTTGGAGTTGAATGCATACATT
Source organism: Dipodomys merriami (assembly GCF_024711535.1). NCBI lineage: Eukaryota > Metazoa > Chordata > Mammalia > Rodentia > Heteromyidae > Dipodomys > Dipodomys merriami. Next base: position 8,283,574 of record NW_027205826.1, on the reverse strand, counting down.
TATATTTTCATCATTACAGGAGACATTCAATGTCACATCCATGAGCCACCGTTTACAAAGGGGGCAATCAGGAGTGGAGGAATTTTCAAACTCCTGCTTCTTGAGTTATCACTGAAATATTTTTTTTCTTGAGGAGCTAGAAAATAATAGGTAGTGTTCGTGAACAAACATGAATAAGATTTCTTTTTTAAAAATTATTTTATTGTAAAGAAGCTGTACAGAGGGGTTTAAGTTATATAACATAATGAGTACATATCTTGTCACACATTGTTATCCCTTCCCTTGTTGTTCTCCTACTATCCCTTCCCTCCTCCACCTTCCTTACTCCTCCCCTGATCCCACCCAAAGTAGTAAAGTTGAAATCCAATATACTCTCTTGTAGGTAGAATGTGGAGCTTTAGCATTTTGGAGGGAGGACTGCAGGCTGGGCATACCACCCATGTACTTGCCAGAGCCTCTAAATCACTTACATTATGACATCACCCTGCTTTGCCTATGTGTTTGTCACATTACATAAGTACACCCTCGCCAGCTTGCTTCTTTCATCTTCCCTATCCCTAGCATATATCACTAAATGATGACTTCATAGGAGACACATTATTCTGCAATAATGTGTAGAAGCATTTGAATCCCATTTGGGTCTCCATGACAATATAAAAATATAAATGTCTGCTGCTTTAAGTAGGAAAACATAATAAACCCCTGTGTCATGGCAGAATTAAAAAATCCTGAATTTAATTCAGTACTTATATCAGCTGCTTCTTCTTCTTCTTCTTCTTCTTCTTCTTCTTCTTCTTCTTCTTCTTCTTCTTCTTCTTCTTCTTCTTCTTCTTCTTCTTCTTCTTCTTCTTCTTCTTCTTCTTCTTCTTCTTCTTCTTCTTCTTTTTTACCATATTGTTATAGTAAGTATATGATGCCTTTTAGAAAACACACAGATAGAAGAGTGGAGATATCTATCTATCTATCTATCTGTCTGTCTATCTATCTATTCATCCATCTATCTAGATATTTTCCCCCATTCTACTTGTCTCCCTTTCAGACACAACAACTGATTCACCAGCCCCGGACAATCAGCAGCAGTGGCGGCAGCAGCAATGGTAGGGTTCCTGTGAACTTGAGTATAATAAAATTCTAGTATAACAGTGTGTTGAATGTTTACTTTGGCTCTGCTACTCTCTCAAATCCCCCTTGCAACTAATATTTTAAATGTGGAAAGACATTAGAATGGAGATAAATTCAAGGCTCTTTCTGAAAGCAAGCACCTCTTAGAAGGAAAATTCTGGATTCTGTCTTCTGTGCTCCATTCAAATTCCCTTCATTCTGATAATTATCCTGGCCTGGGGGTTCAAGCTCCTGCCTGCCTTTTGGCAACTGGAAAAATTTACTCTGAAGGAAAGGAGAAAGTGGGGTTCATATTTCCTTTTCTCACTATTCCTGTTTCATCACTGACATTTGCAATTGATCCTATGAGGCAGGGGAATCGAATTAATTGGATTTTATCATCAGTGCTTCTTGGAATGATATAATTAGAATCTGAGGTTCTGGAATGAGGCAATGGTGCACAAGAAAACCCACTTAGACCAGTTCTGTGTTATTGGAGCAAATGGCTTGATCTCTGCCACTACTAATTTCTTCCTATGTAAAGCAGGAACAATCTTAACACTAATTTAATAGCAAATTCAAATTGGATATGCATTGCAAGCATCCAATGCAGAGCCTTGTGAATTCAGAGTGAGATGCCAATTCTGCTATGATGAATACTCCACGCCAGCTGAGCTTCTCATCAGTAGTGAATAAAATGAAGTGCCTATTTGCATAGACTTTATATTCTAGTGGGACCAATATAAAGGAAATAAACACAGCATTTTGTGGTGGTAGACATATGTAAAAGTCAGAGATACTGGTGTAAGGGTTATTATCTTAGGGAGCACTATACTGGGAAAGCCCTTTTGAAGCAGGTACCAGCTGAGTAGAAACGTTTATAAAGCAATGGACATTGAGGAAGCTGGGAATTACAGGAAGAATTATTCCAAGTGGAGAGAGAAAAGAGTAAAACAGCTCAGAGAGGAGGACCATGGTTGGAATATGTGTGGAAAGACCATGGCTAATGGAGGCTGGAGAAGAGGACAATCTTGGAGTCTCCTCTTCTATGCTGAAGACGAAGTCAAAGAGGAAAAAACATAGAGATCTGGTGCACCTTGGTTAAGATGTTGGATTATCCTGTGCATGAAATGGGAAGAAGTCACCTGAGGGATTTGAGCAGACAGGGAATATGATGTGAGTCATAAAGGTTTAAATTCGGGCAGAGAATCGACTGGGATGATGGGCAGGAAGTGGGAAAAATAGGGTGTTTGCTTCAATCTTGGAAAGAAATGATTATGGTTTAGTGGAGGTGTTGGTGATCATATTTGAGATGTATTGTTAGGAAGAAACAACAGATTTTGTTTTTTTAGTTAAATGGTTATCCAGATGAGTATGTGCTTTGCCTCTGCCCAGTGGATTCAAATGCACAAGAGTTAGGTAACTGAACGCATGAAAAATAATTTTTCTTCACCATTAAAAAAAGAAGCATTGCACCAGTTGCTCATACTTCTCATCCTAAATATTCAAGATGCTGAGATCCTGAGGATTGAAGTTCAAAGCCAGCCCAGCATCAAAACTCTAGATAATCCATCTCAGCCAAGGCTAGAGGTGTGTTTCTAGTGGTAGGACAAAGACAGAGCAAGTAAGTCCAGCAAATGAGAGACCCTGAAATCGTGGTTCTGGCACAATCAATCAATCAATCAATCACTATCCCTTTCCTCCTCCACTGCCCCCTCTTCTAAACCCTTCAAGTGCTAAAGTTGTAATGTTTGTTTCCAACATAGTGTCTTATGAGTATCATTGTTGCAATGGGTCATTTGTTTCCTTGTTTCAACATTTTGTTTTCCCCTTCTCCTCCCCAAATAAGGTAAATGTATAAACAAGATGCAGGGTACCAAAATCAAATACAGTGACAACAGGGATATACATAGGGGAAGAGCATACAAAAGAAACCAAAAAAATCACATAGTACATTAAAAAACAACAGTGACAAAGATAAAACCTCTTGAGTCCCTATCTTGGGTTTCATTTCACTTAGCATCATATTATATGCTCATATGTACATAGCTTTTGACCTTTTCTGCTTGTCTGGTAAGATTATCCTAGACTTATACTAGTTACTGCAAATAAGGGAGACCATGGGACCTATGTTTCTTTGGGTCTGGCTTACTTCACTTAATCTGATTTTTTTTCCAAGTCTTTCCATTTCCTTACAAATGGGGCAGTGTCATTCTTTCTGATGGAAGCATAGAATTCCATTGTGTGTGTGTGTGTGTGTGTGTGTGTGTGTGTGTGTGTGTGTGTGTGTGTGTGTGTGTGTGTGTGTACACCACATTCTCTTGATCCATTCATCTACTGAGGAGCATTAGTCTTGGTTCCATATCTTAGTTGTGGTGAATAATGCTGCAATAAACATAGCTCTGGTAGCTTTAGTTACCTTACTCATGAACTATAACCCCTCTGTACATCATCTTTACATAAATAAAAATAAAAATAACTAAATTAATAAATAAGCGAGCAAGCAAATGAGAAAATAGTCAAAGCCAGGCAACCAAACAAAAAAAGCCATCTTTTATTTCAGTATAGCTTTTGGGGGTTGCTGGTATCTTCTACTTAAAGTTGCTCATTGAGATTGTATATAATGGAAAACTGCTAAAACACAAGAGAAAGTATGATGCTATTTTTTTTAAAGAAATGGATTGCAAGAGATAGAAGTTATGAAAATGAAGATATAAAAATCAGCTAAGAAGGAAAAATAAGACATAAAGAAGAAAATGAGATTTGGTTGGGAAGTTGGAGATGTGGAATCCCTTTAGTGAGATGGATGTGTTCTAAGGCTAGTCATATTTTTAATAACCCCCTAGTAAATAGAACTCTTGTCATTTTGTAACCTCTCTTATTTTTAAGCCCCCAGTTCGTATTTGGTATGTCTTCTAGAATCCTGAATGCATTCAAATTAATTTTAACACTTTGAATGTTGAATATGTGCTTCATTGTATTTTTCCTGGACATAATGGTATGGCAAAAATGGGTATGGATATCCTAGCTTAATTATACTGTTTACATTTTCCCCACTCATTATGTGTTCTTTAAATCTAGGAGTGTCTTATATTGGTTCTTTACTGTCTCCCTCATTATTTGTAAAGAATTTAGATTAAAGGCCCAAACAGGATAATTTAGAGGTGATAGTTTGGTTGTCTGTTTTTTAAAATTATTTGCTTATGTATAAATACAAGAGATATTTAAGCCTATGAAAAGATGAGAAAATGTACCATTTTGACCATATTGGGGTATTCATTCTACTTGGGCTTGGAGCAAGAAAACTAGACTTGAGCTCACTCATAAACAGTTGCACAGTGCTAGTTGTGCTTGGGAGAAAATTCAGAGATAGTAAGTACAAGGTTGAGAAAAGAGTACGTAGCTCCCTGAATTACTTGAAACCAGCTCTAGACCAGCTCTAGTCTGAAACAAAAATTTAAATGGGAAATGGTGGTCCTGGTGATATGTTGATGGGTATAATGATGATGGAAATGATGATGGTAATGGTGGTGATGGTGTTGGTGATACTGATGGTGTTGATGCTGGTGATAGTGATCATGGTGATGGTTATAGAATTGATGGTAGTGTGATGGGGATCATGGTATGATGATGGTGTTGGTGCTGGTGGAGCTGGTATTGGTACTGGAAATGGTAATGGCGGTGGTGATGGTAATGGTGGTGGTGAGAGTGGCAGTAATGGGAATGGTGTTGATGCTGGTGACATTGGGTGTGGTGATGACATTGCTGGTGATTGTTCTGTCTCATGCTTGGCCTCAACCCACTAAAACTCAGTAGGAGCTCAACCCTTCCCCAAGTCCTGAAAGTCAAATATGTCCTCCAACCTTGCTACCCATGCCCTGGGATTAACTCACACCTTGATGAGAACACATGAGCCTTGGTAATGAGGGATTTCTGGCACTTATTGAATGTTTACTAGATGCTGGTTTCTCTTCTAAGGGCTTTATAGTAACACATTTACTCTGCAAACATCCCTAAGAATGATTCCTGATTTTTCTTTGTCGGTCATGGGGCTTGAACTCTGGGCTTGACTGCTGTCCCTCAGTGATGCCTGATTTTGACTTCCTAGTATAGAAAACTAGAGCTCAAATGTTTTAAATATATTTCCTAAATCTTCTTAACTAGTCAGCAGTAAACAGCAAGGATTTATTCCAATACAAGCAGCTCCTCAGTGCACGCTCTAGGTTTCCCCATTTGCCTGCTTTGTGTCTCCTTCCCTAGCACATGGCTCTTGGGACACAGCTTATGCTTGGATGAGAGGTACACGAGAGGACCTTGTGATTTGCCTTCAAATCATTCCATATTTAAAGTCACACAAAGTTGAGATTCATATTTCTTACTAAGTGCTATGAGAATCGAGCTTAATAACCAAGTAATGGCATGACTCATAGGTTGCACCTTCATAAAACTTCAAGAGCTCACAGAGACCAATGTGATTATGGGACAAATTATTCCATTATTTAAACAGAGGGGAAATATACTTATATTTTACAATTGCCTTGAGTTACATATAAAACTAGCTTCTAGCCCTTTAATTACAGACAAAGGTAAAACCACTATGAGAGGCCTGTGAATGAAGAAGCTCCATCCACATGTGAAAAATCACTTCTGCAGGCTCCAGACTCGGTGAATAGGACTCCACTGGAATCTCTCACTCTGCTCCAGTCATGCTTCTTTAAGAGGAAAGTCCTTTGTTTCTATTCCCTAGTGAATACTATCTGAAACCCCAAAAGAATCAAATATCAAAACACATATTTTGTAAACATTGTACACAGAAGGAGCATTCCTGTGAGCTCATATTGCTGTGAAGTCCATTTTAATCCTTGTCCAAACTGGACTCCATGAGAGCATTGTGCCTTTCAGTTGTCCTGTATCAGCTTTTTGCTTGTGTGTGTGCTCCTGAGTAGTGAGTGAATGGTTTCACATCATGTTTTCCATCTTCTGTTCCTTTCCAGTGTCCTAGCTTTGTTTGTGCAGCTAAACTGTGTCTGAAAATTGGTGAGTTAGTTACTGAGAGTGAAGTGCATGATCAAATTAAAAAAATGCTCTTACAAGATTTCTAGGCCAGACTCCCGAAGCCAGGAAGAAAGGGAGAAAGGGAAGAAGAGCAACAGAGAAAGTTGAGGGAGGGAGGGAAGGAGAAAAAGGGAGTGAAGAGAGGGGGAGGGAAGTTTGTAAAAGAGAGAAGGAGGAAATGAGGGAGGGAAGGAAGGGAGAAGGACACAGAGAAAATGAAGAAGGAAGGGAGAAAGGGAGGGTCGGAGGAAAGGGGAGGAAAGGGAAGAAGGAAGGAAGGAGAGAGAAGAAGAAGAAAAGGAAGAAAGGAAAGAAGGGAGGAACAGGAGCATGTATGTGTTTTCTTAATGTGTGGTTTCTTCATGCTGACCTTAGACACATTTCCTGCAGAGACGGCACCTCTCCTGGTGCCCAGGAGTGTCTGTGGAAGCCGGCTCAGCACCAGGGCTGCAGCAGCTTTAGCTTTCTCCCCTCTGCAGCTTGCTCAAGTCACTGTTCACAGGGACAGACTTAGGCTTGGCTTTGATCTTCAGGGTTATTCTCTGTCCTCTCGTTCAGATTCCATCCACACTATTTGTGTGACTATTAGTGTCTCCAAAAGTGAGTCTGATAGACGGTCTAGTTATTTACCAGTGGTAGGATCCCTTGGGGAGAACCCTGGTTCACAGAGGGGGAACATTTAGCTTTCCAGAGGATCATGTTGATTAAGGTTGAATAGGCTATTTCTAAGGAATAGAAATCGCAGGGGAGTGGGACTGAAAGCAGTCAGCGATTTCTTAGCTGAGATGTAGTAGTAGTTGGTATGTACACTTTGCATACTTTTTTTCCCCCTGTCCCCACAAGACACATGTAGCCACTGTCGAAGCCGCTGACTGTGGATGAGCATTCATTGAAGGTGCAGTTAATATTAGCAATGCCCTTAGAGCAAATGGATGTGAATTGCTATCCAGTTCACTTTGGATTTGACATTGTCCCTAACAAATTCCACACATATCCACTATTAGTACTTGAATTTGTATGTGTATGTGTGTGTTTGGGGGGGAGAGTGTGTATATGTTCACGTGCATGCACAGTATGGGGGAAATCAGGTGCAGTTTTGGGAGTTGAACCCAGGGCCTGGGCACCATCCTGTAGCTGTTTTCTTCATGATTGGTGCTCTCCCCTTTGAGCCACACCTCTACTCTGGATTTGTGCAGCTTAATTGGAAATAGGAGTCTCATAGATTTCTTTCCTGGCTTCAAACTGTGATCCTTCGATCTCAGACTCCTTAGTAGCTAGGATTATAGGCAGTACAAATTCGTTTTTGAACAACACTTCGTATTTTTCATCAATGAGGTGCGCATCCATGAGTACAGCTTCTACCTTTTAACTTGTGTATTCTCACTGCAAGCTATTGAAAACCCAGCACCAGTTTCTAAAATCTTTATTCCACATAAAACAAATAGTTGTAATTGTAAAAAAACAACAACAGCATGGAAAAAGGTATGAGGTGAATGAAGTAATCAATTTAGCAAGGAGTTATTTTAAACGAAAGCTGTCATGTCCCTGATATGATGGTGACAAAATCTTGGGTCTCTGAAGAATAATTTGAGAAGCAACATACAGAGCCTGAATCTGGAACCTTCAGGAAATCAGTGCTGAGAAATTCCCTCTCATCTCCCTTCCTTTTACATTAGTGTATCAGTTTTAACTCGTACCCAGTGCCAAAAAAAAAAAATGTTTTTGGCCATGTTTCATGTTCAAGTATAGGCCAAGAAATTGCTGCTGGTGGATAACAATAAAAGGAGGTAGTTTACATTATAAGGTTTAATATAAAAGGAGAGTTAATAAGAAGTAAAATGCACTTAGTATCCTTGGCTGGAAGAGCAGAGTGTCGAGCTACAGGAAATCTTCTGTAGTGATTTTATAATGTCTGTGGTCTGAAGTAAAATTGCTCATGATGTGTCTCCCCGGGCGAAGCCTTCCACCCCGGCCACAGGAGAACACGTTCCTGATTCACATTTCTTCTGTGGGATTCTGTTCCTGACACTTTTCATTCCTGGACTGGTGTGTGTATCCTACACTGGGAACTTTCAGCATGGTTTTATGGAAACACGGGACAGCTGGGGACCAGGTGAATGGAACAACTCAAACAATTGTTAGACCACCAGGGCTTAACAACAAAAACAAGGCGAAACATTGACAAAAGTAACCAGATCTAGACATGTGGCAAATACTTGCCAGTAATATGGGAAATATAAAGAAAATAAAGAAAACAGGGAATAAAAAAGCACCTTTTCCAGGAGTCAGTAATTTAAAGCGACACTGCTGCCTTCATTAAGCTTAACTTGGATTTAGTCAGAAAGCTGTGGCCATGTCCCAAATTGCCGAAAAGAGAAACGTAAGTGAAAAATCACAGCGAGGATTATTTTAACCCTTCCCTTGAAACTGTGCATACTTAACTTTGTGGAACACAAAAAAGACACAGATCTAGACGATGAAATGAAGGAAATCCCCATGTGACACCCACGGGTTCCATACAGACAGAGTCGCACACAATCACAGACATGCACAATCACGCTATCTACACAATAACCCAGGCAGCCATGTGCACAATCAGACTACACACAACCACACACACACACATTCACATATACACACAAAATAGAATAAACTCGGCATATAGGACAGACATAGAGGAGTTAGTTTGGCTTTGCATATGAGTATGATATAAACAACGTTGAAAGAGAATTTGATAGTTGACTTGGGGACCTTTAAACAGAAGTATTTTTCATCTAGAAAATTGGCCAGAAAAGTAATAATTTTTTTTGTCATCTTTTTTGAAGAAACCATAAAAGGCATGACTGAACAAAGAAACAACTTCAAAGTCCTGCTGTATAGTAGGAAGTTCTTTCGAACAAAAAAATTCATAAACTTTGGTCAATGAAAGCTTTGTGAGGAAATGATGAATGCTCCTCTCCCACCTCTAGTCAAAGTCATTAAAAGAAAGGTGGTTTGTCTACCATATAAAAGGATGCTGCAGTCAGGAAAATCATGTCCTAACAGACTTCGCTCTTTGCTCCAAGCCGTGCCCTGGCACTGCATTGAGAAGTGGCTTTGTTATAGATGACAAAGAAAGGAATATGGGCGTGGATGGCTTTTCCCCTTCTCTTTCTTTTCTTCTATTTTATGTATGTATGCATATATGCATGTATGTATGTATGCATGTATGCATGTATGTACGTATGTATCTACTTATTGACCTAGTCACTTGAATTCACAATTCCATCCTCCATCAGTCTTTGAGGAGAGTTCTGGGACAAGCCATTGCAAAGAAAACGCATGGGCAAAGTCTGCACTAGACAATGACATGTGTCTTGGGATGGTCTAATTTTTCTTTTGTTGTTTTTTCACAAGAACAGAGATGACGTCTGTTTTCTGGAATGAGGAGAAAACACCTCCTAATCTCCTTCTCCACCTTTTAAATCCCAGTTGGAATACCCACAAAACAAATCACATTGGTCAAAAAAGGATCAGACTGGTAGCAGAAACACTCTATTTTGTGGTAGACTGCAGTGCTATTTCTGTTGCTTCCAACAGCCTCTCTAGGGCTATATTTGAGGGTTAGTAGAAACAGTTCTGACCAGAGAGGTTTGGCAACATTCTCCTCAAGAAAAGTATAGAGGAATCAGTGTAAGGGACTTTAGTGTGGTAGGTATCACTTTAACAAAACACAATGAGATAACTACAATGGTTACAAAACTAATTAATTTGAACCAGAAGCCTTATCTTTTCTGTTTTACTTTTCCCCTTGTGATCGTGCACTCTCAAAGCATTTTCCTTTAGTGGAAGTTTGTTGTTGTTGTTGTTGTTTAAACTCTACAGATGGAAATGAGCTTCTATGCTTAATCCTTGACTTGTCAAAACAAAGTATTTGGCAATTATTGGTAATTTTTTAACCTAAGTTGTTAGCGATATATTAGGCACATAATGGGCATAGAACACAAGTGCTATATTTTGTGTGTGTGTGTGTGTGTGTGTGTGTGTGTGTGTGTGTGTGTGTGTTTAGGCAGAGGAATAAGAGGGAGTTTGTAATGCAGGAAGTGGGAAAGGGGGGAAATCATCCTGAAGTGGTACTGTGGCTTATGGTTGTAGTAACTGAAAATTGCAACTTACAAGGTGCAATTTGACAATTGGCCACCCCAATGGGCTGAATTCATGTAAGTGACCAACCCTTTCTCCTTCTTGCTCCAAGTCTAAAGATAGGAGTGACATACCTATACCAGCACAGCAATATACATTTATCAGGAGGAGACCAATATACCCATTATGGAACATTTAATTCCTAAGCAAACATGTTTGTCTGTTTGAGCAATAAAAGAGCCACAGGTGTTTAGTCTTCCACATGGTATCCTCAACACAGACGGTTTCAAAACCTGATGGTTACTTTTTATTTGTGGATGTTTTCTGTCCGACTTGTTTATCAGTTTCTACTGAGAATAAAAAAGTAGGTAGGAATAAAAAAGTAGTAGTAGACCAAAGATATTAACCTATAGCAATTTCACAAGCAGCACAGCACTGAACAGTAAATGCCTCATGAATTTTTCTCTGTACAAAGAAAAATCCTGAACTCTTAGGAATACATTGCTTCCTTTCCCAGACAATTTCATTTCTGTCAGTGAAAGTACACAGTCAAAATCTGACTGAAGAAAGGTTCAGTCTGGTGGCATGAGCTCATCTTCCTCTAGTGGAAGGGATTATGATGTTGTTTCTAACTCTTAATTCTATTATTGGACCATTTGTGAGGCACTGGTGAAAGAGATTTATGATGCCTGATTTTCTTTATCTCCTATGTTTCAGAAAATACTTAAAAATGCCAAGGCATTTAATCATCACATATTGACTTAATGTTCTTCTCAGAGATCTTTAGTTCAAAAAGTCCATCTTAAGCACAGGTCTAGACTGCTAATGCTATCGAGTTCACAGGTGTCATTGCTTAACTCTGACACACAAAAACTTACTATCCTCATCCAAATCTTTTCCAAACTCTATTCTATGCTCGGCAGATGCACCTAAGAAACATGTTTTAATTGACTGGGTTTATTTTCCATGCTGATCAGCCCCATCTTCACAAATTGTTCTACATCTAATGCTTTCTCCTAAAGTATCGTTTAATGATAAAGTATAACCAGCTCAAAAAATGTTTGCAAAGTTGAAGTTATTTGTTGGCTCCTGTGTGTGTGGGTCCTTCCTTTTTGCAAATCAGATGCTCACAGTAAAGGTTTTATTTTATCAGGACTAGAAACACTGATGTTTGATGCTTCTGGCAGTATGTTTAACCAAGAAAAATGACCAAGAATACAAGGCACTCAAGGTAGGCACTATTGAGATTTAGCAGTGGCATTTGGGATATGTTTGTTCATGGCTTGAAAACTTTACCTATGATCTATAGTCTCTAATACTAATTCCGTAACCTCTTAGTCTTTGCCTCTTTTCTCAAACATCCTGGGGCTATGATCAAATAGTGCTATAGTTTTTGTTCACTCAGGTTTGATCTGTGACAGGCACTTAATACCTCTAAAATCCTTCTATTTTTCCAAATTCCTCATTTTCGCAGTCAATATACTACTGATTTCAATTAATAGCTACCTATGAATAGCGAATTATTATTATACTAATTATAATAGCTAATTATAGTAATGAATTACTGCTGGTACATAAGATGTTAAGGAAATTGCTTTCCCAAACCTGGATCTTATTTCTCCAGAGTCTCATATTCATAAGGGTAAAATCTAGCCATTACATAACAGAATTGTCTTTTTTAGTTTAATTTCCTTTTTGTGTTTTGTTTTTGCCGATATTGGAGTTTGAACTCTAACTTGCTTTGTTTGCTTGACTGGTGTTCTACCACCTGATCCGTGCCTCCCCATTCTACATTTTACAAGTAAGTTTAGAGATGGAATCATGTAGACTTTTCTACTCAGACTGGCTTCAAACCACCACATTTCTTAACATCTCAGTCTCCTAAGTAGTTAAGATTACAGATGTGAGCTACTGGAACCTAGCTAGCTGCCGCTAGTATTTTATACATGTAGAAATAGACAGCCTAAAGATAGCATAGGCTTCTTCAAAGTCAGATGCCGTGGTTTTGTTTTGTGGTGTTGGAACTGGCACTCAGGGCCTCAAACATGGTAGACAAGGGCTATACCCCTGTGCAACATCTCCAGCACCAGACGAGAGAGTGATTCAGTCATATGAAAAGGGTCTTTCCTCTCTACCACCCAGCCAGAAAATCAGCATGAAAAGGAAGACATTTGCATAGTAGGGGATCAAATTCAGCCTTCCCTGCATAGGAAGGGCAGCTGGAATGACCAAAGATAGATCTGTTTTCAGCCAGCTTGGCACTTGTCCATTCTGAAAACTGTAGCACTGAATACATAATGGGTTTTGCATAGCTAGCTCCTGTTCTTCTTGCTGACTTTTTTCACACATACGCAAACACCATGTAAGAGACCTGGTTATAAAATGAAGAGGACGATGACGAGGAGCAGTTTCCTGGATTCAAACCCAAGAACCCAATCCAATCCATTATTCTCCCAAGTTGGCAGCATCGTGTTTTTCCTTGCTCCATTTCCATGTTTACTAGGACACAACATTGTTACGCTTGGTTGCATCAGAAAATATGAGAAAAGTTCTAGAAATGGACTCTCCCACAGGATTGACTACAACTCTCTGCCCTCTATCACCAGGGAGTTGACCAGCACAAACAAACTCAAATAAAGTCTGGACTGCCACTAGCAACTGCAGAAAATGGAACAAATTTCCCCCATTGGTTTTCGAGGGGAAGGTTTTCATTACGTTTCAATGAGTGTATATATGAATATATATGAATACATCAACTGCAACATCCTATCCTTTTTTTTTTCCTTTTTCTTTTTCTGTAGTCCCATGGAAAGTATTGGGTTCAGAAATGCTGGGTATAAGCAGAAGTGTCTCTCACTCGGCTTGATACCTTTGAGACATTTTTCATGGAAGTAGGATTTGTCTTGGCACTCTCCTCCTCTTCTAGTGCCTTTCCTTCCCCTTCCTGGCTTTTCATTCCTCACCCCATCAGGTTTTAATCTTGCCTTCATTTTTTAAGCACTTCTCTTTAGTTTGTGATAATGGTTTAAAGCATTCTGACTCCCCAGAGCTATTTGTACCGAGGTTTTGAACATTTTTATTTTATTTTATTTTATTACAAAGAAACCTGAAAACCTTTCAGAAAATAAATTATTTGATGACCCTGGGACAGTACAGAGGGAAGAAATCTATGGGCAGTGAGGATTTGGGTGCCCACCATGTTAAAGAGACCCATCTGCCTATTCTTAATTTGTTCCCTGCATTCAGGGTATCTGTAGTGGGGGAGGGAGTTGTGGATAATAGTCATCTAAAGGAACAGCAGAGTGGAAAAGCAGGCGTTTACAAAATAGACTCTTCATCATTGTTTTCTCAGGAAGATCCTAGGGTGGTTGATATGTCAAATAGTAAAACAATAATACAACCTGTTTCTAGCATAACCTGAAAGAATAGCGAGCCAAAGTTTGTATTCAACTTGTCTCAAAAATAAAACTAAAGTAGATAAACTCATTCCTCCTCTTGTAAGTATCCACATGTGATTCTTTGTTTTTGTTTGTTTGTTTTGTTTTTGTTTGTTTTTTTTGTGTTGGTTGTGGGGCTTGAACTCTGGGCTTGGGCGCTGTCCCTGTGCTCTTCAGCTCAAGGCTGAGTGCTCTACCGCTTGAGCCACAGCGCCACTTCCCCACATGTGATTCTTGATGATTTCTTCCTTGCTTTTGCTTCCTTCCTTCCTTCTTTTCTCTTTCCCCACCACTACTAGTATAAACTTATAAGTTCGTGATACAATTTTAGTGGACACTTTTCCAGAAAAAAATACGGCTTTCTTAAGGAGTGTAATGATTCACATGACTTAAGTGTCAAACCTTGCTAGCTCTGCTTTAACATCTCCTGACGAGCTGCCATCAGCTAGAAGCAGAATTTTATGGATTTTGCCTTTCATTTTGTCCTTGCATTTAAAATTTACCCCTAGCCCAGACAAAAAACATATCAACTGCCTACCCACCAAAATTCCAGGATATTTTTTCTAAGTGTTGGAGACAAAGGAGCTGGAACAGTTCTTCCTTTCCGTAGAGAATGAGAGAAAGCAAGAAAAAATAGCCTGTGCTGGTGTTCAGAAAAAAATATAGATAGCTGATGAGCTCTGAACATCTAGAAGAAGTCACTCATGTAAAGATGACTAAACAGCTGGTACCCTTTTTGTGAGACAAGAAACAGTACAGAGTGAAGGAGAAGGTCAATCTATTATGATTTAAGGGGCTAAACCAGTGATGGTACAAAATCAGACAGGGCTATAGTTCTGTGAAAGGAAGGGTAACACTTGATTGTTTGCAGTGTTGAGGGGCACACTTGTAGATGTATAAGTGGAATAGCTATTTAATTTGGTTATGTCTAAAAGATCACTCTAGTAATATCAAGAGATTCAGTTGTAGAAGGAAAATAAGGTGGAAGTTATTTCATATGATACCTAACAGACTTACTTGGATTGGGGTATTCTAATAAAGATGGAGATATAAATGAACAGATTTGTGCCTATGTTTTGATGATAGGGGATAAATTTTAGATGGGAGGGGTGAAGAAAAGATAATTTGTATATGATTGACTTCAGCGTCAGACTATATAATGTTGTGCTCAGCCTTGTTGAAAAAATAAAACCTACCAGAAGATAGAGTTCAAGAGGATATGCCCTTAGTTTGATTGGTATTCATTAAAGTATGAGCACTGATTAGGTATTACTAGAGATACTTTGAAAGCAGTGAAGAAATTAGGACTGAAGTTTATTCAGTTGATTCTGAAATCACTGTCAAGGAACTGTTACCCTAGCTTCTGAGGAGGCTGAGATCTGAGGATCCTGGTTCCAAGCCAGGTCAGGCAGACAAATATGCTCCAATTTTCCAGCAGAAAACTAGAAGTAGAGATGTGGTTCAAATGGTAGAACACATTCTCCACAGTTGAAGCCCCAATACCAGTGCACACATGCACACGCACACACACACACACACACACACACACACACACACACACACACACACACACACACACACAATCAAGTAAAGTATGTAGATAAAAGGTAAGGCCATTAATGTAACAATCAATTTGAAGAAGAAGGAGCAATTGGAAAGATATCAGAGAAATGTGTAGGAGAAGAGTAAAGGGGGCATGGAATTATTGATACCTAGTGAAGCTACTATTTCTAATGGGAGAGAAACCTTGGAACACTCACAAGAGATCCAGCAAAATAAAGACAATAGAAACGATCATTGGGTTTGGTCTGATGGAGGCTCTGAATGAATTTGGAAAGGATACGGGAGAGTCATTTTCTATCAACCTACACTGAAATCATTGTGGTGAAAACATATAGAGAAGGGTAGTCTAGTAACACCATGATCACTGTTTGAAATCATTTCAAGATCAACAATTATCTACCTGAGCTGGACTCACCTGTTACCTGTTGGTCATACAGAGCTTGTCATCAAATCTGATGTAATAATCAAAGTAGTGTTTCTATTCATGAAAACTAATGGTTATTTGGAGCTGCTTTGAGATGTGCTGTTTTACTTTCTCCCTTGATGTAAGTCTCTTCTCCTACTCCTAGCCTTTCCACTAAACCAAATCTCCAGCAGATTATGAGTCTCCCAGAAAAAAAACGAAATTTAATATTCATTAGCCTGGTAAAGGTGGAACACAATTTCTGAACAAATGATAAAAATAAAGAACAAGATACTAGAATGAAAGCATCAGATCTCAATGTATGATTTTTCAGTGGTGATTTCTTTTTTATGAGATGGAAATCAGAGACAAACTATGCTAAGGGAATAAACATGTGAATGCAAGCTACCAATACCAGTTTCCAAATGAAAAACGAAAACAGAAAAGTTAGTGAAACATGTATGAAGTGATAGAAAACAATGTTCTTCCAATAGGAACTTCTAAATTTTCTAAAAGAGACATAGGGAGCCACAAAAAAACCCTTTCAATTTCTGGAATTAATTGTATTTTCGAACTATATGGCTACTTATAGTTGAAGATTATTTCCTCTTATATAAATTATTATATCAATTATTACCTCTATGTCATATATTGTTATAACTCTTTTTTTGGGAGGGTCCAGTCGTGGGGCCTGAACTCTGGGCTTGGGCGCTGTCCTTCAGCTCTTCAGCTCAAGGCTAGTGCTCTACCACTTGAGCCACAGCGCCACTTCTGGCTTTTTTCTTTTTGCTTATGTGATGCTGAGGAATTAAACCAGGGCCTCAGGCATGCAAGGCAAGCGCTCTACCACTGAGCTAACTTCCCAGCCCTATTGTTATAACTCTTATACCTTGTATCTAATATCTTATATCTATATTACATTATATATCTATATCTAACTTATCTCTATATATCTTGTATCTAATATCTATCTCTTATATCATATGTAATATATTATATATGTAATATATAATATATATTACATCTCTATATCTGATATAACATAAAATTTTATCACATATCATACATGTAATATCTTTTATATTACCTCTATATGTCATATAGTGCCACCTATATCAATCATTACCTCTACATGCTGTTTAGCACCTTCCTTAGTTGCTTATTACACAGGTACATGAAATGCTTAATACTTTGGGCTTGTATAGAAGTCATGGTTCCTCAATATTGTTTTTCCCCCCCTCATCTCCTAAAATTTTGGAAGCAATGTTCATAAATTCCCAGCGCAATGATGCAGGAGTGATATAATAAAATTGTGTGTCAAAACATGGTTCAGCTGAGCTTTAAATAGTCACCCATTCTCATTATACACCTTTTATTGGAAAATAAGACAACCTTGAATCTTGAGAATGGAGTTAATGGCAAGGTCATACCCAATGGGTTCCAATGTCAAGCTGAAAGCCTGGAATATTGGTATTTTAGTGTATATTGCCTTAAACATGACCTTTCATAGACAACTGTCTATATGAGAAATGGGTCTCACTTTAAGAATGGGTCATGATCTGATTGTTAGAATAAACTAATTGTGTAGCCTTAAGTTCCCCAGACAGGAAAAAAATCTCTTCTTTCTACCTATCTCATCCTTTTTTTTTTTCTGTTTATTACTATAAATCCCTTGATTCATTAGAAATTCACGAATGCTTTCATGTTTCCTGTAGATAATAGTTGCAGATAAGTCATTGCTAGGTGCAGAAACATGACTTTGTTTCTCAGGGACAAACTAACAACTACTCATTAAGCCATAGCGTCAACTCCAGGCTGTCCATGAGATTATTAAAAAGCCACCAGACAGTTCTGGGTTGGTGACTCTTATTTCTATGATTACAACCATTATTTTTCATTCACAGTTCAACTGCAATAGTAAGATACGTTTTAAGTTTTTCTTGAAAAATAATTAAAATTGTAGTGCCAGAAGTTTTAATGATGTTAGACTCTCACTTGGCTTTGGCTCAAGTAATCAGACAAGATAAGACAAGATTAATGAACCAATCTGTCATCCAAAACACATTCTCTTCCGATGTCCAAGAAGCCTTCTTCTACATTCTGATGTCATATTATTTGGATTATATTGACAAAATATTTTAAAAAATTAGTAAATCAACATTTCAGGAATGTTAATGATTATAAAAGACTCCATAGCTTTTAAAGGCCACGGTAGGGTCAGGCTAAATATTTTTATTTGCATTGTTCAATAGAGCTGGCTGGCTGTGTTGGTGGGTCCTTCATTGGAAGACTCAAACA
Source organism: Dipodomys merriami (assembly GCF_024711535.1). Classification (NCBI taxonomy): domain Eukaryota; kingdom Metazoa; phylum Chordata; class Mammalia; order Rodentia; family Heteromyidae; genus Dipodomys; species Dipodomys merriami. The sequence continues at coordinate 8,265,595 of NW_027205826.1, read as the reverse complement.
AAGGTGTGTCAGATGTAGTCCTAGCATTTCCTGTTCCCAAATTACTTTCCTTTCCACATTAACATACCACTGAATGTTTTAATCTAAATTTTTGAGCTCCCTTTTCATATATTGTACTTACATGGGCAATTGGTTGCTACCAAAAGGTTTAACAAAACCCAAGTTCTTGATCCCAGTGAAGTACTCAAGTTCTTAACAATCTACACCAATCTACACCGTCATATGGTGCAGGTTAAGCAAAGGTGGGGCTTTTAGCCAATTCTGATTTTATTTCTGTTTCCTGAATTGGATGTGAGCTGTAACATCTTCAACGTGCATTTCTATGCCTCCTTTTGAAAGCCATCAGTATGCATGGTGCTTACATTCGGCAGATTTCTGGGAAAACATAAAAATCCTACCATGCTTTAAAGGGTCATTAGCTCTTGCTGTACACTTAACCTGAAAAATAAGACAGACTTGCATTTTAAAGATGGAGCAAATGGAAAAGCCATATTTCCAAGAAAAAAGTTGAAGGTGGAGAATAATTTCCATCCTAACCCAAGTTTTATTCATTTTGTGTATAATTCAAACAGCTCAAATGTATGTTTAAAACATATAACTACATTATATATATATAGATATATAGATACATATATATAATATTTGTTTAAATATGTACATATTTCTATGAAACATTTAAGGAATATGTTTGTTTTTTTTTTACTACATATTATCACTCTGTCACGGTCAGTCTCTCTCAACTCACCCTTGACCTGACAATGTTCTTTAAAAGTTTGGAAACTTGGGGCTGGGAAGGTGGTTCAGTGGTAGAATGCTTGCCTTGCATGCCTGAGGCCCTGGGTTCGATTCCTCAGCACCACATAAGCAAAAAAGAAAAAAGCCGGAAGTGGTGCTGTGGCTCAAGTGGTAGAACGCTAGCCTTGAACTGAAGAGCTGAGGGACAGCGCCCAGGCCCAGAGTTCAGGCCCCACGACCGGACCCCCCCCCCAAAAAAAAAGTTTGGAAACTTTTCTTAGTTGTCTAGTTATCTCTCTTCCCCTTTTTTTGTAATTCCCTTTGTTTTCTTTTCAATCTTATGAGCAAACATTTAAAGGTGTTGTACTGATGTTTTTTCATGTCACTTACCATTGTGGAGATTAGTTGCAGAATAATAGGTTTTTTTTTTTTTTAATGGGGCTCTATGATTCCTCTTTTCCCTCTTTTTCTTTCTGCTTCTCTTCCTTCTCTTCCTTTTTTTCCCTCCCTCCCTCCCTCCCTCCCTTCCTTCCTTCCTGCCTTCTTTCCTTCCTGCCTGCCTGCCTTCCTTCCTTCCTTCCTTTTGCTCTCCTTTTTCTTCTGACCTCCCTTTTCTTATTCCTCACCCTGCTCCTCCTCCTTTTCCCTCTCTGTCATCACTCATACTCTAAATCTGAGATAAGGCTCACATTGCACAAAACTTTTAAAAGATACTTTTCTAACATCCACATTGCTTGCTTGCATGTGGACTGTCTTGCAGTGTTTTAGACCTTGTTAACCACAATGCCACTTCATTGGCAGAGCATGGCTTCCAGCTGGCGACAGTCAGGAAAATAGCTTCTGCTAAGAACAGCATCCAGTGGTAAAGGAATGCCAGAGTAGCAGTAGTAATCCTCCTTTCTAAAAATGGTCCTGATATTCCATTTAAAACAGGCGGTATGCTTTTATTTAGAAAATATTTATTTAGCTGTCAGAAACACTTCAACTAATCACTACTCTGTAAATGGGCTCAGATCTGGTTACACCCTCAGACAGAGCTCTGGATGTTCAAAGTGGACTATAGGAACTGCAGTCCAACGACCCTTTATAGTCTTCCCTCGTGGGAATTACTTGTCACCTACTGCATACCCAAGAGAAATATCCAAATCCCTGGCATCTCCTAAGGCTCTATTCCTGCCTGTCCACACCTCCTTATCTTGCATAGTAAACACTGGCACACCCTCAACTGGGGGAAGCAGAGAAGATCAAGGGAACTCAGGGACCCAGCTTAATCTCTTTATGTACCCAGACAGGGATTTCAACAACTACCCGGTCACACATCTCTTAATAGAGGAAATTAGAAATCTCTGATAAGATAAGTAGGAGGAGGTAGCAACTGATTAGCTGTCTGGGCCTCTGGAAGGTACTGACCACAAGAAAAATCAAAAGCTAGTTTTAATGATCTTTTCTGTTTCTAAAGAAAATGGTACTCAAGAGAGCATTCAAAAATCAGAGCTAAATCAGTAGTCTGGGGAAAGCAATAGGCTAGGGGAATCATAATGGACTATAGGAAGTCACAGCAGGAGCCAGCAGTCTTTTCCCACTCTGCTTTCTTTACTGCTCTCTTAGCTTTTGATTTCCTTTTAGACCTTTGACTTCCTTTTAGAAAGTAGGTCTTCCAAGTGTCTGCACTGGATTTCAAGGTAGTCCTTGAATACACACACACACACACACACACACACACACACACACACACACACACACACACACACACATAAATGGCACTGTATATATTACATACACATACACATATGCACTGCGTGTGTATTCTTCCATCACTTTTGTTTCCTTGTGTATTGGGATTTGAAGTTTGTTGGTTTCTTTTAGAAATCATTTTGCTTACTATTTTTCTTTTTTGGGGGGAGAGGTCCGGTCGTGGGGCCTGAACTCTGGGCCTGGGCACTGTCCCTCAGCTCTTCAGCTCAAGGCTAGCGCTCTACCACTTGAGCCACAGCACCACTTTTGGCTTTTTTCTTTTTGCTTAAGTGGTGCTGAGGAATTGAACCCAGGGCCTCAGGCATGCAAGGCAAGCGTTCTACCACTGAGCCACCTTCCCAGCCCTGCTTACTAATTTTCTAGGGTTGCTAATTCATGTATAAACTTCCAACAATGGACTTCTATTCTTTTGTCTTCTTCCACCACCAACTCAGTCCTCTTCGCTCTCATGTGTAAGGCTTCTGTTTTGCCAATTTGGACTTTCACACGTGCTTACCAAGCTACAACTGGTACAGGATGCTCTCATCATTCCATATGCTCAAGTTGTTTATGACCTGTTGAAATTTCTGAACAAAATTGACCAAATAGTCATACGGGTGAGAATCCAGGGTGTATGCTGTCACTGTAACCCTCAAAGATGATCATGACACCCAAAGGACCTTCCTGCACACTTGTCAATTGTTTTACATAGCAAAAATGCTATAAACCTTGATATCTCAATTGGAGCAAGGAGTACCATTTCTTTTTTACTTTTTTTTTTTTTCCATTGGTCATGGAGCTTGAACTCTGGGCCTGGATGCTGTCCCTGAGCTCTTCAGCTCAAGGTGAGGTGCTCTATCACTTGAGCCACAGTGCCACTTCTGGTTTTCTGGTGGTTCACTGGAGATAAGAGTCTCATGGACTTTCCTGTCTGGGCTGACTTTGAACCACGATTCTCAGATGTCAGCCTCCTGAGTAGCCAGGATTACAGGAGTGAGCCACCAGCGCCCAGCTAATTGAACCATTCTTTTTTTCTTAAAGGTGAATCAGATCATCATTTTGGCATTCAGTGATTAGTTTCATGGATTTTATTGTAATAACTTTTTTTCAATTCTTAGCAAAAAAAAAAGCAAATTTTATCATCTTTGGTAGAGAAATTTATACTATTTACATTTATCCTTGATGAAGCGATGTCACATATTACAGATGCTGAGGACATTTGCAAAACTTTTTTTCTCTTTGACTTGCATCATGTTCTACTGGAGCTCTGTTTAAGCTAGTTGACATGAGCAGATGATATCCAGTTGCCTTCTTAGTTTAGTACTTCTCAGAGTAAGACAAGGTTGTTAGGAGCTTTGGACATAGTCTTTCCTTGTATGCTCTGAGAAATATTGACTGAAGCTATTTGTAATGAAATATCCATCCAAACACTTTTTTTTTGGCAGTTTATGAAGCCTGTATTGGCTACTTTGCCATATTATGTAACTCTTTCGGCAATCTGGAAAAGTGATACCAGGAGAAATGTTGAGTAGCCAATGTTAATATTTTCTCAGAACCGTGAGTCATATAAACTGGGATTTCCTCTTTAGGCTACTCATTACTGACATATTGTCTGAGTCTCCATATAATTTGATACCGTAATCCTTGTTTAGAATGTGGACAGATGCCTTGTTCACATTAACTGGAGACTCCTATTCATCTTCATTATTCGGATTGGAGGGTTTTCTTTGCTTGCATTTGGAAGAATGTCGGCACCATATTCTCCATAGCTACCCAACAAAGCTCTTCATATTTCTTTTCCTCCTCGTTTTGCCAACTATTTATGACATGTGTCCACATCCTGGTTCTTTGGCAAGTCTCTTATAAAAGTTACCCATCAGCCTTTCCAATATACTCATCATTTGGTTAGAACTTTCAGAAAGTTATCCTTCGGTGTTAAACACATGAAAGATAAGGAATGGACAGATGAAAGTCAAAGGGTATGAGGTTTCAGTTCAATGCTTAGAAGAAGTTTGAGTGACATAATGCATAGTGTGGTGGTCATAGTTCATATGACTGTATCTTATAACACAAAATTGCTGACAGTAGATTTAAATACGTATTCTTATCACAAATCAGTGATGGGATGGATATGCAAATCAACTTCATATAATGTTCTATGTATCTGCAGATCAAAATTTCCCATCTGACCTCTAAACAAACAATATGTAATTATTATTTGCTGATTTTAAAAAGACAAGCAAAGAGCTTTCTGGGCCCAGAAGAATGTGACCTGTAGATGAAAACAGTCATTTTCTTTCTTACAAGGTAGACATGGACTAATCACATTTGATTTCCACGGATTTAACCTATCATGGGTTTGAGGAGCAGAACATGAAATGTTGTATTATCATCCAAACCACTTCTTGCCAGAGTCCTGATGGCTCCCCTTTTGACTTTAGGATCTCCTTGAAGGGTCTCCTCCAATCCAGTTCCAGTTCTGAGGCTGGTGCATCAGGGTTTCAGCTTGAACTTGATTTGAGGAACAGAATTAATTCTAACCAGTGACGAGAGCAAGTATTTTACAACTCATATTTAATGCAGAAACCTAATGATTCACTTTTTCATATTAACTCCTGCGGTTGTTTTTATTTCTAATGAGTTATTGAGAATGTGCCGCACCCCAGGCATTCCCGGAGGTGCTGGGAACACAGTCAAGGATAAATCAAGATCTGTGACTATGGCTGGTGAGACCAAGACGTGTGGACTCCCTGTGAATCAAACTTAAGGGCCGGTGGTGGAATGAGGAGAGGGTGATAGTTAGATAATGTAATCCAAGAAGGTGGTGTGATTAGGAAGATCTAGAAAAGGATAAATGGATTCTTTGATAATCTTGAAAGAAAATGTTTGCAATTATCTAAAGGAAGAAGCTTCCAGCGTCCAAGAGCAGCTAGGGAAACATGAAAGAGGAAGAGAAAGTTGCAAAAAAGAACAGAACAGAACAGAAAAGAAAGTGGGGCAGTGTGAACAGAGCAGTGAGCAAGGAGATGAATTGAGACAGCCACAGGGATCCAGTGAAGTAGAAGAGCCTTGAGGATATGATATGAGGATATGATACGGACTTCTCTTTATTCTAAACACAGTGGAAGGTATGGAAGAAAACTTGGGAATGAGAGATGTGATTTGAGCCACGTTTTGACTTTTTGACTTACTCTTTTATTTTGAGACAGGGTCTTGTGTGTAGTGTAGTCTGGCCTTAAGCTCACAATTCTCTGACCCCCATCCTCCTAAGTGTTAACTTCATAGATGGGTGCTACTTCACCTAGGTTTGATCTTTTTTTTTTGATAGAACACATCCTGGCTTTTGGGCAAGCAAAACTGGCCATAAACTCAAATGCCTTAACATGTCATTTCCATCAGCTCATGAGCTTGGATTCCATGCGAATCATTTTGCCAGGGTCCCGGATGACACATTGGTGGGGCTGACATCTTTTGTGTCCCAATGATGGGGCAGTCCTGCAATTCCTTTAAGTCAGAATTTCGCCTCTGAAGAAAATCCCACTCTGTGTAATAATCCAATATTTTTTCATTTAACTGTTTTTATTGGTATTATAAAGATGATGTACAGAGGGGCCACAGTTACGTAAGTCAGGTAAAGAGCACATTTTTTTCTGGACAATGTTACCCCTTCCTTCTCTCTCTCCCAGTTTTTTCCTACTGTCCCCACAAGTTGTAGAATTCACTTTCAACATAGTGTCTAGTGAGTAGCCCTGCTGCATTTGATCACCCTTTATTCCTTCATTTATGGCTTCCCTTACCGTCCCAGAAACAGATAAATGAACAAACAAGCCAAGAAGAAAACAAAACAATCATAACAACAAAAATGCTCTTGTGTCCGTTTCCTGGAGTTCATTTTGCTAAATATTATTTTATATTATCAGAATTACATAGACATGGTAACCATGTTCCTCTTCTAAGAATATTCTCCTTTGATCTCACTGGATGTGAATGTCTAGAATCTTGCATAATTGATCATGTCCTAGTGTATTTTTGATCCAGCTTCTGCATATGAGAGAAAATATGCCCCATTTGGTCTCTGTGAGCTTGGCTTACCTCACTTAATATCCAACCTTGAGTTTGACTTAACCTTCATTTCTTTCCCTCTCCCAGTCAGGTTGGCACCATATGAGACATCTTTCCTGTATTGCAAAGGGCTTAAAATAGACTTCTCTTCCCTGACCCCCCATAATCCTTTTGCACTGCTATTGCAGGTGGCTCAGACTTGGCTGTGTGGCTCTCTATTCTCTGAGCTTTAAAAATGATTCAACAGGCACTTCCTCCCATGAGCTATGATTGTGTCTCCTGTATCTACTTTGATCTAGGTGATTTTGATTTCCAGTGACTGTTAGACATTCTTTGCTAGGCTCTTGGGGATCTAGAAATGCATAATTAGGTTCTTTCTGCTAAATATCCATATCCTCTTACAATTCTACTGGACATGAGGAAATTTCTCCATCCAGCTCCTTATCCCAAATGCTCTTTCTCTTAGACTGTACCTCAGAGTGAGAGAAGAATGTTCAAGGGTCAGTGTGAATCTTGGAACATGTGGTGGGGGGCTTGTTTTCTAGAGCTGCATATAAGAACTCATCTTCCACCTTATCTGATATTGCTATCTCAGTAAAACTGAGGCCGAGTAATTTGATTCCTTGCATTATGTTATGGGACGCTAGCCATTTTGTGAAGAATGCACTGAAGAGGAACAAGAAAGGAAAAAGCCAGACCAGGTGGGCAACAGTAGCAGCTAGGCTGAGACATAATGGCTGTATGGAAGAAGACGGTGATGAGCAGAAAGATTTAGGATATTTTGAAGGCAGAGCTGAATACTTACTTTGGGTATAACTGTTGCACCTGGTGAGGGAGAAAGATAAATGAATGTTGATTTTGAACTTATTGGCCTCAGCCAACAGACAGAAAGGGACGCCATTCATTCTCTGAAAGCATAAGGCCGAAGAATATTGCATCTAGAGTGTGGATGGGGTGTGTGAAAAGTAGAATTTATGAATCAATTGTTTTAGTCTGTATATTCTAAGTTTTATAGTCAGATTTATGAGTCTGGAGTTCAGGAAAGGTTCAGGACTAGGGCTATAAATCTGAAACACATCAGCAGATAGAAAAATTTTGAATCCCTAGAATTGGATATGATTAGTTCGAAAGAAAGCATATTTAGTGAAGACAAGAAATTCTACAGCTGAGTCTTTGTGGTTCCACACTTTTTTTTATAGGAAGGAACATATGGAGGGGCAGAATTAGTAGATGTGTTCAATGCAGTGAGCAGAGTTATGGTAAAGGAGACAAATGGAGCCTGATTAAAAACCACAAGAAGATGATGTTTGATTTATAAGAAAGAAGTTACTGATGATCTTATCAAGAGAGGTTTCATTGAATTATAGAAACAAATATAAATAGATGAAAAGGGTGGGGGAGAAGAAGAGAGAAGAGAAAAGAAGGAAGGGACAGACAGACAAACGGATAAATAGAATTAACCAGCTCTACTATACATTTTTATAATTTTTTATAAGTTTATAATTTTCTACCATATTCCTGATAAAAATGTCCTATGGGAAAGATGAAAATAAGAGCTGTAGGTATATAGTGATATACTTGGATGGCAAGCAATGGAGCTGTATTATATTACCAACATTTTTAGTCATCATGGTGAAAACAAACTTTAATGAAGAAACATGGAAAATGATTTCAAGTCCTTGGTGGAGGAAGACTTGTGCTTCCTTTTGCAAATGTAAAAACAAAACAAAATTAAACAAAACAAAAAAAGCCTTGTACCTGTATATACATATACATGTAAACACCTACGGGAATAGCAAAAGCTCTAAACATGGATGATTCCAATGCTGGAGAAACTGGGATAGGCACTTGGGAAGATAGCAGTTTCTCACAGAAGCAAATATATTCTCATCATATGATTATTTACAATAGCGTCCTCTGTGACTATCAAAACTTGAAAAGCACCAATACAACCTCCATTGACTCCAAGGCTAAATATATCCAGGCAAGAAAAAGATCATTTACTATTGAAAGGAAATAAACTAGCAAACAGTGAAAAGACATGGAGGAAACTGAAATGCAAGAGATTAAATGCGTATGAAGTTAAGGTGACCATCTCCATGTTCCGCCAAATCTTGGAAGCCACTGTTTGAAGCCTCATTAGGAAGTTAGAAGTATTTTTTTCAACCATAGAAGCTCAATAGCTAACCTGAGATGCTACCAAGGAGTTGGGCCTTCATTAGGGGGATGGGTAAATAAAATGGATGGTTTGTTTGACAATGGGATATTCAATGCTCAAAAGAAACGAAGTAACAAGCTGGGAAACCACACAGAGGAAACTTAGTCCACATTATTAAGAGAAAGGTGACCAATTGTACCAATCTTGTATAGGATGACTATGAGATGAACAGGAAAAGCACAGGGCATATTTAGGGAGATTCTTCTATATGATGCTCTGTTGGTGGGTAAATGCCATTCCTTTGATATATGCTTGTCCAAACCTAAAGGATGTACACCACCAACAGTGATTCGTAATGTAAACTATGGACTTCGGCTGTTAATAATATGTTGGTGAAGGTTCATCAACCGTGGCAAATATACCACTCTAGTGGGGAATGTTGCCGAAGGGGGAGTCTATGTGTGGAGGTGGGGCAGGGGCATCTGGAAACTCTGTACTTCCCTGCCAGTCTTGCTGTGAGCCTTAAGTTTGTCTTTAAAAAAATCAGTAGAATTTAAATAACAAGCAGTCCTTGAAGATACTCAAGTCCACTGAACTTTCAGTTCAGTCATTTTGGCATCAACCGCACTTACAAGTGAAAAGACTGTGTTCTTTCCAAAATTTTCATTAAAATGATTACATTACATTGAGTGAATGAAATGTATGTTAAGCCTTAATGCAGGGGAAAAAAAAACAACCAAAAATGACTATTCCTTTCTTATAAGGTTCTTAGTCCTCTAATCCTAACACATCACCAGAATTAAGTTCCAATTAGTTTGAAGTGAAATGGTGGCAGCCATCAGAAATGATAATGATGTAGAATCTCTTGAGGTAGCAAACAAATTAACGAAGTGCACAGTGTACTAACCAAAACAAGCCAAACCAAACAAAAATGAGAGAGATGATTATCATTCTAGGTATGTAAAAACTAGACAATTATTTATAAAATTACAAACTAAAAAATTGATAGTAAGGGAGAGAGATTTTTTCCTTGTGTATTCCTAATTAATTAATTATTATTACTATTATGTTTATTCTTGTTATTATATAGAATTTTTGGAGTATTTTTTCAATTAAATGACTTCTTTTATTGTTACAGTTGGTTTTGTTTCCATTAAAAATTAAATTTAGTCTGGTTAAAATAAAAGATTATTGTCATGGAAATTTAGAATATTGACAAATTTTTGTGGATAGCTCTCAATAATATATATATATATATTCTTCCTGGTGCCATTTCCTTTGAGATAATTGGTCCTACTTTTTTCTACAGTATGAGAAATCTGTGATGTATTTTGAGCACAGTGATTTCAAGGCTTGTCTTATTTATTGTATCCACCTATCTGGAGCTCTTTCTAGAACATTTTTCTCAGGAAGTCGAGTGTGTTGTTAATGGGCTTTGGGGAAATCTACTTTTGAAGAGTGTCTTCACCTATCTGTGCCACTATAACAAAATGCCACAGACTTGGCAAGAAATAAACAGTAGAAACTTATTTCCGCATAATTCTGGAAGCTGAAAAGCCCAAGGTCAGAAAGCCTTCTCAATTAGTGTTCATGTGGCAAAAAGCAACTGAGCAAGAAGGTCAAATAATGTAAAAATCCTTGCTTCCTCTTTTTCATGGAGATCCCATAATTTGGAACCAACTATACCCTAAAAGCTACATTTTAAAAAATACCATTGCATTAGGGATTAAATTCCAATATGAATTTTTGGATGAGATACTATCCTTCGAATCATAGCGAAGGAAGACTAGAAGGGATTCTACAGATAAGATCTTGAAACATCATTGTGCTAACAACCATACTCCTCTAAGTCTCTACTCATCTCTGTCAGAGCTAATATTTACTTCTGTCCCATTTATTTTCTGAGCACTTGCCATGTAAATAGGTCCTAGTTTGTTTTATTTTTTTTTTCTTTCTGTCCTCCAGGCTTCAATACTGGTCCTCTTGCCAGGAAAATTCCCAGCTTGTCATTATCTTGATTGACACAAACTTAGTATTCAGTTTTTCAGGTACATTAAAAAAAAATCAATCTCTTAAGTAACTTTCCACATCTTTCATTGTAGTTACGGGAGTGTCAATGTTAACATTTGTTTTTAGATTTAAAGTCTCTGCAGGCTGGTATTCTGTGACTGTGCTACATTTCAAGTCCCTTTCACAATGGCTACCTTTTTGTAGGTACTCAAAAATATTTAAACTGGGTGCCAGTAGCTCATACCTGTAATCCTCACTACTCAGGAGATTCTTTTGATCTCCATTTGAAGCCAGCCTGGGGAGAAAAGTCCATGAGACTCCATCTCCACAATAACTAACAAAAAATAGGTTGGAAGCTCAAATGGTAAAGTACCAGGAAGCACAAGGCCCTGACATTGAACCCCGGTAATGCCTCTCCAACACACATATTGAAAAATAAAATTTAGTGCATAAACATTAAGTATAAGCACTCAGTAATGTTGTCAGTGAAGGTCACAGTGAAGGAACTGATCTTGGGCTGGGAATGCGGCTTGATTCTAGAGTGCTAGCCTCGAGCAAAAGAAACTCAGGGACAGTGCCCAGGTCCTGAGTTCAAGCCCCACGACTGGGAAAAAAAAAAAAAAGAATCCATCTTTTTCTTTATCACATTGTCTAGGCACTAGATTTTTCTGTAGCTGTACTCCTTAATGAAGAAAATTAATTTTCTTGGCCCTTGCTACTTGAAATCAAAATATAAACTCGCAGATTACCAAAGTACTTCTTTTGAAAAGTTGTTTGTTTTTTTCCAAGTAAATTTTTCCCTTGAATTGTCTATTGCTGAGTCTAATAAAAATAATTTATCTCTTTTGGAGTTCAGTTTATAAACGTTTCTGGAATCCAACAGATTTCAGCTAGTCCTTGAATACTACAGATGTCTTACTTGGAAAAAAAAATTACTACACCATATGTGCACTGTTCCCATGAGTAGGTTTCAGGGAAGTTTTAACCGTTAATGTAGGTTTTTTCTTTCTTTTGAAACCCAACATGTGGATTTAGTGCTTATTAAAGTGCGAGACTGAGTGTAGTGGCTTGATTTAAGATTAGAAATTGGAGCTGCACTTAAAGCTTAGTTGCAGGGCTTTGCCAAGAACCCTTCCCTGAACAACTCTCATACTTACTGAAAGCTGTTTGTATAGTCCTGGGATATGTTGTTGTCCATCAATTTGACATTTGGTCACGTAGGCATGTATGGAGAAGCTCAGGCCATCATTATTCTTGTTAAGAAGGCTGTGTTCAAAGGCTCTGCCAAGCAATGGCCTATTGAAAAGGTGGATATATTTACTATTTCAATCATTCATTCTCTCTTTCCATGACACAAACCTTCTGAAACTTCCCAAAGCAAGCCTTTAATTTCTTTTTTTCAAGATCCAAACTGTGTGGCAGAATACACCCAACTATTAAAAACATAAACCAAGTAGTCATAAATATGTCATTGTGCAAAACAAACGTATGTGGGATGTCTGACACTGTCCAGACTCTCCAAGAGACTAAGACAATATTGCCCTAAAAGTGACCAAGCTAAAAGTGAACACTGTATGGGATGGTCTTCACTGACAAATCTGGTGAAATTTCCTAGCTTGAAAAACATATTCAGAAACAATGCTAAAATTAGTTATGACATCTGATCACCTGGCATAGTTAGGCAAAGAGATACGAGCATGCAATAACTAGATGTGACTTTGGAACAACCAAGGATCTGACACTACAATGAGGACCTGGTTCATAGAATGTTCACACTCCATACCTTTGTATGACTGTGTTGGAGAAGTGAATGATTAATGTAATGTAATGATGTAATGTAATAAGCATCATGTAATGTGTCACTTCAAAGCTAGGGGGCAGTACACCTCACATCCAACTGCCAAAATAAATGGCTGTTTTTTATTATATACAATATTTATTGCATATTATATATTTATTGCATATATTATATGTTACATATATAATCTATGTTATATTGTTATATATACATATATGTATATAGTAAAGGTGATGTATGCAGGGGTTACAGTTACATAAGTAAGGTAATGGATACATTTCTTTTTGAACAGTATGGCCCCTTCCCTTGCCCTCTCCCACTTCTTCCCTCCTGTCCCCACCCACTAGTTGTATAGTTGGTTTTCAACATAGTGTCTAGTATCACTGCTGCATTTGTTCACCCTTTCTGTGCTACCCTCTTACCCTCTCCAAAACAGATAAGCTTACTAACAAGACAAAATGATAGAAAACAAAAACAGCAACAAAGACAACAAAACACCCCCAAACCTCTTGTTTCCTTTTCCTGGAGTTCGTTTTGATGAGTATTTATTTGTATGATTTTATACACATAACTATTGAGCCTATGTAAATAAGATTTTATTAGAACAGCTCTATGTTCATAGATGGGCTTATGATTATGACTACTTTTGTTCCAAAACAGTTGAATGGTATAGTTATGAAGGAAGCCAAACATTGCCAAAATGTTTTTCTTTTCCATCTCACCACTTAAAGAAAGAGTTTAGGTGACTCTGTTGTAGACAGAGAAGAGCCAGTCTTTCAAATTATGTTCTTGAGTCATTGAGTGTCCCTGCTATGGCGAGAAGAGAGTGGTTATTCACATGGAGTGAAGATGAAGAATGCTCTCTGAAAATGTATTTAGCTGGGAAGCATATCATGGAGGTGGTGGACTTTAGAGTATTCTAATAGTTGACGCATAGCTCACATTTGATATAAACAGAGGTTAACAGAAAGGTTATGGTAGTCAACATTTATAGCAGGAACTGTAGGTAAAGAGAAACACAGTTGAAAAGTAGATCAGCGAGTTCCAGAGCTTCCGTGCTCCTCAGCTGTCCTTTTGAGACCATTTCCTTTAGTCCTGGTTATTGCCTGTGCACTGAACCAATCAGTACTCACTTCTGTTCCCCTGGGAACAAATTAGGGTTACTCCTCTCCAACATTATTCTAATTTCTGGCGATAGGACAGACATTTCCATTTCTAAAACATCATCTCTTAGGGAGTGCCTAAGATTTTACAAAATAGCCTGATTCCTTTCCTAGATAGGTCTGTATCTAAAGAGAATAATTAAGGACCTATTTACATGATAAATCACAAAATCTGTGACGCTTCACAAGATTAACAACAACAAAAATAGCCAAGTGCCTCACGTTGTACTTACGACCCCTTAAAGATAATCTAAAAATGTGATGAAATGGTTAAATTGAGTGGATCTCATTAAAATTGTATTATTTGATACTGATGAAGGAGGATCCAAGGTAGTAAAGGTAGAGGCTGCCAGTAAGGAATTATTGATGAGTTATTTTAGCTTTCCTCCTATTTCCATACCTAATTAAGCACTGACGTAGCAAATAAATGAGATAATTCAAGTAACATTCACGGAACACAAGGAGAGATGTTCACCTACTATTATTAGCCATTTTTTTTTATTATAAGGATCAGGACAGTTTCTTCACTTTAGAGTTTTCCTCATGACAAGAAAAGAGCACCAGGGTATTTGCCACGTAATTGTGCGTCAGTCAAAATGGAACATTTCCCACCAAAAGTGAAAATAGCCTGGTCTGGCATTTCTCTGGGTTGGGAAGGAAAAAAACAATCATTTGTCAAAGACACTATTTTATGAGGATTTAACTGGGCACAAATTGAATTTGTGGCTTGGCCAAGGAGAGAAGTATTTGAAAAACATCTCAGAGATGACAATGATATTCACACTGCCAGTGGTAGCAGTCTAAAAATGATAACATTACACTGTCACATAATCTTAAGAAAATGGTAAATATTTAAAGGACAATGAGCCCAACTTTCCTAGGGTATACATTCATTGCTCACAGAAAACACAGAGGCACATTAACTCTCACAATTCCATGTGGCGAATTCTTTATGGAACTGAATAGCATACACAGCAGAAGTGTTTGATATTTTCTTTTTTCCTGCTCTTGGTTTGAGGTCTAAGTGATTCTCTTCAAGATGCCTCTGTTCAATATTCTTGGAAGTTTTTTTGTTTGTTTGTTGTTCTTTTTTCTTTAAGAGATTGTCCTTGTCACAAACAACTTATCCTGCAAAATTCAAGAATTAAGATTATTGTTTTTTTTTAAGGGACATAAAGATAAATTAGGTTGAGAACAATACATTTTTTACTTTTAAAGACTTTTTTGCCATTTTTATTTTTGCCATTTTAGCTAAACTTGAACAAAATCTGATATTGATCTGGGTCAAGGTCACCTGAAGGTTGAGAGTAGGAGAATGTAGTCTGAAGTGGGTCTTTACTTACTTGTTTCTTCAGTTGTTTTATTCTCATGATATTTTGTGATGGGACGATGTAATATTTTGAAGTAATCCATCGCAATCATGTGTGCCAGGATGTATTTGAAATGCATGGGACACTTCCTAGAAAAAACAAAAGCTGTTTGAACAGATGACATTGGATTCTGGCATGTTAATTTTGATACCCATCCAAGCGGATCCAAAACATTGCTTTATTACTTTAAAACTCCAAACACTGCCTTTTCTCTTTAATAAAAAACAAGAAGCTTTTGCTTCCTCTTACGGAGGTAGACTACAACATATATGAACTTCAAAAAATACACTAATTTTTTTTAAAAGGCAGAAGCAAAGGTCACATGTGTTGCTGTGCAATAAATGCGCCTGTATACATTTTACTGGGCAAGAAATAATGACAAATTTAGCATCCTGCACAATATCTATGATCTCATATTTCCTCTGTGGCAGGCATTTGGGTATGCTTTCACTTGATTTTCTGCCTTATCATCTCTTACCAAATTGAAGTAAAGTTTCCAACCAGAACTGGGCTATTTTCTGACAGGTGGTCCGAGGTGGGCTCTTTCTCTCTCTCTCTCTCTCTCTCTCTCTCTCAATCTCTCTCTCTCTCAATCTCTCTCTCTCTCTCTCTCTCTCTCTCTCTCTCTCTCTCTCTCTCTCTCTCTCTCTCTCTCTCTCTCTCTCTCCCCTCTCTCTCTCCCCCTCTGTCCCTCCCTCTCTCCCTTCTTCTCCCTCTCCGCCCTCTCTCTCTTAGATCACATGGTATTTGGCACAACTGAGTTCCTCAAGAGATGTTGGATTACAGGCTTGGGTCACTTGTAGATTCTGCATGTAAGCCAATTAGGCAATGGAAAGTCTGCAGCAAAAGGTTAGGTTATGATCTTACAATTATGGTTAGGATTCTGTCCTCTACTGATGTGAGTTATAAGCCTCACTGGCCCTCAGGGAAAAGGGAGTTATGGCACAAGAGTGTGCACAGAAGAAAGTGGAGATCCTGAGCCTGCCTTGCTTTGTTTGGACAAAGGACTCATCTCTAACGGGTATGGACTTCAATCTTACTCTATACAATTAACACGTAAGAAACAGACCTGAGTGGGCCCTTCTCAAGAGGAAATGTCTGAGAGCCAATTTGCTTATGCTCTGCCTCATTAGTCATCAAGGAAATTCAAATTCAAACCACAAAGAGTTCCTAATGCACAGCTACCACAATGGCTAAATTTAAGCAACTCACAATACCGACTATTGTCAGGAAAGTAGAATGACTAGAATTCTCTTCGCTTACCCGTGGGGGTGTAAGAATGGTCCAATTACCCTGGAAAGCACTTTGGCAATTTCTAGTAAAGTTAAACATACACCTACGCATGCCCAATCATCCCACTCAGTTATTTCTTCTCTAAGAGAAAAGAAAACACTTTGCTTGCACACTTTTTCTCATTTGTTGTTGTATTTTGGACTCTAGAACCCTGGCTAACCCATAATAAGTTCTCAATTCCCCTTTATGTGATGGATGAATACATGACTGGGAGATGTTATTTAAGGATATTATAATTTTAGGTTGTAATCCCTTGACTATTACTCATGAACAAATTAGATTTCTTCTGCCCTAATTTTCCAACAGACCTCCTTCTTCTACTGTCCAATTAATGTATTCATATCATAATTCCTTAAAAATTATTATATGTTTCAGAGGTGGTGCTCATTTGTTGGCTCTGTACAGAAAGAAGATTCTGAATCCCTAGGGTCTGGGTTGGGCCTGAGAACTTTCATTTTAACTGTTTCTCAGGTGACAGTAATATTGACAGCAACTATTGGTAATGTCCAAGTAATGTAAACAGTCAAGGCAATGTCAATGATGACAGTACCCTGACCTTTTGGCACTTTTGTGCCTGTTGTTTTTGTTCCTGGATTTGCATACTGATTGTTTATTTAGTTGTTTGTGAGTTTCGTCTGTCTTGGATGCTTTCTTTGGAAAAATGTCTGGAGATTTCTAAGTGCACATTCCTACACAGATACTTAAGATTGAGACTCTAAAAGTCTATATGTTTATATTTTTCTTTCCTTTTCTTTTTCTTTTTTGTCAGTCATGGGGCTTGAACTCTGGGCCTGGATGCTGTTCCTCAGCTCTTCAGCTCAAGGCTAGTGCTCTACCATTTGAGCCACAGCACCACTTCCGGTTTCCTGGTGGTTTATTGGAGATAAGAGTCTCATGGACTTTCTTGCCTGGGCTGGCTTTGAACCGCGATCCTTACCTGTCAGCCTCCTGAGACTACAGGTGTGTGCCACTGTGCCTTGCAACTTCTTTTCTCTTTTCTTTCTTTCTTTCTTTCTTTCTTTCTTTCTTCCTTTCTTTCTTTCTTTCTTTCTTTCTTTCTTTCTTTCTGTCTGTCTGTCTGTCTGTCTGTCTTCCTTCCTTCCTTTCTCTTTCCTTCTTTCTTTCTTTCTTTCTTTCTTTCTTTCTTTCTTTCTTTCTTTCTTTCTTTCTTTCTTTCTCTCTCTGTCTTTTTTCTTTCTCTCTCTCTTTCTCTCTTTCTCTTTTTCTCTCTTTCTCTCTTTCTCTCTTTCTTTCTTGCATAGTGATGAGAAGCCATTTTGAATCACATGCCCCAGAAGTAAGTTCTAAAAGGGATTCTTAGGAAAGTAATTTATTAAGTAATCACCCTGGAGACCCATTAAAGGATAGAGATGTGTGACAAGGACGAGGCTATTGCTGATCTGGTGAGATTCCGGGCCAAAATCTCAGTCCTGGACCACTCTACAATGACAAGTCTGTGAGCTGGGCTTCCACAGAACCTTTCCCATTCGACATGGTAACGGGTCATGTGAGAAACAGGACCCCCTCCCTGGATATCTCTGCTTCTGTATTCAGCATGCAAAACGAAGAGGCGACCTGAAGAAGCCTCAGATCCCATCCAGTTCTTAGAAACAAAAGCACACAAGGCCTCCGAGATAGGTCCGTAGCAGGATTGTGGGGTCTGTGGGGACCCACGGCGGTGGGGGGGGGGGCGGGTGCACTGGAGAGCGCACCCAGGCCAGCTCCAGTGGTGCTTAGTTTTCTTCCAAGAATTCTGCACATCTTTTCTTCAGTTGGTAGAGGGATCACTACCAGCAGGTAGGAACCTGAGATTAACACGCCAGCTATGGACTTCTCTTCTCTACTGAGCCAAGACCTAGAGTCTAGAGAGGCTCAATCTCCATTTTCCCACAAAACAGCTTCTTCTCTCCTGTTATGTAGTATGTGGGTTGAGTGATTTCAGTCAGAAACCAGCAGGCCACTAGCCCAAAGGCTACAAGGAGATGAAAAGAAAAACTTTGTCTACTCTAGAAGGTATTAAGAGGATGGGGGCAGGGGAAGACTAGCATGAAGGAAAGGCCTGAAGAAGATCATTTTTGACTCAGCTGGTAGGACCTAAGGCACATTGCTTAAGTGAAAGAATCATTAACAAAGGGAGAGTCTAGTAAGTGAGGAAATCACCATCTGTGGTTTACACAGCTCTGTGACAGGAACCCAGACATGAACTTGTCTAGACGCAGTCACCCTATTCTTTGTACAGCCTGGGAATCTGTTTTGGGGCCACAGAAGGTCAGTGTGCTGTCAATCATCTTTCAGGATTCTACTGTGGGTTATGATACAGGATAGAGAGATGTATTTATAGTCTGGCCATATTCATAGTAGAAAATGTGACTAGTGTGTATGTTTATTAATCATCAAAGTTTATTATTTAGGTCCTGTGTGGAACTGTAGAATTCTGAAATTCTGATTGTCGGTTTATTTTTTCTTCATTTAATCATTTTTGTCTTCCTATGTATGAATAGGCAAGTGGCAATTTTTCTGAATATCTGGAGATTCTACTAGTTGATGTTATTATTCTTTAAAATAGTTAGTATAATCAAATAGTCTTTGTGCTTGAATTTGAACCAAAGGTATTTTTTGCACTGTGGGGTGTGTGTGTGTGTGTGTGTGTGTGTGTGTGTGTGTGTGAGAGAGAGAGAGAGAGAGAGAGAGAGAGAGAGAGAGAGAGAGAGAGAGAGAGAGAGAGAGAGAGAGAGAGAGAGAAAGAGAGAGAGACAGAGACAGAGAGACAGAGACAGAGAGACAGAGAGACAGAGAGACAGAGAGACAGAGAGAGAGGGAGAGAGAGAGACCAAGGACTTTCACATGCTAGGAAAATACTCTACCATTTGAATCACACTTCCAGCTCTTTTGTTTTCATTTTATTTTTGAGATGGGCATCGTAACCTTTGGATTAACCTTGTACTTGCCTTCCTCCCATCTCAGCCTCTGAATTAGCTAGGATTATAGATATGGTTCACCACACCTGGCTGAACAATGTATTTACTAGACAGATAAATTAATATTTTTGATTTAGAAGTCTGCAACATTAAAAATGTGAAGATGATAGTTATTAGCTAGAAGGTAATGGGCAAGGTACTTGTGCATAAAAAGGCATAATAATGCTTACCTCACAAAATGTTGCATAAAGCATTATCTGTAAAGCATGAGTCATAGTGTCTGGCACCTTGCAGGTGTTTAAGAAATTTCAGTTTGTTTTTTTCTAGCTACCCCAAATCTATTCAAAGCACTAATATCAAACCCTGTCTATTCCCACATATAAAGTTCTCTATGAAAAATATTACCTAATCCAAGTCTTGTGGTGCAGGCTTGCAATCCCAGCTTTGGGGTGGGCCAGAGGTCCACACAGGAAAAAAGACCTTGTCTCAACCAATCAGCAAAAACACACAACCCAATTAGTGTATTATACATAGTATTCCATCACCTAATAATTCCATTAGAAATGAAATATCCTTAAAGATTATATCCTCATCCAATAGTTAGCCGGTGATTATCCTTATCCTTCTGAGTGAGCACAAAAGATCGGGATGAGGAAAAGCAGTTGATACAAACGTAAGGAGATTTATTTGGTTTGAATACCATCTTCCATATTAAAACAAAACTTTCTTATGTAATGGTAATTAATAAAATGCCCATTTGTTTGAAAAGATGAGACTCTGACAGTGTTACTCTGGGAGCACTTATGAAAAATGGCTTACTTTTTGTCACTGGCTGTTTTCTCTGCTCCTGCCAGGACAGAACTGAGTGGGGGCGGGGGAAGGGAGGGTGCGGCTCTCAGAAGTCCTCTTCAACACACCAACTCCAGGATGTCAGCAACCAGTCATTCAGAAACTCGAAGGCATCATTGATGAAAGGGAAAAGGGACACAGGGGTCCAAAATGAGAGGTGAGAGGTGGTGAGGAGTGAGAGGCTGGCTAATGAGCGGGTGTCCTTCAACCGAGTGGATGGAATGAGGATGGACCTGAAGCCAGGGGTCATGATCTCTGCCAGTAAAATTAGTTGTTGTCTAAAAAGGCCACTAATTCCCCCCCACCCCGCATTGCTGTTTTTCTGGATGACAGCGATGTTAAAGATTTTTGTTGCAC
This sequence comes from Dipodomys merriami, assembly GCF_024711535.1. Classification (NCBI taxonomy): domain Eukaryota; kingdom Metazoa; phylum Chordata; class Mammalia; order Rodentia; family Heteromyidae; genus Dipodomys; species Dipodomys merriami. Next base: position 8,245,148 of record NW_027205826.1, on the reverse strand, counting down.
AGCTTCGTTCAATGCAATCAGTAGTGTGCATTATTGTGTAATATTACAGAGAATCTGGCCAGAAACAAGAAGATATGCTCAGAGTAAAGGGCTATATAAACCTCCAAATATGAGAAGGGTTACTATTAAACTATTCATTACAAAAGTGAGGGCAAATGGAGAAGATCCACGGGCAAAGACTCAAGGTCAACCTAGAAGGGCTGTCACAAAAGAGGTGAGAGGAGAAGTTTCCAGAACTGGGCTAGAAACATGTACAGATGACTCTGCTAGACCTCTTAAGTGAAGAAACACAGCCAGTTTAGGGTACTCTTTGAAAGAGAGGGAATCAGGACTACAAGTACCTGATCTTTTCTTTTCCATCTTCTTTTGATCTTTTTCCGGGCCTCCCCATTGATAAACCTAACAACAAGCCAGTCTGGGAAGAAGTCTCAAGAGGATGCTCTGATTCAAAATCTTGCTACAAAAACTTAAAAAAAAAAAAACAAAACCTCAAGAGCTGGTATACCAGATTTTTTTTTAAGCAAAGAAAGGTTTCAGGAAAATCAGCAAAGTGTAAAGTTCAAAGGTCAGAGTCAGAGTCCAAGAGAGGCATAGGGTAAAGTTTCCCATTGTCCTCTCACAATAGTGCCAAGAGATAACATTTGTTTTTCATCACATTTCACAGCATTTGGAGAGAACCGACACCCAGAGAAGCTCACCTAAGCACTGGTGTCTAGGATGAATATAAATGTTGGTTGTTTAGATATTGCTGAGTACCTATGGATGGACTCTAAGTACCTCCAGAAGTGGCTCGATAAGAAGATTATTACCAGGGAAATCCAGCATGATCTCAACACTCCTACAAATCAGGCTGCACATTCCAAACACAGAGAGGTCCCCTCTCAAGAGCTGGGAGAAAAAGGACAAATTTTTGTTTTGCCAAATAAAGGGTCAATTCTTTGTTACAGGTGTCTACATGAATGGTAGGACCTGGTGGGAAATGAGAGAGGGAGATGGTGCATCTAATTAAAAATACTATAAATGGAAAAGGCAGGTGATGAGACCCTTCCACTGAAGTAGAGCCGTCTGAGCCCGGGAACCTGCTTGGGAAATTAGCTTGCAGGTCAGCATCATTAGACAGAGACTAGCCAGTAGGGGGATGGAAAGTCCTTTGTGGGAGGAAGTGTGGAACAAATGGAAGGCATCACAGTTACCTTCGTCATTCCACACATATGCAGGGCTTTCAAACCCTTTCTAGGAGGGAGCTTTAAGCCTCAGCAATAGAGATGAGATGACAGAATAATCCCTCATGTCCACAATAGCCAGTGCATTAATTATTAACTCATGGTATCTTCTATGCATCTCTCTTTCTACCCATTTCCTCACCTCATATTTCAAAGCAGCTCTTACACACCGGATCATTTTCATCCATAAATATATCTTTTTTTTAAATGTTAAGAACTCCTTGGAAAAGCATATAATGAATTTAATTTTGAAACTCCAAAATAATAAAGAATGATGAATATGTTTACTGGTTATTACAATATAAGCATGCATTCTGAGGGTTTTTTAAAAAATGGATTTAAAACATCTATGGGGGATGATCTAGTATTTTATTGATTTCCTTATTTATTTGTTTTCTGCCTGCTTCCTTTGGAAATGAACTATATTCTACGTTTGGAAGACATAGGATATTGCTCTGGGAATTTAGAAAGATAGACAAATTCGATTGGCTAGAATTATCAGAGTGGTTGTGTCAGGAGTTAAGCACACATAGTATATAAAAGCAAGCTGAAGAAAATGAACACACATTATATGTGTGCCATGTGCTTGTTAAATAAATACTTGAGTGTGTGAATTAATTTATTCATTCTGTAATTCTTTTTAAAAAATCGTCCCTAAGTAATTGCATACGAAAGAATTGCCACTTAACAGAGCAGTGTATGAATACATGAATACAATGTAATGTAATCAATGTCACTCCTTTCTATATTCTCACCCAAAACTCCCCTACCCACCTCTTCCCTCACTTTTCTTAATTTTGTAGGATATCCATAGGATTTTTGGCTGCCTTCTCTTCCTCTTCCCCTCTTCATTAGTCTATCTTTTCTCCTTGGCTCTACCTCACCCCTCTAAGGACCACCTTCCTGGTGTTTTATTTTGTTGAACTTTGACTTTGCCTTTCTAAGGACTTATTCTGAGCTCCGCCTTGAGTCTACCATGTTTCAGTTAATACATTTGTGTGCACTTGCATACCACCCAATATGTTTACTTACAAGTTTGCAAGCTAAATCTGCCTTCCATTCTAAGGGAAAACTTGCATCTTTTGTCTCTTTGAGTTTGCTTGCTTAACATAATTTTTCCCTGGCCCTTCCATTTTTTCAAACTTCCATTTGTCCAATTACTAGAATAGAATAAGACACTCAAATAACTTTGATGCTGGGATTTGGTAGGTCAAACCAATGAAATCAATCAAAGAGCAAAACTGATGAATTCACAGGCTCTGAAAATGAAAAGGTACTGGAAGTAATAAAACTATTAAGACCCCCCCTAATTTGATCAATATACATGATAAACATACATCGAACTATCATATATAGAGAGAGAGAGAAAGAGAGAAAGCTTAAATATACTATAAATATATACTATTATTATTTGTTGATTAGAAAGGAAATTAAAACTATGAAAAATGGAAATAAGTTTAAAAAATTACCCTACATACTCAGGAATAGAACAACAGGAAGGGTGTAAGGCTGTGTATGTCTGTATGTCTGTTTGCAGCAGTGTATAAATTCAGTCCTGTAAATTAAGCAAACATAGATAAGTTAAGGACACAAATAAATAAGAGCAGTTTTCTGTTACTATGGCATTTTTTTGTGGGCTCTGTGTGTGTGTGTGTGTATACATGTGTGTGCATGTGTATTTGAATAGACTACAGCAAATAGGTGTTTGGGCCCTTTTATAATTTGCAGCTGCATATGTATTGTTACTGATATTGACAGGAAAAAAAACCCAGAATGATAACTTGAGCAAAAGCCAGGAGGGCTCTTGTTCATTTGTGTGCAGAGAAAACGAGAGGTCTAATGCACTTCAAGCCTGGTGATGTGGAACCAGCCTGATTTTGTAAAACAGCCTTAGTCTCAGATATTTCTTGGGAAACTCTCCAAAGATAATAATCAAATAGAAAGAAAACCCACTGCTAGAGAACAGAGAACTCATGTAATACTACTCCATTGAACAATGGAAGATGAATCATGGTGGAGAAAAATATTTATAAAACAAACCAACAAGTCCCACGAGAAGACTGAACTCTTCATGAGGAGACAATTTCCCACTCACTCAAAGAGGGTGTTTAGAGACAGGTGAATCTGATCAAAACACATTATATGCATCATGTAAATATCACAGTGAAACCCCTTTGCACAATAAGCTTGTGGCCAAAAAAATATAATAAAGAGATCCATATGAACTTTTCCAAACAAATGAACAGAGAAACAAACAAACCTCAGGCAACTGTTTGGTAGATACTTGAAAAATGGTAGTAGATGGTTAAGAAATTAATCAAACTACCAGGAAGAAAATGTGAAAATAGTTTGGGATTTCAACCAATATAACAACTATAATTCTGGAAAAAACAAAAGTGATGTCTGAAGTTGACCTTCTTGAGAAGGATATTTAAAACTTTATACATTTCTCTCATGCACATACACATATTAAGAAAAATGATGAGCATGGGTGTCTCATGCCTGTAACCCTAGCTACTCAGGAGGGTGAGATCTGAAGATTACGGTTCACAGCCAGGCTAGGCAGGAAAGGCCGTGAGACTCATCAAAACAACAAAAAGAAAGACAGAAATTGTTCTTCATCTAAAAAATCATCTCTAATTTAAAGTATGCTAAAGCTTTATTAATGCAACTAAGTTAGAACTGAAAATTATCAGCATACTAATCTTTTTAGAAATTGCAAATGCATTTGGTTTTTAAATTAAGCCATATCAAATTAAATTTCTATATGCCACATATATTTGTTATGTATATACATAGATATTATATATACATGTAAGTATATGTGTGTGTATATATATAAAACAAACTTAATTCTTAAATGAAATCCACAGTTATCAATTATAAGATTTCCTTTTGCATGTGACCTATCTGCCTGAATACATGTGGATATATTTAAGTTACATCTGAATTTAAATTTTATTTGCATATTAGGTAGCCTGTATTCACTACCCAGCTCTACAGCTTTGAGGTATGTAAACTTGAGTGAGTCATATCAGGCCACCTTGTCTTCATCAGATAATGTTGTACTAACTTCAGCGGTTTGCTTTAAGAGAGTGATTGAGTGCATCTGTTTAATTTAGTGTATGTATTAAGAGATCAGGGCAGTCCCTGGAACATCATTGCACCATTGAATTTACTGTGATTGAGTGCATCTGTTTAATTTAGTGTATGTATTAAGAGATCAGGGCAGTCCCTGGAACATCATTGCACCATTGTATTTACTGGAGTATGTTGTATAATTACCCATTGGCTGTTAGTATAGTGATCCATCCAACAATTGTGACTTAAAGATTTTGATTAGGAGCTAAGGTAGCTCCCTGTCTTGGGAGAAAGGGGACACTTTCAATATCTGTGGCTTGCCACACAAGGAATGATACTGCTAGACATAAATAAATATCATTGCTATCGTATTGTGAGATGCTGTAACATTCAAACCAGACAATATCCAGTCTTTTCTCTGTCAAGTCATGGTAGTCTGGCCTACTTGAAAGAACAGAGAACAAAAGCCAAATCATGTAGGCTTTATTTCTAGTTAATTGTGGGGGTTTTCCCCCCAGTTACACCATAAGGATCCATATGGATCATGTATGTATTTAGTCACTGAACTTAAATTTTACTTCTCTGTAGAACTGGAGGTAAGGGAACACTTTAGAGTGGACCACTGAGATGTGGATAATATCTCATCTCAATCTGAGGCCCATGCTTCTTAAATCTCAGATACCTTGGAATCATTCTAGTGCCTGATAAAAATAGAGCTTTTACAACAGAGTTAAATTATTCTGTCTATGTACCAGAGAGCAGGAAATCTGCATTTTTAACAAGGGAATTCAAAGCTGGTGTGGGGACTGCTCGAAGATCAATTGGCTGTTTCCCTTCTTTGCTAATTAGGAACATGAACAGTAGCTGTCATTTTTGTGTGCCTGAGTCTCACAGAAAACCAGAAATGAGGCGCGAGAGGGCTCTTTGTGTACTGCCAAGCCCTGGAAACTTGCTCTTTTTTTTTTGTTAAATAAATGCTCAATATTCATTAGTAGGTTGCAAACATTTATCCTAAGTGGATTTTTGGTCATGAAAAATCCTCACTGTCTTCCTTTAAGCAACAGTATTGCCCAGGGAGACATAAGATGTGTGTTTTTCCTTTCTATGTGGATTTAGCTTATGAACTTTTAAGTGAATACATTGGGCAGTATGCAAGGGATTACAAATGTATTAACTGAAAGATGGCAGAGTCAAGGGAAAACTCAAATAGAGTAATTCCTTAGAAAGGCAAAGTCGAAGTTCAACAACATAAAACACCTAGGAAGTTCATACTTGGAAGGGGTGGACAAAGGAGGAGGAAAGGAGGGAAAGTGCAAAGAATACACTGTATGTCCTCCAAAGTTAAGAAGAGTGAGAGAAGGGGTGGGTACCAATGGGATGGGTGGGAATGTTGAAAGAGGTGACGCTGCTCAAGATGCTTTGTATTCATAAACTGCTTCGTTAAAAGACAACTCCATTGCACACCTACTTAAAGATAATTTAAAAGAAGCAAGAAAAAGAAAGGGAGTTTGTGAGCTCACCTACTCATCCTCACATTGACCTGAGGGATTTTGCTGGCTAGGAGAGTAAAGGTGACAGCAGCCTCCCCCTCCCCCTCCCCAACCTGAGCCTTGATTTCCTTCTTCCAAAAGCACCATCACTGTAGATATGGGTTCATCTGATCAAATAACAGCAGATCCCTGGCTTGTGCTTGAGTCCAATCTGCTTTCAAATAACTTGGGTGCACTGCATTTCCTGCTGGGCATTGGAGAAGCCCAACGAAGCAGCAAACAACTGATTTGGAAGCTAGGAGAATGTCTAAGGCCTTCCTCCAAACAGAGAGGAGACTGAAATTAGGCCAATTTCAATAGAAACTCATTTCAATGGCATGTCCAACCCTCCAAAATGCAATAGAAATGCATTTCAATGGCATGTCCAACCCTCCATAGCATAATTGGGTGACAAAGGCAAAGCAGACGCCGAAGGTCCTTGCAGGAAGGTGCTCCCAGCTCTTTTCTGTTTCCCTTTGCTTCTCTTCTCTCCCCTTCAACAACCCTGCCTTAACCTTGCTCATTTTGTCTTGAAAATGTCTCCTGGCCGTGGCTTCCTCTCTGGCTCTCTGTTTGCAGAGCTCTGATTGCTCCCTCCTCCTCCTCCTCCTCCTCCTTCTTTCTTTTTTTTTAACCTCTACTTTTAGTCTCTGGGTCTTGCTTGTTTTTCTTAACACCCCTTCCCTCCCCCTGCTGTCTCCCTCCTGGCCCTCAGAACTCCCAGCTGACTTTACTGCTCCCCAGGTAGGTCTATAGTTTACTGAAGGACTAGCTAGAGTCAGGTTGGGTGGTGTTTCCTCTGTGGGGTTCTCCCTCCAGCCCAGAAGGGGCAGACAGCTTTCTGGCTCCTGTCTGTCGAATCCCAATCAGGAGGCCGTGTGCTCCTGTGGGTGTCTAAAAGCCGCCACCTTTGGGCAAAAAAAAAAAAAAAAAAGGATAATAAAAACGTTCAGTCAGACATTCAAGGCAGTGTTCCAAACTGCTGGTTGCCAATTCCCCAGTTAAGAGAGTGTTGGCACCAAGCCTGTCAAATTAACCCCTTCCCCTCTGGACTCTCCACGGAGCTATTTCGACCATGCTGCCTTGAAAGGTGGGGAAGGAGAACTTCAGACAGAACACAAATTTCAGTGCTGCAAAAATACAGAATTTCCCCCGATTTGAACAACCTGAACTTTACTAAATAAGATGTTGTAAAGGAAGGGCGGTGAACAGGTTTGAAAGAAAAACATTGACGGGTGAGACTCAGCTTTCCTCTGGCTTTTTAACAGCCATGAGCAGCTTGATATTTTTGGCTTGTGTATGTGCGCACGCTTGTGTGTGTGTGTGTGTGTGTGTGTGTGTGTGTGTGTGTGTGTGTGCAATTAGACTCTTTCCCAACTCACATTCAGTTGGGCCTGCCTCTAAGCTGTGCTCTGTTAGAGGGAAATGAATCTCCAAGAAGTGGCCGTGTGTGTGTGTGTGTGTGTGTGTGTGTGTGTGTGTGTGTGTGTGTGTGTGTGTGTGTGTATGTAGATAGCTAGCTAGCTAGATGGATGGATGGATGGACAAATGGAGACGGTTAGATAGACAGATATATATAGGTGGCATTTCAAGGCATCTCGGCTCATTGTCTTCTGTCTGTCTCACTTCCTGATTCTACATATTATTATTGCTGGACACGCATTTGTGTGAAATACTAATATCTTAAAAATAACTTGGCTAAAAACAACCCAGGTGTAATTGGAGAAAGTTTAAGATCAAAGAAAGAGATCTTGAGATTCGGAATTCACACAAAGCTTTGTGTGCTTCTCTACCTGCTGAAGGGCCTGAGTTTGAATCCAGCTCTAGGAGATAAGAGCTATACTATTTAGTTTCTATTTCCTCTTTGATTAAATAAGGATAATCTCAGAAACTATGTCAGAGGGGTCTAATGAACTTCAAATGAGATGCAAATCGGTTCTAGAAATAACATTATCATTATTAAATGCTACTTATTATCACCACCACTTACTATCACCACTATTGTTTTTTTTCTTGTCTATCCAATCTCTACCCCAATTTCTTCCCTTTACAATTTCTTTTTTTTAATTTTATTTAATTTTTGTTTATGTGGCACCAAGGAATTGAACCCCGAACCTATGCATGCTAGTCAAGGACTCTATCACTAAGCCACATTTCTATCCTCCACCATTGTTTTCATAGGATTACTCCAATGACTGTTACTCAAGTTCTCCAGGAAGCCTCTTGACACAGAGTAGAGTAATAATTTTGCTCCAAGACCATAGCAGATTGTCTTCAAATAAGCATCCTTTAACTTGAAAATACCATCTTTAAGGCCGTTCTATCTATCACCCAACAATCCCCACAGGTTGTGTTTGTTTGTTTGTCAGATTACCTAGATATCAGTGTTTGAAGAAGAAATTGGCTAGATTTAAAATATTTTTTCTATGATCAGTGATTCCTTATTCAGGCAGGTTTTGGAAGAAACCCTTCGACAAGACCCAGAGAAAACTTGGAATGAAATCTTGTTCCTGTGTTAATACATGCATCAGATTAATTTTAACAAAAGAAGCATGCTTTTTGCACAAGTACCTGTTTTGATCTAGTTTTAAAGGAAACATTGGAATTTGAACTGAAGACAAGGTGGACCCATCTGCAATGAGTTATAATATTTTTAATACAGAAAATAACAATTTTAAAAGTTAGCATCCAATCTCATCCTTTGGAAAATTACAGATTTTAATAGAAATATAATTTATGATCATTCTATCTTTATCCCCCAAGTCCCTGAGGCCTACAGGCCACATTAGGACTCTCAAATCCAGCACTGCATCACTTTTTGCTTATGAGATGATATCCTTGATCTATCCAATGAGTCTGTTTCTATAAGCCAAGTAATGATTTCATAAAGATATGTACAGTTAGCTGTTATTATGTTCAGTTTCCACTTACACATACAGTTTTCAGTGGGCACAAACTTATGAGACTCTAATCTTAAACAGAGGAACCAAAAAAGAAAGCTCACTGTCTGTAGTAGTGATTATAGGACAGCTAACTTGCTCTTTCTGGCAAAAGAATATTTAGCTTGGAATATGGCTGCTTATCTTATAGCTTCATTTCTCAACCTGCTGTGAGGCTAGATAAGTCTTGATGACTAGGTTTTCATCAACATAATTTAAGAAATTTAAGCAGGATTCATTTACTTCTAATGCAATATGTATATTTAATTTCTTTGGCTCCTCCTTCTTTGATACCTGGAACATTTTGGAGTTCAGTAGCATATGGAATATGTTTGTTCCAATGATTATCACTGCATCATAAACCTCTCCAAACTCAGTTATGAACAGACATCCACTTAACCGTGTTTGAATATTCGGGAAGCCACGTATGCAAATAGAGAACAAGAAAGGTTTCATAATGGATCTAAAGATGTGAAAACAAATGGTTGAGCACTGGAAACATGTGAAGGCTTCTTTAAGGAAACATCCAGAGCACTAACCTAAGTTCAAAGCTGAATTCAGCCAGGACAATAACCAGTGCCATCTGATGTACCATGGTGTTTGCAGGTGTTTGGGTCTCTTAAGGTCTGGGTCTTGGATTCTGAAAGCAGATAGCCTCGAGATCCAGGCCAAATTACCTGGTCTTTGATGATGATCCAATTTGGAACTCCTGCACCATCCCTTTGGTTTTATGCTGCTGCTGCTGCTGCTGCTGCTGCTGCTGCTGCTGCTGCTGCTGCTGCTGCTGCTGCTGCTGTGCAGATGGCTATGGTGAGCTACGATTCTTTACAGCTCCCGGCTCCTCACTGGTTATACTACAGAGCGTGTGGCATAGGACTATGCTTCGTAGCCATCATTGGACACTTTGGTCTGGAGTAAAATAAAAGTGTGGTATGGATATAAGTTTCTAATAACCTCATAATGTCATGGGAACAGAGTAAATTGCCAATTCAATCCATAGACGTGTGTGTGGGGGGATGTAGGGGTGTGAAAGAGGGAGAGGTTTTCCTTTTCAAAGTATTGCTGCTCCAATTTCATGTAATATTTTCAAAATTTAATATATAGCCCAAACAAATGCTCACTCAGTTGTCAGTCACTTCTAACTTTACCCCATGAATAGATCACACCACGCACATGATCAGGGAAAAATATCACATGGAACCTTTTGCAGTCATTCGATGAACAGCATTCATTTTTGACCATTGATTCAATTTATTTATTTATTTTTATCCCAGATATTTATCTTTGTGGAGAGCTGTAACCTCTCTGCTGAAACAGCCCGGTGGTGGTGGTGTTTCCCATTCGATGGTGCTACCAATCAGGATACCCACCAGCACGTTCGGATCCCAGTGTTGGAGCTGGAACAAGCTAAACTTGTATAGAGAAAGCCTGCATGGGTTTTTGTTGGCATGGGAGAAGTCTAATTACACACATCCAAATACACAAGAGAGAAATGGAAGGTTTTTCCCCATTGACTTGGAAAAGTTGGTGGTTTTGACCTGCAGTGTTTGAATGAAAGATCCAGGCTAATTATAGGATTGTGTGTTTAAACAGTTATTTCTTTACAGAATACTCATAGCCCATTTGTAAGTTTAATTTTCTTTTGGATTTGAGCTTTACATAGACTTTCTGTACAGAAAACACTTTAGTTCAAGAAGGTAATTAGCTCTTTAAAAATATCAGGAGTAGCCTTATGAGTTACATGCCCTCATTCTTACATAGAATTAAATGATTATTTCTGATTTATTTTTTGAATTACTTTTGCTGCATTAATTTATTTTGGCTGTCTTATTCTCTGCTTGGGATGATAAAATTCTTTTGTGTTGGTGACACTTTTGCTACTACACTTTGTAAGTCTTTTGGTTTCTGACACCTGTTTCCTTAACTGATAGTTTTCTAGACTTTTGCACAGATTAGGACTAGGACCCATTCAGTGTGAAAGCATGAACATCTAGGTCTTATTGTTTATATGACTATTCTTCTTTGAACTCATTGTTAAAGTTAGTCTTGTTCACTGTATCATTCAAAGTAAATTGAATTATCTCATTAAATTACTTCATTGTTTCAAATTATCTCACTGTATTTTCAGAGACAAATATTCCTGGTGTATTTCATACATTGGATGTAGGATAATCCAGATAAATTTGGTGTTGTTGGTGTATTTGTCTTTGATTATTAGAGTTGAGAAGGAAGCAGAAGAGTATCACCAATCATTGTGAAAATACTGTACAGAGGGGTTACAATTACATGGGCAAGATAATGAGTACATTTCCTAACAAGCATTGTTGCCTCCTCCTTTGTTTCCCCTTCCCATCCCTTCCCATCTCCCCCCACCCCCAAGTATCATCAATCTCTATGAACACAACAGGAGGAAATTTGAAGTGTTTTTTCCAAACTAGGAGATGTGATTGAGTATAAGTTACAAAGGGACATATTCTCCAGATGGTTGGATTATTGTCTATGAAATCAACATGAAGGGGAAGGGGAAAGAAAAATGAATACCCGAAGTTTAATACCCATTCATTTCCATTGTTCTCCCTTCACGTCTCTTTCTTCTCCAAACTCCCTTTTACTCACTTCCTTTATCCTCTTTCCCTTCATATTCTTTTCTTCCCAGTTCTAAAATTGTTTAAAGTATTACAATTCATTTTATATGATCATATCTTAACTGGTGATATTTTTGGGGGGGGTCCGGTCTTGGGGCCTGAACTCTGGGCCTGGGCGCTGTCCCTCAGCTCTTCAGCTCAAGGCTAGCGTTCTACCACTTGAGCCACAGCACCACTTCTGGCTTTTTTCATTTTGCTTATGTGGTGCTGAGGAATCGAACCCAGGGTCTCAGGCATGTAAGGCAAGCGCTCTACCACTGAGCCACCTTCCCAGCCCAACTGGTGATATTTTTAATGTATGCATAAATGTCCACTGATCAAATCCCAGCTTTCATTTGTTATTTTTCCCTTTAAAAATATAACTCCAAACACTTTCTTTATAAGGGACTAGGGCTATCCAGAAGAATGTTGAACAGAAAGGAAAAGTTCACACCTACCATTCTACCTTTTCAGCTCTCAGTCTTCTCTACAGAGATGACCAACAGTCTAGAGTTACACACCTTTCTGGATAGAGCTGAACGTGTCTAGTCCACCTAGATGGGTTGGAATGCATAGTCCACTTAGATCCAAGTCATGTGGGAGAAAGATGATCAGAAGTGATTGGATGAGAATCATGAGCGATTCTTCCCATGGAGTGAGTGCAGAGTCAGTTCTAGTTAGTAAAGACAATATGAACAAGGGTTTTATAAATCAGAAGAGACAAAAGCATCCAAGAAATGGTTTCCTGTTTTTTTGTTAATTATACATACGAGGACAGAAGCTGGGAAAAGATTTGAGCAAAGAGAGTAAAGCTCTGGGGAAAGGAGCGATATAAGTAATCTATTTCTCACTGTTCTCCTTGATAATCCTCCAGTAAGGGTGTGTCCTACTGAAATTCCACAGGCCCAGGTATAGGTGAGTAGAGAGGCAATCGCAGACTTTGAGTTTCAAGTCTCTTTATCTTCCCAGTTGGTCTCACAAAGGTTTCAACCAATGCAAACATACTGTCATGGTGTTCTTATCCTCTTTTTTTTTTTTTTTTGTCAGTCATTGGGCTTGAACTCTAGGCCTGGGCACTGTCCCTGAGCTCTTCAGCTCATGGCTAGCACACTACCACTTGAGCCACAGCGCCACTTCCAGCCTTTTTTTTTTTTTTTACTGTTTATGTGGTGCTGAGGAATTGAACCCAGGGCCTCATGCATGTGAGGCAAGTGCTCTACCACTGAGCCACCTTCCCAGCCTCCACGTAAGGAACTGGTAGTATGTGTTCTTCCATCTACTCCTTCATATCCCTGAGCAGGTTAACAATGAATACTCACAGAAAATTCAAGGGATGAAAACTCAGGAAGAGGTCTCTGAAGAAATACTTGTGTGGTAAGTAAGACTGCCTTTGCTCATTAACAGCCATTCCCAGGTCAAAAATTCTTGTCTGAAGCTACTCCCGTCGTCAAATTAGAGATTGGATACCCCGTGGATTTACATGGTTTAGAAATGAAATTGTTATGATTGCTTGTAATTGTAATTACTATAATTGCGTGTGTATGTGGTAATTTATGGCCCAAAATGATCAGTTAAAAAGACCAGGGGATCTCACTCTACAGAAAACTGTTAGGGCTTAAAAAAATGGTTCAAGAGTATGACTGTGATTTGTTCACAGGCATAGTGTTTGTGCATAAAGATAAGATCTTTTAAGATGTATTATAATTCTTTAAACCTCAAGTAAATTTTTTCCAGCAAATATATGAATATGGAGAAAAAGTTGCTGCACTAACCAAGAGAGTAATGTTATAGGCGAGGACATGATAGTAGTTATGAATTATGGAGTTAGAGATTGTTTATCTCCTCTCTTTATTTCTCCAAAAAATAATGTAGCAGCAACCACAGTGGTAACACAAGTCATGGCAGGACTCTGCAGAAAACAGCAGAAGAGGATATCAGTGGAAATAAAGTTTAGAATCATAAAAGGAAACTGGGCTCAAATTCAAACTTCATTTTCTATTAGGGTTATTAAAACCTCTTCATTCTTAATCTAGAGATGACAACGTCTGCCTTATGGAATTATATGGGTAATACACAAAACATGTTTACCAAAGAGCACAGTGTCTGATGTTCAATGCACGCTAGCACTTATAGAAGGACGTGTGACAAATCTCATTTCTTGTCAGAGCTGATTGGAAGTGACTTCACGAATTTGTACTGCATCCTGTAGATAAGAGAAAACAGAATCACACATCAATGAAATGGGATGGTTTGACACTGAGGAGGGACATAAATCTTTGCAACTGCTTGGATCTTCTCAGACCACACGTGCTCTTCTAATTTGGGTTTTCTGCCTGATGCATTATTTTTATAACAAGATCTGGTGTGTGACTCCAGCTTCATAGCCACTATTCATACCAACTCAGAAGAACAACTCTGGGGAACCATCAGGAGCCTGTGGCTATGAACTGGCACAACAGGATGCTAAATCAATCAAAGAGCATATGATAGTCAGTTCCAATTAACTAGATTTTTAAAGACTTATTCCTTGAAAAATAAAAGAAAAAGTTTCCAAGTTGAAGTTGGTGATTGATTAAATACCATTGAGATCTATCTAGGTACTTCAAGGTAAGCTCTATGTTTGCTTGGTCTCAAAAGATTTTTTTTAAAAAAATCCCATTTTGATTTTTTTAAAATCTTTGAACTGCCATCTATATACACTTAAACCAAATTGCGTCTGTTTCATCGTAAGTCGTGTTGTAATTGATTGAGATTGTGCTGCCATTTTCATTCTGGGAGGTTGTTAAAACCTGTTTCTCCACATGGATGTTTTTTGTAGTTATTGGTTTATGTCTTTATATGCATATCATGGTTTCAGTACCAGGATCCAGAGCAGAAAGGGAGAATGAAAAGTAAAAGGGGAGAGAGAAGCAAAAGGAGAGGGGGGGATGAGGCAGAAGGAGATTGAGAGTAGGAGAGAAAGGTAGAGAGAGAGTGGGAGAGAGAGAGGGAGAGAAAGATGGAGAGAGAGATTTGGTGAGAGAGGGATCTGTCTACCTCCCTATGGTTGAGACTTAGCTTTTTGGAGGGTGGGAGCAGTTTGGCATACTTTCCTCTAAAGAAAACACAGTTTGATTTGAGGAGTGCCTACCTCTTACAAGGCTTCGATTGTGTGAGGATTCCAAAAAAGAAACAAATGCTGTTTAATTGCGTCGGATGCTTAGCGACTAGTTCACAAATCCTTTATTTGTTTTGAGAAGTGCTGCAGTGGCACTAAATTTTGTGTGTGTTCAGGGAGATGCGGACGTAACTTACAGTAGGACTTAGATTCCAGCATAATTACCCAGGCCCCTGTCAAAGTAATAAACTAATAAGAGGACTTTAAAAAAAATCATGAAAGGCCAAGGATTTGGGTACCTTAAAAAAAATAAGACTAGACATTGAAAACTGTGAATTTTTTCCCCATGCGTGTGTTTAAGGGGCTAATGATCCCAGGGAATATGGATTATACATCTGAAAATTCAAAAAAAATTCTCTATAGAAGAGGTTGTATAGAGTTTCTTTATAGCAAGAATTTCTCTATACAATTTCTCTATTGAAGGACATTTCTCCCATAAAAAGACAAAAGACTCACCAAGTGCTTGTGGCTCACACCTGTAATCCTAGCTACTCAGGAGGCTGAGATCTGAGGATCATGGTTGAAAGCCAGCCCAGGAAGAAAAGTCTGTGAGACTCTTACCACCAATTAACTAACAAAAAACCAGCAATGCCATTGTGGCTAAAAGTGGTAGAGAGCTAGCCTGTGTTAAATTTAATCCCCATGACTGACAAAAATTAAAATTAAAATTATAAAAAGAGAGAAAATGCTCAAGTTTTCTCATAATACACAAGCATCATTTCTAACCTTGTCTATATTCCAAGGAAATCATATAAAAACCTAAGATGATTTAAAAGATGTGGAAAAACCACTGAACAAAAGTTGTTTGAATAGAAAGAATTGGGCTGGGAACATGGCTTAGTGGTAGAGTGCTTGCCTAGCATGCACGAAGCCCTAGGTCAATTCCTTAGTAGCACATCAATAGAAAAAGCCAGAAGTGGTGCTGTGGCTCAAGTGGTAGAGTGCTAGCCTTTTGAGTAAAATAAACACAGAGACAGTACCCAGGTCCTGAGTTCAAGCCCCAGGATTGGTTAAAAAAAAAAAGGGGGGGACCAGAAAATAGAATTAGAGTTCACATGGTAGGTATTTGTACTTTACCAAGAAGCTCTGGGCACAGTTCCCATTTGTTAATAATGCAGACTACGGTATTTGGGGAGTCTTTTCTAAAAATCATTACATTGTTTTTTAGAACTATTGACTGTGCCATTGTTTTTTCTTTCCTTTTTTTTTTTTTAACTGCAGACAGCAATGCAGGCCTGTGTGTTGATTTGAATCTGAAGGTGTTTTTCCCCATTCCGACTCCCCATTTTCTCCTTAATGCTCATATGTGACCACCTTTCCCCAGCTGATGGCACTATTTGGAGAGCTGATGGAGACCTCAGGAGGTAAGTCTAGCTGGAGGAAGCAGGTCAACATGAGCTTGTCCTTTGAGTTATATCTCGCCTTGGTGTCTACCTGTTCCTATTTCCTGTCTACCATGAGATCTGCTTAGCATACTCTGACACTTTTGAGATTAGACTCCTCTGCACTGAAACATCTGAAAACATGCAATAAAATCATCCCTCCCTCCTCTTATGTTGTTTGGTCAAGAATTCTCTCACAACAACAAGAAAAGCTGAACGACCAGACATAAAACAAATAAATAAATAAAAATAAGACATGCATGGTCCAGCCTGAGGACAGAATGGGTAAATGACTGACCACATACATGTATGTATGTACATATGTATGTATTATGCTTATGTCCACATGAATTTCAAATACTAACTTCCAATGTCTCTACTGACTTTCAGTGTCCTTGTCATTAATAGTCACCAAATTTAGTAAATGCCAGTCTGTTGTTCTACGTGGAGTATAATGAGCCTATTTAGAAAGAAATTCTTAAACTCCCTTGTGTAATGTAACTGTGATCAGGACTGTGGTACATTTTTGTCTTTCTCTATTTCCTTTTAAAAAAAAAACAATAGCAGCACTGATCCAATGGTCCATTCATGCGGTAGCATTTAAGTGCCTCATATGTTTTGGGCAATATGCTCTCTATTGGAAACAAAAATAAGACCGGGATGTAGACCTTCTTTCTCTCAAAAATGTCAATGGTTCACAGGAGACTGCGAAGTGTAAATAACTTAATTAAAACATAATGCTAAAAGTGTTATAAATAACTACATGTTCAATGTATGATGGAAGTTGAGACAGATTTCATTCAACCATGATAGAAATGGGAACTCTCACTGAAGAGATATTTGGACTGCATCCTTAGTTATGAATGTGATTTTGCCAGAGGAAAAATTGAGGGAAATGCGTTTCACATACAAAATAGGGAGGGTTCGCTATTTAAACTGATCGCACTGTGAAACTCTCCAAACAGAAATGACTTAGATTTAAACAATTACTGTTATAAACTCCCATGTTATAATTTGGGGGCAGTGGTTTCCTTTCTTTGACAGTCTTTCTTTGACATGTGTCTTATTGTTGACATCTCTATGGTTCTCTTGTCCTGGAAAAATTGTGTGTGTGTGTGTGTGTGTGTGTGTGTGTGTGTGTGTAAAGATACCCATTCAGGTTCACTTGAGTTCCACTCCCACTCCATACCACACTCACTGTTATAGCAGTGCTAAGAAACAACATATTCAATGAAAGAATAAATGAATAGATATTATCGCTCTTTTTTTTTTTAAAGCATGTACAAAAAGCTGGGGAATAGGAAATTTATTGGGAATATATCCAGGAAAGTTTTGCTGAAGCTTTGCTTAGTAACCATTCTGGATTCTGGTTATACACAGGTGGTATACTTTCAGAGCTAGAAATAGGAGAAATAGAATCTCATACCTTCTCTAGCTATACTTTGGTCTCTCTTTTGAAATTAGCAAAATACTGAGTTAATAAATAAGATAGGCATGGGCGACTTTATATTTCCAAAATATAGGGCCTAGAAACAGGGTCTCACAAAGGATAAGAGCAATGATACACACACATACACACACAACACACACATTTCTATCTATCTATCTATCTATCTATCTATCTATCTATCTATCTATCTATCTACCTATCTATCTATCTATCTATCTATCTGTCTATCTTCCTGTTCTGGGGCTTGAACTCAGGGCCTGGATGTTGTCCCTAAGCCTCTCTGTGCTTAAAGCTAATGCTCTACCACTTGAGCCACAGCACCACTTCTGGCTTTTTCTGAGTAGTTTATTGGAGATAAAAATCTCATGAACTTTTCTTCTCTGGGCTGGTTTGGAACTATGATCCTCAGATTTCAGCCTCCTGAGCAGCTAGGATTATAGGCATGAAACTCCAGCTGGCACCTGTCTGGCAATGAGAAATATTGGAGGTATTTTCATTCATAGCTAAATGGTAAGCTGTAAATAATATGTGTTACTATTTGTTACAAATCTGCACTAAATATCTTGGATTGATTCCCTCATGTTATAACTGTATAAGAGACAGATAAAATGTTGTTGTTTATATTTTTTAATCACCATAGAGGGCAGAGTGAGGATAAGTCATCTAGCTAATGTAGAAAATCTAGATTATACTTGATGTCTAGATTTATGCCAGAATTTTAAGTGAAAATATCCAGGATGACAACCATATTTAGCAAAGAAGGTTTTGCTCTAATTTTTTGTGTAACTACATAGATCACTAAAGCAAGAGAAATTTTAAAATCTAACTTTTTTTTTCACCAGGGATTGGAGCCTGGCAGGATTTGGGGTTCTTCAAGTGTCTCGAGTTATTTCTCCAATATTTTGGGTTCAATAAAATCCAAAATGCATTTTGCCCTGAGCACTTTTCCTCTTAATTTCGAAACCCATGTGTAATCTAAAGGAAATGTAATCCATATGTTTCTGATTCATTTACACTTAACTCATCAAAATATTTTTCTAGGAGCTATTTGATGTTGGAGAAGCATTTTCAAATTTTTTAAATAGGCTTTTTAGCCTCCCCCCACCCCAACCTTAAAACAGAAGACCATGTTTGCCAAGGTGAAATAAGTCTCCCTAACAAAATATCTGGGTTTGGTTCCAAACTCTGAACCACAGAATTTAAGATAGGTTCTTAACTTATCCAGTTTGTTCTTGGATCCCATTTTCTAGGTCTGGTTCAGCAGGCTTGCTCAAGATGAAAATGGGACTCCTGTGACCTGACCACAAGATGAAGAGGAAGGATTAAAACAGTGAACTAATAACGTTGTAATGTGCATAGGCGCACCCTCCCTCGCCCCCCCCCCCCGCCCTCAGTAAATGGTATCTCACATAAGCTTTGCTTCAGTTCTAGGAGAAAGTGAGGGGTTTGGGGTAGATAACTTATTTCAGCTAGGAATGGAAACTACCCATATTCGGTTTGGGTTTGTACACATGGCCCCATTGAAGTAAAGTGAATAGAAACTAGTGAATTTGCCACATGTTCCTCAATGCATACCAAAATTCCCTAAAGAACTGATTGCCTTCATGCGTTACTCTCCAATTCACTAGTACCCTTGGTCAATACAGGGCTTAAAGTTTTAGGGCTTTCTGGACTCATGATCAAATCTCAGCTCTCTTCTGGACCCACTCTGGGTTAGAGTCCTCGTGCCTCTAACATGATCTGGACTTCAGAAATTAACCCCTCGGGCTACTCCTTTGCCATGGGTTAAACGTGAGTGCATTTGCTCATACCATGCTCACCGTCTCCAATTCCTCTCTCTACACAAAGGAGACCTGCCGTTAATCCCTCAAGCAGTAAGTTTTCTCCTCATGACCACGTATTTCCAGATGATGATTTCTCACCTGAACATGACAGACACTTTGGACAAGACTGCTTGCCTGGCTTTGTGTCTTTCTAATTCTCGCTTGCTCTCCTTCCCACTGTAAGATTCACATCTCCATCCCCTTTCTTTCCACTGCATGTGAGTACCCCCCTATCACGGCAACTGACAATATCTGCAGATATTGCTAAAGTCTCAGCAGAAGGCAGTTTTCCTCCCCCCTCCTACCAACGGAGACCTACGGCTGGCAAACTTTGTCAATCTCACCTGTATGGACTTTGTGGTTGCATTAACTGAATATGTACAGAGCGTCATGCTCAACTTTGTACCCAAAACAGGGCATTCATCCATGATTCACGGAGTCTTTGCTTTATGCTTTCACCATTGGCTGGAGAAATCAAAAACAAAAGTGAGGTTTTCATTACATTTTTCCTTAAGCTTCTACATGTTAAGAAAATTCTGCTCTTGTGAATCAGTCCTTCATTGTTCAGTTACCCTACAGGGATCGTTACTTGGATTTCTTTTCTCCTGGATCTGCTATAATCCACTAAAGGGAGCCAGAAAGCATTATTTGTGTCCCGTGATATTAGGACAGGTTAAAGCCTAACTGATTTGGAAGGTCTTATTACGGTGTGTAAATAAAAATTAGAGAGTGAAACTTGTTACCCCTTCCCTCATTTTTCTCCTACTTTCCCTCCCCCGAATTCCCGCCTTCACGTTGTACAGATCATTTCTAACATATTGTCTTGTGAGTATCGCTGTTGCATTGGTTCCCCCTTCTCCTTTGTCTCACCATTCTGTTGTTCCCCTTCTCTTCCCTAATTCAGATAAACAATACCAGGGTACCAGAATCAAATACAGTGACAACAGGGGATATACCATAAGGGGATGAACATACAAAAGAGACAAAAAAATCATATAGCACATTAAAAGCAACAACAACAAAAAAGAAAAACCTCTTGTGTCCATTTCATTTAGCATCATCTTATATGGTCATATGTATTTGTTACCTTACTTATATAACTATAACCCCTCTCTACATCACCTTGACATAAAAAATATTGCAAAACAGCCAGCTTCGGGGAGATACAACTCTAATGCTTCAAGAAATAAAGGATAGAACATAGCAAATTACATACCAAAGAGCAGGAAGCTCTTGATATGTAGGATGTGTTTCTTTCTTTTTTTTTTTTTTTTCTTGGGTCCGGTCATGGAGCCTGAACTCTGGGCCTGGACACTGTCCTTCAGCTCTTCAGCTCAAGGCTAGCACTCTACCACTTGAGCCACAGCGACTCTTCCGGCTTTTTTCTTTTTGCTTATATGGTGTTGAGGAATCAAACCCAGGGCCTCAGGCGTGCAAGGCAAGCGCTCTACCACTGAGCTACCTTCCCAGCCCCAGGATGTGTTTCTTTACCTCCATTTTTCTCCACCAAAATGACAGCAAGCTAAATGGTTTCCATCACAGAGCTAGGTGAGCACTGTTATGTGGAATGACCCAAACGCCAAATGTTACAACTGTCCATAAATTTGACACACAGATTAAAAAAACAATTAGAGAGTAGAGTGTATGTTATCCTAGTAGTGCCAGATTCAATAAAATCAAATGCAGGATGGCTTGCTAATTTCATATTTCAGATAAAAGGTTACATTTTTTTAAGTAAAAGACTGTCCCATATAATATTT
Source organism: Dipodomys merriami (assembly GCF_024711535.1). NCBI lineage: Eukaryota > Metazoa > Chordata > Mammalia > Rodentia > Heteromyidae > Dipodomys > Dipodomys merriami. The sequence goes on along the minus strand of NW_027205826.1, from coordinate 8,224,180 downwards.
AGAACATACATGGGAGCCAATGAGAGAGCGTCCCTAAAGAACCAAACCTGGAACAATTTGGGCAACAAAAACAAATAGCGTGATGTTAAATTACAACCCAGAGTGTGTTATAAATAGTTATGATGCCACATTGATATAGAGCATTTATTGAATGCATCTATAAATTAATAAGCGAGTGAGAATAGATGATTTTCCCTTGCAGAAGAATCCCAGATACAGGATCCCTGGATTCAGGGCATGTGATCTTGATGGGAGAGGAATGGGTACTTTGTGTGTGATTTCCCTTCTCTACACCATAACTGGAGCATCAGCAGAGGACACAGTACATAAATCTGACTCTCCTTGGGGCACCCATAATCCATTAGAGTGTGCCCCTTCCTTTATGTTGGCTTGTCTGCTTGCTTACTTAACTCAGGAAAACTTTGCCAAGTTTTCTTAAAAGAAAAAAGATACATATTAGCCAAACTTCAGGGTGATGGGAAGGGACGTCAGATTTGTCATAACCAGGAAGAGGTTGGGAAGACACAGTGGAAACACTCACCTTCCACTCTTACCAGCAATATTCAGAGACTGCTTCAGGAAAATCTGTAAGACACGGGGCAACCCCAGAATGCGCATTAGTAATGTATGTGTCTTCCTTTTCTCCTATCGGGCCATACCTTTCTGTACAGTGCGTGACAAAGCCGGGCCTGCAAGGCACTGCAGTAGTAGTTGCTCACGTTGGGCAGCCTTCCCATCCTCCACATTCAGAGGACCAATGGAGGGCTAATGAGATCTGGGATGAAGGATCGAAGGCGATAACAAGAGTAGAAGGGATTAACCATCCAACGGGTGGCAATCTAATGATATACAATTCGTTTTGTTTTCTAATTATTCCAGCTTTGACCTCTCCCCCTACCAGGGAGTTCCTCCGCACTTAATATGTATGTGAAGTTGCTCCTTTGTGGAAAAAGCGCTTCCTGACTTTCCCATAGTATGAGATGCTGTAGGTTCATCTCCATTTCATGCCCCCAGCCCTTAGATTTAGAGAATTCTTCAAAGATCTCTAGTTCTAATATTGGAAAGAGACATAGAAATGAAGTCTGAGATTCCAGCAGTGATGGTTGAGACTGGTGTCACTGTCCCCAGGTCCTCTCAGCCTAACAGAGGAGGAAAGTGCATGTGTGTGTCCTAACCCCTGGGAACTTACTATGAGTGATGCATCCCTTCATATTCAGTTATTGCATCATGGTGCCCAAATCAGAGATTAAGATGGCTGAGATGTCTGTCACTAGGATTGATAGAATGTTAAGGCTTACACAGCATTCTATATCTATACATCTATATAAGTACAGCTATGACAATAGATAGGATGCTAGATAGAGAGAGAATAGAAGAGACAGACAGATGCTAAGATTGATTACATACAATTTTCAGGAGAGGTACATTTTTCAAAGGCAAAGATTGTGTGTCACTCGTGTTTAACTATCAAATTCTTTAGCAAAAAGTTCAAGGAAAAATTTTTCCGTGTTTAAAATTTTGTTGTCATTCCAACCCATGAGTCAAATCTCAATGTCTACAGTGGTGTTGAAAATATTGGTTCATACATTTCACCTGGCTTCACCCACCTATCTTTCTACTGAGCTTCAAGATATGACTTCTTTTTCTATAATCCATACCTTGATTAGTAGTCTATTATTGTCTTTATTCCTTTGGTCAGCATCTTCTCCAAATTAGAAATTACCTTCCCGTGTGCATGTCTTTCTGTCCGTCTTTCTCTCCATTAAGCACAGATGTATTTTCACAACAGAAATAGGTCAGTGTGTTCCAGGTATAAAAGCCAAGGATTTGCTGACTGCTCAAAAGTGTATCAGGGACCCCAGTCCAAAATTCTCAAAGTAGCATTAGTTTGAAGTAATACTTCAACTGTTAGCTTTATTTAATTTTAACCCTTCTTCCTGGTTTCATGGGCACCATTTTTATCTTTTTAACTAAACTATAATATTCTTAACCACAAAGAGTGCTTACAAAAATATTTTTATATCTCCCATGGTGCCAGCCTTGCTTCTGGGCATCCAGCAAACGATCAAGAATCCTTTTTGGTTTTAATTGAATTAGCATCCAGGGAAAACAATTTAGAAAATAGTATATAATTCATATCAAATGTTTGAAAGCTTCTTAAAGAAATTTGTAGGAAAACCTGCTTCAGAGATTAACCCTTCTTAGCAGTTTTCCTGTAAGCTGAAGTACAAACAATTTCCAAGAAAACAGTCCTTAAACTCACAGTGTATGGATGACTTTCAATTTTAGCCAACTAAAACAACCATCACAATACATTATTATTATCCCGAGTACTAGCCATATTCTGGACATTGCATTAACATTTTAAAAAATGTATTGTCTATTTTAGACCATAATTCCAAGAGATACAATCATTTCATATTTTCCTCATTTAAGTACAACCGAAGGCAATCCATTTAAATCAAATTATTCAAAGGTACAGAGCTGAGAAAGGGTTGCATGTGGGTTTAAAAATGAAGGTTGATCTAGTTCTGAGATCTATACTCATTACCACTCTGCCATTTCCCATGCAGAGGCATGGATGGTGACAGGAAATGATAGGCATTTCTCACTCCTAAGTAGAATTTGACCAGAAGCCAGCGGGCTCCCCATGAACCTCGCTCAGCGGAAGTGCTCTTCCATCAAAGTTTCTCACCAATCATCTTCTATAAAACTAACCCTGACATCTTTATCTATCTCTTGCTGCTTGTCAAAAAGGACTTGTGGGGAGAAATGTTTCTATTTTTTTCACCTTATTCTCATTGCCTTGTCATTTGTTTTCAGATTTTCTTTCTTTCTTTTTTTGGTTTTGTTTTTGAGATTTTTAAAAATTACATAATGTTTTATTTAAAAAAAACTTTTGGCTTTAAGTAGCTGTACAAAGTGCCAGTTAACAAAGAAATTTTCTTTATGCAATGCATCTTGATCAATGTCACTCCTTCTACATTCTCATCCATCCTTCCCCTACCCACCTCTTCCCTTACTTTTCTTAATTTCTTGGTATATGCATGGAATTCTTTTTAAAAAATATTTATTGTTATTGTAAAGATAATGTATCCAGGGGTTACTGTTACATAAGCCAGGTAAAGAGTATATATCTTTTTTCTTTCTAGCACCAAGACTGCAGTATTCCTCTACAATTATTTAGTCCACTTTCAATATATTCCCACATCTTGTAAGGAATGATCATTGCAAGGGCATTTTCTCATTAAAAATGGCTTGCTAAAACAACTGTCAGAGAAACAATAAATAGCACTATAAATTTTAAGTTTTTATGCTGTACTCTACCAAGACCTGTCTATATTTCATTATTTTCTACTTTTTAGTTTTCTTGCTAATTTTGAACACTATCTTAACTTAGTCGGTGTTCAATAAATAGTTACTAATTTGAATAATAATGTATTGAAAACTCTAGGGTTAATTTTAAGATTTGAGTAATGTTACCTCTTGTTCACTAAACTCTCAGTCTTCAGATGATTTATTCTAAGTTCACTTTCTGAGTAGGAGAAACTTGTATTATTCTCAATTTTTCCACTAGCAATTCATGGAGGCTCTTTAAGATGGAAGTCCAGAACTCAGAGGACATGGCACAATTGACATGTTCTTCCTTATCTTCTTATATTATCCTCCTCCAATGATCAGTACAAAGTCTAAAAAAATGAAGAGATTCATCTAGGAAAGAAGGCTGTGGACTTCAGGTCATTGTGAATTTTAAGTTATATCCAATGGAAAAATATACTAATGGGGAGCTATGTTTCCACACAAGGAAGATAATTTCACTAACATGTTTATTCATATATGGAATGAGAGCATTGGATGATGGAATACAATTCTAAGATGATTGTATAAAGCACTGCATAATATGAAGTACAAAGCATTTGGTATTTCATTTAGCCCCAAATAAAATTCCAATGTTGCAACACTTCATTTAGCTGAATATTAATCCCCTAAGATAGGAAAGGAGAGCTAGTGTGAACAAAACATTTCAAGATGGATTGAGTTAAATCACACACACATAGGTATGTATGTATGTATGTATGTATGTATGTATGTATGTATGTATGTATGTATGTATATGCAAACATCTATTATGCATATAGGAAGGGAAATGGCCATGAGTGGTTACAAAAGTCCTAGGATCTATGCTTCCAATTGTATCTGTGTTTTGATCATGGATCCACTAGCTTATAATAGATCAGAGCAAGTTGCAATGAATAACTATATAATCAAATAATTACTCCATGTTTCCAACACCAGTCCTTTAAGAATCATGCTGGAAAAAAGTGTAGGGGGGAGCAAATATGTAAATTGGAACTGATTAGAGGATTAAGTTTCACTAAAAAAATAAATAAAATTGGAATAAAAACAGCCTGCAAATCCCTCTATGCCAAGCCCTGTCTCTGAATTACAACACCAGCGCCTGTCGGCTGTGATAATTTCACTTCATTAAGTTCCAGATATAAATAGAGAGCCTTTTTTTTTCCATGCACCACTTTAAATAAGCATGGACTGAAAACACAGGGTTTATTGATCCACTCAGCTGTTTGTTATTGGGTCTTTGGTCTTGCTTCTTTGTTGCATTAGAAACTTTCAAACACCTATATCACCAAGCCAGGGACAATTTACCTCTGTTCAACCCATTTAGAAATTATTGCATCCATGCCAACAAAACGTTAAAAGAATAAAACTCATCGAGTATGCTGCATGCTGAAATGCAAAACAGACCTGTGTGCACACTACATACAAAATAAAACACAGAGAAATTAATAAGAAAACTTGATTAAATACCAGTGTTTTAGGCACTGGTACCAGGTTACTTTATGCAGTAAGATAATATAAAATATATTATTTTTCCTGCATGTTAAAGGGTTCATATTCAAAGGCATTCCCCCCTCAAATTATAGGTTTTCATACTATAGATTTTCCAGATAATATATAAACCAGGTTTTTCAAATTAAGTGTATTTTTGTCTCCCCAAGATTTGAAGAATAAAATTTATTATATGGAATACTATGCCTTCTAATCTTATAAATAAATTCTATGACAAGAAGAGACAATGGAATTCATAAAGCATTAAAAACTGGGATTTTTATGTATTTTAATGGGAGGTTGCCAATGTTTTGTATACGAGAGACAAAATTAAAATATTATATTATATTTGTGGAACTGGACACTGGTGGCTCTCTCCTGTCAGCTAGTCAGGAGGTTGAGATCTGATAATCGTGGTTCTAAGTCAGCCCAGGCAGGAATGTCCATGAGACTCATATCTCCAATAAGCTACTCAGAAAAGGCCAGAGTGGGGCTATGGTTCAAATGGTAGAGCACTGGCCTGGAGCTAAAAAGGCTTAGGGACAATGTCTAGGCCCTGAGTGCAAGCCCTAGGACCTGAAAAAAAAAAAAAAGCAAAATGTCACTCTTTAAAAAATGTAAAAACCATTTTCCACTCGTAAACCTTAGAAACAGATGATATGCTGGAGTCCATTTTCCCACCTGGGTTTCAGAAGGAGAAAGATAATGTACTTTACTGTTTTATTATCTACTTATGTTTATTAATTATACATGTCTAATTGAATATGGACTTATAATATACTTCAGCTTTTGCTCTTTTGCTCAGAAAACTCAGATTCTACAAAATTTTAAGACAAGAGGGGGAAAACAATTTTACAAAGCCTTAACTTAATGTCAGTGGGCGTTTTCCATATAATAAAATGACTTGGCATTGCCGGGTACAGACAAATGTGATTGGCTAGCTGAGCCTGGCAGCAGAGTAAGGGTGAGTGAGACAATGAGGCTGTAGAGCAGAGGTAGTGAGCCTCTGGTAGGCCGTGGGTCCAACTCGAATCAGTGGGTTCCATGAATCCTTCTTTTTATGAGCAATGGTATAGAAGAGAGTTTGAAGTGACCAGTGTCCAAAGATCAGGTGATTCAGGAGACTGTTCAGGAGATCCTCTACTCAATCAGCTTTGATTGGTATTTGTTAAGTGGTTATTGTGATTGCAAACAGTACAGATTGAATGGACACCAATCATGATCCTAATGACCTTTATGTTGTATTCTGATAGTCAGCAATGCCTGGGTAAATTGAGGAGGTGGGGTAGGAGTCTCATGTATATATTTGTATTCTACTTGAGTGTACCATATCAGCTTTGTTCTGGATTACCAGTATTGAACCGATTATGAAGAAGGCTCCCTCAAGATCCAAGAACAGATGACTTCAGGCAACTGTAGAATGTATACTTTAAATGGGTTCAAGATGAATATTCCCAGAGGAAGCTGGGCAGTCTGGTTCTAGTTTCCTACTTCCAAACTAGGCATTCACAGGGAGCTGTGATAGTTACATCATTAACTCATTCCTGAGAATGTATGCATTCAGAGCACTGGTTGTAGTTGTAGTACTTTACCAGTGTGGGCCATGCAGATGTGATTGTGGTGATACCTTCTAAGATGTCAAAGCATTACTTAATTATAACAATAGCAGCTACGGTGTTTTGAGTATTTACTCTGTAGCAGACACTGTTAAAGCTTTTGATACCTATTGTACCAGTTATTCACCACCGTATCTCAGCAGGTAAGTTAGACTTCCAAGATGTGGAGCACAGACAGAAAGGGTGATGTAGCACTGTTCGCACAGGAGAAGACAAGAGAATGTCTGTCTTCCACGTACATTGCTGAAGTAGAGTTGAAAAGCTTTGGTTCACTTTCTCTAGGAAAAAAAAACTTACTTCTGATTTTTAAGCCCCTTCATATAGTAAGCTACTATATTGTCTCCCTGTGACACCAGAATGTCTAGGATTCTCTCCTACGTAAACATTTCCATACCACACTGATAAAGAACTGGGTATTCCTATAACAGAATATTGTAGACTGAAAATTTTATACAGAAAAGGAGTTTATACCTGACAGTTCTGCTAGCTGGGAAGTCCAAAGTCAAGACAAGAGCAACTGGCTAGGATTTGTTCCCTTTCTTGTTAGATGATGGAAAACAGAATAGTAGCAACAGCAAGACAGAGAGAGGGAGGTGGGGAGAGAAGGAAGGGAGGGAGAGAGAGAGAGGAGAGAGAGAGACAGAGAGACAGAGACAGAGGCAGAGGCAGAGAGGAGAGTGGAAGGGAATGGAAGTGACAGGAATGGAGTAGGGGTAAGAGGAGAGGAGAAGAGGAAAGGGGAGATGAGAGGAGGGGGGAGGGAAGAGAAGAAGGTAGGGGAATGGAGGTGAGGGGAAAGAGGAGAAGAGGGGAACAGAGGGGAGGAGAAAAGAGGAGAAGAGAGGGAAGAAAGGTCCAACACATCCATTTGGGAGGAGAATATCTCATGGTAAATTAGCCTATTCCCTCAGTAACTACCTACTCCTTCAGTGATGGTAATAATCCATTTATGATAATCAGGCATTAATAACCCAATCTTCTCTTCAGTGCCTAACCTCTCACCCCTGTTGCATTCAGGATTCGATTTCTATCACTTGAGCTTTGAGGGACACATTTCAACTCTAGGATGGATAGACTCATGCACCCTCTTACTGATTTATACATCCTTCTCTTCTGCTTGTAAAGGATCACCAGAGGTGATAATTTGGGGGCTGACTGATGGATTTACATTGGATTCGGAGAAATGTGAATCATTTTATTAAATTTATTTCTCAGATATTTGCCACTAGCTTCTTCTAGTTTAATGCTGATTAGTATCCGTGTAGCATAAGCTAGTCAGCGAATTCCAAAAGTTCTAGTAGCTTTATTACAAAAGTAAAGGGAAACAAGTGAAATTAATTTCAATAATAGATTTTCCTTCCTTCCTTCCTTCCTTCCTTCCTTTCTTCCTTCCTTCCTTCCTTTCTTCCTTCCTTTCTTCCTTCCTTCCTTCCTTCCTTCCTTCCTTCCTTCCTTCCTTCCTTCCTTCCTTCCTTCCTTCCTTCCTTCCTTTCTTCCCTTTTTCCTTCCTTCCTTCCTTCCTTCCTTCTTTCCTTCCTGCCTTCCTGCCTTCCTGTTTTATGTCTTTTTATATATTGATTTTATTAGCATCAGTTATTGTCCAGAGTTTTGTTCTTAGCATGCGTGTTTATGTATATCAACCCTTCCTAATTCTCCTTCTCCCCTTACTCCTCCCAATCTAGGCTCATTGAGTTTCCTTGTTCCATTCTATACATGTGCATAGATCATTAAGACTGTATTCACTCTCCTTCTCCCTTTCCCACTGTTATCTATGCCCCCTACCTCTCAGTCCAGACATACTTTAACTTCCAAATATTCTTTTTGCTTAGTCATGTTAATTGTTTAAAGGATATTAGCTATGGTATTTGTTTTTTTATTGTTATGTTTGATAATTTTTTCAAATAATTTCTTGAGGGAATTGACTAAATCCTACAGAACTTTTTTATTCTCATTCAGGGCCTGGATGTTGTCCCTGAACATTTTTGCTCAAGCATAGAACTCTATCACTTTGAGTAGTTAATTGGAGATAAGAATCTCATGAACTTTCTTGCCTGGGCTGGCTTGAACCACAATCCTCAGGATTGAGCCTCCTGAGCAGCCAGGATGATAGGCATGAGCCACTGGAACCAAGCCTCCTTTTCAGTATGATGTAGTGCTCCCTGGCTATTTTGACTATGGCATCTGGAGGGGGTTATTATTGAGTTATGTGTTTAGAGAGCAAACTACACAAACAGCAAAAGCTTTTGCAAAGGAATTCCTCTTAGTATATTGCCTCTGCATGACTGCTATGTTTGCTTGGAGTTTAAGTTTGTGAATCAAGAACACAACCTTCATTCATTCAGAAGACACAACTTGGACATACACATGTCTCCATGGAAACAGGTAAGCCATCTCCTTTCCTACCTCAGGAGCCTAGGCCTTTTTATGAAGCCTGATTTCTGTCCCTTTACTCAAGAGTTTGAGGAGATTGGGAAGTCTGATCCTGGGGGTCTGGCTCAGCTCCAGGCAGAACAATAAAAAAAAAAGATATAAATCATAAGGAAAAGAGGTTAACACTGGTGGGAAGTGTGAAGGTGGAGAGTTGAAATATGGTTACCATCCCACATCTGCAGAACGCAGAACAGGCTTGCATAGAAAGAGGGAATCTTCACAAAAGTGTGTGGTGTGCTCAGCCTCCAGGCCTTGAAGTGCTGGTGTTGTCGTGTGTGAGGGAATCACAGACCTGTGGCATTCTTGGGCTTTTCTCGATCACTCCATATCTTCCATTTTTATTATTTCAAGATGTTATTTTCTCCGTTTCACACGGACCATTTTGCCGGTTCCATTCATAAAGTGCCTGGGAAAGACAAAGCATTCTAAGAGACCACAGGACTGAGTACAGGAGTCGAAGGGAATCCACAGCTGTTTATCTTCCAAGCAGACTCTGAAATGAGAAACGAGATATCACAAACAAAACAAAACAGACAAACAAACAAAAAACCTCCACTACACCATGAGACAAGTACCAAAAGTATTCTTAAAAATGGGTAGACAGCTTCATTTTATTTGGAATTGAAAATAAAAATTAATGACATCGAGAAGGACATTTGGCCCATCAAAAGAAAGAGTAATTAACTCACAAACTTAATTGACATATAGGAATCTCCAGGATAGAGAATCTAGAATTCCAGAATTGTGCATCTGGCTGATTAAGTGGTAATGGAGCTTTTCATACTAACTGACACCACACAGACTCTGAACACCAGCTACATCTAGCTTCTTACTCAGACTTGTAGAGCTTAGGATGAGCTTTTCAGAATTGATGTGGAGTAACATAATCAGCCTTCATCAATACAAGAGAAAGGAAGTAAAGGATGTCTGGGTTTTGGAATAAACATATGTGTGTATGTGTATTGTTGTACAGATATACAATATATTTTTCTTGAATTATTTCAAAATTAGAGTCGACAATTTTCTGATGATCCCTTCAATTAAGTTGTGTGTTTAGAGAGTATCTTTAAGTTTCAGTCTAGGATCTTATTTAATCTGACACATTAAAAAGCTATGAAGGAAAAAAAGAATCTTTACTTCCTCTTTTCTTTTCCCCCTATATCCTTTCTCTGTCCTGTCTTTCAAAGTATGGATACCATTGATAGTTTTGAGAATCTTAAACTGATAAAGGACAGATAAAAAGTAACCCACTGAGAATAAAGATCCCATTCTATTTCAAATGTGTCATAAAGTATTCTACATTTCTGTGGACAGAACTCCCAGAAAAAAAAAACAACAAAAAAATAGACATATGAGCACAATCACTACTATTTTTACAACTAAATCAGGTTTTACTATTCACCTCAGTGAAGGAAAATGAAGAGGTTACTGCATGACACCACAGTACAAGACATTTTTCAGAGACAATGGCACGAGTGACACTGATCAACATGTTTTGTACTTATAGCTAGCCTGACATACGGAACTGTGACCTCTTTGTATAACTACTTAACAATAAAATTAAGCATAAAAGTCTCAGGATTCACACATGAAATGTTAAATGGTGTCTTGTGGTGGTACACTTGAAAGAATAACAAAGGAATTAAAAAGATTATTTTTTCTTCTGCTGTGTCTAAAATGCCTCACCTTCATGTTCCTGCTTGAATGCTGAGACTCAATTATTGGTGAAAGAATCCCTGGAGGGGATGATCTGTGGAGAGGGAGACTCCTGAGTTGGACCAGTCTGGGCTGAACACTGAGAGGAGAGCTTGAAGTAAATATTGGAGGTGAGCACCAGGGATGTAGGCACTGCCTTCCATCTATCTATTTAGTATGTTTGAAGTAGTGAGAGTCAAATCCTGTTCCTGCTGAAATTTTTAACACCATGAATGGTGCATTTTCCTTCTCATAGTTTCCCACCACAGATAAAACAACAACAACAACAAAATCTGTTGGTGCTTTCCCATGGTTTTCTGTACCAAGTATAGTGATGAGACTTGTATGCACTCTGAGAGGGGGAGCTGGACTCCTCCAGGGAGACTATAGACCTTACTGGTCCTTGAAAGAGATAGAATGACCTGGAAAATTGCGTAAGGGGTGGCTGGAATCCTAGCACTGGGGAGCAAGCCCCGATCTTCTACATCAGAGTGGAATCCTGGAATCCATTTTGACCTGGGCCCTGTTGATCAGAATTGCAATTTTCTTCATCATTGTATGAAGACATGTTGATCCTGTGCTGATCATTCTCCTCAAATGACAGTTTTTAGAAGTAGCTGATTGTTCAGATTCCTTTCCAATGAGAGGGAAAGAACCCCTTCCTCTTCTTAGCATCTACTTGTTACTTCTCTGATGAAAAACTTGAAGAATTTTCCCTTCCAAACTCTGTGTGTGTGTGTGTGTGTGTGTGTGTGTGTGTGTGTGTGTATTACCTTTCCATTGTCTTTGTGCCTACCAAGGTGTTTTGTGTGCAGCATGCTGAAACAGCTGGTATAGTAAATGCAGGTTGAGTAAGTTTTGGGGATTCATGGCAATGGTAGAAGGAATAGACTGAATGTCTTTGAGAAGTTGGTGGTAGAATCAACTCTCTTTAGCATCAATTTTATTGTTAGGCATTATCTGCTTTTATTTTGCCTGTCTCACACCGTTTGAAAAAGCTAGCCTGGGAGAAGTATTGCATCCCTTATTTATAGAAAGAATAAGGAAAGGGGGAATGAGCAAGAAGGGGGAGGTCAGAGGAGATGGAAGACCAGCATGTGGGTGCTGGCTCATTCAAAGGGAGTGAGAGCAGCAGCAGCTCATTTGCTGAACCCTCGTTATTACAAAGGGGCTTCAATTCAATGTGCCTGGTTATGACTGCAGTGAATCTTAATGGATGTCACCCCCTTGCACCATTCTCCCCCATCTTTCCCAATCCTACTAGGCCCCCAATTTTCCTAGCTCCATTTTCATCTATGTGTGTCCAAGATTATGATGGCAATCACCTCTACTTCCTCTGTCCATTCGTCCACCCTCTTTCCTGGATCTCCTCCCTGCCCCCACCAGGGCACCACAAGTCCCAGCATTTATTTTGTTTAACTGTAAGTTAGTTGCTTAAAGAAGGTACACTTTTGGCATCCTCCCCTGCATATACTGAATTTTAGCTAATACATTTAGTTAATACATATGTACACACACATATACACAGTCATACATCATACACATATACATATACACATTATATAATATATACATACATTATATAAGGTATAATATATACATATATACATTATATAATGTATACATATATACATATATAATGTGTGACTGTGTATATGGCTTATATATATATATGTCATGAGCATAAAACATTATATAATATACATGTATATATGTATATATAAAAATATATAATATATATTATATATAAAATGTGTGACTGTGTATATGTTTACAGCTCAGATGTCCTTCAATGGATCTCCCTATGTCTCTCTCTCTCTCTCTCTTTCTCTCTCTCTCTCTCTCACACACACACACACACACACACACACACACACTGGAGTTTTACTTATCCATCAGGAAGAATGAGTGAGAGATGTTATCTCATTTGTAGGAAAATGGATGGACCTGGAAAGGGGTGGGGGAAAGGGAGGAATCCTGTTAATATGGCAGGCTTAGAGAGACGAAGGGCCCATATTTTTTCTCAAATGTGGAAGCTAGATCTGAATTAAAGTATGTCCACAGTTTCTTGCTTCATTCTCGTGACAATGGTGAGGACTGGAGGTGCAGAGAAAGGAAGGTGGGTTGTGGCGATTCCCCGGCTTGTAAGTGGCACTTCAGAACTCAGGCCAACGCTGGATTACACACAAAGCCCCTGCTCCTTCTCAGTGCCACAGTGCCTCTTTATGAACGTGTGGCAGAGAGCTCTCCACTCTTTCTCCAACTTTATGGAACAACCGAAGATTCCCACTGCAGCAATTAAGCTCCCTGCTCTTTACCTCAGAGTGAGGAAATGTTAAAGAATTTTATTTTTGACCACCTTGTAGATCCAGATTTCTGAGAAGTGGGCTTAGTTTTTCCCTCCCCTCGATTGTCTGTACCATACATAAGTTCCCAAGTCTGCAGACTTTCAGTATATTTCCAATTCAAAGGATGTTAAAATGAATCATCAGTACCTTCTCTATGCAAGCATATCTATCTGTCTGTCGCTCTCTCTGTGTATGTGTGCATTCATACATTTGAAGACCAACATTAAGTCTTCTTAAAAAACATACTGACTTCAGAAGATGGGACTCACACATGAAATGTAAAATTCAGGTAAGATATTGTTTGTTTGAAGTACGTTCAGACACTTAAACATTACCAGTGTCCATTGTAGTCATTCCTCCTCAGAAACAAAAATGATAGACGGCTTCATTGTGTTGCTTTAGAAATACGCAGTGATAGAAATCACATTTTAATATATTCCAGATTAGACTGCATGCTATATTTGTCATAAGGACTTGTTTCCAACATTAGTTGGCAGATCACTCATATGAACAATTATCCAAATAGCTATTAGGATATGATTGCACTCATTTCCAGGCAAAGCCAGGTTGCCAGAACTTAGTCTGGCTGCTGGTTAGATTTTGGTTTGACTTTTGGAGAAAGCCACAAGAATTTTTTGTCAGTCATCTTGGCTGCTAGGGAGTCTCCCTGTCTTGCGGCCAGTCTCCTTCCTATTTGAAAATAGAGGCAAATGTGTTTCTCCTTTGTTTTCTTTTTATAGTTTTATGTGGTGTAGAAAGAAATGGAGAGAAAGACAGAAAAGGAGTGAGGAAAAAGAGGGGAACATGCTGCTGAGGGAAGTAACATGATCACGGAGACCATCAAGATGGGAAATGCCTCATATCCTGGCAGAGTAGAGATGTCCAGGAATGAGGAACACAGCTTCCATATCTAGGCATGGATCGTTTGGGTGTCCACATACTCTCTACAGTTTTTATCTACACAGAGCTTCGTGTAACTTAGAGGATGGATGCCAAACAAGAAATGGTGTTCATAGACATGGCGAATCAAACTCCCCACCCCCTGCCCTGTCAGTCATTCATTATGCTTCTGCCTCATTTGGCACTTGGGGACCCTGCTAGTTTAATCTGGTCCAACACTGTTAACTCAAGAACAGTGACTCCCTTAGACTAGGTGAAGAAAAGCTCCCTTTGTGCTCCTGTCTATGGCTGGTGGAAAGATTATTTAGAAAGCCCACGTGCTTCATGGGAGTGGGGCTGAGCCCCTCCCTTGGCCACAGGATGATGAAGGTTTATGACAGGTCTCGGATTCCACTCATCAACCACCAAAACCACTGTCCCTACCACAGCTGGAAAGGCCACTGCACTTCAGACTTGGAGAACGGCCGAAAGGGCACAGCAAACACTTGCTTTTCTTTTCATGTGACATGATTGAAGTTCATCTTACTCATGACCATTCTAACGTACTTTTAATAGTTTGGGTCTAGAAAGGCAAGTTACCTAAAATAATGATCTTCCATAGAAATGACTATTTTTCAGTATTTGCTTCTTTATGTTTTTAAAAAACTGAATGTAAGTGGAGTAAGGGGCATCTTATTCTGCATGTACTCATAAGAATCTCTGCTAGTCATCTACTTGAGGTTTTGGTTTTTAATCCTGGTGAACAAAACTGAACCATGTAACATGATTTAAATTATTAGCAGGGGGTATTTGTCTTCTATTCTGAGAGATGTCTACTGATGTTCTACCTACCCAAACACTTGAATTTTGCACATCAAGAAGTCAAAGAGTCATTCTTATAACCATCCTATCACACAAGAAATGTTTACTAAAAATAATAGTAAACAGTTATATCTTCCTATAACAGTTATTGGACTTTTAGCATAGGACAATGGTCTAAGTTCTGAAAAATGATTGATTTCCTTTTACACTCACAAGGATATTCTTTGGGAGGTATGATTGGTGCCTCCATGTTTAGCTGTTGGAATAGAGTATTGGAGAGGTTCAGTAGCTTGGCTGAGGGTGCAATGAGTTCAAGAATGATCACGTATGTAGACACAGCATTCGCATACCCAATTCACTGTGGTGTGAGCTGTCATTATTAAAAGGTGTACAGTAACCTGTGTATTGGAGGAAAATATGTGTATGTTTTATCCCCTAAGAGCCTCAAAACAATTGGTTATAATATAGTAGGAAGCAGAAGCATGGTTGATAGAATAGTGAAGAGCTCATAAAACCAAGTGCCAATATTTGTCTTCTGATCTGCGAGTTACAGACCTGTGTCTTCATGACCAGCTCACCAAAGTATGCAACAGCAAGCATTCCAGAGTGGTGTGCAAGATAACAATGGTCTTAAAAGTCTTTGGTTCTTTGTGTAAAGAGATAGATTAGGCCATAACTTTTCTTTATTGATTCCTTCGGGAAAAGAGACGAGAGGTATAGAGAATATCCAATGCGTCTGGAAAAAATACTAACTTTTAGATAAATGTTATGGGATCAGATGTACTCTGAGTGAAAATACGCCGGTGTTTTCTTCCCCTCTTCCCTTTTCTTCCCAAACAGTAATATAGTTTTAGTATTTGTATTTGCATCCCCTGTGTACAACTACTTAAAGAAATAAATATATAATGCATCGAATACATTATTTATAGATAAAAATGCATTTGCTTAATTGTTACAAAGTTAGCAAAATTAGTTTCCTTTAAAAAGAGAAAGTAAAAATTTTCCTCCCCTAAAAATGTTCCATTGTTGAAAAAAACTTTTATGAAATGATATTAAAACATAGTAGTAACAATAAAATTGTATTTAAATGAACAGAAAACCAACTGAAGCCACCACCAGTGGCTCACACCTATAATCCTAGCTAACCAGGAGGCTGAAATCTGAGGATCCTGGTTCAAAGCCACCCCTGGCTTTGATAATGTCCAGGAGACATTTATCTCTAATTAACCACCAGAAAACCAGAAATGAGCTGTGGCTCTAAGTGGTAGCGTGGGGGCAGCTCCCAGGCCTGGAGTTCAAGTCCAGAGACCACCACCACCATGAACAAAAAAATCCAAAACAAAAACACTTTTCTTGTTTGTAAACATTTGGGTAAATGCCCAAAAGTGGGATTGCTGGGTCATAGGGGAGGTCTATGTGAAGTCTTTTCAGGAGCCTCCATACTGCTTTCCAAAGTGGTTGAACAAGTTTACACTCCCACCAACAATGAAGTAAGATTCCCTTCTGTCCACATCCCCTCCAGCATCTGTTGTTGTTAGAGTTCTTGATTATAGCCATTCTAACTGGGGTGAGGTGGTATCTCAATGTTGTTTTGAGTTGCATTTCTTTTATGGCTAAGGAGGTTGAGCATTTCTTCATGTGTCTATTTACCATCCTTCTTCTACCAGCACAACTATGTTTATTGCAGCATTATTTACCATAGCTAAGATAT
This sequence comes from Dipodomys merriami, assembly GCF_024711535.1. NCBI lineage: Eukaryota > Metazoa > Chordata > Mammalia > Rodentia > Heteromyidae > Dipodomys > Dipodomys merriami. The sequence continues at coordinate 8,207,831 of NW_027205826.1, read as the reverse complement.
GGAACCAACCCAGATGCCCCTCAGTAGATGAATGGATCAAGAAAATGTGGTATATATACACAATGGAATTCTATGCCTCCATCAGAAAGAATGACATTTCCCCATTTGTTAGGAAATGGAAAGGCTTGGAAAAAATTATATTAAGTGAAGTAAGCCAAGCCCAAAGAAACATAGGTCTCATGGTTTCCCTTATTTGCAATATCTAGTATATGTATGAGTCAAGCAGGAAAGGTCAGATAATGTGATGTTAAGAAAATGAACCCTTAGAGATATATTTAAATGATTTTTTTCTTTCAGGCATTTGTTTCTAACTCATTTATAAGATTATTTCTTTAGGGCTGGGAAGGTGGCTCAGTGGTAGAGCGCTTGCCTTGCATGCCTGAGGCCCTGGGTTCGATTCCTCAGCACCACATAAGCAAAAAGAAAAAAGCCGGAACTGGTGCTGTGGCTCAAGTGGTAGAGCGCTAGCCTTGAGCTGAAGAGCTGAGGGACAGCACCCAGGCCCAGAGTTCAGGCCCCACGACCGGACCCCCCCCAAAAAAAAGATTATTTCTTTGTAGCTTTGTATGTCCCTCCCCCACAGTATAACCCCTGCTTTCACTATATTTGATGTCGGTATAATTTGTGGAGGAGATGGGGAAAAACAAGTTATTTAAGGATACAGGTGGACCTGATGCAACAATGAGAAGTACAAATTGTCATGTCAAAAAACGAACTTTACAACTTTGGTGGGGGGGGGGATTGGTTGGGGGGGCGGGGGGAGGCTGGGAAGGGATGTGAAGGATAAACAAAGGAGGAGGCTGCAATGATTGATAAGAAATGTACTTATTATCTTGCCCATGTAACTGTAAGCCCTCTGTACAGTATGTTCACAAAAAATAAAAATTAAAATAAAAAAAACACTTTTCTTTAATTCCTGATAAGATGTGCTAGTTCCCCTAAGCCTTCCCATTGTATAACATTTCTTTTTAATCTTTCTTCTTTTCCAAAAACAAATACACAAACAAACAAAAACCATTCTTCCCTGGGTGTGGCACTAACTGAAGGTGAACTGTTAATTAGAGGAAAGGCCTGGTAATCTGCCTGCCCCAGACTCCTTCCTTCAATCACTTGGAAGATGCAGTACAGTACTTGGAAGCCCATGTGACTCTCAAGGTCAAGGAGATAGCCAAGTATAAAGAGAAAACACTCTCCTGTTTTATATAAACTATCATTAAAATCTGCAATTGCCCGGGGTAGAATGATGTTCTGCCTGAGCGTTTCCTTTTCTCATAACTACTGCCGAAATTAAACTTGGAAACGAGAGGGAAAAGATTGATACTGTTGGTCATTGGGGTTTGCCTTTGACATTCCTCGAATAATGGGATGTAATATGGTTATGCGGAAAACAGATTGATTTTTCACCATTTTCCCACAGAGGTAATAGGGAACAGACTAGAGGAAATTCCAGGGTTTCGTTGGGGGAACCATTTGCAACACAACTGAAGGGGAAAACAAACTCAAACCATCCTTTTGTGCAATTTTCCCTTCAATACTTTTAAGTAGGAAATTTGCTAACCAATTTGTTTTCATTCCTGCGAGTTTCAGGAACTTTGGGAATACGTTCAGTTTTACAGAAAGATTCAAGAAAGATCTACCAACTACGTGAATTACAGATGGTGAGGGTTAAATGATGGCAATAGAATTTACATAATGATTTTCATGTAAGGATATTTTATTTTTTCCTCTAATTCCCCTCTGCTCTCCTCCTCTTCCTCCTCTTCCTCCTCCTCCTCCTCCTCCTCCTCCTGTTCCTCCTCCTCCTCCTCCTCCTCTTCCTCCTCTTCCTCCTCCTCCTCCTCCTCCTCCTCCTGTTCCTCCTCCTCCTCCTCCTCCTCCTCCTCCTCCTCATTCTTCTGCTTCTTTTAAATCCCCAATACCTCTCTGCTCTACTTCCCTTCACTAGCAGAGACAAAATGAATAAGGTCAATATGTCAATCAACTGAAGCAACTAAATCCATTTTAATCACTTGAAATAAGAACAAGAGCGGTCATGGGGTATAGTCTCACTGGCATACAGTTGATAGTGACAGAGGTTGGGCTCTTCCTTATTCTAACTAACACAATCTTTTACTAAAGCCAAAGAAAGGATTGCATCCAGTAATTTAATTTCCAGTGTCTTTATAGGAGTCTACTTGATTCTTTTGGTTAAAGCTAAGGAGACTAAGGCAAATGGATTGACTTCCACATGGTATCTTTAGCTTGTATTTACTAAGTTTTGTTTATTTCCTAATCCCAGACAATGGATGCACATGAAACAAAACTTTTACTCAATTTCCTCTGTTTTATTTTTTTGTGTGAATAATAGGAAAATTTTGCCTCTATTACTACAGCTCTGATTGCTGGTACAGGGAGAAACTTGTATATTATGGTCCCCGATATCTAAGGTCTATTAAATCGTTTCAGAAAGCCCCAATAAAAAGTGGCTGTAAGCCAGGTGCTAGTAACTCATGCCTGTAATTCAAGCTACTCAGGAAGCTGAGATCTGAGGATTGTGGTTTGAAGCCAGCCCAGGCAGGAAAGTCCATGAGATTCTTATCTTTAATTATATCACAGGAAAAGCCAGAAGTGGTACTGTGGCTCAAACTAGCCTTGAACAAAAGGAACTCAGAGACAGCACCAGAGTTAGAGCTTCAGGCCTGGTAGAAAAGAAAAAAAAAAGTGGCTGTAAATGTAGTGTAAACACAACCTGGCTACACCCGATTTCCAGTCTCAGCTGGCAAGTCCTCACTAGAGAGCCCATAATGAATCTGTGGCATGAGGCTTTAGGACAAACAACACCACAGGCAACTGGTTCAAGTGCTGGCATCGTTCTATTTCCTCCTGCAAATTGTGAGTCTCATTTTTGATGCACACATCTCATCTTGCCATCTTTTGCCTTCCATTTGCTTTTTGTTGTTGTTGGTGGTGGTGGGTCTTGAACTCTGGGCCTGGGCGCGGTCCCACAGCTCTTCAGCTCAAGACTAGCGGTCTACCACTTGAGCCACAGTGCCACTTCCAGTTTTCTGGTGGTTAATTGGAGATTAAGAGTCTCATGGACTTTTTTGCCCAGGCTGGCTTTGAACTGCGATCCTCAGATCTCAACCTCCTGGGTAGCTAGGATTACAGGCGTGAGTCACTGGCGCCTGGCTTGACATGAAACATCTTTAGGAGACCTAGAGAGCTTTCCAAACATTTCCTTATTCTCCAAGCACAGTTGTATTGTCCTGTGCTCTGGGCCAGAAACATCCCAGGAAGAAGGTGGAGTGTTAAAAATAGCATATTTAGAACAAGTGCATGAACACTAGTAGAAAAATCAGGATCAATACATGATTGGGAAGTGATTGGCCAGGCTATGAGACATCTGGACAATGGAGTCAGAGGTGTTGTTCTGAGTCCTATAGGCCAGTTAGAAGGCAACCCTTGTTTACTCTTCTGTTTATTCTTCTACCAACTAACAGTGGAGCTGCTATTGCAGAACTCTCAGTTAGGAGCTTCTGCTTCTGCTCTGAATGTGTCCTTTCCATCTTGACAAAACTCAGTGTGGCTATTTTCTTCTTCTAAAGGGCTTCATACAGCTAGTTTTCTTGATAGAAGTTACTCTTGGCAACCATTCAAAATACTTGGCTAGTAACTGTTTCCTTCCTAGACATGACTTTCATGATTTTAGAGAAAGCAAGGCTTCCAGTTAAAGAATCAATAGAGAGATACTTGCCCTCTCTTCCTCTAACTCTGAAAAGAAAAAAATTTAAAAAAAAATTGTTGAAGCTGGGTACTGGTAGCTCATGCCTGTAATCCTAGCTGGTCAGATGACTGAGATTGGAGGGTAGCAGTTCAAAGCCATTCAGGGTAGAAAAATACTGGAGACTCATTTCCAGTGAACTAGCCAAAAGCCTGAAGTTGCCTTTGCTCAAATTGTAGAGCACCAGCCTTGAGTGCGACACCCTAAGTTCATGCCTCAGTAATGTCTCAAATAGACACAAAAAGAAAAGAAGAGAAAAAAAGAAAAGCAAAAAGAGAAACGAAGGGAAAGGAAGGGAAGCGAAGGAGTTGAAGGGGAATGAACATCTTTTGGGGGGCCTTTGAGGTACACGCCACGGGAAATCCATATCTGTCTCCACTATTATACATCAAACACGTTCTCTCCCCAAAACACAAAACACAAAATAAATCCCAGACCTGACCATCCTAATGTGTGCTTCCATAAACTGCTTGCAGGACGAAAGGTATCGTTGGCTTTGAGGCACCTCCGTAGGTCGCAGTGAAGATGGTTTCTGACAGGCCACTAGCTTGGGAACCCCAATTCTGCCTAGAACATTTCCGCAATCCCTCATTCCCAGAGCAGACTCGGATATTTCAGTTTTCCTATTGCTCTGCTGAAACTCAGCCAAATGGAGTGCATTATTCCACAGTCAAATAAACCTCCACTTTTTTTTCTTCTTTTTTTGTTCCAGTGGAAATTACTCTGTGTAGTACAGACGTGTCACCCTCACATTTCCCAATATTTGCTTCCCTTTATAATTGTGGCCGCTCATAATTGTGGATCCCGCTGTGCTTAACAGTGATCAAAAGTTACAGAAGCCTGGTTTTCATTTCTCTCTTGTGTTACTTCCTCATCTCTAGTTTCACTGCCTTTCATTTTCTTTCTTTTCTGACTAAAGCCCTAGAACAGCAGTGACTTAAAACTTGGTTTACATGGAAGGACCATGAGTAATGTCAGTGCATTAGGTACACAATGTCTGTCATCTGGATTGATACACACACACACACACACACACACACACACACACACACACACACACACACATATTTCCAGAAGAAATGCATTCAATGGAAGCGGTACACAGTATTTTGTTCCCTCCTAGGATATTATCTGCCATGTATGTCATTTTGATTTTGTAAGTAATAAGTAACATAGAAAAGAGAGTTTGGTAATCTCTGCTCTTGTATTTAACTGCTCCATAGATTGAAAGAAAAGAAAAGACTTTCTGATGCTCCTTGGAGAGGTTCAATTAGTATTTGTTATGGCTGTTATCTTATCATGATGATAGTAGTTGAATGCCGGATGCTCTATTTTAGCAGTTTGATTGCTATTTCTCTCTTAGCAACACCACTGTGGGTTTAATAACTTAGATAAAGCCAGGTGTCAGTGGCTCATGCCTACAATGCTGGTTACCCGTGGGTCTGAGATATGAAGATGGCAGTTTGAATCCAGCCAGAGCAGATAAATCCAAGACAGTCTTATCTCCAGTTAATCAGCAAAAAGTTGGAAGTGGAGGTGTGTCTCCAGTGGTAGAGTGCCAACCTTGAGTGAAAAAGGCAAGAAACAGGGTAAGGCCCTGAGTTTAATCCCCAGTACTGGTATGTGTGAGTGTGTATTCGTGCACACACACACACACACACACACACACACACACACACACACACACACTACTCAAATAAATGCTGTAATTGACTGTCCTACTTTTAAAACATTTGATAGTCATAAAAGGAGTTGATGGTTTGTTGAAAATAAGCTTCAAACAAGGAGAAGCAAAAGCAATGCATTACTAATAGTTGGATGCCCAGTTTGCTTGGATAAAGACATAAATCAACAGAAGCGAGTCCTCTCCCCATGAAGCAGTTAAATTTAATTTATTCCATTGACACGATAAACATTACCCTGAAAGCCCATCTTGCTGGTGCCTGTTTTCATCATAAGAAGGAGTGACTAAGAAAGTTTAGCTGAATGCTGCCAACCATTCCACACTGTGCAAAACAAAAACCTAACTCCATGTACACAGCCTAATGATGATGAATAATGAGCCTCAACTTTGTGTACAAAATACATCATATTGCCAAACGGGTTTCAGAATTTAAATGACTAGTGTATGGCAGCTTTTGACTGCACTCATGGCTCATTGCTACCTTGTAAAAAAGTGATTTGAACGCAATGTCTTCTTGTGTACTTCAAGGATTGAATCCCATTGATTCATGAAAACTCAATTGGCTTCTTTTTTGTTTCTCTCTCTCTCTCTCTCTCTCTCTCTCTCTCTCTCTCTCTCTCTCTCTCTCTCTCTCTCTCTCTCTCTCTCTCTCTCTCTCTCTCTGTGTGTGTGTGTGTGTGTGTGTGTGTGCAAGTCTTCAGGCTTGAATTTAAGGCTTGGACACTGTCCCTGAACACTTTTCTGCTCATAGCTAGCTTTACCACTTGAGCCACAGCTCCATTTCTGTTTTTTTTTTGGTTTGTTTGTTTTGGGGGGGGGGACTAGTTTATAGAGTCTAGTAGATTTTCCTACCCAGGTTGGCTTTGAACTGCAATCCTCAGATCTCAGCCTCCTGAGTAGCTAGGATTGAAGGCATAGGCCACAATTGCCAGGCTCAATTAACATCTTTTATACTGCAGAGTATGTCCCTAATGAATGCTAAGGAGAGACAACTAATCAATATGCTATGTGTGAATCATGCCATCTCAAGTGGCTCAAGTGGTAATGTACCAGCTGAACAAGCACAAGGCCATGAGTTCAAACCTTGGTAGTGGCAAAGCAAAGAGGAGAAAGCTCAAGCCTATAAATTCTCTATCAGCAATAGAACTGATGAAAAGAAATATAGATATTTAAGAAGAAGACAAAATCATGATGGTCATCTTAAGTCTCCCTTTGTGAAAATTTCTGAGATATTTTGTTTTGTCACAGAGCTGAAGCGGAACAACTGGTCAACCTCTTTGGAGTCAGAGGTGTTTAGAGGTGCCACCGTGCCATGTTCAGCATCAAGAGCTTTCAGACCTCTTCTTTCTCAGAAGCTGTGGCCTCACTTCCATCTACCCCACTTCCTCCCCAAAAGATGTATTATTTGATGATGTGATACACAAAACACATAAAAATAAAGTCTTGAAGGTCTTTGGAGATCTCAGGTAGCTTAACTCTGCCCAGTCTCCTGTTCAAGAAAGAATCACTGATAAGGATTTCCAAGAACAGAGATAGACTCATGCCTGTTATTAATTATGAAACCCACAGTTCCTTTGGTATATCATCCAACATCTCTACTGTGCTTTTGAGCCATCAGTCTTATCCTTAAGGATAAAGAAAATAGTCTCCCACACTACTACCTAGGAATGCACCTAGAAATCTGCCTGAGTGATGAAATGACAAAGAACTAGACCTAGGTTCTAGAAAGATGTAGAATAAAGAAAAAGCTTCCATAAGTTGTGACCACAAGTTCTCTGTGTTTAGCTGTGTCCTGTCAGGGAAGTGAACAGGTCTTGTTTACATCTGTCAAATGGAGAGAGCAATGTTACTACTTATAGCACAGGAGTTCAGTGTTCATATAAGAAACTACAAAATAATTAAGACTGTGTGGAACCTAGAGTAGGTGCTCAATACATGCAGAAGGAGTTATTTCACAAAAATAATTTGAATTGAATGTAAATAAACAGCCATCACTGAATGAGAAGACTACAGCACATCTACAGGAATAAGCTAGAATTTATGAAAATGGTAATACGGTCTCTTATCTTCAGGCAACATTATTACCTTAAACAAGGACTCCAGCTACTAAATGCCAAAATAAAAGATTATTTATGAAGCTTATCACCGCCTGGCAAGCTTTCAAACATCAGGTAAGGAAGACGTGATTGGATAATTCATTACCCCACTTGTTAAGTGTGCAATGTTTACTGATTTCACTCTCCATCCCCCACCCCACTGGTCAGGTGACACTGTCAATTAATGAGCCTTGACACAAGTTGCAACTTGTGTCTACTAATTGAGTGCAGGTAAATCATTCATTAAGCAGTAAGAGCAAACAAAAGAGGACTTGACAGGACATTCCTTATTGACTCAGAAGCTGAGTGTTGGCAGTTCATAGAGGAAAGAAAAAGGTATATAAGATCAACGTTTTAGGATGTCTGATTAATTAAAATAATACGTTATATAGCTCACCATGGTTTGGGGCACAGGGTAAACACCTGAAGAATAGATAACATCACTACCACCACTCACATCAGCTCCACTGCTGCCAACATCCAAAGGCAGCCCTCTTCTCTTGCGTTACTCACCCCAATGATGCTTTTCCTTCTATCATTGTACGAGTTTTAAGATAAATCTATTTTAACAAATGCACCTCCTCCTATGGAACCCACACAAATACACAAAGAACCTTATGGGACTCACTCAAATATACACATACACACACATACACAGATACACACAACATAGGTTTTCTTTCTTTTTTCATGGTGAGATTGAACTCAGAGCTCTCCCATTTGCACCATGACTCTGATCCAGTTTTTTGCTACTTATGTTTGGGAAATAGACTCTCAAAGACTGTTTTTTCTAGCCTAGCTACAAATCCCAGTCATCCAAATCTCAATCTCTTGAGTAGCTAAAACCACTGGCACCTGGCTGAATTTTATGTGTGTGTGTGTGTGTGTGTGTGTGTATACATACATATATATATATATACATATATATATATATGTGTGTGTGTGTGTGTGTGTGTGTGTATATATATACACCAAAACATTTCTCAAAGCATCAGTGAACTTCATTGATGGCATTATCTTTCTGAACTGCTACACTAAGTATTTGTCTATGGATGAGCTGAGAGGCTGAAACAGCTTGCCTAAGCTCAGCCTGGAAAGATGTGGAAAACAAATTGGTTCATTCCAGGTTTATTGGGCCTGAGGTGTAGTTGAGCCGTGACCATACTGATCTCTGAGTACTTAAGGGAGTTTCTGAAGAGCCAAGATAATGGCGTAGTCATGCTTTGGAGGGAGAGAGAAAGAGGGAGAGAAAGAAAGGAGAGAGAGACACAGACAGACAGACAGACAGACAGACAGACAGACAGACAGACAGACAGACAGAAACAGAGAGTCAGAAATTCTAATATTGGCCTATTTTCCTACTGTAGCTCCACCCAAAGTATATACTGGTCTCCTACAAGTAGTTCCGTGAGACACAAACCATCTTAGCAAGTTACACAGCAACACTTGCCATTTTACAATTATTATGCCCCAAATAGCTCAAAGATTGGTAGTCCAGCAGAGAACATGACTTGTTCTTCATCGTGACTCTCAGCAGTAAACTCTTAGTGTGGGACACTGTCAACTAAAAGGAGAGTGATGTCAATGGTTATCTGTATTCCCTGTGCGCTCAGAGCTGTTCCACAGACTGGGTGAGATTTCTTGGCCCAAGGTGGGTGTCATTTCTCCAAGTCCATGCTTGATTTCCAGAGGCTCGTGGTTTGGAATCCTGGTCTATAGTTGGCATTCCACGTCGCCCTGGGCCTGCCACAGCTAGATTGAATTTGCTGTTTCTGGACTGAAGTGTAGAACAAGATCCTGGTGCCTCAGGTAGGGGATATTTGACCAGAGAGGAAGAAAATTCTGTCTGCAGGCTTCTGTGCTCCAAAGATGGAATCACCCGTTAATGTGCGGTGGAACAGTGCAGCCATTGAGCTCCCGTATGTAACAGATTAACGCGCTAGTGGCTAATTCCTCTATGGAAAAACAAAGTGCATTTCCTCCCTGGAGTTGTCCAAATAGCAGTAAAGTACTAGTACTAAAAAATCATAGAATAGGGCCCTCTACCTCTGGCACCTGGGGCGTTTATAGTGTACATAGTTTCCAAAAGATTTATTTTGCTGTTGTATTATTATTATTTTGAAGATTTTTTTTTGCTGCATTGATTTATTTTTATTCTAAGTAGATGTATAAAGGGTTTAAATTAAACAAAATCAATTACAATATTGCTATTATTTAAATTGTATATGTGTGTGAGATATGCTGGTATAGTTTGATATATGTATTATATATAATAGATGTGTATATTATATATGTCCAATCAAAATAGTAATTCTCTTTGGACAATTAGAATTTCAATTAACACATAATACTTGCACATGCTATATTTATGAGGCATAGCATAGTGTGTGTGTGTGTGTGTGTGTGTGTGTGTGTGTGTGTGTGTGTGTGTGTGTGTGTGTTTGTGTACTGGGGATTGAACTCAGTGCCTTGGCACTCTACCACTTGCGCCACACCTCCACTGTGGCTTTGGGTGGTTAACTGGAGATAAGAATGTCACAATTTCTGCTCAGGCTTGTTTGTGGTGCTTAAATCTCAGCTTCCTGAGTAGTTAGGTTTGCAAATGTGAGCTACCAAAACCTGGCTTCATAATGTACTATTTTATTACATTTATGGAGGGGGTTGGGTGGTGATCAAATAAGGAAAATTAAATTTCCTTCTTCTGTTCTTTCTCTTTCTTTTTCAAATTAGTATGTTTTAACTTCTCAAAACAGTTTTACTGCGATATCTATGTACCTGCTTATCACATACATTGATCCAATTCACCCCCCTCTAATCTTTGTTCTCTGCGTGGAGGACTACTGAATTGCCAAGTTCTACTCCAACTTCTCTTCGATTCCAGACTTACATTGGCAGTTTTCCTATAGACTCTCTATGCAAATGTCTTGCTTTCAACTCATGGTAGTCCCTATAGATACTTTTATTTGTCCTCAGTAGTTAGTAACCCCTTTGAGATGTTTTGTTTGTTTGTTTTCTGCCTAGGTGGACTCTATATATCTGTAGCTTTTAATTCAAGCTCCACTCTTAGTCATCTGATTATTCCCTTATCATATCCTTAAAACAGAATTAATATCCTGGGCTATTTCTTTCTATAGCTGTATCAAAGCCTCTAGTATGCCTTTTAAAAAAAATTATCTTATAAGAATTTCCAATGCTAACTGCTTTTCCTTCTATTCTCTGGGACATTATCTTAGTATGCAATTATGCATCGCCCTTTACAATATCCATGAATCCAAAGATCTTATCTTCCCAATATTTTGAAATCGTTTTTTATCAACTATCAAGCTGAAGACACAAAATGGCTGGAAAAAATAAAATAAAATAAAAATGAACCCTTTTGTAGTGATCTGTGTTGCTGATTTACACTGTTGACGTCAGAACCAAATGAAATTTAATATTATCCTGTTCATCCTCATGCTCTTTTTTATTTTTATTTTTTATTGTGAAAATACCGTACAGAAGAATTACAATTACATGGGCAAGATAACGAGTACATTTTTTTTTTTTTTTTTTTGTCGGTCGTGGGGCTTGACCTCTGGGCCTGGGCGCTGTCCTTCAGCTCTTCAGCTCAAGGCGAGCACTCTACCACTTGAGCTACAGCGCCACTTCCGGTTTTCTGGTGGTTTATTGGAGATAAGAGTCTCACAGTCTTTCCTGCCTGGGCTGGCTTTGAACCGTGATCCTCAGATCTCAGCCTCCTGAGTAGCTAGGATTACAGGCGTGAGCCACCAGCACCCGGCTACGAGTACATTTCTTATCAAGCATTGTTGCCTCCTCTTTGCTTCCCCTTCCCATCCCTTCCCATAATCCCCCTCCCCCTACCTGATCCTCCCCCACCCCCCACCAAAGTTGTTAAGTTCGTTTTTCGACATAAGGACTTGTACATCTCACTGTTGCAATGGGTCCACCTGTATTCCTATTTAAACGATTTTTTTTTCCCTTCCCCTCCACAAATTATACCAGCATCAAATACAGTGAAAGTATTGGTTATACTGTGGAGGAGGGACATACAAAGCAACATAGAAATCATCTTATAAATATGATAGAAACAATTGCATGAAAGAAAAAAAAAACAAAAAAAATACATTTGAATACATATCTTAGGGTTCATTCCACTAACATCAACTTATTTGACCATTTCTGCTTGACTCAGACATATACTAGTTATTGCAAATAAGGGAAACCATGAGACCTATGTTTCTTTGGGCCTGGCTTACTTCACTTAATATAATTTTTTCCAAGTCTTTCCATTTCCTAACAAATGGGGCAATGTCATTCTTTCTGATGGAGGCATAGAATTCCATTGTGTATATATACCACATCTTCTTGATCCATTCATCTACTGAGGGGCATCTGGGTTGGTTCCATATCTTAGCTATGGTAAATAATGCTGCAATAAACATAGTTGTGCTGGTAGCTTTAGTGTGGTCTTGTTTGTGATCATTTGGGTAAATGCCCAAAAGTGGGATTGCCAGCATCTTCACGCTCTTAAGATCAATGACTCAAAATTAAGAATAAATAAATGAGAAAAAGTCCTCTTGGAGAGTTTAATCTAAGATCAACTGAAATTCTTACAAGTCTAATAATGAAACACAAATAATGTTGATGGAGCATGTTAATCAATGAAGACTAATAGACTACCCCAGTAGAAGATGCAGATAAGCACTGAAATATTTTGTATTTTTTTGTTATTTCTCTAATGGCACAGATTTGCATTAGTGTGAATCACAGCTGTGAGGCTTATCTACAGAAGAAGAGAGTCAATGGTTTGGGTTCTTGTAATCACCCTGTAATCCTCACCGAAAATGCTGAAGACTCCTACATTTTACCTAACTCTGCAATTGCATCGTGTGGACAGTCCTAAAATAGGCAGTCATGCTGTTCCTATGTGCACTATGTTCTGGTCCCTTTGAAAATACCAAAGGCTTATGACAATCTTGGTGGCCACACTCTGAGGCCCAGCCTTAGAGATTTTCATTCCAGGTGACTGTGTTGGAAAATGCCTTCCCACAGCACAAGGGCATCATTGTGGGTCCATGTGTAACCAGGCAGAGTCATGTCTTTTCTACAGGATGCCCCATGCCTGACGTAGCAGCCTGAGATGCCATCTGCCTGAAATTGGCAATCTGGATGGTTATATTTTTCAGTGAAACTTGGGCTTCATAGCTCTGGCCAGGCAAGGAATGTAATGACCTCTGCCTTCTCTTTTCTTCCACACCACAAGGATAAACTACGCTCTGGTTTTCCAGCTAATTAAGGAAGCAATATCTTTCCCTCTCAGAACATCTCTCTGTTGTTTTCATATGATTATATGATTAGGAAGGCAAATGAATGGAGGAGCGAATAAGCCAAGTGCAATGTATTTTCCACTACAAGAGGTTTCTTACTTTAAGAAATGTTAACACAGAGTTAGGTGTTGATGGCTCACACCTGTAATCCTAGCTACCTAGAATGCTAGGACTTGAGAATCAGAGTTCAAAGCCTGCATAGACAAGAAAATCCATGAAACTCTAATTAGATAGTAGCAGAGCTGTGGAGCAAGTGTTAGAGTGCTAGTCATGAGCATAACAGTTAAGGAATAGCACCCCAGGCCTTGAGTTCAAGCCCCCCGTACCAACATACACATGCACACAAAAAAACTTAAAATAGCAAATACATACATTGTAGTATTTCTGAAATTTGCATATAAGGCAGCGTTGAATTTAAATTAATCATGAACACAACTGTTCCATTCAGAATTGGAGGTTTGGTCAACTGAATGTGTTTGATTCTATCAATTAGATAAGGATAACAATAACACAAATTGCCATCTAGGATTTTTTTTTTCCACTTGGCATTAAAACAGATATCTAGAGAATTTAAACCAGCATCACAGTTCAACACAAGCGTGGAATAGATTAGCTATCCCAGGAATGTTGTGTAGCATTAAGATATAGACTGACAATTCCACAGGTGCCTGACACATAGTAGGTGGTTCATAAATCCATGCTGACACAGGGACTCTGACTGATCTTTGAGCTTATGGCTTGCATGTCTTTTTTTGAGAATCTGATTTGTGCATTATTTTAGTCCATTCCTTATATTTGTACAAATACATTCAAATATATGTTTCACTAGAATTTGCAGTGACTCCTTCCCTCATTTTGCTCTTGGATAATTAAAGATGAAATATTCCCTTGTAATGTACAAAATGAAAGTGAATTTATGTATGTAGGTTACCTGATTGAATAGAGTATGCACACCTTACAACAATCTAATTGGTGCCAGTGTAAGTTATTAAAGTTTACTTGTAAACTGTATAGTTGGCATTGCTTAGATCTCAGATAACAACTGTTTGAGTTAATAGCTACATGTTCTACTTTTGATAACTTTTTTACCCAACATAGATAGATAGATAGATAGATAGATAGATAGATAGATAGATAGATAGATAGATAGATACTGTAAGTTTCTCTATATTAGGATCAAAGTGTAAAACTATTTTTTTCCTAGTTGCTTCTATTATGCAGGCAAATTTGAAAGCAATTGCTCAGAAACAGTGGGCTTAAAGGACCTGTGAAGACACACTGTTTTTGTGTTTTCATCTGAAAAGACTTTTTTTGTGTGTGGTGTTGTGAGGGATCGATCTTTAACTCCATGAGCATATTTCTTAGGAAAACAGAAGATGGGTGAGCTGTGACTTGTTAGCTTCTTGTTTTCCAAAGGAAAGATGAGATCTAGGTCACCTCAGCATCATACAATCTTTGGAAAAGAAAGGGAGATGTTTAGAAGTCATTTCACTGCATCTCTTCTGTACTAGAAATCCTCTAAGTCCCAATACTGTTGTTTGATCTTGAGTGTAAAGTGCTATATTAAATTGTAATTACTATATAAAATTGTGTACGTGTATTACATACACATGGAATATATACACATACCCCCTTTTCTCTAGCATTCTATGTATATACATAGGTGTATGTGCGTGCGTGTGTGTGTGCATATACACCAAGTTTACCTTTTAAGGTGCACTTGACTTTATTTTTTAATTTTATGCATTTTAATTGCTATTATAAAGGTGATGTACAAAGAGATTACAGCTACATAAGTCAGGTAAAGAGTATGTTTTCTTTTTGGACAATGTCACCCTTTCCCTGGTGCTTTCTCAATTTTTCCCACCTGTCCCCATTCACAAGTTGTATAGTTCATTTTAAACATAGTGTCTAGTAAGAAGCACTTCTGCATTTGTTCATCCTTTGTCCCTCCATTTCTGTGACCCCCTTACCCTCCCAAAACCAGATAGACCAACAAATAAGACAAAAGAAAAAAAAAGCAACAAATAAAAAATCCCCCTTATTTCCATTTCTGGAGTTCATTTTGATAAATATTATTTTATCTGATCAGATGCACATAGGTATTTCACCTCTGTGTTCCTCTCTTAAAAATATTCCCCTTTGGTCTCACATACTGGGCATGTACTTGATTATAATTCAACTACATCATACTAATAAACTTAGTACTCATTTGAAGAGTAGGTTTTAGAGCAGTTTAAGATCCCTTATAATATTAAGAGGGAGGTTTAAAGATTTCATATATATTCCTAGGACCCCAACGTGAATGGCACCCCTATGACTAAACTCTGCTCCATAGTGCTGCATTGGTTTCAACTGACACTTTGATTTTTATTTTGACTGTCTCGTTTCCAGAGGAAGTAGAGCCTGTAGTTAACGTTTTAGTATCAGTAATAACAAAACACTAGAAAACTTGATATTGTGGAGAATAATGGCAATGTCTTTGTACAGTGGAAGACCTAATGGCTTCAAACAAAGCCTTCTAAGAGGAAAGGGTATTATAGCCAGGTGCTGTTGGCTTAGTCTTGGAATCCCAACTACTCAGGAGGCTGAGATCTGAAGATCATGGTTGAAAGCCAGCTTGGGCAGTAATGTCCACAAGACACTTATTTCCAGTTAGCTTCTAAAAAGCCAGGAGTGAAGCTGTGGCTCAAGTGATAAATCACCAGCCTTGAGTTTGAAAAGCTAAGGGACAGAGTACTCTGAGTTCAAGCTCCATTACTCCCCTTCCAGGCCAGTAGCATTGTTCCAGAAAGCAGATCATGCTTTTCCTTTCCCTTATAGTTCCCCGCAAAAGACTCAACATCTAACCTGGTCCCATTTTTCAGGATCTCAGTCCCTGATTTGAATGGTTGGGTGAACGCATGACTCTATTCATGAAGGAAGGTAGGCTCCTGCATAGTTAAATGGTTCTTTCGCCTTTGTGGCATCAAACAACACTTCATATTGCCTTATCACGTTTCCTCGTTGCTCTTGGAGTTTGATAAATGGTACCACTTAGAAATTTGTCTTTCTTGCTTTCTGGTCTAGTAATCATGACTGACTCGGGTCTCTAAACTAATTTTTCTAGGATGTTTATCTTCATCTTTAAAGATGCCGGATTTTTATGTTCCTTGGTCTCCCTGTGTCCTGCTAGTGCTCAGGGAAGCTCTAGTGTGCTCTCTTTACCACAGGTGGATTTCAATAGATATAATGGTATATCTTCATTGTGACTCCTGCCGAGGGGCCTGTTTCTTACTTTTTACGTGACTACACACCGTAGGAGTTCCCAGGTCCTCTTATGAAGACAACACCAAAGGTGACAGCTTTCCTCTTCCCTAAGAGCATGGCTGAAATGAAGACTAGAGACTGACAGCTCTTCCTGCTTCTTGCGGTTCCACTGGAAACCACAAGGTCCAGGAGGCACATGGTTTCCATTCGATGTCTTTTCTCCGCCTAACACGAACCATTTGTTCAAGCAACTTTGGTATCTGTTTGCGAATAAGAGCTCTGCCTCAGTGCTCCCCAGACAGTCAAATAAATTCTCTTGGCTTCAAGACAAATTCAGAAAACTCTGCCCAACAATGGCATGCGGTTTAGGTTTTTTTTCCCCCCCGTTTATTTTTGCAACATGTAAAGGAACCACTGACAGACTCCTTTAAAAAAAAATCTGAAAATGCCAATCAAAAAGTGGCAAATTAGAGAACCGTTTATTATGGAAAGTTCCCATATTACATTGAGAGAAAATGGAAATAAAATGATATGTCAAGCAGGAAATAGAATTAGAGGCTTGCCAGAAGCAGAATATCTGCCACTGATATTCTCTCCCTACTTATAATTCACGAATTTAACTGCATTGGGAATAAATACTATTCATAGAGCTTGGGGCTGTGGTGGGGGGTGGGGGTGGGGTTAAGGGAAATCTTCATGCCCACAGTGTGACCCACAAAACGTTTTCCTATCCTTCTGTGATTTGTCAAAATCTACTGCTTCATTGAAGATTTAATTCTCCTAAGTTGAATGTCTATGGTCACTGAATTTTTTTTTTTTTAATTTTCAGCTATTTGGCTAGGAGGCAAAGTGATGGTGTTGTAGTTGCAGTGAGATATACAAAATTACCTCCAAGGTATTTATAACCTTTTTTCCTCACACTTACATTCCCAGCTGAAGAGGCTGAGATTTGAGGATTGAAGTATGAAGCCAGCCCAGGAACACAGCCTCTTTTCTTGGATTAACCACCAAACACCTGGAAGTGGAGGTATGGTTCAAGTTGTAGACCTCCTTGATGGCAAAAGCAGAGTTCAAGCAAGACCCTAAGTTCAAGTCCCAATACCAGCACACATCCACATAAACATTATAGAGCCATCTATTGGCTACACATAATTGGAGTCCATTGCTTTGCTTTGAATCTCTGTATAAAATGAATAACCTAGGAAAAACAGCATAGTGAAGTATGTGAAAATTAATCATGGTGGCCAAATGTTTATATTCAAAAGTGGAAATCCAAGCTCCTTATCAAAAGATAAACAGCTGCTTCACTAAAAAACAACACCACCAGTCTCTCTTTAAGCTCAATTACCCATCTGTATAGTTAAATTATGAACAACATTCTATTTGATGTTTAATTTGGAGCAGCAAGTGTCTGTAGAAGAACCACTTCTAAGGACCATGTGAAACTCTGGCAGAGATTTAGAGATAGACTTGACCTTCCAATTGCTCACTCTCTACAGGCTGCCTGGAGTATACACAGAAGAAGAAGAATGCTGAAAAAAAGATATGTAAAATATTCCAATGACAAATGCAAAAGAAAAGTCAGAAGTGCTTCATCCTTAGGAACATTTGTGTAATAAATCCAGGAACTGGGCTTTGATTATAAAAAATCTACTGTGATGTTAAAGGCAGATTTAAACAAATAATTCATTTTTTAAAAAGAAGATAATTTGAAGACCTAGAACAAGATGAGCAATAATTATTAAGGCCTACCTCTCAATTTTCTCCCAAGAATGACACAAGGAGTTCTAGTAAGTAACAGATGATTGTTAACAATCATCTGTTTGTGGACAAATTAGCTTTGGGGATGTAGAAGGTCTGGTGAGAAACCAACTTAAATTTGGGCCAATGTTAACATCAAAAATGTTTAAGAACCATTAATGGCTCAATTGCTTTGAGTCAAGGGATTTTTTTTTGTTGTTGTTTTAGGAATGCCAGGGCCTAGAGCAGTTGCTTCCTGTGAATCATTGTTTAGCTCTCTGCCACAGTTCTGCATGAATTCTCTCCCCTATTTTAGGGAGAGGAACCTAGGGTGCTAAGATGCTAAATAACATAATCAAGATCAAGCATCATATAATGTAACCAGGAAATTCAGGGTCTCTGCGTCCCTCGGCACTGTTAATACGCTTTTGTGTATGTATCCATTAAGTGGCACACAACGTCCACTACTGTTAATCATTACTAGTGATGGCTAGATGACGGTGAAATTCCAAAAGATAGGAAGAAAGGGATTCAAATCCTGTAAAATAAATAAATAATAAATAAATAAACCTCCCCCCCCAAAAAAACCCCAAAATTGCCTTTGTGAAGTGAATTAAATTGTTTGAGGTACAGTTGATGTTGGACAAATATTCATTTGAGCATCTAAATAATGTATGTCTTCTTCTTCTTATTATTACTTAAAGTAGTTGTATGAAGGTGTTCCAATTCAGTGTCAGTGTGGGAACACAATGCATCTTGTCAATGCTACCTCTCCCATCATTCTTCTCATCTCTTCCCATGCTCTTTTATGGCTTAAAATGTAGATTCATCATGCCACATTTGAGCTTCCAAATTAACTAAGTCTAGCCAATTTTAATGACAGGATTTAAACCCACTACAGTGGAAGGAATACAGAAAAGAGTCTTGCCAACAAGAAAACATGCTTCTGTTAGTTGATCTTCAAATGGTGTTATTTCTTAAATATAGGTTTATAAGAAAGAGAAAAATATATTAAACTGGTTCAGGGTCGTTGTTTTTTTTTTTTTTCCTTAAACTTTCTGTAATGTGCCTCTATCTCCTAGTTGGGAATAAGTGAGCATAAAATAGCCGAAAGTGTGAAACCACAATATACTTCCCTGAACTATCATGAAAAGCTATTTGTAACAGAAATGAGAATCAGAAGCCGAAGGCCAGGCAGGGGGAGGAGAAAATAGCTTTCGGATTATATATAAAGAATTATTTCCCAGCAAGGATTGGTTCTGGGAATTTGGGTTCCTTGTTCTTTAACTGTTATGGGAATCTCGAAGTGACTTCTAATATTACAGCCTCTTAAATTTCTATATAGTACTGTATCATTTATATTAGTGAAATTGAGTTTCAAACATCAGAAGCTAATGTCAGAGAGTTAATGAAGTGAGTCTGAGACATTGCGAGATGGATATACTGTAGGTACCCTATCAGGAAAACTAAACTTGGCAAGCTTGTGACTGAATGGAAGTACAGATTTAGTTTTTATGTCTGTTGTTTAAGCCTGTTGGCCAGGCATCAAGACGAGCTTTGAGCCGAGCTGTTCACCAAGTTTCCAGGGTGTACTGACGCAGACTGCTGTAAATGTAAAATCTTCAATCTTTGGCAGTACAGAACACTTTTGAGATGGTGCATGAAGATGGTTAGGCTCCGGGGATTATTTTATTAAGGAAAAAAAAGGCAACTAGAGGAACACCTAATTGGCAATAATTTTATGTGTGTAAAAGACTTGGAATTTGTTTATGTACACAGCACAGTTTGCGGGGGGGAAGAAACAGAAAGCTTGTTGAATTCGAAGTTCTGTTTATTTTTGACACAGCTCTTGTACAATCCGTCATCGTTGTACTGTTTTGCTTGATTATGGCAGAAATGTTTTTGTTTTTAGAAAGAAATGTAAAGGGTAGATGGTGGAGTCATTTAAAAAAATGAATGGTAAAATAAAAAATGTAATGGATTTGAATTAAAGAGTGACCATTACATCTTTCACGGATGAGGTACCTAATCTATGCTAGGATTAGATTCTAATACAGACAAGAGTTGAAAACAGTCACCGCTTATATGGCCTAGTATACAGTCAAGACTAAAGGTGCTCAAAAATGTAGCATGGAGTTGAGGTAAAATAAAACCCACTAAAAATAAGTCATGAATTGAGTAGCTCACTGGTGACTGATTTTATACTAGATTTTTTTTCCTATTTGTATAAGTATACTTAATATAGAAGCACACTTAACTTTCAACTCATGAAATTACATATAGTGGGTTGGGATTCATGTAAGGATAGCCTTATATACATAGTCAAAATTGAATGGATGCACATTTTGGGAAGGCTATTTCTTCAGAGTTTCCTGTCCTGGAAGTCCCTATGCTGATAATGCCTGCAAAACTGATAACGTGATAACCTGATAAACTGATAACCATCATGAATGGAACATGATGATCAATGTGAGGAAGAGGGTTAATTGAAAACAATGTATTGTTCGGTGCTAGTGGCTCAAACCGATAATCCTAGCTATACAGCAGGCTGAGATCTAGAGATCTTGTTTAGAAGCCAGCCTGGGAAGGAAAGATTGAGACTCTTATCCCTAATTAACTACCAAGAAAAAAAAGCTGTAATTGGAGCTGTGATTCAAGTGGTAGAGTACCAGCCATGAGCAGAGAAAATGAAAGGAGAGCATTCAGGCCCCAGTACTGATACAAATAAAACAAAAACGAAACCAATGTCAGAGCTCACATTTAACATGTACTCCTCTTGTTAAACATTGTTCTAAGCATTCCACCTAGGATAACTCATTTCTCTTCAATATCCCAGGAGTAGATAACACTTTTAGCTTTGGTTTTAATGTACAATGACTGCATATCAGCAGATAAATACTCAGCTAAGAGATGAGGCTGAAATTGTGGTCGTTGGTGTTGCAGATGAAGGATAAACTGGAAAATTGGTAGTTTTGCTGAAAACAGAAGATCTAATATAGTCTTGATTTACTTTATAGAGTTTTACTTGGCTCAAAACAAGTAATTAATGTGCTTACTTTTTATTAGCATGTGAGAAAAATATATTTATGGGTGAGGGGGCATGATGAAGACCCGAGGAAAGAAAAACAAAACAAACATGTTGCCTTCAGATGAATAAAGAAGGAAGACAATGAAACGAATAATCATAGAACTTTTGATTCATGACAGTGGGTGAAGCCAGGTATTGGTGGCTCATACCTTTAATATATGAGGCTGAGATCTTAGAATCCCAGTTTGAATCTAGCCCAGGCAGGTAAGTCCATGAGACTCTTATCTCCAACTAGCAAAAAAAAAAAAAAAGCCAAAGAGGTAGAATGCTACCCTTGAGTAAAAAGGCTAAAGGATAGCACCCAGATACTAAATTCAAGCCACAGTACCATCACACACACACACACACACACACACACACACACACACACACACACACATTGACACACCACAAAGAAAGAAAAGAAATTAAGTGAAATACAGACATGAGAATTCATCAGTATTTTTGTAAATATTAGTTCAATATACTTTATCCCCAGAGTTACTCTAATAAATTCTTGTAAAAGATGACATATCATATATATTTTTCAGAATGACAAAAATAACAATAAGAATTAAAAGTTCCCATCTGGCAGCTAGAATCTCTAATAAACACACCAAAAATGAAATGCTATGACTGGGAAGTTTACATATAATAAATAACACATCTTAAAAAAATGAGTCAACATTGCTTAAGAGGAAAGGTTCACTGATTTTCCATTTGTTAAGTAGCAAGCTCTCTATGTTGCTAGTAAGATGAAGTTTCATTAAGCCAGGTACTAATAGGTAGTTAAGAGGGGCTTGTTAACTTGGGGCCTAACCTGTTAATATTCTAAAATGGTTACTATACAATGTAAACTGTACAGACATTTAGGTAGGTATTAAGAATAAACTGGGTTTACTGGGGGTTCTCCTAACAGTTCTTTCTGTCTAGCTGGGCAATGTTATTTAGTCTACTTGGGAGAGCAAATGTATTGTCTTCTGAGCCAGGCTAGATTCTTTTAGGCTATATTTCCCCCTCTGTGTTAATCTTCCCTCCTCCCTAACTAGGACTACTATTGGACCACCTTGTTCCTGACCCCTCTATTTTACTCAAAGGACATTCTCTGTTGTGATTTGCAGAACTGAGATCTTACATTAGAGGTCATAAGTAAAGCCTCCCATACCCTTGGATTCAGCCACCAGGCTCTCTCTCTGCTTTGAGCTCCTTCAAATGTTCCCCGTCACACCAGAGTCCAAAATTTCACCATCTCCATCTGGCACACTTTCCTGAATACACACTTGCCAAAGTAGACTTTCTGGCTAGCTATTTTGGTTTGCCTTAATGATTTGGGAAGGCTACATTCAATCTTGAATTTCTCATATCTTAATACTGTTGTTCATCCTATATAATATTTTTCATGTTTCAAGGACTTATTTCTCATGTGAACAAACTAATAAGATCCTACTGATAGGCTGTTAATCAGGAAAGAAAATCTTCTAGGGAAATTCATTTAGCCACACTTGAAAAATACTCACAAATACTATCTTCTTTGACCCATTAGCTTCTGGTATTTTATCCTGGTGAATAATTCTAAAGAGAGAAAAGCATTATGTGACAAGTCAGAGTAATGTTGTTCAATATAGCATCCTCCTTAAGAAAACAAATCTGTATGAAACTGGTAAAATGTAATGCACAGCCACACAGCAAAATAGTATTCTACCATTAAATACTTTTGTATCACTAATGTCCTATTCATGAGATGCATTATAAAGAAGTCATAATAGTACAAAATAGATTACAATATAAATTTTAGGGGGATATTATTACAAGTTCCATGCTTTAGTACCACTTCATAAAGTATACATTGCCTTGGATCGTGAAATTAGGAGTTTTTCATTTTGTTTTGTTTACAGTTTTCGATTCTAGCAGCACATCAACTGCAATCAGATTCTATTTAAACAGGGAAGAAAAAAGTTTAACCTTTTTAAAGTTTTCTTGAGTTACATTTTCCTACTCTTTTGGATAGGAGGAACCAGTAAGTTGACTATAAAGGTCTTCCTTTTCCTTCTTTCCTTCCTTCCTTCCTTCCTTCTTTCCTTCCTTCCTTCCTTCCTTCCTTCCTTCTTTCCTTCCTTCCTTCCTTCCTTCTTTCCTTTCTTCCTTCCTTCCTTCCTTCCTTCCTTCCTTCCTTCCTTCCTTCCTTCCTTCCTTCCTTCCTTCCTTCCTTCCTTCCTTCTTACCTTCCTTCCTTCCTTCCTCTCTCTTTGTTCTCTCTCTCTCTCTTTCTTTCTTTTTTTTTTTTGAACAGGGGTGACTGGAAAGCAGTAGCTCAAAGGCAGCTTAATAAAGTCTGGCTCGACCTCCAGGACATTGGGGAGAGATGACCTTGAACACCCCAGACAACATTAAACTCCAGGTTACAGCTGACTGGAATCCTGAGGTTTTACTGGCCAGGAGCCAGTCTGCAGCCTGCTCTAACCACCCTAGTATTTTATAACATTGTAAAGACTGTATTGTTTGAAACATTTCAAAATTTTACACACAACCTGGCAGCCTTCCAAAGCCATTTCCAATGGGCCAAAACTATCAGCAGCCACCCACCTCCATAGCCATCACTGCCTGATTAATGATGTTCCAACGACAGGCTCTTCCATTAGAACATCCGTGCTGGAAGACCCTGGCACACGTATAATCTTTGAGACTTTTAAATTGTCGGTACATTTTGCAGCTGAGTTTTATTTTATATTTCTTGTTTAGATGTAGATGAACATTAGAAAGTAGAGGTCTTGAATGCTTCAGCTTAGAATGGCAGATGCAGCAGGCATTCAAAAAAGCGGATCCCACTTTGCATCCAGCCCAGGCAGACATGATAATAAATGTTCTCCATTGATACTTGCCATTTTGAACTAAAACAAACATGATAATCAATGCTCTCTAATGATACCTGGCATTTGGAACTAACTAATTTATATAACACTAAACTTTCCTCTCCTCTCCTCTCCTCTCCTCTCCTCTCCTCTTATTTCCTCTCTTCCCTTCCCCTTCCCTCCCCTTTGCTTTCTCTGTCTCTGTTTCTCTTTCTTGTTTTTTATTGTAAAATGATGTACATAGAGGTTACAGTTATATAAATCAGATAATGATTACATTTCTTTTTGAACTGTATAATCTTTCCTCATTTTCCCTCCCAACCTCCTTCCCCTACAAGTTGTATAGTTCATTTTCAAAATAGTGTCTCATGAGTATTTTTCTTTCTTTCTTTCTCTTTCTTTCTTTCTTTCTTTCTTTCTTTCTTTCTTTCTTTCTTTCTTTCTTTCTTTCTTTCTTTCTTTCTTTCTTGCTCTCTTTCTTTCTTTCTCTCTTTTCTTCCTTCCTTTCTTCTTTTTGTCCTTTCTTCCTTTTCCTTCCTTCCTCCCTCCCTCCTTCCTTCCTTCCTTCCTCCTTCCCTTCCTCCCTCCCTCCCTCCTTCCTTCCTTCCTTCCTTCCTTCCTTCCTTCCTTCCTTCCTTCCTTCCTTCTTCTTTTCTTCCTTCCTTCCTTCCTTTCTACTTTGTGCCAATCCTAGGGCTTGATCTCAAGGCCTGGGCATGGTTCCTGAGTACTTTTGCTCAGGGGCACTTTTGCCCCAGGCTGACACTCCATCACCAAAGCTCTACTTCTGTTTTTTTGCTGGTTAATTAAAGATAGGACTCACAGACTTTCCTGCCTGGGCTGCTTTCAAACTCTGATGTTTAGGTCTCAGCCTCCTGAGTAGCTAATATTAAAGGTGTGAGCCAACAGTGCCAGGCTGTGAACTAATGCTCAATTATCTAGCATTGTAATATTGCATATGGTGCCATTTTAAAGAAAATTGGTAGCAGTGGTGATTGGAATATTGTTTATTATCTAGCTATTCTGCAAATAAGCACAGGGTTCACACGGATAAAGCATAAACTTGTTTCAGTTCTTATTTTCTCTTCTTTTCCATGGAAAAATAGATGAAAGCCTCATTGCAGAGGGTTTGTCTTTAGTTAAACATAACACCATCTTTTAAGATACCCCGCGTAGGGAATAGATTAATCCCAACATCCTTCAAATGTTGACGTGGTTCATGCTCTGGAGTTCCAGGCCAGAATTAGTGTTAAAAGCACAGGCAGATGATAGTAATTCTAAACCTCTATTAACAATCCCTCACACTGTTCCAGAGCTTCCATTACAAGCCAGTTCGGAAACCAAGGTTCAATTTTGGTGGCTAGTGTGATTTGTAAGTTGTTTTTCCATGGTGATTATTTTGTCGGGTTCAACCTTGCTGCTGGGCCGTGTCTGGCGGCATCACGATATGTTTGCTTGTACTAAATCAGGGATCGCCACTGACCAAATGAAAATCTTTTTGTTAGAGATGGAGCCTGAACAAGAAACATACCCACTTGGTGGCATAAAGAACACTTTGAACCACTTGCTTATTACAGCAGTCTGAAAACACGAGGGTGGGAGTTAAGCCCACAATTTTGTTTTAAATTAAGTGCTCCTAAAAAGCGTGAGCCTAATAGCATCAGCGAAAGCCAGTTATTTTTCTGGCAAGCAGTAGGTGAGTTTCCCCTCATCGCTAAGCCAGTAAAATTCAGCATTTCTGTGGCAATTTTCCTACTGTTTGAATTATTGGACCCCATCTACACAGTACCAAAATAGCTAGATGAAAAGTGAAAACCTCATTCATTAGTTTGCAGACAGATCTTAGAACTCCCTATGTTCTAGGTTACCAAAATGGTTTGTCCTGTTTTCCTCCCTTTTAATCATTACTTTGACATTGTTCAGATTCTGATTCAAACTTCATTCCTGACAGCATTTCGTGGGTTCAAAAGATTCAGGATGAAATGAGAACTGAGACATCAGGTATCTGCTCCGAGGAAGAAATGACATCTTTTCTATGCCAGGTCTCAATACAACTTACAATTTATGTAGAACCTGCTTAATTTTTAATCAAGGAAGAGAGAACCTTGGGGTTTTTGCAGCATGTAACTTCAAGAGCTTTACACTTGAGGTTTTCTTTTTTTAAATTCTTTTGACTACATTGCACTTTCAGAAAAGAATTTCAGGATCCTGTGTGTGTGTGTGTGTGTGTGTGTGTGTGTGTGTGTGTGTGTGTGTGTGTGTGTGTGTGTGTGTGTGTGTGTGTGTGTGTGTATAATTGATCTCTGTGAACCTACATATATCTTTCAAGATCATGAGTTTATTATTAATAAGTGGTCTTCTCCCTTTCTCTAATATTCCCAGATTCCAAATTTTATTTATTTTTAATTTTTGAAATATACCTATGTGTAGCTTTTTTGATGATCAATTTTTAATGTTTTTTTATATATATATGTAATTTATTGAAGTTTTACTGGTGTGTGATTTTTTTCACCAATTTAAGTACAAAAATTTTACTTCTCTTCTTCTCTCTATATTACTTCCCTCCCACCCTACTCCCCCTCTCCCTTTTCTTCCTCATCTCTCTCTGCCTCTTTCCTCCCTCTGTTTCTCCATCTTTGCTTCCCTCTCTACCTCCCTTTCTCCTTTTCACAACCCTGATACTCCCTTCCTTTCTTCCTTCTTTCCTGTTCTGGAGATTCTATACGTTTTTTCATGTCCAAAGTCATATAACCTGCAAATTTTATTGCCTAATTTTGATTATGTGTTTTTTAAAATTTCTTTTATTGTTGGATGACACTCTGTAGATGATCTGGCATTATGTTGAATGGGTATGAGCACAGACAACTTTTTCTTGTTTTCTTCTTAGAAAAGGAGGACATTAAGTATAATGTCAGGAAAAGCTGCTTTTTGGTTGGTTTGTGTGGCTGATGATACACATAAATTTGTGGAATTTGCTCTGTATTCTTATTTTTTAAGGATTTGTATTACTAATAAGTGCTGGATTTTTCTGAAAGCTTTTTTTTATTCTCCATTAATTGATGCAAGTATGTAATTTTTTATTCTAAAATGTTGTTAAGATGGTGGATTTTTACAATGATTAATTTTAAAATACTGAACCAGCATGACAGTACTAGTATATGTTTTATTTTTGTGTTGGGATATAAAAATTCTTTTATATGTTGATAAATTGTATTTTTAATATTTTAGGGATTTTTTACATCTATATTTACAAGGGAGGCTGATGTTTGTCCTTCTTTCTTTGTTATTTTTCTCCTTTCTTTTTCTTATTTTTTTCTGTTATGCTCATACTATAATAATAATAACCTCATGGAAGCAATTGAAAAGTTCTCTTCTATGTTCTGAAAAAATGCTATATAGACTTGATATCAGTCCTTCTTTAAACATTTGGTAGTGTTGGTGAGTAAAACTATTTAGAGCGGGAAATTTCTTTGGAGAGGATTTTAAAATTACAAGGTCAATTTTTTTTAACAGTTACAGAGCTATTAAAATAATCTATTTCATAGTTTGTGGTTTTTGAGGCATTAATCCTTTTCCTCTAAATTCACCAATGTATGTGAGTAGCTCTTCAGTTTTCCCTTATCTTTATAACATCTGCAAGTGCTGCAGTTTTATCCTGTGCTTCTTTATGGTAATAGTAATTTTTCTTCTCTTTTTATATCTGTCATTCCTAGTAGAAAAATGCCATTCTATTAATCTTTTCAAAGAATGATTTCTTTCCTCGATCTTCTCACTTGTATGCTTTCCATTCTGTTGGTTTCTACTCATATTGTTTTCTTCTTGCTCCTCTTCATTGAGGTTGTAAAGGTGAAAACTGTAAGTATTTGTTTGCTATCTTCACTGATGTCTAATGTGTACAATCAGTACTGTAATTTCTCCATCTGTGATGCTTTCACAAAGTCCAATAAATTTTGATATGAGTTATTTTCAATTTCAATTCATTAAATGTATTTTTTTCTTTTGATAATTTTTTCTCTGACATTTAGATGATCTAGAAAAATATTGTCTGTTTTTCCAAAACATATAGTCTGCTGTTTTAGGAATGTGGATGAGAAACTGTTGTTTGATGCTGCTGTTCTAAATTTGTACTCTCTGTCTAGTATCTTTGATTAAGAAGGGCGTTGAAAGCCAGGCGCCAGTGGCTCACACCTGTAATCCTAGCTACACAAGAGTTTGAGATATGAGGATCACAGTTCAAAGCCAGCCCAGGCAGTATAGTCTGAGAAACTCTTACCTCCAATAAACCACCAGAAAACCAGAAGTGTTTGTGTGTTTCCTTTTTGTTGTGTGTTAGAAATTTGTCTTGATAGCCAGACATGATGTATAAAATGAAAGGAACTGATGTAATTGCTCTACATGCAGGGATAAGGAACATTTTTGTGTCTGCCAGGGCCCATTTGGATATTTATACCTTCCTTCAAGGGCCATATACAATAAAGTTGGAGAGAAAAACAAAGTAGGGAGTAACAATGCTCCACAATAAATGTATTCATTAACTTACTCATATAACTGTGACCCCACTGTACAGCATCTTTACAATAAAATAAAAGTTAAAAAATATGAAATATAAAAATATAAATGAAATATAAAATGTGGGATTTTAGTATTATAAGGCATATTAACTTTCCAAGGCCAAATGATTACTCAGTCTTTATTTCTGAGCATTAAATGGTTATTATTTTGTGAAGATGAGATAAAAAAAATTTTGTAAATTTATACCTGACCCTATAAAGAACAACTATCTTTAATAGTAAACCACTTATTTTCAACAACTTTTTATCATTTTTGTTTTGTATGTGGCATGCCTTATATTACATCTTTAGTGATGAGAACAAGAATTTACTTAATTGTGTTTTCTCCCAAAATCTCATTCTTAACATTGTTTCTAGCTTCTAAAAGGTATTGAATCCAATCAATACCTTTTTTAATATTTTTAAAAAACCTTACAGATCTCATGTCACGTTTTTCTTCATTTCTCTATCTTCTGACACTACTTTCCATCTCTTCTCTTCAAGATGCTCATGCTCATGTCACGTGATTTAATAAATATATTAAGCTTCACCAAAGAGGTTTGTCAAATGAATAGAGTCCCTCCATATTTCTTAGTGAGAAGAGGGCCATCTATTAAAAACATCCATACTTCTATTTGTAAAAAATCTGAGGAAAGCAGGATGTCTCAGATGATGTAATTCATGACAAGGAAGATATCACCCAGTTCCGTGGCTTCCATGGTGTCTCCCAGCAACCTCCATGAAGCTGTATCCCCATTAAGATACGAACCAGAACATGTCATTTTAGAAGAACCTCAACTCTCTACAGAAAGTTACAGGCAAGGTTTTTGCTTGCTAATGACTCATCTTAGCAGATTATTTTTTTAAAAAAAATTCTGTTCTTCAACCAAGAAACTCTGAGTTAAGTCTGCTTTGCCACGTCCCGAGGAAGCCAAGGGTAATTCTCATCAACCATTGCTGTGAACTGAGGCTATCAAGCATCAGCAATTTGTGGGCTCCTGCTCTATATAATAATGATGTTGGCTTGCACAACATCAAATAGAATGTGCCCCAACTCATGATGTCAAGGCAGTGTGGTAAACAGGGCCCTGCC
Source organism: Dipodomys merriami (assembly GCF_024711535.1). Classification (NCBI taxonomy): domain Eukaryota; kingdom Metazoa; phylum Chordata; class Mammalia; order Rodentia; family Heteromyidae; genus Dipodomys; species Dipodomys merriami. Next base: position 8,178,416 of record NW_027205826.1, on the reverse strand, counting down.
AGCTGGCAGGATTCCCGTTTCCTTACATCTAAAGTATGCTTGGGTAGAGCATACAGCACCAGCTGTATTTTGGTATGGACACTCTGGGGACTCTGTGGGCTATGTCATACAGTCATTTTCTTCACTGAGACAATGTTTGATGTTAGTTTAAGTCACTCACCAGTTCAACTCCTGAAAAGTCTCTCAAATGAGTCATTTGACAGCACAAACAATGTCAAAGTAGTCTGAAAACAGAGAAGATTCAAGTTGTTGGATGTAGGGCGTAAAGAAAACATGTTATGATGTTGTTATTGTCATGATGATGATGACGATGATGATGATGATGATGATGATGATGATGATGATGACTGGTTTCCCTCACACAGTCCCTTTTCGGTCCTGCTATCTAATTACTGCATTCCCTGATAATATCTAGAATTCTTCTCTAGATTCAGTTTTTGAATATGGTGTGGTACAAATTGGCATCAGTACCTCTTGAAATTTTGATTTAAAGTCTAGTTGAGTGATTTTTGGAATGCGAAGAAGTAAAAATGCTTTTCTTTTTATTTTCTTCACTATGTACACAGAATATATTTCTACTGAATATACTCCTGTGTGGCTTCAAACAAGGGACTAAATGCCTGTCACCTGAAGGATAAGCTAGAAGCACACAGAGAGATCCTTAACACAATAGGCATTTAGCTTATCACTTTATAAAACTCTTTGTTATAGTTCTCACTTAATGCTTGAATATTGCAGAAAACCTTTTGGTTGCTACTGAGTAACCAAGGCCCTTTGAATAGGTTGTGTTTCAAACTGTGCCAGAATTATTATTATTATTATTATTATTATTATTATTATTATTATTATTATTTATTTTTGTCAGTTCTGGGGCTTGAACTCTGGGCCTGGGTACTGTCCTGAGCTCTTCAGCTCAAGGCAAGCGCTCTACCACTTGAGCTACAGCACCACTTCTGGTTTTCTGGTGGTTCATTGGAGATAAGAGTCTCACGGACTTTCCTGCCCTGGCTGGATATGAACCGCGATCCTCAGATCTCAGCCTCCTGTGTAGTTAAGATGACAGGCATGAGCTATGGGTGCCTGGCTCTGGTCCAGAATTATTTTTAAAAAGCCAAATGGATTCTCGTTTCCATTTGTTTGTTTTGACACTGTGATTGGCTCTTGAGAAAACCTGGTGACTGCAAATTGTTATGTTCCTTTTTTCATAAAAATATACTGGAATTTTTCATAGTTGAGTAATTTGGACTGACTTGCTAGCTACCATCAACTTTCTCAGGTCCTATTACTATAATTTTCTTCAGTGATTTCTTTAGCAGTTTCATAGTCTCAAGATTATTTTTGCTTATAAGGGTAGGCACTGGTGGTTTATACCTATAATCCTCGCTACTCAGGAGGCTGAGATCTGAGGATTACAGTGCAAAGCCAGTCTGGAAAAGGAAACTCTGCAAGACTCTTATCTCCAATAAATGACTCAAAAGAACCCTCGAAACTTGGAAGTGGTGCTATGACTCAAGTATTAGAGCACTCTCCTTGAGCAAAAGAAGCTGGAGGACAGTGTCAGATCCAGAGTGCAAGCCACAGGACTAGAAAAAAAAAGTAGTAATCTTGGAAACATTTACTTGTTAAAACTTCCTGGTCTTCCAATAACCATTGCGATTTGAAGAATATTTGGAGTTGTGAAATTAAGAGCAGATGAAGACTAAATTACTTATCAATCTCTTAACATTCACTCTAGCCAGGGGTTCATGGATAACATTTCTACGTAGTCATCACTATACTTAGCATATTCCCTTTGGGGGTCTAATAGCTTGTGTGTGTGTGTGTGTGTGTGTGTGTGTGTGTGTGTGTGTGTGTGTGTGTGTGTGTGTGTGTGTGTGTGTGTGTGTGTGTGTGTGTGTGTGTGTGTGTGTGTTGGCCCTGGGATTTGAGCTCAGTACTAGGTACTGGTCCTGTACTGGTACTTTACCACTTAAGTCACAGCTCTACTTTTGTGTTTTTTAATAGGTAATTGGAGATAAGAATTTCATAGACTTTCTTGCCCAGGCTGGCTTTGAACCACAATCCTCACTCAGCTTCTAGAGTACCTAGGATCACAGAGGTGAGCCATTGGCACTGGATTTGGAGTCTAATAGCTATGTTTGACATGCACTTAAAAAGTATACCGTGGATCTAGCCATTTGCATACCTACACGCAAGAAATATGAACTTGGAAACTAAGGCTATGTACTTTGCTTCTTTTATGTTTGATTCTCAGCTTTCTTTCTTTGGGTAAGCTTTTTAAAGATGATATTCCATCTCTAGGGCATAATTTATGCTCACATTAGGTTGTGATGGATAAAACAAATGCAGAATCTTGTAATAAATAAATAGCACCACTGCATATGAACCAGAACACTGAGAGTCATGGATATAAAATACAATATGGCCAGAAATAAGAGGCCATGACCATGGAAAGGAAAGATGTGCTATGGTGAATTCAGGAATAAAACTCAGCAAATGATCCAGACCAAGAAGTATTTTTTAAAAAGAGTTGTACTTACTGAAGCAATTTCAAGAAAACAGAAGTCTACTGATGAGCAATTTCTAACTTATGACTTTGTGAGGTTCCCCACTGGATCATGCAAAGGAAACTTGCTATTTAGAGTATGATTTTTTTAAATCACATTCGGCAAACAGATCTATTAGCATTCTTATATTTTACAGTAATAACATGTCCATACATGATTATAGTCTTTAATGGTATTCTATTTCAAAATAAGAACACTGAGATTATAAAGCATTTGATTATGAACCACTATCACAGGCTAGAGGAGTGGTTCAGGTAATAGTCTGTGAGAGAAAATGTCAGACCCTGAGTTCAAGTCCTAGTTCTGGAAAAATAATGAACCACTATCATTAACATTGATTAAATAAAATTAAGAGTTGTCCCTCCAAAGTATCACAGGGGAATACACTGGAAAAAGCCCCACACTTTCCAAATAGATAAAACATTTTCTTTCATGAATTTTCTTTACAGAGTTCAGCATATTTTGAAATGAAATCTTTAACAGCATTCCAATCTTTTCTGTCTTCCTGACAGAAAACATCCTTGGTAATAGGCATGTGGATTTTAACTGGGAGTTAATCATCTTTGTTATGGTTAAGCTACTGATAAAAGAGGGGAGATCCATTTAATTTGCACCATAATATGGCTTTATGTAGACTTATTCATATTACTTTCTTCATTGTGTGCATCCTGTGTACAACTGATTTTAGTATTAATAATGCCCCTGTTACTGGTAACATAAAATACATGTGATAATTCCTTGAATCTGCTCAATAAAGACTTAACTCAGTTGTGCATTTTTCATGAGCAGGATTTCCTGGAAAGCATTCTCAGATGCTAAAGCAGGACAGAGATGTGGGTGTGGGCTGAGAGAAAAATCTCCCAGTCAGCACTGACTCAGTTCACAGGGAATTCTAGAGGTTTGCAAGACTCTTCACAGTTGCCTCTCACTGGGTCTAAGGACTAGATTTCTCCATTAATCCACCAAAGTGGTATTAGCTTGATGAGGTACATTGTCACAACTGCAGTAATTCCTGAAGGGGCAGAGAGTTAGAGCTAGGAGAAAAGGAGTCATATCCCAATTTTAAGGAGCATGAAACTTAGTAATCAAAGCAACTAATTTTTTTATGTGTATGTTCTGGCAGTGAGGCTTGAACTCAGGGCTAAGGTACTCTCTCAGCTTTTCGGCTCAAGGTAGGCAGTTGACTAGTTGAGCCTCCACTTGTCGTTTTTTTGGTGATTAATTGGAGGTAAGAGTCTCTTGGATGGGTCTGCCTGGACTGGCTTTGAACTGAGATCCTCAGATCTCAGTCTCCTGAGTAGCTAGGATTATAAGCATAAACCACCAGCACCTGGCTAAGATAATTAATATTTTAATGCAATATCTTAAATAAAAATATTTAAAAATCTATGATGAAAACTATGTCCAAAATTTTAAATAAAGATGGAGATTGGCTTATTAGTATGCTTGATAGCTGGAAATAAAAATAGAATTTTTTTCTTTTTTGTTTTTTGTCAGTCATTAGTCTTGAACTCTGGGCCTGGGCACTGTCTTTCAGCTGTTCAGCTCAACGCAAGTGCTCTACCACTTAAGCCACAGTGCCACTTCTGGTTTTCTGGTGGTTAATTGGAGATGAGTCTCACAGACTTTCCTGCCTGGGCTGGCTTTGAATTGCAATCCTCAGATCTCAGCCTCCTGAGTAGCTAGGATTTCAGACATGAGCCACTGACTTCTGGAGTCAAAATAGAAATTTTTAATCAGCTCATGATCCTCGGTCTCCTACAGGTTTTCAAAACACAGGTGGACATATTGCATTCAAAATATGAGGATGTATTGAACTAACATTATGGGAAGAAATTTTGTGAAGTATACCTGAGGGGTTCGATTGTTATTTGATTCCAGGCTCCAATGTGGATCCATAGGGAACTGCACAGAATTTTACAGAGTCAGAGCATCTGCCAATGTAATACAAGTATCATGTCTGTCTCCTGCTTCCTATTCTTCCATTACATGAGACCTTGGGGGAAAGTCCATTCAAGTCCTACCATAGCTCACCATATTGTTGAATGATAAAATATAATCAATCAATAGAATTTTAAGTTATAGTAATTAACAAATATACTCAATTCTATGTTTTATTCTTTATCCAATAAAAGTTTAAAAGAATGACCATGTTATTTATTTATTTATTTGAATTTTTTCTTGCTGGCCTTGGGTCTTAAACTCTGAGACTGGGCGCTGCCCTGAGCTCCTTTTGCTCAAGGCTAGCATTCTGCCAACTACAGCCACAGTGCCATTTCCAGGTTTTTCTGTGATTAATTGGAGATAAGAGTCCCATGGACTTTCCTGCCCAGAATTGGCTTAGCACCATGATCCTTAGATCTCAGCCTCCTGCGTAGCTAGGATTACAGGTATAAGCCAAAGGTGCCCTGCTTATATTTTATTAGAGAGATGATGTGTCAAGTAGTAGTTGGTGTTAGGTTTGCATGGTCAATTATAGATTTTGGTTTTATTTTAATGTACACTACTAACCATTTAGGGATGTGTTAGACTTTCAACTCCCTTCTCTGTAAAGCTAGAAAACCATAGTGGATATTTTTAAAGCTTCATCATTATTTTAGTTATCAATGATAAGGCACAAGTTGTACACTAAAGACTAATGAATAAGGGCTGGGAAGGTGGCTCAGTGGTAAAGTGCTTGCCTTGCATGCATGGGGCCCTGAGCTTGAGCAGCATCATATAAGCAGAAAAAAAAAGGCCAGAAGTGGTGCTGTGGCTAAAGTGGTAGAGTACTAGCCTTGAGCTGAAGAGCTGAGAAACAGCACCTAGGCTCAGAGTTCAGGCTCAACAACTGACAAAAAAAGACTAATGAACAATATTCAACAACATATTTGAAAAATGGAAGTCTGTGTTTAAACAATGCCCAGGAGGTCATTGCTGATAAGCTTATAAACAAATCCATCATTAGACTACCTAATGTCAATTGGTCAAAAGGGAAATCATACCAGATCATTTCAAAACACTGACCTAACTTTTGATGTAATCATTCAATATATTACAACGTGTGTTCGTATAAATGCTGCTAGGTAAGTCAGTAAGAAGAACAAAGAGTTGTCTAACAAAACCCAATACTGTACAAGGTGATATGAATTTCTTGAGGCATTGTTTTTAAAACCATTTGCAACAAATTATATCTGTCATTGTCTGGGAGTTTCTGCCTGGAGATACGGACACAAAAATAAGTGTTATAGAAATTATTAAGTAATAGCAAGTTGTTTCTGTAAAATGCCTTTGTGGTATATAAATTTTTTATGCCTCATCTAATCCTTCATTTTGAAATACTAGTTCCTTTTTTTTGTCTGTGGAGATCAAAATGTATCCTTAAAGAACTAAGCTATTTTGAATTGTTGTTCTGAATGCAGAAAATGCTTCAGAACAAAACTTTTGGAGCTATTGCCTAGACAGAATGGTCCCAGGTCATCACACTCCATAAATTACTAACTGTTTATTTTAGTCTCTCATTATAAGGTCATCAGGATATCAGCTATTATTAATCAGAGGTATAATTACCACTAATTCTAATGAGCTTCCCCATCAATCTGCCTTATTTTCTTCCAAACTTCTTGAGATTGGATAATCAACTCATTATAATTGCCTAAAGCTGTGTTTACTGAGGAATCCCAAGGCTCATGGAGGAAAATGTTCAACTAACTTCTGAAGCAGCAACTTACTGCACCCTCCCAGACTGGAGTAAGAAATCAGAGCCTCTGAGAAGACAAAAAGCCATTAAAATCATATGTAGTCTTTCCTTTTGCATACCATTTTCCCCCAAATGAATTCTTTGCCCAATGAGTATTCATGATCACACATTTGGAGATGAGCTGCTATAAAGCAGAAACCAATAATATTTGAAAGAGGGACTTGGAATCTCTGCTTGAGTAAAGTTCATGAAATCCATCATGCAGAATTCACCTTAGCTCCATAATTCTTGATTCTCTTAGGAATCATAATTCTTGCTTCTCTTAGGATCATTTAAGATGAGCCTAGAATTAGCTTCCTGTTTGTATATATAGGCTTCATCTCTGAACTTTATTATACAAGTTAGAAAACAGAAACAAACACGAGTAACACTTGGTGATCAATGTCTTTGTTATTACCTGTGCAATCCACATTTGCTAGTGTTCAAGTCCCATCAGCAAGCATTGCTGTCTTTAATGTTCATTCAAAAACACAATTTCAACACAAATAACATTTGGTATTCATGAGAAGATGAGTCCTCTTTTTCCTGTTTTCTAATCTGAAGAAAAGAAAAAAAGGTGGTTTATTATAAGCCTTTTTGAAGAAGTAAATTCTCAAAGTGCAAGCTCTCAAAGAGTGATTGATTGACTGAGTTGATGTTGAGGCTGAACTTGTCTGACTTGTTACAAAGACTAAGGTAGAATGCTATGCAGAGATAAGAAAAGGAGAGCACACACATGTACACTCAGCACATACTCACATGTATAGGAAGCACCCCAGAAAAGATAGCTAGGTGAATTGCCTACAGGAGCCACTGTAGTGATGGAAAAGACATGCTATATTGTGTTCTGGCTCTTTCTAAAGCCAGATGTGTGTACTGTGGATTGAACCTTGCACCATTTGTATCTTCTTCAAATACTCATCACATTTTTTGTCATTGTTAGAGCTTCTCAACCCTATAAGAGGAGCAAGATGAAATTTCCAATTGATAAAAAATATTTCCAACCCAAATGCCCCTCAGTAGATGAATGGATCAAGAAAATGTGGTGTATATACACAATGGAATTCTATGCCTCCATCAGAAAGAATGACATTGCCCCATTTGTTAGGAAATGGAAAGACTTGGAAAACATTATATTAAGTGAAGTAAGCCAGGCCCAAAGAAACATAGCTCCCATGGTTTTCCTTTATTTGCAATAACTAGTATATGTCTGAGACAAGCAGAAAGGTCAGATAAGTCAATGTGAAGAGAAACGAACCCCAAGATAAGTATTCAAATGTTTTTTTCTTTCTTGCCATTGTTTCTAACATATTTATAAGATGATTTCTTTGTTGCTTTGTATGTCCATCCCCCACGGTATAACCCCTGTTTTCACTGTATTTGATGTTGGTTTAATTTGTGGAGGGGAAGGGCAAAAACAAATCGTTTAAATAGGGATATAGGTGGATCCATTGCAACAATGAGATGTACAAGTCCTTATGTAGAAAAAGGAACTTTACAACTTTGGCCAGAGCAGGGAGGGAGGGGAGGGATGGGAAAGGATGGGAAGGGGAAACGAAGAAGAAGGCAACAATGCTTGATAAGAAATGTACTCATTGCCTTGCCCATGTAATTGTAACCCCTCTCTATGGTATTTTCACAATAAAAATTTTAAAAAATATTCCAATAAGACATACAATGGACATTCCAATGGACTATGGGGGAATATAAAAATTAAGCAAATATTTAAGTCCTTTGGCTTGCATATGTAGATAGGGGGCTCTGATTGAATATAGTAATTTTTTCCATAAGAGGAGACATTAATGTGGCTTCAAATTCTAAATCTTAAGATAAAAATTGTCTGTGATATTAATAATAACCCATGAGCTCTACTTAGGAATCCTCTGTTATCACCATGGTTGACTAAAATGTGATGGGTGTGTCCAAGAAAAAATAGTAGTTAGTACTCAACAAGTCTCATTTAACTGTTTTAACTTAATGAAAGATACATTACTTAACACCAAGTTAACTTTTCCATACCCTATTCATTTGTTTTCTTGTCTAATGTATAAATGAAATTAGAATTTAGATGATAATAATGCTTGAAATTTGAACTTGTACAGTAGAAAACATTAAATATATAAAGTCAGAATATATATATATATATGATTTATATATGTATGATCATAGAGGTTAAGTTATCCAGAATGGCATGTCGATGTAATCATTAAAGTCCTGGCAATGATAACTAGCTGTAATTACTATTACATTAAGTGAAAATAAGCAAACTTACACAATCAATAGAAACTAAACCCTAATTATTTTGGTTATTCTTTGTCATTCCCTAAACTAACCTAGTCATTGAGGTAATTTTTTAAATCCTATTCATACACTTTTAATTTGGACCATATTCTGAATAAATTTCTGTTTTTTTGTCCTCCTTCCCAAAGGCAACAAGATCTTCACTGGACAGGATCATTTTGTCTTGCCTTGTTTCTTTTTTATCATTTGGTGAATGAAACCAACTGATTGTATGCTGGTTTAAGGGTGGGTGTGGAGGGGTATGCTGTATGTTCAGTCCAAGATCTATCTAAAAATATGAAATTCCAGATTTTAAAATGTACAGATTCAGTATATAAAATGCTCTAGTGAATACTTGATAGCATTTGACCCTTTTAAAAGCTTCCCACAAATATAATTAATATAGATTTGTATTCTGTCCAGAAAGAAATGCTGCATCTTTATGGAACATCTTAGGTGTGAAGAATAGATTGCAGAAAAGAGCTCAGTGGAAGTCTTAATTCAGTGTCTCCTTCAACTCTTGGACTAAAGCCTCTTTCCTTGAATTTAGATATGACAGAATTTTCTTTCTATGCAACTTTGTGAAGAGCAAATGGGGCATTTCATATAACACCAAATTGTAAGTAACAAAGTCTACAGGAATTCATCAAAATTTCAGCAGTAATTTTTATTTACAAAGGAGAGAGAGAGAGAGAGAGAGAGAGAGAGAGAGAGAGAGAGAGAGAGAGAGAGAAAGAGAGAGAGAGAGAGAGAGAGAGAGAGAGAGAGAGAGAGAGAGAGAGAGAGAGAGAGAGAGAGAGAGAGAGAGATTTCTCTCTTTTGCAAACTAGGGGAAAAAGGATTGCTGTCCTCAATTATTTCCCTTGGTTTGATTTTTAATTTTGAAACATTAGTCTCTAAACGGAAAAACAAGAAGTGAAGACAGGGCCTCCTACTGTGACATATTTTAGACAGTCCCAATTGCAAACTATGATAATAAGTTATTAATCAATCTTTGCTTATTCTAGTAGGGGAGCAAATCTCTGTGGAGTTTGCTCAGATTATACGGGGAAAACCCTTCGGAAACTTCCACACGAAGATTACACGTGCAAATGATCTCTGACGTTGCTGGAGTTGCCTTCTTGGGCAGCTAGAAATTCCCTCTGGCTGTGGGGAGCATGAGGTCTTTAGAGGAGGTGTCAACAGTGATTTATTATAAGCTGAGTTAATTCTCCCTCGATTGAAAGGCTTTGCATTGGACATAATCACTTTCTTTCCCCCCTACAGAGCTTATAGCTTATTCCATGATTCTCAAGACAGCTTCATCCAGACACTGGCCAAGGCGATATTTCAACTGCTTTCTTTGGAACTTTCTGTTACTGGGGTTGTGTCAGGGAGGGTAATCAGGCAAGTATTAGTTCTCGCCCCAAAAAGCTTCAGTGTAAAAAACAAAAATACAGCAACTGTGTGTGTGTTCTGTGACTATCATTAGGATAACTGTGTGTCTTTCTGAAAATTAAGGAAATTTCTTAGCACTAGAGCACAGAGAGCACAAGATACCAACCTTCTCCAACGCTCAGCTGCAGGGAGACATTTACGGTTTTGGTTTGTTGTACTTTGGTTCCTCTTGGACTTATAAACTAAATAGACACTGGAGAAAGTTCAGAGGTAAATCCAGGTTAGTTTTCAGTTTTTATTTTTGCTGTTTACTTTCAGATTAATCTAAATTTGGGTATTAGAAGGAGAGAAGGTAGCAAAGTAGATATTCTGATATCTTCAGTCACAGTTTAAGACATTTCAGCCATTTTTAGTATTATTTCTGTGACTTAGAGAGTTTATTTTTTTACTAGCTCTCATCTACTGATAAAAACTTATTCTCATTGTGGAAAGTCCAAATATCTTCCCTTTTTATAATGAGAATTTATCTGCAGTAAAATTGTAAACCTCATCCTATATTAAAAGGATACAATCATTTCAGAATATATACATATATATTCTCTCTCTCTCTCTCTCTCTCTCTCTCTTTCACACATACACACACACATACACACACACACACACACACACACACACACACACACACACACACACACACACACTTTTTAGGAATATGTGGTTTTGAACTCAGAGCCTTATGGTTGCCATGGTTGCCAGGCAGATATTCTACCATTTCAACTCAGTAACCAGTCTTTTTAACTTCAGTATTTTCTCAATAGGATCCTGCATTTCTATCTGGCCTGGATTTCAATCCTCCTATTTACACTTCTTGCATAGGGGGATAGCAGACATGCACCATCATCTCATTCAACTTTTATTTATTGAACTGGGGTGTCAGTAATTTTTTGTTTGGCCTCAAAACCACAAGTCTTCCAATTTCTACTTCTTAAGTATCCAGGATTTTAAGAATGAATGACCATGCTTGGCTAGAAGATATAGTCCTTTTAAAAAAATGTCTATTATAGTCTATTATTATAAAGGTGATATACAGAGGGGTAACAGTTATGTAAGTCAAGTAATAAGTACATTTCTTTTCGAACAATGTTACCCCTTCCCTCATTTTCTCTTAGTTTTTTCCCCCTCTTTATCCCCCTCCTGCATAAGTTATATAGCTAATTTTGGGTAGTTTGATTGTTATATATACCATCTATGGTTAAATTTCAATATTGCTTCACTCAGGGTTGTAATGAGGTATGTGTGAGAGACAGAGTAACATTATTTGCTTTCTCCCGTGGTGAAGCCATAGACAAAAAGATATCCCTGAATGGGGTAGTAGGCAGGATACTGATGGTCTAAAGTATATAGGATAGTTAATGCTTCTTCACAATCTTTTTGTTAAAGTTCCCATTTGTTTATAAAGCAATGAAACTGTTAAACCTTCTATTATTATTTTTAGACTCTGTCTTTATATACCTCAACTCTTCTAGATTTCATTTGGAAGTAACTTGAAGAAGAAAGTACATTATTTAAAAACAAAAACAAAGCAACACAACACACACACACACACACACACACCACACACACACACACACACACACACACACACACACACACACACACACACACACACACACACACACACACACACACACACACACACACACACACACACACACACACATACAAAACAGAATGCCAGTATTATCCCTCTTTACGCCAAAGCAGAGAGTTGATCAATGTCTCCCGACCTAGTCTTAGTAATTAAGGCCTCTCCAGATTTTCTCAAATGAAATTTCAGGCCAAGCACCTCCACCAAAAATTCAGTCTGAGCAGCTCACAGGCCACTGTCTGGCCAGTTCACCAGAGGCCTCCCATGTTGCTTTCCCCAAATTGAATAACTGTGACAACATTAAGTGGCTAACAAGATTAGGGAATTATTCTGTTCTCAATGTATAATTTTAGACCCAGCAACTCTATACAGACACCTTTATAAAAGTTTAGTTTTGATTCAAGTATATTAACTGTCATTCAGAGTGCTTATCACATTGTCACGAGAAGCAGGATTTGGTAAGTTTGTTTCAAGAAAAGAAAGCTCACTGCAGCATGATGCTAAAGGTTGTTTTATATTTCTTATTTTCAAAAACTGTACATTTGTAGTTTCATGTTGCTTCAATAATGCTACTACTGTACAAAATGAGTAGCAACTTGTGCTATTCTCTTAAGAGAATAGTACTGATGCATTTTAAAATATTGATTTGAGAGGAAAGGAAATGAATGTTCAGCATAAGAATGAATAGCTTTAATTTCTTGAATCAAACACAAATGTACATTAAAAATAAATTACCTATTCCCTTTCTCTTTTCACGTGCAATTCACATACTATTCCCTTAGATCTCTCTTCTAAAGAGATATTACCATATGTATTAGAGATCACATTTGTATTTGTTTTTGTACAATTACTGGCGCTTGAATTCAGGACCTCACATTCTTGTTTGGCTTTTTGGCTCAAGTGGTAGAGTACATTCTTGTGGCTCAAGGCTGATACTCTGCCACTTGAGCCAGATCTCTACTTCCAGCTTTTTACTGGTTAACTGCAGGTAAAAGACTCTCATGATTGTCTGCCTGAGATGGTTTTGACCCTTGGTACTCTGATCTCAAGGATCTTTGTCCTCTTGAGTAGCTAGGATTACAGGCCTGAGCTACCAGTGGCTGATGACTGAGAACACATTTGATATATCACTTTGTCAGTACCTCGTGTGATATCGAGGATGGCAAATAGGTATTTGTTGAATGAGTAAGTGTAAATGCAACAGCACGTGGAATGCTTTTTTCTAGTATATGTCTCTTTTTAACCTACCTCCCATATGGTGAAAATGGGTTTACCATGGAAGAGAATGTTGAATTTAGCAAAGACTACTATGATATATAGTTTGGGATTGGGTCATCCCAATGCAAAACCACATCACTACCAACAACCATTACCATAGTCAACTTTGTTGAACACAACTCAGTTTCCCAATGTTAAAACTGTTCACAGTTTCTCATTCCTCCCCAAGATCAGATGCTTATGTTAGCTTATATAATAAGATGGAGATGACATGGTCTAAGCCATGTGATATGAAAGGACACTGAAATGTTACCCAGATTGTAACTAAAGGCAGAAAGGACATCAGAGTCAAGGCATGGGAGATGGGTACCCATAGAAGATCAATGAGTTAAAATTTGTCATGGGAATTGTCATACCTTATAAGAGGCAGGTTCCCTTTGCTGCTAGGACTTTGGCTAGAGTAGTGGCTCACATCAAGCCCTTTAAGTAAAGGCGGACACATGGTAGTTGAGTGAAATTGGATGTTTTGCTTAGTTGTTTCAGACATGTTTACTTTAGGAGAGGGTTATGGAAAGGTTGAATCAATAAACACTTCCTTTTTATTTAAGGCTTTCCAGGCCATCCGTAGTCCTGTCTAATGTGGAACTGGGCTTTCTCCATGAATGGATGTACCCCTTACTCCTCGTAGATGGTCAGCACTGTGAATGAAGTATTCATCCCAGGAATTTCACGCTTTTCATTTTATCTTGCAAAAAAGATTTGGACAAAAGCTGGTAAAGGAGAATTTTATGCCACGAGGTCCTTTTCTTTCCTATCAACTTTCACTAAGAAATGCTTGCGAATTGTACAATTATCATCTTATGATTTCTATCCTATTATCTAGTCACTGAACTGGACAAATCCTTGAGTACTGTCGTGTAATGTAGACTTAGCTCACAACTGGATTTTTCATCTCCTATCTTAGGTCTTTTTTTTTTCACCTTAATCTTTCTATGCAAGAATTCTATTTTTTTATTGTGAAAATACTGTACAGAGGAGTTACAATTACATGGACAAGATAATGAGTACATTTCTTATCAAGCATTGTAAAGAATTCTTCATAAAAGAGAAAGTTCGACTCTTCAGTACACTATTATCTGGTCATATGTGTCTGGCAAACATTACCCAACAAATAAACCAATTAGAAGTTAGGGACACAGACAGCACTGATGGAAAGTAGGGAATTTTCTGTGAATACCACTGTTAGGCAATGCAGATCAATAGCTCAAATGAAGAATATTCTCAGACTCTTTCCTGTTCTCCCAACCTTCATTGAAAAGATTATGCTGGAGGAGTAAAACAATCCCCTCATGTGACCTTAAATCCGGAAGTCATACATAAACACATGACAGGCTTAGAATATTCCTGTCTGAAGTTGGCCTTGGGTGTCTGCTGTAATGCCCTCAGCTTTACAAAGCCACTAAACAGGGAAGTTGAAAACAATACGATTTTATGGTGTTTGCAGTTTGTTTTTAAAGAACTTTACTTCTTATTATACCTTTGACATCCAGTAACCATTATCAACCCTCGAGAGTTTGGCTTTATGCAGACAAAAGCTTTCAGACATCTCCTTGGATCTGCTCCAGCCTGACTATAATAAGGTGTTTATTTTATTTCTTCCCCTGTTTTGCTTGTTGGGTGCCCACAATGTACAGGTGCACATCATGGGCTATAGTTTTCCCCTTGTTCTTTAAACAGAAGAAAGAGAAGAGGAAGTATTTAGTGAATTGGAGAAAGCCCAAAAGCAGGTGGGGAAGTTGAACTCATGACACCGAGATTATCACCACTGGTAGAGCCAAACTCAGTGAAATGGACTCTTTTGTGCTCTTGACTCAGATGGCAAAGGCCATCATGATAGGAGACCCTGAGTATCCAGATCAAGAAGGAATTGGAATCAGCTGTTGCTGAGTGAAATATCCTACCTAGCTAGGCTCAGGCTCAAAAGCAGCAAAAGACGATCCTAATGCATTTTAGAAATTGTGCATCGAATTTAAAAGTGGTCAGGTTGAGAAACTACTTACTAATTCTTCTTTGCAAACAAATAGAGCTCCCAGGATTATTTATTATTTACTTATTATTTTCATACTGACTTTTAACTTTTGCTTTTGATTTTTATTTGGTATCAGTGACAAAATGTGATAATCAAAGTTTTTGTTTGGTCTCCTTTTTGAAAATTTTCTACTCTGTTTTTTTTCTTTTACATGTCTTAAAGAACAATGGTTGTGTTCTTTCAGAGATGCAGAAAGTTACAGATAATAAGCTGGTTTGGAGGCTATGAAGGAAAAATAATGTTGGATAGGTTGGAAGACAGATGCATGAAGTTTTTCATATCAACCTGATTAGGAACTATTGGAGATATCCTAAAGTCAAATCACCCAAGATAAAAAAAGAATACACTGTAGATGAATGGGGAGAGGAAGGATGGGTAAATAGAGTCATAATGTTCAATGTGTATGTGAAAATGGAACTAGGTAAACCGAGGGGATGGATGGATTGGGAGAGGTTAAGGGGAGATGAAGGAAGAGTGACCTTAATCAAGATGCAGTGTACTAAAGAAATTTACGTGTTAAATCAAAACCAACTTTGGACTTGAAGATAATAACAAATAATTGCACTTAAACAGGGAACACTGTAGCTGTCTAAAACAATGAAGTTTAGCCCTACACGTTGATAGAGCCTTATGAATTAAGTTAGCATAACTTGTAGTTTTGAAAAATGCCAAGTGAAATGTTTATGGCTATTTATTTCTGTTGTTAGAATGATGAATGACTAAAAATAGATCTTCCTAGCCAGTAAGTGGAGATTATTTCATTCTATTCCTTAAATCTGGGTTTGGCCATATGAATTATTTTATGACTAGACCACGAGTGTATGTTGCACAATTAGAAGCTTGGAGGACACATACCATTGAGACTTACCCTCTTCATGGTTCTGGAATCTAGCTATAGCCACCATAACATATGGCTCAGTAACCCCCAAACAAGATGTCGGATCACAACCACAACATTGGCAGCAGAAGCAGCTCTCAGGAAAGTGCACTCTGCTCCCAAATTTCTGACCTGGAAAAGTAGGCTAAGTACATGGTGTGTGTGTGTGTGTGTGTGTGTGTGTGTGTGTGTGTGTGTGTGTGTGTGTGTGTGTGTGTGTGTGTGTGTGTGTGTGTGTGTGTGTGTGTGTGTGTGTGTGTGTGTGTGTGTGTGTGTGTGTGTACTTTCTCAGAAGATAGAAGCCACATGCATATAGATTTTTTTATATTGAGAAGTGGGATTAGAAGTGAATTTGGTTCTTATTTACCCATACTTGCCCCCTAACCAAGGGTTTATCACATTTGTATGGTAAAATAAGAAGAAAAGAAAATAAGGGAAAATGCTAAAATAATTGTGTTGGAAAAGAAGAAGAATGAACTGATGGGAATCATTGGTTGCTTTACTTATTTCCAAACATTTTTTTGAGGGCCTTATGAAGCAAACAGATTACATGTCACCAGAGGTAGTTTGTCAAAAGTGACATCTGAAGTTTCTCCCTCAACATCTAAGATGCTTTGTCCTCTCTACTTCATTGAGAAAACTGGAAAACGAAGCTGCGGAATATAAATGGCATGCTGCAATTGTCATTGCTCCTGTGCTTATTAGCAATGCCTTCATGCTTGTTCTTTATATAAACACAAAATGAGAGTGAGGGAAGGTAACCATGTAAAACACTTTCAAGCAAGACTGGATACCCGGATGTTAATACAGGTGAGGAAAGCAGAAAATGACATGCCAGGCATTTGGCTCAGTGAGAAAGGAGAAAGAGAAACAGGAGCAAAAATAGGGTATACACTTCTTTTACATTGGATCTTAGACTCCTCAAAAACTTTAACTCTCTTTAAGTAGTTATACAGTCATCCAATTTGTTTTTTTTCCAGTGTGGGCTTGAAGTCCAGGCCTGGGTGCTGTCCCTGAGATTTTTTGCATCGTGGCTTCCAGTTTTCTGGTGGTTAAATTATAAGTGACTCATGGACTTTCATACCCAGGCTGACTTTGAACCACCATCCTGAGATCTCAGCCTCCTGAGTAGTTAGTATGATAGGCGTGAGCCACTGGCACCCAGCCCAATTTCTTTAAGAATAAGAAAGAATACAGAAACCACAATAGCAACTCTACACAGTCAACCACTGAGCCACAAATACCTTGTGAGAGGATGAGAATTCACTGCTGCACTTGTAGAATCAGACTATAATTCCTAAATTTCCTATGGACATACCATCCAGCACAGTCTCCTTGAATGGCCACTGCTACTTGGCAAGCTGAATTATCAGCTCATTTTAGGCATCTCCCATTTGCAAGGTAAGTTTGATGAGATCACTTGTGTCTGACTCTTATCTTTGCAATATCCATGAAGTTACATTGTCGATATATGTAGCAAATATTTATCAGAGTTCAGGAATGAACAACTACCAGATAGAGTCATTGAGAAAACATCAAGGTGAACAGACAATATCCCGTTAATAGTTTGCGAATGGAATTTCAAAACCAGCTTTCAGGCTTTGGGGTCAAGGTTTTTTTGTTGTTGTTGTTTGGTTGGTTGGTTTTTGATTTCTGGGTTTTCCCTCCCTAATTCTTGTAGTGAAGCTTCAAATTCTCCTTTTCTTCTATCTTTGGTTAACAAGACAGTGTTTGGGGCTTGAGGGGCAGGTGATTCATTGTGCTAATTAGTCTATGCTGCTCAGTGGGGACACCCTAAAGTCTCCACTGCCCTGCATCTGTTCCATCAGGGTATTTGTTTGTGAAACAATTCGACATTTTCAACCATCAGTCGGCAGCCTGGAACATTTGCGTGCCAGATGCAGTTTCTCTGAGCGTGGATTTCTGGGTTGTTGATTCCTGTCCCCTTCTGCAACCCTGGGCCACGTTCAGATTCTTAGGTGCCCACATTGGCTGTCCCTGACACACCTGCCTATCGCCTTTTCCTCGCAGTTACTAACAAACCCAGTTCTCTCTGAAGGGTATTGAGTCTGAAGGCTTGATCTAATGTGAAGCATCATTTATTTTCTTCTTGGGACCAATCTCGTTCAGATACATGCAGTCTCCTGCACTCTCTTTCTTAATAGCTTGAGCATAAATTGATTCCAAATTTCTTGGTTTATGAAAGTGATTTATGCGTTTTTGGATCAATAATTGTAGTATACCTTGGTGGGATACAGTGTGATGTTCGAGTGTTTTTTATACTGTGTATTAATGAACAGAAGATATTCCGGTTGTCTGTCATCTCAAACATTTATCATTTTGTGGTGAAGTGAATATATGCGTGGAAAATACTAGCTTGGGAGAAATTTCTCACATGCTATAGACATTATGTTTATTAAATAAGTTACATGGAATGGTTGCTCCATTCCAAGACATGGTCTCTTTTATTGTTTTTTGTTTGTTTGTTTTTTGCTTTTGGCACAAGGTAAAAAAAAATCTCATTCCTTCTGCCTCAGCCTCCTGGATTACAAGAGATTACAAGTATGCACTACACACACACACACACACACACACACACACACACACACACACACATACACACACACCTATATCATATATATATATATATATATCTATAGATAGATATATTGATATCTATTGATATATATATCATATATATCTATAGATATATTGATATCTATTGATATATATATACACATATATATAGATATATTGATATCTATATATCTATATCTATATCTATATCTATCTATCTATCTATCTATCTATCTATCTATCTATCTATCTATCTATCTATCTATATATATACATATATATACTGGCTACTATTTTTTCTGTCAGTCGTGGCGCCTGAACTCAAGGCTAATACTCTACCACTTGAGCCACAGCACCATTTCTGGCTTTTTCTGTTTATGTGGTGCTGAGGAATCGAACCCAAGGCCTCATGCATGCAAGGCAAGCACTCTACCACTGAGCCACCTTCCCAGCCCCATACTGGCTATTTTTTTAAAAAAAAAATTGTGCCAATTAGAGTAATTTTATTTAGAAATATAGAATTTAGACTTAAAATTTAGAAATAAAATTTCCTCAGATGTGTGATAGGGATAGAATGGTGATATCAAATGCATACACACACATACACACACATATATATATGTATGTGTGTGTACATATGTAAATATGTATATGTGTGTGTGTGTGTGTCTGTGTGTGTGTGTGTGTGTGTGTATTCTTGTACCTAGGAGTGGAAGAGGGAATGCCTGTAGAAACCATTAGGCTTAGAAATACTTTCCCACTATAAAATTCAATAGATAAGGAAAATGATCAGTTTGTCTCCCTGGCCCTGGAAGCTGTAGCCCTTTTACCCTGGCTCAGCTTTCGTGCTTTTCACGAAAAGCTTTGGGGAAGTTTAAGTTTCCATCTTATCTTTTGCATCCTTGAAACTTTCTTGACTTTTTTTCCCTGATAGCAGACAGTACAAGGATTTCAGATGATAACAAAAAATGTATCTTTTAATTAAAATCAAACCTGGGTAACCACCACACAGTATTGATAATACGTTGGAGAATTTGATTCTTTACCAGAGATCCACTCATTTCATTCTGGGTATGCCACCAAGAACCTGGATTTAAATGCTACCTATTTTATGACCATGACATATTAAAAAAATAGCATAGATTTTTCACATACATAGAGCCAACATTGGACAGATCGTGAAATAAAATGTTCTCTCACACTAAAAGTGAATCATCATTACTGCTTAATCTTTCTAGGAAAACAGAGTCACACGCAAACATTCGAATCTATAATAGGCATCTTTAAAGATGCCTGCCATCTGGCCTTCAACCCTGTTTAATTAGTCACTGCTGGGTGGTGGTTTCTCTTGTAAAAATTCTGTGCTCCATTAACCTTGGCTACTCACACGCTGACATTTCAAGACCCTTCTTTGCTTTTCTATGGTGGAGTGGACACGTTTCCATTTAATAGCAGTCCACCTCAGGGTTCATGAGCCAGACCCTTGTTATTTGGCAAAACCATTGAGCCCAGGTCTA
The DNA here is from genome assembly GCF_024711535.1 of Dipodomys merriami. NCBI lineage: Eukaryota > Metazoa > Chordata > Mammalia > Rodentia > Heteromyidae > Dipodomys > Dipodomys merriami. The sequence goes on along the minus strand of NW_027205826.1, from coordinate 8,158,548 downwards.
TAAATGGTGGCAGCCAGGAAAGGTTGCAGGCAGCTAAAAATGGCAAGAGAGCAGGAGTCATAGGACTCACCCCACCCTTCCTTTAGAGACTTCCAAACGGCATGGTGAGCAAGGTTTGGAAAGGGTAGCTGAGGGAACTAACACATAGAGATGAACCTGAATAAAATTTAGGAGTGGACTCACGCACTGAGTCCTATTCAGCTCTGGGAAGTGGCTCAAACACTGGCTGCTTAACAGTTTCTAAAGCTAAGTCATTTAAGACTAGTTCCCAATTTTTCCTTTAGTATTTAAGCAAGTGCTTCTGAACCTGGGAATAAGGACAGAAGGCTTTCTGTGTTTCAGGGAGCTTATGATGTTATTGGATTCCATATTACAATTCTTTTTCTTGCTGATTGTTTTCGAGGGGTAGACGTGAAAGGAAGAGAGTCACCACGGTGAGCCAATAGAAACTGTATTCTACAGTAATGTGATTTCATTTTAAAACTGATTTTTATTTATGTTTTAAATTTAAAAAAAATTAAAATTTAGCTATTTTTAAACTTGGTAATTGAGGTGGAAATGAGCATAAGACAGTAAGTCTTGCCTCCTGTGGTCCAAGGAGAATCTATATTTTGTAGATTGTCAGGATTCTCTCTGACCTTATGTGAATATAAAATGTGTTCTCTTCTAGTCAACTTCTAATATCTTATTTTTTTGTTGGTCATGGAGCTTGAACTCTGGGCCTGGGCGCTGTCCCTCAGCTCTTCAGCTCAAGGCTAGTGCTCTACCACTTGAGCCATAGCGCCACTTCCAGCTTTTTCTGTTTATATGGTGCTGAGCAATTGAACACAGGGCCTCATGCATATGAGACAACCACTTTCCAGCCCTAACTTCTAATATGTTATTTCTAACATGATTTCTATTTTACTGTATTTATTATTGTGCCTAATTATTAAAATAGATAGTTGTGTTGATGCCTGTGATCTCAGAATTGGGCAGTGGAGACAAGAGGATTGTGAATGCTAAACGAACTTGGTCTAAGCAAAAGACTATGTCTCTAAAAGTCAAATATGACTAAATAATAAAATAAAAATTTTTATATAACATTTAATCATCTATTTTTGTTAGTGATCTATTCCTTTCATAAACCTGTATCTCAGAATGCTGATGACATCAATGATGGTGAGATTTAAGCTTGAATGTTTGGCTTTGCTCACTGCATTCTGCAGACAGAATAGAGTCCAGAGAAAATTTCTGTTTAGCAATAATGGGTCTGATAAATCTATTAAAATATGCAAATGAAGTGGTATCACCCAGCAGTATCTATGTGAGTGATTGCTTCAATATGTCAACCTCTCTAGAGGTATTGCAATTATGATGACCAGGTAGAGTTCTAGAAAACATGTTGATCAACCAATCCATTCAGGAGCTCCAGCAATGTGGCAGACACATTTAGAATTGAAAAAAATGGCATGGGCATGCAGACTTAGTCTCTTTGAATTCTTTGAGCTAGAAGTTTATTTTCTTATAGTAATATGTAATATAATCTACAAGTGTGTTACTGAAGAGAAAGTTTCTCAAAGAATATTCAGGCGTTATTTTGGAGAGGGCATATTGGCCAGACTTGAGCATACCAGGGATATCTCGATGAGAGACATCAGAAAGTTAAGGATAGACCGCATTAGCATTGAATGACTTAAAGTTTAAACTCTGGGAAGTTGTCATCATACTCTAAGAATACTCTTTACAAATGTTTACTGTTTCCATGTTGGTGAGTTACAGAGGCTATGTAATATAGCTTAACTACCAGTGTCCTACATAGAAAACCATATCAAAGCCAGGTAGTTTATGTTAGTAAAAACAAAATTAAAGCATTATCTAAGTAAGAGTAGATGGTAAATTAGGCTGGGTTTACCTGGCTAAGTTCATCTAGTTGATTCTTGGGTGATAGATGAAAACATTCAAATATCACATAGACAGTTGTGAATAGGAATAATTCTAATAGCTATGTTTCCTGGCCTTTAACAGGCTAACTGGAGATATAGGAAATGTTGAGAAATCCAATATTATCTTTGTGGCCTGGCTCAGAGCTGCTACACCTTTACTTCCAAATATTTGCCTGACTGAAACTGACTGAGACACATTTATTGGCAAAGTAGGAGGCAGTCCCTCTGTAAACTCCACCCACTTAGAGAAAAGAATTACAAAAGTGATCAAAGTGTGGAGGCAACAGGAACTGGAGGATGGTAGCTGTTGGGAATAAATGACTTACATGTATTTATGTCTTAACCAGGAATATTTTAATTGGAAATTTTTAGTTTCCTTCAACTACGAGTTATTAGAATGTCAAATTGTATGTGCATGCACACACACATAAAACACCCAATATATAGAATTACCTCTATACAGAATTAAGTTGAATATAGAATTATTAAGAAGGGATCTGCAGAATTGACTTAAGTCTATCCTTAGAGAGCAGGAATGGTGGCATTTTCTTCAGTCAGTGTAGGATCCATTGCCTTATACACAAAAATGGCAGCTTTGGAGTCGTCAAAAAATGACATGGTCTCATATCTAAGAAGAATTGGGAATGTATGAAAGTTTTCTGTTTGGGTAACGTTACTGTCTTCTGTGTATTTCAAATTCCTCTTAGTATTAGTTAATTTTAGTAGCATGATTTTTGTACTGAAGCTGATCTACTTTCTCACCATAGAGCCCAATATTTTTAGTGATAGAGATCCAATCTGAAAACTTGGAACATTCGGCATGATTTAAGTGTATTTCTAAGGATTTCCTACTGAACCTACTGCTCTACCTTAGGAAAATACAATTAAGATATGTGGAGTGTACTGATTATAAACAATTCAACCATTCTTAGGAGACTTAACCTCTCTTTAAATAATTTTAGGTAAGAGCAAAATTTCCTCAGAGCAACCTCTAAACATTTTTTTTAATTAAGCACTTTACACAACAGATGAAAATAAATAAATTATCTTTGAAAGCAGATAAGTAACTGCATCTATTTTCCCAGGGCAAAGGGACTTTCTGAAACCTGGAATTTTCAGTGTTAAACCTTGGAATGTCTCTGAAAAACTGTGATTAGTAGGTAAGTCTATTTACAAGTGTGTGTATATGTGTATGTGTGTATGTGCATGTATATTTAGAAGGATAGTTAATCATCTAGCACTATTTTAACATTAATTAAACAAAGTAGATTTTGTTGAGTCTTAAACCACTCTATATATGTTTTATAGGTCTCTAGCATTTTACATGGAAAGGTCTAAATTATTCTATATTACTTTCCTGCTCATTGATTAGGCTAAAAGAAATCAAATGGAGTCTTTTGCGCTTTCAAAATTTTGATAAAAGGAATAAAAAATCCTTTCAGATAGCATAGCATGAATAGCAGAAAAAGATAATATTTTTTTAATAATTAAGGAAGCAACCTAACCCATACTTATTTCTGTTTTCCTTTGGAGGACAAGGTAGTAGAACAAATAATTTCTCAGATCGTTCTAGCAATGATGCTCTGTAAGGTCTTGCTTATAATAATAAAACATGTTCTCCATTCGGAGAGAAGTGCATTTCTGGATATAGGCTATTAAAGGGTTAAAAAGTTCTGCAGCATGTTGCTCCCATTTTAACAGGACATTTAAACCAACTAAGTATACTAACTACTGTTTTTGTTTATTTTCTTTCTAGTCTAGGGATTTTTTTTTTAACTTTTTAATCTGCCAGAAGGGACCTTCAAGATTTGAGTCTTAACATTGTTCCTCAGACTTGAATTTACTTTTTAATTAGGGTTAAAACAAAAATAAATGTTCGCTTTCTGGAATGATGTTAAGTTTGGAAGGCCAAAAAGAAACTTCCTCCTCTGAAAAGATTTAACGGTAATCTATGCTGTAAAAGAGCATTTTGAAAAATATAAAACAAAGAGCTTTCAAAGTGGTCAAGAACTAATGTAAAGTGATATATTTCAGACCCGAGAGGTGGTGTAACTTACCCCTGTCACTGCTGCCTGTTTATTGTGTTTGTCTGGTTGGCCTGGCAACCAGCTCATACCATTTCACTCATTTTATAATGTTCCTGTAAATGTTAGGTAGGCCTGGATTTATTATATACTGTCAACACCTAAAATGGAACCCACTGCTTAACATAGTTTATTTGGCTGGGTGCCTCTGCCTCCTTAAAAAAAAAAAATTGTGTGTGTGTGTGCGTGCGTCTGTGTGTGTATGTGTGTGTGCGCATGCTAAAGAAAAAAAAATTCCTGTAGTACCTCCAAAAGAAATGTAGCCTAGACAAATTTGAAGTTGGGTGGCTTGGGCTATGTCAAAGGAATATTTGAGATCCGGAGCTGTTGGGTGGCTGGGAAGGAACATGTGACTCACAGTTATTTGTCGCTTGGGTTTGGAGTGGCACAGAGAACCAAGAACCAACCATATTTATGACCAAATTTCTCATCCCCCAAAGAAACCAGATTGCAATCACTGTTGTCCAGGAAGGCTTTCTGCCACCAAGGGATGAATCATCAGACGGTTAGAAATTGGATGGATTTCATTCCTACTTATTAACATGTTGGTTTCATTGCTCTACATTATGACCAAGCAAACTTGATGGCAATCCTGAGACCTAGTTTGGGAGAAGTACATGCTGGGTACCTTATATGGGTTATTGAGACAGAGCATTAGGGTAAAATAGGTTCAGAGTGCCAAAATGGCTTAGACATACATATTAGAGAGGAATGTGATACTCTGGTTTTGACTCTTGGTCAGCCTCCCAGTGGCCTTATTCAGCCAATATAGGAAGGGGGTGGGGTTGGACTTTTGTTGATAGCTCCATTCACTATAACTAAACAAGGCCTTAAATCCTATCATCTCTGGTCTACTTGGGATCAAGAAGGTCATCCTGTCTACTCCCTTGCCACTGTGTATTTTAAACAGGGTGTTTGAGTATGTAGGTTTAGATCCAAAGGTTTGTAGAATGGTGATACCCCCTGGTTAGGCTCTACTTCAATATACTTCCAACTTTTTTTTCCTGGTTGTTCATTTTATCATCATTCAAAGGCTACACAAATGGAAAAGATTCCAATAGGAAAGTTACTGTATTCATTCAGACAGTTTGAAGCAAAAGTGGCTCAAGTGTAGACTCTTCACTAGATGAACTGCTATTGAAAGCATGACTCAGTCATTAGAGATTATAAATCTGTTTTAGAGGACTATTTCTGATCAGACCATATTACTGGATCAAACTGGATTTGACTTTCCTCCTCAGAGGTCATGTAAGTGTTTTATGTGTTACATAGTCATGAGCTCTCTCTTCTTACTTTTATCATATAATGCATAAAATGAGAGCTTCTGAGATGATTCAAATCATTGTGATGCACATTGTTTTATCATGACCATTGGTCATGTATCTACAAGTGTGAATGTCTGACTATTGCTTCCATGCATATGTCTCATGCTCCAGTGTGCTAGCTACCTGTTGAATATATAAAATAGTGAATGAGTGAATGAATGTGTGTATTTACCATTGAAGGAATGAATCCATCGCTCTATATTTCCAAGATGTATCAGTTCCTAAGTGGGTAAAGTATCATTTTCTAAAATGTAAATTTCCAAATAAATTGGTCATAGTTCAAGCACATGCAATTTTATTATGGAATTCAAGTGCTTTCTTTTTCTCTGGCCACATTGGACCCTGTTGATTCTCTTAAATATGTGTTCCATTATGTCCCCTGTGGGGCTCGACCTCTTGTCCTTACTCTAGTTGTAGTTGCTCCTGGGGGAAATCTTCTTCCTTTGTATTATATCATGCCATCATTGCAAGGAAAACTACCCTAAGCATCATTTGTTACAATATGCCTCCCTCAATCTTGTACATCACCCACAGCATATATTGTTCATCTTCCTGCTTCCTTTGTTCACTGTCACATTGCTGTTTTGCTCTCACATCTAATTTTCTTTCATTGACCTATCTCCATAGCTAGAACACTATCTAGTATTCAAGAGAGACTTATAAATATTTATTGAATAGAAAAGGTTGTTTAAATTTAAGTGCTATGTACATTGACTGGTCCAATCGAGTAGTGACAGAAAACAACGTTATGTCAAGAGAAGGAATATCTAGATCTTGATGTCTGTTTACCAGCAGTTTAATTGCGAGTAAATTACTTAAAACACTCTCCTCCTCATTTTTCTAAACTATAGCATGTTGTAACAATCCTTCTGCTTAGAAATCCTGTAAGCATTAAATTATGAGACTGAATATCAACCACTCACTTTCATGTTTTGGGAGCAGGAGACAATATAACAAATGCTATTTCTTTTTGAGGCAACATACAATAAAACTACATATAATTCCTTTAAAATTAGCATGGCTGGAAGGAGACATAGTACATAAATTAACTTTAAAAATCTAAACTGGAAATACGAAGCAATCTTTCTATAACCACAGAGACACCAGAATGGGGTTATTATTATTATCATGAATTATGACTTCAATGATTTTCAGCCAATAGGCTTATATCTTCAACTTGGAGCAATCATAACTTTTTAATGATCTCTATTGTTATTCATTTCTCAATCTGTACATTTGGTGTTCCTCTAAAAGCCACAGATCATAAACATCATTTGAAATACCTGGTGAGTGCAAATCTCTAAAATTAAGTAAACAGACAAGTTACAAGTCTCTCTCTTGCTCCCTAACGGACATGCAATTCCTCTATGTACATTTTAATGACATTTGCATGTTGGTTGGAATATTTCCCTCTTGTCTGAAGGTTCTTAGGATGCCCTCAAAAAAATCCGCTTACTCTGAGGATCTTGTAACCTCCTATTTCCTAGTCCATTATATCCTGGCTCTTGGTGGCTCCTTCCATAAACATGATAAAGAGGTTTTTGGCAACTCTGCAATAATGACCAGCTACATAAATGAGATCAGATCTTAATTCACAGTGACAAACAGAGTAAATATATGGGTAGTTTGTTTAGGCTTTATTTTGAAATAACTAGGTAGCCTGTGAAAACAAACCTAACAGACTCATAAACCTACGGTGTCTACATAATTAATGTGGACTTTGTTTTTATGTTGCCTATTACAGACTATAAACAGTAACAGTGGAGTCTATCTTTTATTCTGTAGGTTGTAAAATGTTCTGTCTGGGACAACATACCAATTTAACACACTTTTGTAATGCTATTGCATTTGTTGTATATTTAAGTAAAAGAAATAATCGGAAAACGTCAAGTGCTGATAAACACATCAACATTTAGAACACACTCGAAATTCAAGAAAACAGAGAGGAGTCCTGTTTGTGACACATGCGTTGTTCTTTTGCAGGGGATGTGCTGGCAATCACATTTGCGTAGCTTGGACCGCTCTTCCAACCCTCCATCTACAGGATTCCTGAGGGACCAGAGGCAGCACTGGAGTTCTGACTGCCCTTCTTAATTTCTTCACAATTTGCTCACTGGTTTTGGGTAATTGGAACAATTTCCTTGCAGAAACCTGTGAGACATCAAATGTTAATTGACTTTGTCTTGCTTAATCAGCCCCTCCAGAAACAGACCTCCTTTTCCTGACTGCTACTTAAGCTGCACGCTGGCATCCTGTGATACTGTGGAAAGAAAACACACAGGCAGTTGCCTTGGTATCCACTGGCCAAATCTGATTATGATTCTGACTCTGAATGGAGAGATTCCAGGCATTAGCAGAGGGGCCTAGGGAAAATACTCCGAAATGTGAAATGACATTAAAAAGTGATTCTATGATTTATGGACAAGGCAATCAATAGGGAGAAACATGTGTACGATCAGGGTTCAAAGCTCACTATTGTAGTTCTTCCATTGTGATCTGAAACAATTCAGGTGTACCACGTGGCTCACTTTATTGGCATGATCTATCTGTCTGGCTCCCTACATAATTCTGGGTACCACCATTCAACATTCTGGATGCAATTAAGGTACCTTTTCATTTGACTTTAATCTCCCCCACTTTTGCTTTCCCAGTTTTCCTCCCGAATCCCTGGGAGGTAAGAGCGTCTAGATATCCTAGGATCTAGCAGATCAGTAGTTTCCTTTTTAAATTAGCTGTGTAGTTACTCTTGTTTTCTCATACATGTGATTCTATAGACTCAAGGGTTTTAGTGTGAGTTATAAAAAGGAGGGGCAACATATGGCATGCTTCAAAGGACAGTGGTTTACCTAAGATAAATAGATGATTTTCTACTTACAAGCCATTGTTCATTCCATGGTTTACCTCGTGTATTTTTCAGGTCTTTCTCCCAAGAGACATTATCTATGCTGTCATTTAGTGAGGCTTAGTCACTTAAAGAAACAAGGGTCTAGCCAGCCGCATTGTGGGTACCTTTAATCCATATTGCATAATGAAGTATGTCTGTAAATTTCATAATACCAACAATCATTACATTCCTAGATTAAATCCAATTTGATCACAGGAGAATATATTTTATGTAATGTAAGAAAGAACCTTTTTGGTATTTTAGCTTTTAATTCTTGCATCCAAATTTAGAGCAAACAAAAAAAAGTTCCCTTTCTTCCTTCTTCTCCTCCTTCCTTCCTTCCAACTCAACCCATTCCCCTCCCTTCTTGCTTGTCTTACTTTTCTAGAACAGATTTAGTCCCAAAATTAAACTGGCTTCATAAAATGAGAAATAGAAGCTTTATTCCCTGGAAATTCTAAGCGAGATTAGAATAATCTTGTACTTAAAATTTTAGAAAATAAAACGTTCATAAAATTCTACTTCTCTGACATTTTATTTTTGAGAATATTTTAACATATGCCTTGATTTATATTTTGTTGTTTGTCTGACTGGTAATGGCATTTAAACTCGGAACCTTGTGTTTGCTTGGCTGACTAGCTTGACCCATTACCAGTGGAGCCATGTCTCCAGCTCTACTTTTTGCTGGTTATTTTTGAGATAGAGTCTAGTGGACTTTTCTATATGATTTGGATTTGGAATGCTTTTCTTTGAAGCTCATCCTCCTATAAAGCTAGAAATATTGGTGTTAGCCACTGACCCAGATAAACCTTGCATTTTTTAACTTTAAGACTCCTAAGGATATTTTCCTTAAATATTAATATCTACAGAAGCATCTATTTAATTCTCAAATATATTGATTAAAATGTACTGTATGCTATAGCTATTTGTAATTATTTTTTGATTGATCTTGAGGGAAGTTTATTACAAAATAATACAGCAAACTCATAAGGACCCAATGATATTCTACAATTCGTGTCTTATCTATTTCCTGTATGCTGTTACTATCCAGTAAAATCATTTTGTTTGACTGGTGGTAATATATATTCATTATTTTAACTACTTGTTTTTCATATCTTAAATTTCCTCCTGGAAATATTTTCTTGTCTTTGAAATATATTTTTAATTCAGCTGATTACTGGGAAGTTTGTTTTTGTATCTGATATTATTTTGTGTTTAAAAAGATGGCTTCACTTCATTAGTCCCCAATTCTAGTCTGGATTATCTTTTCAGGCTCTCCAGTCTGAAGATCCTGCTAACTTCTCTTATCTTGTTATGTCTTAAAAAAAATTTCTATGCTTAATTCTCTGTGTGTGTGTGTGTGTGTGTGTGTGTGTGTGTGTGTGTGTGTGTGTGTGTGTGTGTGTGTGTGTGTGTGTGTGTGTGTGTGTGTGTGTGTGTGTGTGTGTGTGTGTGTGTGTGTGCGCTAGTCATGGGGCTTGAGTTCTGGACCTGGGTAGTGTCCATGAGCTTTTTTGATGAAGGCTGATGTTCTACCACTTGAGCCACAGCTCCACCTCTGGCTTTTTTTGCTATCTTATGGGAGATAAGAGACTCATAGACTTTCCTGCCCAGTCTGACTGGCTTCAAACTACGATCCTCAGATCTCAGCTGTCAGTGTAGCTAGGATTACAGATGTAAGCCATTGGCACCCAGATCTATCGGCTTATTTCTTATTACTTCATCTGTGTAATGTGTGTGCTTGTTGTGCTACAAACTGATAAGATAAACATTTGTTCACTAGCAATGCTCAGTTATGCCTTAGGATGTGTTCTCGTTTCCATCTCTACTCAGAAGTACTATACATACATGTAAATATAGTACAAATAAAAATAACAAATGAAAGCTCAAACCATGTGAAACATAACTGGAATTCCCTATTTAATTTTATATAATATACATAATTATTCAATATTTTTAGCACAGTGTATGTATATATACATATATTCATATATATATATCAAATGGTTTGACTGTATCACATTTATTTAAACACATAAATAATTGAAATCATAAATAGCCCTTAAATATCTGGTTCTGTATGAATATAATTATTTGGGGGGTTTGGAGTCTAACATTATGCACCAAAGAATTTTTTTTAAAAAATTATCCCCCTCACATAATGCTCTATGAACAGGCTATTAAAACACTTTTGACCTACTGCCAAGTTTTGCACTACAGGGGTCAGAGATTGTGAATGAGGATTTGTGAGCTGGGTACATGGCTAAATCCAACCTTACCACTTGGGCTGCTTATCCATGACATTCTGCGGCTGTTTACCCAGCATAGTAACCAGCTGTGGGATAGACAAGTAAAGAAAGGCATGGAGATTTGGAGAGAGTTCAGAGAATCAAAGTAATGATTAAAGGCTGAGAAAATCAGACCTTTGAGAAAAGATAAAAGGGCCTGGGTTCATACAGCCTGAAGAATAAGTAACTGAGGAATTACTTAATAATATTTTTCAAGTTGATGGGGAACTCTTAGTTTCGAATAGTGACCAAAGGTCCTCTGACTCACAAAGCACAGCCACAGAACGTAACTGTTGTGATTGGGACATAGTATAATGATCTTTGTCTACTGGGAACCATTGGTTCGTGTTTTTATTAAACCGGAGCTGGCTCAGAGACCACCTTTCTCCAGCTGTCTGAGCCAGCACCATCCCAAATCCCAGGTAGAATTAATTTGTTTTCCCTATTTTCTTTTAGAGTAGTAGTTTTTCATATTGAAATTTTTCAATGAACATTTTAGTACAAGGCATCCTATAATTTATTATCCGTGCCTGGTAATTTTTGCTAATTCGGGTGAAATGGATTTGGAGTTAACTCTGTGTTACAATGATTATGCTCTATATATCATGGGAAATGACAAATCCAGTGTTGGAGCTAGATCTGTACATATTCTTCATTAAAGCAATGGTGTGGAACTCATTCTTTTGTTGTGTTGCTTTGTTTGTAGACTAGACACAGGGTGTACCTTCAAACATGGTAGCCAAGTATCCTACCACATTGGCCATTTTCCAGTCCTTTAGATCTTATTTCATTTTGCAGATAGGATCTCACTAACTTAGCTCAAGCACAAGCTCAAGCTCAACTAAGTTCTTGAAGAATAAAAATGGTTCTTAAAAGGAACAAAATTTAGCTGGGGCCAGATGCTAGTGGCTCATGCCTGTAATTCTAGCTACTCAAGAAGCTGAGATCTGAGGATCACTGTTCAAAGCCAGCCTGGGCAGGAACATCTGTGAAACTCTTATCTCCAATTAACCCCCAGAAAACTGCAAGTGGCTCAAGTGGTAGAGCATTTGCCTTGAGCTAAAGAGCAGAGGGACAATGCCCAGGTCCAGAGTTCAAGCCCCATGACCAACAACAGCAACAAAAAACTTTAGCAGGTACAAGTTAATGGAGGGAGATTAGTTTCCTCAGAGCGAAGAGAATGAAAAGAGCGATTGCTCTGTTGATGTTTGTGTACCCTGGGATGCAATAAAATATCAGAATAGGATCAAGAGAAAGGATGCCAACCTAAAGAGTTTCAACAATATGCTATTCAAGAAACTTTCCCAAAGCATATAATTTACAATATTCAATCTGAGAGATGTTAATGATTTTCACATGTGTCTAGTTTTACATGTAAATGATCTGAGCATGATTCCATATTCAATTAATTTAAAGAAATAAGTCTGTTCAATAAAAGGAACCAGACTTTTATTTTTATATTGAGATTTCCTCTAGTTAGTGATGTGCAGAAGAGCACTCTGACTTTCTTGAAGAGGTCACAGGAGACTTCCACTCGCAACGGTATTGATTCTCACAACTCTTTTGGTTGCTGAGCCCACCACCAGTGTGCGCCACCCTGAAAAATGCAAGGGAGAGACACTACAAATGAATAATAATGTTTTTAAGAAGTCTGATCTGACCAGGTGCTGGTGGCTTACACTTGTAATCCTAGCTACTCGGGAAGCTGAGATCAGAGGATCACAGTTTCAAACCAGCTGGGGCAAGAAAGTCTGTGAGACTCTTATCTCCAATTAATCACAGAAAAAAAAAAACAGAAGTGGTTCTGTGGCTCAAAGAGTAGGACACTAGCCTTGAGCAAAAAGGAGCTCAGGAGCATTGCCCAAGCCCAGAGTTCAAGCCTCAGGACCAGTAGGGGAAAAAAAAAGAAAGAAAAAAAATCTGATCTGGTGAGAATCCAAAGGGTCACTTGGATGGAAAAAGTGGCCTATTACTAGAATATTGCAACTGAAAAGCCATGAAGTAATATAGGTGTGAATTATGGTCTTGCAACAGGACATATTAGATAGGCTTGGATGGGCAAGAGACATAAAAGAGTTGAACAGATTTGGTAAGTGATTGGGTTCAGGGGTGGGAAGCCGGAAAATGAAAATTTGCTCTGAAATTTCAAGCCTGGGTGGCTGCAGGAATGGTGGCACCCCTGACAGAAAGAGGGAATCCAGCCAGAGAACACATTTAGTTCTGTGTGTGATGTGATAGCAGGGAATTAAATACAACATTTCCCAGACTCACATGGCCATGAAAGATCTCACAGGACCTAGTTCTTGCTTCTCTAGGGTAAGCCTGCAGTTAGCTCAACCCAAGTAATCACCGACCTTTTCACACCATGCTCAAGGAAGACAGAAAGGGAGGGAGGAAAGAGAGAAAGAAAGAGAGGAGGAGGAGGAGAGGGAGAGGAAGAGGGAGTTAGTTGGCTCACCTTAACTGATCATCAACCTTTTCACAATATTTTCTAGGAAAATGGAGAGAGAGAGAGAGAGAGAGACAGAGAGACAGAGAGACAGAGAGACAGAGAGACAGAGAGACAGAGAGACAGAGAGACAGAGAGAGACAGAGACAGAGAGACAGAGAGACAGAGACAGAGACAGAGACAGAGAGACAGAGAGACAGAGAGACAGAGAGACAGAGAGACAGAGAGGAGGGGGGGTAAAATGTCCTAGGTAAGATTTTGCCATCCCTTCTACACTAACATAAATTTCTCTTCCCAATCAGATAAGATCTTTACTCTCTAATTAGATAAGATTATTTCTCTTCTACATATGACAATTTCTACATAATTCAGCACAGAGAAAGAGTTCTTTGTTGTTACATACAAATTCTGTATTGAAATAAGAGGTAGTTCTAATTGTTTCTATCTTCTTTCCTCTTCTGGAATGACAGAATTTCTTAGTCTTCTAATGGGTCAACATTTTGTAGCTGTTATTCAAAACTGAGCCATGTGTAAGAAACACTTATTGGATAACAGACTAAAGCCATAAAGAAATGGAAACCTGTTGGGAAATCACATTGATAGACTAAGAACTATAAATTCATAAGAGCAAAAATGGTGCCATTTGTGTTTGTTAATCTTGAAACAGGACTAAAAGTTTATGAACCTTGAATAACAAGAATTTTAATATAATAAGTCTATATAATAATTCTAATAATAATAACAAAAAATCTAATATTTATAGCACTTTATCTTGATATGATCTGGGCTCACATAGCAATCAGACAGGTTTCAAAATTTATTATGTGTTCAAATCATTTAAGGAATATTCTAAATATGGTAGAATATTAGTCACAAGAAATAACAATATTAGTAAGCAGGTATCCTAAGTTTTGTTTATATGGTTTTACTGTCTTAATGGATGACTTCAAGTAATACCTGTGCTGAATAGGTTAAACCTTATTAGAACTTATGAAACTAAAATCAATCACTTTCTTGATATTGTTAAGTAGAGCCCCTTAGAGAAAATGAAGAAGATCCACTCTGATTTTCAATTGGACTCTTCAGTGTTTAGGAGTTTGAAATAAATCATTATAAGATATATATGTCATTGGGAGCAGTGTGAAGAAATTTATAAGATGTCTTCTTAGTTTTCATGATCTTAGATGTATGATGCACACTCACTAGCTTAGGTTGACATTGATAATAGTCCATCTAGAACTTTGACTCCATCTTGGCTTTCTTTTCCTTTCTATCTCTCTGTTACAGAAATAATGTACCAGCCCCTAAAACCCAGAACCATATCCTCGAAAGAGCCTATCTGGGTGGTGGGAGGAATGCTCGTATCTGTGGGAAGCCAGAGGCATAGGTTCATGAGAAAAGTTCCTACCTCCACTTCCTACTTGTCTCCATGATGACTGGGTGGTCCACATGCTTACCTCAGCTTGATATACTTACTGGCATTCAGGAATTTCCATCTTTGGGATCCCTTTAGGGTTCTAAATTCTATTTGTTGTTGTTATTTGTTTGAGTTTCCCCCCAGTACTGGGATTGAAATCAGGGTCTGCAGTATGCACTGTCTTCTATCTCTTAAATTGCATTTCCAGTTCTTTTGTGCTTTTTCCTCCAATTTGTTTTGCTGGTTAGAGTCTCACTATTTCATCTGAGCTGATTTTGAACTGGAATCCTCTGACCTCTGCCTCCCGAGCTGATGGGATTATGGGCCTGTGCCACCACACACAGCTCTGAATTCTTGACTGATGTCCATCCACCACTTTTCTGTGAAGCTAAACATGGGCTCATTCCCTTTCACTAACTCAAGCAGGTTGCTTGGCTAAGAACGTTCATGTACCTGATTGCCTGTTCTTTCTCACACCATAGCCACTTAGCTAGCCCATGTTCCTTGGTCCGGTTATGTTACTGAAGATGCATTATAAATCCACTAATTGTAAAAAATGACCATGTTCAAACTCAACTTACTGAGCCTGAAGATGTATATCCTATTTCTTCCCCAATTGAAGGAGGAGAGGCCTCTGAAAGGCTGAGGGTACAAACCTCACACATTGTGCTGTGAGCTTCAGAAATGATGACTACTGATAGTAGAGAGGGCTCATGTGGGAAAATGCCTTCAGATCTTGGCCCTTAGCAGTGTTTAGATTTATAACTTTGGTTTCAGCGCTCGATTCTCTAATCGAGTATTCCTCTATATCCCAGTTACCAGGCTAAAGACATTCTAGAGAATTGCAAAATGATCAAAGGCAGAATAAAAACACTGCAGAAGCTCTAAGGGGGCACATGATTATCAAGGCTCTATCCAGTACTTTGCCACTGTAGAGGGCAAATGAGAAGTGGATCCAGGAAGGGCTGCTCTGAAATGTGTAGACGGGACAAATGACAGAACAATTCCTTTGAAAGCTCATTAGATGAAAACCATGCCTTCTTTCCAATCACAGATGGATTTATAAATTCAGTAATTTCTCTGCAGTATGAAAGACACATGTAAATGCTGCAAATGGGTACACACACACACACACACACACACACACACACACACACACACACACACATTCTGTGAAAGAAATAAGCACACTATTGCTACCTAAATTTACTCAGAAGAAGCCAAGCCAGTGACACAGAAAAATACAACTCCATTAAACTCAAGTGCAAAGCCAAATTCACTGACAATGGTATGAACTAACACAACTGTGATTTTTTTCATCACTGCTAGACATTATCATCTCTCCTCCTCATTTTTTCTCCCTGTGCCTGTAGTTTAATTGAGGCACTTTTCTTTCTACATATAAAAAACTATTTATTGTGGTGGAGCGGCCGTGTACAACATAGCTGATTTATCGTGAGGAGCCAATGGCACCTCTGCAATTCTAAGGCCAGTCTTTGTAGAACCTCATTCCTGTATCTAGAAGCAAGCAAAAGCAGAGAAGCTACTGACTGAGTCTAGAACGGGGTGATTGAATGGAGACCTTTCCCAGGGGTAGTGGCAGAGAGAGTGGCAAGAAACAATGGGAAAAAAAGAGAAAAGAGTGCTTAGCTCCTGACAGACAGTTAAAAATATAGGGATGATGTTTAGGAGGTAAAACATTGTGTGGGAGAGTTCGTAGTTTTTCTCCTTTCTTCTCTCTCTCCATTCATATTGTTTAGAGAAATAATATTAAGATTTAATGGTACAGATGTTGCCATTTTCATGGTTATTGCTTGTCAAATAGTATTGATTTTGCAAAGTTTTATTCAAAAGAAAAATATTTAAAAATCACACAACAGACAAAACTGAGCCTGAATTTCTGGAGTTTTATATTAATTTGTATATGGGTGTGTGTGTGGAGGTTAAGATGTTGAAGTAATGCCACAGATTAAGACGCATTATACCCACACACTGCTTCATTAAAAAGTGAAAAAAAAAATGTTAGGCGCTGGTGGCTCATACCTATAATCCTAATTACTCAGGAGGCTGAGATGTGAGGATCCCAGCCTGGGCAGGAAATTCTGTGAGACTCTTATCTCCAACAAACTACTCAGAAAAGCTGGAAGTGGTGCTGTGGCTCAAGTGGTAGAGCGTTAGCCTTGAGCTTGCAAAGGCTGAGGGACAGCGCCCAGGCCCTGAGTTCAAGCCCCAGGACTGGCAAAAATAAATAAATGGCCAACATATATATATATATATATATATATATATATATATATAGCCTAAAATTAAGATAAATAAGGGGAGGGTGGGTTGGGAGGGGAGGTAAGAATGTTGAATGGGGTGACTTTGATCAAGACACACTGCATTCAAACTGCTTTTGGCAACTCTTTTGTACAACTAAAGATACTAAAAATATTCAAAAAAATGTGTACACTTGTGTTTTCACGTATCAAGGGCTTTGCTGTTTTCATGTTGACTAGTGAGCAAACCATTGACTGTCACGAATTACTGGAAAATAGTACAAAGAACTTATATATATATATATATATATATTTCATTTTTAATTTGACAATCTTTATTTTTGACAAATTTTTAGCTTGACAAATATTTATTCATAGGAATGCTAATAATATTAGTCTGTTAAATATCATAGATAAATTAATTGCAAAATAAATGAAAACTGTTCTCTCAGCTCTAGAGGCTGAGGAGGTCAAAATCAAGGTGCTAGCAGATTCCATCTCTGATAAGAGCTTTCTTTCTGGCTTGCAAAAGGCTGTGTTCTCACTGTTACATAAATGCCTGTGCAGAGAGCTCTGTGACTCTTCTAATAAGGGTTTCATTGCTACTGGATTATTGTATTATGCTTATGACTTGATTTAACCTTTTTCTTTTCTTTTCTTTTCTTTTATTGTGAAAATACTGTACAGAGGGGTTAAAATTACATGGGCAAGGTAATGAGTGTATTACCTTATAATAAGTTCTATAGATCTTATAGAACTTATAGAACTAATATATTTTAAAAATTAAATGCTATTTCTCCATTAGCTCACATTATTATTTAACAGGTGATTTATCTTTAAAATGCATTTTTTAAAATTTCATTATTTCTCTATCCTCAGCATTGGCAAGTGACAATCTAACAGTATTTTATCTTTTTTTTTTTTTTTTTTTTGACGGTTGTGGGGCTTGAATTCTGAGCCTGGGCACTGTCCCTCAGCTCTTCAGCTCAAAGCTAGTGCTCTACCGCTTGAGCCACAGCACCACTTCCTGTTTTCTGAGTAGTTAATTGGAGATAAGAATCCCATGGCCTTTCTTGCCTTGGCTGGTTTTGAACTGCGATCCTCAGATCTCAGCCTCCTAAATAGCTAGGATTATAGGCATGAGCCTGTAACCAGTGCCTGACTATCCTGTCTCTTCCTATACCCTGTATCTCAGATTGATTTACAGGTAAAGTTCCTGTGTGTGTGTGTGTGTGTGTGTGTGTGTGTGTGTGTGTGTGTGTGTGTGTGTGTGTGTGTGTGTGTGTGTGTGTGTGTATATATATATATATATATATATATATATATATATATATATATATATATATATATAAAACAGCAGAGATTCAGCACAACTTTGGGCAAAAGAAAGGGGGGGTGCATTTTGTGCTGATAAGAAATTCTGCACTTAACATAATCAGTTTAAACTTCACCATATTCTCAATTAAATAGTGGAACTCTATAAAATATTTTTGTTGAAGGTTCATAATAAGTCTATTAAACACATCACTGAATGCAATTCTCCATTCTGTAGCCCAGGGATTAAATTAATAGGAAGAAAAGATTTTCTAAATCATATAAAGCAGTCCCTTTATAATATTAAAATAACTAGACTTGTTGTATCTGCTCTTCCAACATAGATCTTTAAATTGTTATTATTGCTGATGTCTGAAAACTGTTTAACCAATCTGTCATTGAGACTTGATTTTAGTTGATATGCATCCTGGTGGCCTTGTTTTGATATTCATAAATATTACAGCTAGATTCTCAATGGACATCCTAAATGTGCATAGAACTCAACAGCTAAAATTTAATATTCTCTATAAAATAAAAGAAGTGGCAGGAGACTGAAACATTGGTAGGGTTAGAATCCATTTAGGGAATTATCTCAGGTTATATATCACTCTGTGTACCTTTCATTTTCTGGGTGCAAATTAATTTAATGCACAATGTTATTAGATTAATCAAGTCCCTTTGGAAGAAAGGGTTTTGCCAAAAGATTTTTATTTAACTCACCCTGAATCTCTGCAGTAGAGCTTGGTCTTGAAGAGAAGATATGGGAAAGAATAAGAGATCAAGCCAGGAAGGCTTCCGTGTATTGTAACCAAACAAATCTTGATCCAACCTTTGCCCTTGGAAAGACAGAAATGGTTCTGAAATGTTACGGTCTCCTGAGTTAAAAATAATGATTCACCACTTTGTTTGTCTTCTGAGCTCCTGGGTTGCATTTCATTTCACTTCTGTGTATCAGTTGAAGTGTACTCCGGTACTCCTTAATTATAGCATTCAGTTTTTGTTAAAACTGAGATCCCAGAAAACATCTACACATCTGGATAAATATTGATTTATGGGTGTTGTTTATCTGCTATACCCTGTTGGTCCTGAGAAAGCACATTTTGAAGAAAAATTGCATTTCCAGCAAACATCCCTCAATGAAGGACCTAAAAATTACCTAAGTTCAAATCCCAACTATTCCACTCAAACAAGTGATTCAGCCTCTCTGCCTCAGTTTCCTTGTTTGGATAAGGAGAACAGTATAAATACCTAAGCTCTTGGGTGTTAAGAGGATGAAACAACTTTCAAATCACAATAAAATTAATTTACAATACCTCTAACATACAGAAAAATTATCCTTATATTTTACTGTTATACCTTTTTATAGTATTTTTAAAACCATATTGTTTTCTTCAACTAGTTGTAGAAAGGGATTGCTTTAGGTCTTCGAGATAGATTCACAGTGTATAGCCCAATCCTTAAACTCATGATGCTCTGGACTTCTGAGTGTTATGACTATAGGTGTACACTACCAGACCTGGTTTGTTCACAGGCTTAAAATGCATTTTATATGTATATTTATGCTTTAGGTTGCCTTAAGTTTATTTTGCATGCAGATTAGCTTATCTAAATTATTTTTGCAACTAGCAAAGATGTTTTCAGATAACAAACACTAATCTACTAGAACAATACGAAACTGGAAAACATGAATACTATGAAGAAGAAATTAAAGTATGAATAATTACACCATAGTAGTTTTTTAATATTTTATATATTCATTTCAACCTATTTTTCCAAATATCTTATGGAAGGATTTGGGTGTTCTTCACTTATAATGTAGCCAAATTCTTTAGCTATTAAATTTTCATCAAAAACATGTTTGTACAGCTTACATAAATTAATATCATGAAAGCATCATTAGTATTTCTGGCAAGCAGGTATTTGTTATATGTGAATTAAGAACAATAGCAACAATAGAAGACAAATGAAAGTGGTAGCTTATGAGAAAATTATGTGTTGCAGCATATTTATAGGCAACATCAGATAGACTCTTTCTGGCAGTACTGTGGCTTGAACTTAGGGCCTCAGACGTGAAAGGCAGATACTCTGCTCTTATACTGTATTTCCAGCCCTTTTTCCTTCAGTTATATTTTGGCGAGTATCTACTGCTGTTTTCCAGGCCCAATCTCTAATTGTGCTGACTCTACCTATGCAACTGTAATTGTAGATGTGTCCCACCATGCTTAGCTCATTAGTTGGCATGAGTTCTACTCTCACTTTGCCCATGCTTAATCTATGATCATGCTGGTTTCACCCTCCTGAGTTCTTCCTAGAACAATAGGTGTGAACCACAAAGAAGCATTTCTTCAGTATCAAGTTTCCTTTCTTACAATGCCTGAAGTTGTAAAGAAATAAAAAGGAAATGTCATCAGGTTCCTCTGAATGTACAAATGTAGAATTTCTCGAGCAACCCTTGCTTGTAATAACATACGTCCTACAGCTACCTACAGAATAATGATTTCTGACAGCTGTGGATTTTCTCTCTGAAAGTTTTCAGAAAGAATTTCTCAACACAGTGACTAACTGTTCCTTTGTGTGTTTTTTGAAACTTAACAAAGAATTTGACTTGGATTATCCATCAGTCTTTCTAAAGCGTTATGAAAAACGCTTTACACAGAAAGAACAAGAAAATATATTTATCTATTCTTTGTCTTTATTTTGACCAAGAAAGTGTCAGTTTTCTAGTCTTCAAATGTCAGTGTGTATGTTTACTATTGGGTTATGACCAGGAAATATTGATAAGAAAGGGGAGTCCTGTCTTGCTTACTCAAATCATGATTCTTTGTTGTCCAAAGTTACTGTGCTGAATGAATAACCATCTGGCCTATGGAAGATACCTTACCCTCCCTAAAGATGATTGATTCCTTCCAGAGTCACCGATAATGTCAAGTTTGGTACTTGAGGAGCATTGTGTTCCGTGGAGTATGCCAGGTTGCCGTCAGTGATGCAAATCCTTAGTGAGTCAATCTAAAACTGAAGATTCATTAATGGAAGATTATTCATCATTTCTGCAGTAGTGGGTCCCAGTAGTTAGCACTACTCCAAGTAGAAATCTGGGATCCAGATTCTCTCCATCATGAACTACCCCTCTCTCCTAGAAACTGGAGGACTTGATTGTAAACAGTGTGTGTTTAACTGGCCAAATGGAGATGAGACCATGAGGAATGAGAGTATGGTGGGTTTATCCATCTTCAAAGTGATGCCCAGGACTTTTCCTGCCTTGTGTTAGCCAGAACAGAACTCTGGTCCAGAGAGCAAGCTGTGGTTGGATGCACCCTTAGTTTCTGCCACAAGGTGGAGTTTTCTATACAAGAGTAGACCTCAGTCTGTTGATAGGAAATGGAATGGTTATCTCAGAATCATATTCTCAATTAGAGAAGTGGAAATTCAGAATTGAGGTTTTAAAAACCCCCACAAAACCAACAACAAAAAGGATGTTTCCATAGGCAACTGGTACATACTGATATTTCTGTGTGTTGTTTTTGGTTTCTTGGCAACTTGTTTTTACGTTTCTTCCTATAAAACACTTTTGGTCACTTCTCAGAGTCCTGATACTGATATCCTTTCCTCTCCTATCCCAAGCTGGCAGAATCATTGAGGTTTATATTGAAAGTCCTTTAGGTAGAACACAAAGTTGATCTTACTAAGTTGATCTTAAGATTTATCAGTCTATCCAATAAACTAAGCTTATAGAAAATCAAAGACACAAAAGTAACTCTGTATGCGTACGTAATCTCTGAGACCCTGAAATGAGTCAAACATCACCCACCACTCAAATGGTTTTGTTGTTTTTCAGGATAATTACTTAGTTGAAGCTATGTAAATTAAGTAAGGAGTTCAGAATAGCATTTAAAGCTTGTCATTCTGCCAAGTCTTACCTGAAGCCTGCTTTCTACTTTAGAATATAATTATTCCTCCTAGATATTGCAGAAGGTATAAGGAAGTCTGTGTATGTGTGAGCATATCGCCTGTTTTTCCTGATCTTGGATGACATAGTGTGTAATTTATGATCTGAAGAATAAAAAGGTAGCTGTCTGCTTTCTGCTGGAAATCAAGGTTTCTAACATTACCTTTGTGAAGAGCGGTGTTGTGTGTGTGTGTATGTGTGTGTGTGTGTGTGTGTTGAGGTGATGTATGGAAAGAGATGGTGGAATTTAATATTTCACAAAGGTAGCAATTACCTGATAACAGAGCACGGCTGTGGTGTGTGTCTCGTTACCGCTCATTTCAGAGGAGCCGGGTCTTGCTGTGGACATCGTCAGTTGGCTGAGGTCACTTTGGTTCATGTGTTTTATACATTGGTAGCCTTCTCCTTATTACTTGCCAAACAACCCTTTTTATTTTTGCACACGTTTATGTTGATTTTGTGGTTTCTGAAATTGGATTCTGGCTCCTGGAGCCCTGAGTTTCCACAGAAACTAGAGGTCTTATCTGCTACTGGTCCTTGGCAAGAACACAGCCAGGCCTTTCAGTTTACTTTGCTTTTTCTTTTCTTTCATTCTTTTTTTTTTTTTTTTGGGCTTTTCTAAGCACAGACACACACATACACACACACACACACACACACACACAACTTTTCTCCTTATTTTTCCTACACCCTGTCATTTAAGCATTACATAATTAATTGCTTACATCCTGGGCCACATGTAATTGCCATAGCTTTGAAATCCCAATAGATCATTTTCTAGAGCAGTGGGTACCATGGTAGGAGGGTGGGCGGGTGGAATTAAGAAGGAAGACCTGGCGCCAGGGTCTGGCTATGCCGTTTAGAGTGTAGCTTGCTCCAGGTATGATAAAGAAACCTGGGCAATTGCTGCTTGTTTTTCCGCCTTTCCTTTCCAAACTGGCGTTTTCAATATATAGGAAAGGCCTCAGGACTTCGTTTGTTATTTTTCTCTCCAGAGTTAATTCCTTTTCCAAAACCAGCATGAAATAACTGCTTCATTTGCTGCTGAGGTGAGGTTTACTTTTAAACTTTCAAATTGAAGGGAGGGGAGGGAAAAAGATCTGAGGTGAAATCCTGTCAAAGAGTGGCTGCTATGGGTGCAACAGAAGCATTAAAAATAACACAACAGAGACACAAGAACAAAATTCCCTGTTCTTACACTTAGACGCAACTAGATTTAACAGCAATAAATTATACCATTGCTTTCTTGGTGTTATAAAAAAGTGAATGTAATCTTTTTTTTCTGTAGAGAGAATAGATTTTTTTGAGATAATCTTTCAGGCTTTCTGAAAAGGGTACATGCTTTCTTGTGTACTTTATAAGTCAAGAAGATTATTTTTCAGTTATATTGATAGATAGAAATGTATGAATACATTTATTGGCAGTTTTGGTCTTTTCTTATGGGAAAAAGTAGGAGAAAATGATGGAGGAGGTGGCAACTGTTCAAAAAAAGATGTACTAATGACCTTACTTCTGTAACTGTAACCCCTCTGTATACACCTTTACAATAAGAAAAATGGCCAGAAAGAATGAATGAAAGAGGGAATGAAAAGAAGGAAGGCAGGAAGGCAGGAAAGAAGGAAGGAAGGAAGGAAGGAAGGAAGGAAGGAAGGAAGGAAGGAAGGAAGGAAGGAAGGAAGGGAGGGAGAAAGGGAGGAAGGAAGGAAGCAAGAGAGAGAGAGAGAGAGAGAGAGAGAGAGAAAGAAAGAAAGAAAGAAAGAAAGAAAGGAGGAAAGATAAGAAATGAGACGGTGAATGGAAAGACAGAGAAAGAAGAAACAAACAGCAAGAAAGAAATAAAGGAATAAAAGTAAGGCTCATTTATTTCACAAAGTAAATAGTATATGCCAGTATATATAACAGTTTAACATAGCTAGAATTTAATTCTTAGTATCAATATGCCTTTGTCTTCTTGTGTCCCATTGGGGATTTGAACTCTGGGCCTCACTCTGTTCCATGTCATATCTTGGGTATCCCCAGACTTCTAGCAGGGATTCCATAGGTAGATACTCTCCAGTTACTGAGGTTTTCCAAATATGTTCCTCAACTCTACTTCCTTGCCCGGTATCCCCATTGCCCCAGGAAATGTCTTCTTCCTTTCAGAGAAAATACTTATTAGGCTTTAGCTTTGGGCGTGTTATTAAAATTCCCAGAGTCTAAATCTTCTCTTCTGTAAGTCAGAAAAGAGAATGAGTCATTTCTTAGAGGCCTTATGATAAATTATCATCTTAATGTTCATAAAATGATAGGGTATTGTCTAAAACCTTGTGGTAAACACTCAAAGAAATAAGGGAGACATTATTAAGATTTAAATATTTACCAATTTTAATATATCTTAAGTATTCTTGTGACTAAGCTACTCAAAAACAATTTTTTCTCCTGATAACATACCTAGAAGTTAAAGACTGTTACATTCTGTTATTTGACTGGACATTATCCTGACAATAATTATGTACTTCATTTCTGAAAAATCATGTATAGCTTAGATAACTGGCCAGAGTTGGGATCAAGTTGCATGGAAAAGCCTAATATATGTCAATTATGAACACATAGCACTTACATCAGCTCAAAGCTAATGAATGTGCCATCACCCCAGTGAATAATAACCTTCCACTTACAGTATAGCCACAGTACAGAACACTTAAAGTTATGGCATGGGTTTAAACTGATGACTAGAAGAAATAAGTTTGGTGGTTCAATTTACATTATTAATTACAGTGTTGCAGATAATTTATTCTAAATCTCACAGAGACACCTTCTGTCCCACCCCACCATCTATTGAATGGACAGATCGCTGTCCTTTACATAAAAAGATGGAGAAGGCAGAAATAAACCTGACGGTCTTTATAAGATAAAATCCTGTGGTCTCTTAGTGCTTCGCAGAGTCTATAGGTGATATACACCAGGTGAGACTCCTACTTCTGTGATCAAACGCATGAGTTTAGGCAACAGATACTTAAAAGCCTAAAGACAGATTCTCAAAGTCAAGTAAAACTGAGTGTTTTAGGTTTTTGGTGGGAGGGGTGTCTTGTTTTGCTTACATACATGTAGGATATATTTGGTTATTTAAATAGCATCTAGTAGCTTTATAGAAAGATGTTAGCAGAAAGGATTTTCTCTTACCTTTTATTATCCCGTGGTCACGTCTACCTCACTTTCACACCAAAAAAATCTCTCTTATTTCATCAGCTTTTCTCTTACTCATGACATACAACCCATCAGCAAGTAACTTTTTCCCAAGAATATCCTGTATATTTAGACACTTTCTAAAGGTGTGCTTTCATTAATCTCACTAGAATCTTCTAAATATCCAACTGGATTGCACAAGCAGTTTATTTTTTGCCCTGGCAACTCAAACTCTCATTAAAATGTGAACAATACCTATTCCTTCATTCAGTACATCTTGTTGGAGTATCATGTCTGGATCAAGCCCTCTATTTAAGCTCTTGGGACAGAGTGATAAACAAAATCTCCTCTTCTTGTGTACCAGGGTTCAAATGCACTGGCCTTGCTTCTTTTACCCAAATTTCCCAAGAACCTCTACTCTCCTCAATCCTTTTCCATGTCTTATCTTTTCTACTTGGAATGCTGATTTAATCAGGATCATGATACTGCTGAATTTTCCTTAGAATTTAGATTTCATCTTAAACCTTGTTAGAAAACTCCTAATGGACAATTTATCTGAAACAACACAATCTTCTCTAAATTTATCTAAAACATCATCTATCCACCTTTTCAAATTCCATTCATTCTAGTAATCATTTTACCAAATTTTATACAATCACATGTATTTATTCATGTACTTAACAATAGAATGTTTTGTGAATGGGATAGCTGTCAGACTCTATATGACTTTCATGGAAAGGAAAGCAATCCATCCATTCATTTATTCAAGAAATGTTCCCTGGACCACAACTATATATTTGACAATGGAAGAATCTGAGGAATATGCTGATAAGTAAAATAAGTCATTGCCAATGAAGGATCTGTAAAAACACTTTCACACCCTTGTTCATTGCTGCGCTACTCAACACAGCCAAGTTTTGGAAACAGCCTAGATGTTCTTCAATGGACAATTGGACCAAATAAATGTGTTTGCACTCTCCCCCCCTCTCCCTTTTCTCTCATGTTTTCTATGTATATATATGCATAGAAAGTATATGTATATGTTCTGTCCACATTTGTCCACCCTTCATCTCTCCATTCATCTGCCCCTCCCTTCCACTTCATCTCCCAACCATCTAACCAAATAGGTTCCAGCTCAATGGTAGTCATTTTCTTAAACTAAGTTAGTTGTTCAAAGGAATTATACCATTGGAATACTTTTATTTGTATATATACCATACCTGATTTAACAAATTTGTGTATACATGCATATGGCCCTGTATACATTTACAAACATATTTGTAATTTAAATATAGCTTTCACATATGAAAAAATATGCCCTTCATCTGTATGACCTTATGTATACATGTGTATGTAATTTATACATACACACATATATATATTATGGATGTATATATGCATATGTGTATATGTATATTAGATGTATATGATAGTATATGTATATTATATATGTATACACAGAGTATATACATAGGTATATATGTATATATTATGAATGTATATATGTATATGTATATAGGTATATGTGTTTATATGTATATTATATATGTATATGTGTTTATGCATGGTAAATATGTATGGTATAAATGTATATGTGTATATGATATATGTATATATGTATATTATGTATGTACACACATATATGTGGATGTATATAAAGAGATGTATATGTAGATAGATATACATGAATATGTATATTTAGATCTCTCTAGACTGATAATGGAATTTTACTCATTCATTTGGAAAAATGATATCGTGTAGTGTGCAGGGAAATGTATTGGCCTGGGGAAAAATTGGTGTTGTGAAGTAAGTTATAGTCATACAGATGAAGGGCATTTTTTCTCATATCCGAAAGTAATATCTAAATTACAAATGTTTGTAAATGTATACAGGGTCATATGCATATATACAAAAATTTGTTAAATCAGGTATTCCAATTACATAGCTCCTTTGAACAACTAACTTAGTTTAAGAAAATGACTACCAGGGAGCCACATGTTTGGTTAGATGGTTGGGAGATGAAGGGGAGGGAGGGGCAAATGATGGAGAGAGGAAGGGTGGACAAATATAGGCAAAATATTCAAGGTATATATGTCAAGATAGAACCAGGTTAGATGAAGGGAACAGATGGGATTGGAAGAGATGGGGGAGAATAACAAAATGATAGCCTTTTATCAAGCTGTCTTATACTCATAAAGTGATGTATTGAATTGACATCCTTTTTTTTTTTTTTGTCAGTCGTGGGGCTTGGGCACTGTACCTGAGCTCTTCAGCTCAAGGTGAGTGCTCTACCGCTTGAGCCACAGTGGCACCTCCCATTTTCTAGTGGTTTATTGGAGATAAGAGTCTCATGGACTTTCCTGCCTTGGCTGGCTTTGAACCACAATCCTCAGATCTCAGCCTCCTGTGTAGCTAGGATTACAGGTGTGAGCCACCAGTGCCCTGCTAATTGATATTCTTTAAAAAATGTTTATTATCTTTATGTAGACATCTTTATTTATTATATCTTTATGTCCAAAGGAGTTACAACTCAACACATCAATTTATTAGTATAACACATCTTGACCAATGTCACCATTTCTTTGTTCTCTCTCATCTCTCCTAACTGTACCCATCCTCCCAATTTTCTAAATTTTGTAAGATCCACTTTGAATTTTGACTGCATTCTTCCTCCATCTTCTTCTCTTCGTTCATCTATCTCCCTGACCCCTTGGCTCATCCCCCCACCCCCCCGCCACACACACCTCACGGTCTCATTTTCTGGTATTTATTTTGTTAACATTCTTTTAGAAATCATATGAAAGACTGCATACCAAAATTGGTTTTATGAAACCAAATTCCATCTTCCAATGTAACATGGACATATTATAGGGTATCTACAAAGTAGGACAGACCCTTTGTGAATGAGACAGAATATTGTGGTATTAAAAGTGCAATGCAGCAAGATGTCCCATATCCAAAAAATAGAGTTTTGAATATGGAAATCAAATGATATATCTTCCTTCAAACAAATACAGGGATTTGATTTTAGAGTTCTTTACTTTGTGGAGCAATGTGCACAAGCATTCACTTTCTGTTAATACTGTCTTCATTAAAGCATTTAGAACAAGAGGTCTCAGGGTTGATGCCAAAGTTTAATCTTTTCTGGTACTGAGATTTGAGTTCAGAGCTGTGAACCTGTTAAAGTTTTACTCTATCACTTGAACCATATCCCCAATGTCTTTGTTTTAATTATTTCTTTTCAGATAGGGTCTTTTTAACATTTTTGCTGAGGCCAACCTTAGTCTTCCTACCTTTGATCTCCTGCATAACTGGGATTACAAGAAGATGCCAAAATATTTGGCTTATTGGTTGAAATAGTGTCTTGGTAATTTCTTGCCTGGGTTGCTCTAGGACAACAATATTCCATCTTCTGAGTAGCTGAAATTATAGGTAGGCATGAGCCACTAGACCCATGTTAACATCACATTTAATACCATAATTTGTATAATTTGTGAGTGTGTGAGTGAGTGTGTGTATGCTAGTACTGGGGCTTGAATTCAGGGTCTGGGTGCTGTCCCTGGGCTTTTTAAACTGAAGTCTAGTACTCTACCACCTGAGTCACAGCTTCTCATGTAGGTTTTTGATAGTTAATTGGAAATAAGCATCTCATAGACTTTCCTGCTCTGGCTGGCTTCAAACCTTGATCATTCAGATCTCAACCCTCAGAGTAGCTAGGATTACAGGCATTAGCCATCAGCTCCTGGCAATCCCATACATTTTAATGTTGATTGGAAGGATTGGATGAGAATTTGGAGGAACAAATAATTCACTATCTAAACCCAGGTTTGTGGAAAGTGAGAGGTCATGTCATTAAAAGCCATGCCAAGAAGGTAAGTAAAGATTCTCCCAGATGGCTGTGCTTACCCCATATGGAGCTCTTTCCCGTATGTAGTGTTTAAATTAACATCCCTGATGGCTGATTTACCATGTCTGCTTGACCATCAAATATTTGGTGAAGTATTATTTCTAGATGTATCTGGAAAGGTGTATCTGAATGAGATTAATGTTTGAATTGATAGACTGAGCTAACCATATCTCTCTCTCCACGATGAGTGGAAATTGTGCAATCCATGGAAAGCCTAAATAGAGAAAAAGCATGACTAAAAAGTGTTTTCTGCCTCTTGTGTGTGTGTGTGTGTGTGTGTGTGTGAGAGAGAGAGAGAGAGAGAGAGAGAGAGAGAGAGAGAGAGAGAGAGAGAGAGAGAGAGAGAGAGAGAGAGAGAGCTTTTTTCATGCAAGTCTAGCACGTGATTGCTAGAACATCTCCATTTCTAGCTTTCTGGTGATTAACTGGAGGTAAGAGTCTCACAGTCTTTCTTATCCTGGATGGCTTTAAATCAACTTTAAATCATGATCCTCAGATCTCAATCTCAAGAGAAACATGAGCCTTCAGTCCCCTGGGCTACATGTCTACCTTTGAGCTGGAACATTGGTTCTTTTGGTTTTGGAATAAGATTTAAATTGAATTTTCACCATTGGCTCTCCTACTTCTCAAGCCTTCAAATTTGGACTAGAAATACACTTCTGGATCTAGTCTTTTTAGTCTTCTTGATCATATGAGTTAATTCTTTATAATAAATCTCTTTCTATATGCTTTTATGGTTCCATTTTTGGATAACCTCGGTAGAGCACTTCATTTGATACTTAGTAAGTATTCAATAAGTACTGTATAAATCAGAACAGCTCTGACAAGGTACATCTCTTCTTGGATATAATCTTAAGAGCAGAATTACTAGGTCATGGAATATTTCAACTTTTTTTAGAAACCAATAAAATGTTTCCTGAAATAGTTTATTCCATTTTTAATTACATTCAGTACTTCAGGATCATTTTAGCTTCTCCACATCCTTGCCACCGTTAGTTTTGTTGGATTTTAAAATGTATCCATTCTAATGTATAGTAATATATTCAAGTATTATAGTAACTTGGATTTCCCTATGTTGACCATGTTCATATGGTAATTGGGTTTTGCAAGTTAAAATATTTGACTCTGGGATCAGACTGACTAGGATAAAAAAATCTCTGCTTTAAATTTTCTCATCCATAAAGCAATAACAGTTCTTCAATGTCTCCCATAGATTTTTCTTATTAGAACTAAATTAATTTAACAAAAAGGGTAGTAGATTGCCCTAGCACATGAGAATCCTATAGTAAATGATGGCAACGATTATTATTAAACCAGGAACCAAGCTAAAAACACACTTCAGCAGTAGGAAGACCTTAAACAAGAGCCCCTTGTATATAGTTTCTGGAAAAGATGTTAATGACTTACATTTTTTTCTTATTTCAAGTAAAAGAAAACACAAGCATGAGCTCTGAGTAGGTCAGAGAAATGACTTCTTTTCTTCCAAGGAGGATTTCATTTTCATTATTTAACTTTGAGCACAGTGCTTAACCAAAGTATTTAACTTTAGTGTACATTTTTAAAAAGTGTGGACCATATTGGGCACTGGTGGCTCACAACAGTAATCCTAGCTACTCAGAAGGCTGAGAACTGAGTATCAAAGTTCAAAACCAGCCCAGACAAGAAGGTCCAGGAGACTACTACCTTCAAATAACCTCTAAAAACAAACAAACAAATAAAAAGCTGGAAGTGGAGCTGTGGCTCAAATGGTAAAGCACTAGCTTTGAATGAAAAAGCTCAAGAACAGTGCTCAGGCCCTAAGTACAAGCCCTATGGCTCACATACATACACACACACACAAAGTATGGGCCACGATATAATCTTGCCTGTGCAGTTCTGAGAATCAAATGAGACAATTCATAATTCACATAGGAACAAATTTCTCTTTTGGTTAAGGCATAGTAGACTATGTTCTATGGGCTCAGTGTTAGTTCTTGAACAAAGCATTATCAACTCAATACAGAAGAGTGACTCTGGGCTTCTCCCTGCCTCTGGCTCTTCACATCCAACTTTAGTAGCTCTGCCTTTATAAATTCTACAGAATCTGGCAACTTCTTTCCATCTCCACCCTTTCTCCTTGTTATCATATTACATGATCTTCTGTTTCTGATGCTTAGAATTCCTTTTGCTGAAATTTGTAATTGACAGATCCTCTCCTATTACCATGTCTCGGAAGAGAGATCTTCCCAGAATACTGGGTATAATGTGGTCCTTGGTAGAATCTGCCTCTCACACACCTGTCAAAGTGATGGAAAGATCATAGCTAATACACTATGGGCATAGATTGTTCACTTCCTTTTGTAACTTTGACAAGAGCCTTCATACTATGCAGGCGGACAGTTCGTATCTACCAGATAAACTTGTGATGACTAGGGAGTGTGTGTGTGTGTGTGTGTGTGTGTGTGTGTGTGTGTGTGTGTGTGTGTGTGTGTGTGTGTGTGTGTGTATGCATGCCTCATACTTCTCTGCTTCCACCATGATCTTGATTCTCTATAGACTTTCCAGCCACTAAATTAGACCAGTTGTACAAAGTCTATCAACAGGATTGAATTTTATTAGCTTTGACATATGGATGCTTTGCACGTGGCCATGTGTTACTCACAAAATGTAACTTATAATCTGAGCATTCAAACTAAACAACACACATCATTGCGGTAATTTCTTTCCAGCACCAGTCCGTATCCCATTTCTTTCTCAGAGGGTCTGTTTTTATTTCTGTTTCACTTGTCTATAGCAACACCTATATTTAAAAAAAATTAAAAAAAAACAATCTGGAAATATGGGGTGTTATCCTGAGACTGAAATATTCCATATTTTTTCTTCTCCCAAACACTAATTGACAACAATTCATGATTGTCTCTCTTTTCCAAATCAAGTCTGGAGATCAGATCAAAATCTTCATGTATAACTTGGAAATAATTAAATTCTTCAGGGTTTGTTCTTATTCACAGAAGCAGAGTAATTTTGGTCTCCTCGTGGATTCGATTATCCACTCAGGCTATGATTTAAGCAGTCTCTTCTCAAATGTGATTCTTTCAAATGTGCAGCCTGGTGAGACTCTGAGAAGCCCACGGTCTATGTTTTCTCTATAAATAAAAGCCTAAAAAATTTCATCAAGTCAGCCCTGCACACCACAAAAAGAGATTGATGACAAATCACATTATTTTTCCTTTTAATACAACAGTCAACAAGCACAAATGTGCTTTCTCAAAACATTACTTTTTATCCAAGTCTTGTGAGACTTTAAATGTGTCTGTTATCTCTTGGAAGAACTCAGCTTTCATACAGTACAACTTTCTCAATATAAATTATTATGCTTTAAGCTTTCCCCTAATAGAAAAATCTTCAAAGTAAATATTCCCTGATTGACTTTAATGCCATAAAAAAGCAATCAACTGTTTACTTGTATACACAGAAAGTATCTATGTTTTACCTGTTCAAAAGTCATATGTAGGATGTATCAAAAGCAAATAAAGATAATTCAGAGATAAATGTACACACATGCATAACTTCATTTAAAGATAATATTAGAATCTTTAGATATCGAGATTGAGTCTCTTCTTTTATAACAGTGCTTTAAATATGTATGCTCAGATTTAAACATCTATTTAAGACAAACATCTCTAGACTATATTGTTCCTTTATATTGCATGTTCTGAAATTAATTTGTCTTACACAACAGAAGAACCAGGTATGTGTTAATATACCTCTGTTAAGTTTCACCATGAAGAAAACTTCAACTTCAGTGTACCTCCTACACAAAAATTATTCCTTTCTGTTCTTTCAAAGTTTCCTAAGTATTCTGCTTTTTTGGACCACCTCTTTTGGTGTGAAAGCATCATCATCCAAAAGCTTATGAGATATTTCTACCAAGATATTTCTACTAATCTGTCAAGAATTTCTCAATCAGCTTAGCTGAATTGGACAAGAGAACTGCAAGGCATTTCATACAGGATAATCTAAGGGTAGAGAATGTGTTTGCATCCTTATGAAAAGCCAAAAGAGCCTGGTGGTAGATGGAGCTGCAATAACTATACACCTGTAGAAGATGTGGGTATAAATGATGCTGAGGTAGATGACATGGATGGGCACTAATTTAGGAATAAGCCCAGAGAGGACAAATGTGTGCGAAAGCAGAGGCATGCAGGTGGCCATGGGAAAGTAGTAGGTATCAACAACCACATCAAATGCCCCCTAGCAAGAGCACTGAAGGAGGATCTATGAAACTAAGTATTATATCATCATACTTCATCCATCTGCCCAATACTTACACACACAAACAGATCCCCAAGTTACTTTTGTTATTCATGGTTATAATTCATGTTATAATTAGATTAGAAATGTGTTCTCGTGGCTTATTACATTTCTTGATTTCATGTTATGAGGGGATGTCTTTACATGAAAATGTCTCTTCCTGTCATGTTTTTTTTAAATGAACTCCAAAGTTTGACAGAACCATTTGCTTAAAATACACCAGAATTTGTAAATTTGTGGGGAAAATATGTTGGATGCTTTACAGACAACTAAGAGGAATAAGCAAATGTTTAAGGATGTAGATTGTATATTTTCTAGGAAGTTGGTCTTGTCTTTCATACCCATAAGATGCTAGAGGGACTGGAATCTAGGATCCACTACTTATTAATGGTACTAGGTTGAGCAAGTGATATTTTCAGATACCCTGGTTTTCTTTCTATGTACAAGGAGATACTTATAGTTCCTATCTCCTAGAAAATGTTATCATAATGAGCTGAGTTAATATTTACATATGCTTTCCATTGCTCCTGCCTCTTCATGAGAATTAGCAGTGAATACGTGGAACAAATCATAGCATCTTCTAGGTTCATAGAGAATGAAAGTGGAAACCAGACAATTCTATCCGGACTCCTTTCTAAATTCTCTTCCATTCCTTTACTCTTTCACAATTACTTTCTCCTCTCCATTCTCCTTCTATTGCTTTCCTTTATACGCCATTATTTCTCACCTATTGCACTGATATCATCTTGCAAGGACTCTTTTCTTTCTGGTAAGACTCTCAGACTGATGGAATCTTTCTGTTTTG
Organism: Dipodomys merriami; assembly: GCF_024711535.1. Taxonomy (NCBI): domain Eukaryota; kingdom Metazoa; phylum Chordata; class Mammalia; order Rodentia; family Heteromyidae; genus Dipodomys; species Dipodomys merriami. The sequence continues at coordinate 8,124,485 of NW_027205826.1, read as the reverse complement.
GCTTTCTCCTTTGTCACTGTGTTTGTTTTCAGTACTTTTTGCTGTGCATGTAAGTTTATCTGGGTTTTATTTGGGGGGGCATGGATAAAGGAAAGCATAGAAATGGAGGGACCAAGGGTGAGCAAATGCAGCAGTGATACTCACTGTATTGAAAATGAACTATACAACTTGCAGAGGAGGGGGGTTAGGAGGGAAAAAAATGGGAGAAAATGAGGGAAGAGGCAACATGGTTTAAAAAAAAAGTCCTCATTATCAGACTTAAGTAGCTGTAACCTCTCTGTATACAATAATAGTAAATGATTTTTTTTTTAAAAAGAGAGTATGTTGGAACTTCCCCAGAAGTCATCGTACCAGCAGGTAGTCCATCAGCCTTGAATTTCCTTAGACTGTATCTTGAAAATGTTTTATGATATATTGTCTCTTCATATGCGTTAACCTAAACCTTGTAAGATTGTATGTGTGTGTGTGTGTGTGTGTGTGTGTGTGTGTGTGTGTGTGTGGTTCTTTTACTTGAACTCGAGGCTTTGAGCTTTCTTAGGAATTTTCTCTACCACTTGGGGTATTCCTCCAGCCCTTTTTTTGCTCTGATAAGTTTTGAAACAGGGTTTTACTTTTGTTAATCCAGTAGGCCTAGACGGCTATCCTCTTATTCATATTTCCTGTTGCAGTTTGAGTGGCAAGTGTGTTAGTTGTTGGTTGAAATAGGTGGAGAGGATGTCCCTCAAACTTTTAGTCTGGGATGGCCTCAAACCACTTACCTAAGTCTACTTTCCAAATAGCAAAGACTACAGGCATGAGCCGCGAAAGTCTTCTTTGTGATAGTCTTTGGATTTGAACTAATAGCCTTATGCTCATTCAACTTGCTTGCTAGGCTTGTACTCTAATGTTTGAGCCACCTTTCTGGCCTTTGCTTTTTGCCGGTTAGTTTAGAGACAGAGCCTTATGGACCTTTCAATCAATAACATGATTCTCCGCCTCCTCAGTAGCTAGAACTATAGGTATAAGCCATAGACCCTCCTGCAGTTCTTCTTAATAATACCTATATAAAAATAATGATCATCATAGCACTTAGATAACCTGTGCAATCCCCGAACCACCATCACTGAGAGAGAGTGATAAATTTTATCTAAAACTCATCTGTAAAATAAGCATTGCAATGTTTTCCAATGTCAAATGAACTTCTGGAGGTTAAAAACCATGATGCAGATGGAGGTCCCAAATGCTTAGAACATGGGAAATGCTCAATATTTGTGGTTCTGATTAGTGGATGAAAACTTAGCCCATGAATGTGAGCTCCCGGAGAGCTGACAATCAAGAATGGGTACCAAAGCTCCGAAGTAAGATTGTAACATCCAACACTGAACAGCCATGTGAATTCAAGCACAAACTAATAACTTGCACATGCAATCTCACATGGGCTACTGAGTCTTTTCATCGTGCATTTAGTGGGAAGACTAGCACACACCAGGGCAATAACAAAACTGGAGGGCAGAGTGTGGTAACCATTCTGTCTCAATCAGTGGTCTTTGCCCAGGACTGATTTTTTTCACTTCTCATCTGCTCCAAACCCTTTACCCTCAGACTGTCCTATTGATAGGAAGACATCTTACCGCAAGGGTGATAGGACAGGGATCTTATGGAATTTTCCAGGGGAATTCTGGCAGGAGTTGAAGGGAAGTCCTGTGTTCTACTCCTTTTTCTTTGGCTATTTTTTCTCTCCCTGAAAAAAAGGAAGACTAAAAAAGCAATAAAGCAGAAGGCATTTCCTACAGGTAGCCTTAAATCATTCAACACGGTGGTCTTCAGGGAGCTACGCGGTTCCTCCTTCCTTCCCAGAATGAGATTTCTGGTTAAATGCTCCTCATCCAATGCTCAGTGTCTTCACCTGAATCTCCAAGGGCTTTTATGGAGACTGGAGCTGGCACAATAGAATCCCCACTTCTGCAGAAATGGGTCTTAACCCATGCATCACATTCAAAGACTCTTTCAATTGCTCCCCAGTGGCGGAGATGGAGGGCTCTGTTTTGCTTGTGATAATGTGCTAATCTCCAAGACCCAACATAAATTCTCTTTTTGTATTGTCATTTGTCAAAGTCTCAATAAGGGGCTGGAAAAAAAATTACATGTATATATATACATATATATATATATATATATATATATATATATATATATATATACACATACACATATGAGAAGCAGGAATGGGGGAAGGGAGAAGAATAATGACAGAATGAAAACTTGGCCTCAGTTTTGTTTTCTCTCCTGCAGAACAAACCACTCCTTTCTTAATCTATATAACATCTGAAGGTGAAGAGAGGGCATCTGGAACACAAATAAATAAATAGCTCTCTAGGCCTCTCCTTGATGATTTCTCATTGATTCAATATTTTAGACAGATAGTTAAATATAAGAAAAGTAATGAAGGGCATTTATAGTGAAGTTCCAGACTATGTGTTGAGCTACGTAAATATACTCTTCAAATTTTTACCACTTGTTCCAATACTGTCAAGCTTAGAGTTGTGTGTTTGGGTGAGTTGTAGAGTTGTGTTTATCATATTGTTTTCATAAATCTGGCTAGACTTGCTACCATCACTGTGTTGCAGAATAATGATACTATGCCGGGCAGTGGGTTTTTTTTTCTTTTTTTTTATTCAAAAAAATTTGGTATTTATCATTGGAGAAATGAAAAATTTTGATGGTTGTTCATCACAGGCATAATTTTGTAGCCATATTTTTTAAAATCTTTTAAGTATATGATTCGGTGATTTCAGTTAATTCATGTCATTATGCATTCACCCAATGAAAGACCTTGTCCCTCATTCTCATGAGATGATATTCACTTGTTGCCACACATTTCTACTTCCCACAACCTTGTAAGTCTGTGTAGTTCAACTTTTGGGAATACTACATAGAAGTGGATTTGACCACATACTCTTCACTACTTTTTTTCGTAGAGATGATGTTAGTTTCCTGACTGCTGAAATTAGAGGTGTGAACTATGGTGACTTGTTATGGTCGACTCGTTTGTAGGCAACGTCTGTCATTTGGAACAATAAATTTAAAGCTCATGTCTGGTCTGGCATTCAGCAATATTTCTATATCTTTTCTTACAAAACAAAGGTGACTTCATTGTGACACCACATTTTGCTGATGATGGATGGGCACTGGGAGAGAAGATGTTTTACCAAATGTATGCAAAAGCAAAATGTCAAAAGGATAATAAAGGAGCAGGCTCATTTAAACAAACACATTTAAGCTGCTGAAGCAACACTTGCTCTCTGGAGAACCCAGCTCTCTCTTTCCGCAGCTCTTTGCCCTTGAGTGGAGACTTCTCTGAATATACAGTTTCACCAAACCATAAATACTTACAATCAGAGCATGGTACAAATAAAATTTCAGTCTTAGCCCACATTTTATTGGTTCAAGCAAAATCTGACAAATTTTGCATGCATTTTTAGTAGCCTTATCAGTGTTCTGCTGGGAATTCTGAGGCTACTTCAGAGATAATTAGGAGGAAGAAAAGTTTTCAATCAGGTTTGAAGCCAACCACCAATAGAAATAAGTATACACATACATACACAGACACAGACAGACAGAGTCTCTCACACACACACAAGCTTAACTTGTAACAAGGAAAAAAATAGACAAAGGGCCAAAGGGGCCATAATGGTATTATCACTGAAAAAAAACAGTGTATCTTCTAGATGTTGAGAGCAAAAGGATTAATGTAAAGAAGTGGGTTGATAGATGAACATCTTTTCATTGAGATGATGAGGCTGAGACCAAAGCAGGCTTCATCTTACAGTGTTGGGTCTGTTTCCATTCTTACTCAATGAACCAGTCCCTTAATTGTCAGCCTGAGAAGCAGGAATTTGAATCTCAACCAAAACAATCAAACCCAATTGGGTTGCATGATGAAGAAAGTAAATTATAAACACAATCCTGATATCGCAGACCCTGGAATCCATTCTGTCCCAAAGTTCACAGATTATTTTCCTTTGTAAAATTACTGAGGAACTTAAGCAATAATATCTAGAAGTTAGGGCTTCGAAGAGAGATTTGTTGGCATTATCTCTTGTCACTGTCTAACATACAGTTGTGCAAAGAGAGGAAAAGAAAAGAAAAAAAGATATACTTTCTAATTTGGTCTCTATTAGCTCTTTCAATCATCACCAGTACTGCTCAAAGTTTTCCATAAAAAACATTTGTATACGGCAGAAATCTGGTTAGAAAATAATCTTTTTATCACTGCTTGACATCAAACATAATATACCATTGATTGTACATTGCCATTTTGTTCTGCTCTGAAAATATGGGAAGCTGCTGTTTAAATCTTTGTCCGTGTCTCCTCTCCATGAGCCGTACTGTACGCATCATGTTACCAGGCTGAAAACCTAGTTTGTAGAACATAATTTCATTTATACCATTAAATGGATGGTTTTGCAACCCGTGTTGGCAATCCTGGGGGCACCCAGTAATGAACAAAAGACAGCATGAAACTCTGAAGTCGGCTCAACCAAGCATTCAGTGTCTCCCTAGCAAGAACCTTTGTTGAGTTGTGTCATTCGATATAGTTGGCTGTTATGCACATCAGCGAGATATTTAATGTGGGTTAGTTCCTCTCTATTGAGGAAACCCAGTACTGTTTTTTAAAGCCTCACAGCCTGAGATGCTCTATCATCAGAGCAGAGAACACGGTATCTTAAATCACTCGGTGGAATGGAACCCAGGCCATGATAGCTTTCCATGTGTCGGTTTCCTTGGCACCTCTCCTACCTTTCGCTTCACATACTAGCAGCCAATCTTCTGATTTGATTCGTACCTCAAGTAACTATTCACAAGGAAAGTCTGGATTGCTTTTCTTTTCCTTTTTCTTCTCTTTTTTTTTAAATAATGGGATGGGTGACATCTTAGGGGTTAGGGAGAAAAAAAAAATAAGGTGACTTCAGCCTGCAATGAAAACCATAAAATGTTTCCATGTGAACTGCTAGATGTCAGATAATAGATGGAGAGAAAATAACCAAAAGAAAAGGATGGGAAAGGGCAGAAAAGTTGCCTTCCAACATTTTCGGCCAAAGTCTGAGCCTAACTAAAAGTCCATGGAAAGAGTTTAGAGTTTCCTAATGCTGCTGACAATTAGTCACAGGAGGTCAGCTCCTGCAGAAGTAAAACCCACCAACGAATCCTTGCTCTTCACTCCTCAGCTTGTCTCAAAAGTCAAGTAGTCTTATTGATGGTGTTTGAACAACAACAACAAAAAACTATGTCGTGTCCTTATTTTTATTTTGTTGTGTAAAATAAATCAATTGTTCTGGGGGTAAAAAGTCTAAAGACAGATATAAGCTTCCTTTATTCAGATCTGAAATTTGATTTTAGGGAGTTACCCTTTTTTAAAAAAAGGGGGGGGAGAGGGAGGGAGAAAGAACGAGAGAGAGGAAAAGATGAGCAAAGGAGAGGAAGAGAGGAAAGAGGAAAAAGCTAAAGTAGACAGGGAGAAAGAAAGGGGGTGAGTCAAATGTAGAAAGAAAACATCACCAATATTGTGTCTAGATTCTGATTTTTTAAATGTTTACTTTGCTGTGTATCCTAGGAAGAAAATTTTCAGAAACTATTTCATATCTATCTATCTATCTATCTATCTATCTATCTATCTATCTATCTATCTATCTAGATAGATAGATAGATATAAAATACAGCAATGCTATCTTTGTATAAATGACCAATTGGTCACATGCAGAAGATGAGTTGAAATTAGCCCTCTATGGAACTCTTTTTTTTTTGGGGGGGGGGGTCCGGTCGTGGGACCTGAACTCAGGGACTGGGCAGTGTCCCTCAGCTCTTCAGCTCAAGGCTAGCGCTCTACCATTAGAGCCACAGCACCACTTTGGGCTTTTTTCTTTTTGCTTATGTGGTGCTGAGGAATCGAACCCAGGGCCTCATGCATGCAAGGCAAGCGCTCTACCACTGAACCACCTTCCCAGCCCTATGGAACTCTTTTTATAACTAATAAGTGAAAATTTTAGATCTTCAGAAATCTAACCAAGTCGAATTGGGGAAGCAAACAATGGTAGGTTTAAATGCCCTTCTACCCTTCCAAGAATGACTCTTAGTTTTCCCCTTTCTGTTTCATTTCATGACATGGATAAATTTCATTTCATGGATAAATTACCACACCTCACCATACTTGCTGGGAAGAATGGACAGCGCTAATGAGAAGAAGTTTGTCTGTCCTCATTAAGCCTCTCATAAACTTCTCAGAGATGGAGTCTTCTGCTGGCCAAGCTTCAGTGACTCATAAACTTGGCACAGTCCACGGTGGCCTGTGCTTGTATACATGCCTTAACATTTTTATAACCCAGAATCCAACACATGTGTCTCTGGCGCTCTCCCCCTCTGGTTCTCATTTTGACCTTTCTCCTAAGTGAGTCTGAACTTTAATTTCCTTCACATGCAATTAATCACCTTTCTAAAAAGGATTGTCTACCTTCAACTTACATCCTTACGTCCGTGCTTTATTCTTGACCTGAGCAATAGGTTCCCATGGAAACAGGTAGAAACAGAATCTAGCTTCTTTGTAAACATCAGATGGTAGCTGCAATAAACCCTTGAAATACCATTTAATTAGGGTCCCCAAATAATCATGCATATTCTCTCTCTGGCATTTGCGGTCTTTGAGGGGAATCATCATGGACACCTTTGACCTTAGTGGCCCACCTGTTCTTATTCCTTATTCCCCAGTGATGTCAAGCATAAGGAAGGAAAGTCTCCCCAAACTTCCCAAGTTTGATTGGCATAAGTATTCAAAGTTTGATTATCCATCAGAATCACTGTGGACTGGAAATTAGGTTCAAAATGCCACAAGAGTATGAATGATGTTCTCTCTCTCTCTCTCTCTCTCTCTCTCTCTCTCTCTCTCTCTCTCTCTCTCTCTCTCTCTCTCTCTCTCTCTCTCTCTCTCTCTCTCTCTCTCTCTCTGAATGGGGAATAAATCACAAGAAAACGTTTTCTCCGTTCCTGTTTGGATTAACATTATGATTCTTGATCGGCAACTAGTAAACATTCACTTTGGTTGTAAGATGTCGGAGGGCTGTGTGTACTGTGAGAGAATGGCCTTATGTATCTTTCTGGTTATTTTTATCCTACTCATTCTGTGAGTTGCTTAACTTTTGAAAATAAAAATAGCAACCAGGAAGATTATTTTCAGGAACATGAAGAGCTCTAATTTATGCACATAATAAATTTAAGAAAATGGTCTATCATTTCTAGAAAGGGACACATTATTGTATTCTTCAAATAAATGGTGTCATTTTCAAATAGGTAGTTGAATTGCACTTATTGGTATATCTGCATAAGCTGTGTAGTAAAGTGGTTCCTGTCCTATCAAATGGTCCACCTTGAGTAATCTGTACATTTTCTCTACCAAAATGTGGAGATTTCCTTTAGGTGGAGATTTCCTTTAGGTTTTCTATTTATAGCTGTAGTTTCAAGAATTTCGATCATTAAGTACATATACATTTACATATAGCATCTGATCAATATACTATACTTAACCATTATGCCACTTTCTTAACTATAAGATGTTATTAATAAAAATTAAGCTAGTCACTGTGGCTAATGCCCATAATCCTAGCTACTCAGGAGGCTGAGATCTGAGGGTCATGGCTCAAAGCCATGAGATTCTTATCTCTAATTAACCACCAGAAAACTGGAAGTGGTGCTGTGCTAAAGTGTTAGAGCTTGAGTTCAAGCCCCACAACCACCACCAACAAAAATAAATAAATAAATCATAAATCACATACAAATATCATATGCATAGATTTGAAATTAAATGTTTCCTTTTATTAGCTTTTATATTTCTATGTTAACAGAATACGTTAAAATTTTAATCATAACTTTGTTTACAAATCATATGTAATATATATAGTTATTCTCATCTAAATAAAGTTGAAGTGGATTAAAAGAGTTATATGAAAATTGATAAAAATAGTTTATTAAAAAACATTATAGAATAGTTATATTAAAATAGTTTAAAATAGAATATTGGCCTTTTTTAGAAAATAGAAGCACAATAAGTTTATGCCTAAAAAAGTCCCATAATTTAACAGCCAATTATCTTAGGAAAAAAATCATAAAACAAATGATTACTTTGCTGAGTACTCAAGTCTGTGGACAGGGTATTATTGAATCCTCTTGCTGCGTAATTAAACAAAAACTGCTGCTTAGGTTGAGAACTGAATCACAAGGCTCTGTGCATTGTTTATAAAAGTCTTTACAATGTAAAATTTGGACCAGGGATCAAGCACTTGTCCTGCAAGCAGAAGAGTAACAGTAAGCTGTTTATTCACAAAACATTGTTTTGGTATCATTCCTGGGGGTTGAATTCAGGGACTAGGTACTGTCCCTTGGCTTTGTCACTCAAGTCTGGTGCTCTACTACTTGTGTCACACAGTTTTGGTAATTTATTGGAAATAAAAGTCTCAGAGACTTTCCTGACTAGGCTGGCTTTGAACTGTAATCCTCAGATCTCAGCCTTGCAGGTAGCTAAGATTACAGACTTGAGCCACCAACAGGTAGCTCAAAACCTCTTTTAAAAGTGCTTAGAGCCAGGTGCCAGTGGCTCATGCCTGTCATTCTAGCTACTCAGGAAGCTGAGATGTGAGGGTCACGGTTCAAAGCCAGCCCAGGCAGGAAAGTTCATAAGACCCTTATCTCCAATTAATCACCAGAAAACCAGAAATGGCTCAAGTGGTAGAGTGCTAGCCTTGAGCTGAATGAGGGACAGTGCTCAGGCCCAGAGTTCAAGCCCCACAACTGAAAAAAGAAAAAAAAAGTGCTTTGAAATGTCTCAACAGAGTCTCCTACTGCCTACAGGGGATGGAGACCCTGGGTTCAACCTCCAACCTACAGAAAACCAGAATTCTTGGTCATGTCAACTTCTTCTGTGCCCCTCACATTGAATAATGTCACCAGCTTTTCTGTACATTTTAAAACAGGGACTTGTTCTTTAGCCTGCTCTGTAGTCCATTCTGAGTGAGGAGAGCCCTACATCTCTGGATGGATTTGTGTAGTCCACTGAGGAGGGAGAGGAAGCACACAAAATTGCCCTGAGGATGTTCTTGTCTGGTTCCAGAGAAAAGCACATATTCTATTTATTTTCTTAAGAGTAATTTGCTTAAACAAATTATATAAGTGTACTGAATTACATGTTTACACAGTAAATTAAATAATAATAATACTCAAATTCCCAGATAAGATGCTAATTGTAGCTTCTAACATAGAACTTAAAATAATAATTTTCTCTATTTTGTAATTATTATCAAATGACCTAGGGGTATACTCTCTCATATAGCAGAAAAAGTTAAAACTTATGTAGGAATAGATATACATATATATACATATGTATATATATATATATACACACACACACACACACACACATATATATATATATATATGTATATATATATATATCCAAACCACTCTTTTAAGTTTACAACACAGGAACATTCTATTTCCTTTAAAAGCGGATAGTACCTTATGCAGACACAAAGCGAATAGATGTTGTGAAGTATGTTTTTAGGTTTTCATCATCTCTAAGAAAATAATTAGAGCTAGGAGTGTGGTTCAGACAGAACTTGTCTAGCATATGGGAGGCTTGGGACTAATCTGTAGAATCACACACCAAAAAAAGCAGGGGGGGGGCAGAGAATAAAAATGAAAAGAAAATTAGACAACAGAAGAGAAGAGAAGAAGAAGAGAAGAACAAGGAAAAAGAAGAGATAAGAAAGACGAAAGAAAGAAGGGAATGAAAAAGAAAAATAAATTATCTCTTCTTAAAAATAATGTTTACAATTGTCATCATTACCAGTTTGGTAGATAATAATAATAATATAATATTAGTCAATCATACAGAACTAAACTTTGGGAAAAATTGAACTGAAATAAGAGGGCATTTATGTAAAAACCTAGATAGAAAGAACTAATGTTTTCATTAGACTCTGAAATAATATCTCTTAAGCAACTTGTTGGCTTGAATTCATCAGTATTCATTCTAAATAATAGTATCCATTTCTCCTGCCCTTAAGTGGGACAGCATACAGCTCTGATGTCATATTTCCCTAATTAAATTGCTTAATTTAATGAAAAATCTCCTTTAAAATTAGTGAATTTCTAAGACATATCAACCCACAAGCTGTTTATTTATCATGTAGAGTTTCAGCATATCATATTAGAGAGGCATTTTTTTTCAAAACTGACTGGCTCTTCTATTATATTTTGCTTTACATGACAAAAATATATGCTCGGTTGTCTACAAAAGTTGTTCTCTTTCATTAGATTTACCATTTTATTATCTTTAAGTCATTGTACAAATAGGTTTTGATTCAAGATGTCAATATTTGAGTATAATTCATGTCGATCAACATCACCCCTTCTATCCTTCTCCCCCATCTCTTCCACCCTCACCTCTTTGTTTGTAACCTGCCTCCATTTATCCATGTGTAAGTCTGAGTGATTTTGCCCACGGTTGCTCCAAACAATCATCTGCCTCTCTCTCGGTAAGTTACCCCCTAAAACAGAGTACAGGGTTCAAGGAGTTTGTACCATTGGGATTAACCCCTGTATCTACCATGACTTAGTTTGATTTTAACCCTGTATATGCTTTCATATATATTTATAGTTTAGATCTAACTTCTACGCTCTTTGTCTGTTCAAGTCTGACTTAGTGACTATGGCCATACCATTCAGAACACGTTAATCTAATCTTTTACTCATAGGCCCATTTGGGTTTTTTTTTTTCCAGTCAGGGGCTTGAACTCAGGGCCTGGGTGCTGTCCCTGCTCAATGTTAGTGCTCTACCAATTAAGCCACAGCACCATTTGAGCTTTTTCTGTTTACGTAGTGCTGAGGAATGGAACCCAGGGCCTCATGCATGTGAGGCAAGCACTCTACTGCTAAGCCACCTTCCCAGCCCATCCATGTTGTTTGTTTAAGGTACTTTAAAGTTGTATTTATATAGATTTTTTTGAGTGAGTTCTTTTTTAAAAGAAATATATTTTGTTATCCTTAAGTGGTTGGACATGTGCTTTGTTTTTAATGTCTGAGTGACCAGTCCACCATGAGCAAGTGAATTGATGGTAAACCTCTAATTTCTAGTTCTCATGCATTAAACCTAGACACTTATTTAGTGTAGAGGCTAACTGAGCAACTAGACATATGGAAAGTCAGAAGTGCAGACATGCTTTCAACATTCTGGCCATAGCCCGGTGCACTGGGAACCAACCCTGGGAAAAGTGAAGACAGAAAAATAGTCCCTCATGGAAGAAGTTCAGAATTTCTCTAATAACATAATGAGTGAGCAAATCAAGAGAGTTGCAGCTCTGCTACTGTGTAAAAGACTGTAGATAGCTCCATAAACACTGCAGGGAGAGAGCCATTTAGCTTCCTTCAATAGCCATCTGGGTGTGTATGTGGGAGGAGTAGTAAATGGATATCTTCCCAAAGAGCTTCATATCCCCCTATATTGTTTGTGTATCATTCCCTCCAATAGAAGCATCTTCCCTGTTTCTCTCAACGGTTAAACTGCATCCAGAAGCAAGATTTCAAGTGCTCTCTGATACTGTCTGTTGTAAAAATAAAAATCACAAAGGGTATATATAGTTCAGGTAAAAATGCAATATCTCCTTGGGAGCATTATTATTATTATTACTATTATTACCCCTACATAATTGTTCAATGGGGTTTCAGTTCAACAAGTCAGTCTATGCGTGTAGTATCGGTGCCACTTCTTTCATGATGCTCCTCCTTCTCTCCAGCTCACTCATCCCAAGTGTTCATTGTTCCAATTTCACGTATGTACATTGAATCATGTGACTGCATTCTCCCACCCATTCTTTTTTCATTGTATATTGGTTTTTGTTGTTGTTGTTGTTGTTGTTGTTGTTTGGGGGGTTTTTTTGGTCAATTTTGGAGCTTGAACTTAAGGCCTGGATGCTGTCCTTGACCCTCTTTGTACTCAAGGCTACTGTTCTGCCACTTCAGCCACAATGCCACTTTCAGTTTTTGAGTGGTTAATTACAGAGAGGAGTCTCTTGGGGACTTTTTTTTTTTGTCGTGGCTGATCTGTAACCACAAGCCTCAGATCTCAGCTTCCTGAGTAGCTAGGATTACAGTCGTGAGCCACTAGCGCCTAGCCAGAGTATCGTTGTTGTTGGTTTGGGTTCTTTTGTTTGTTTGTTTTTCTTTTTTGCCAGTCCTGGGGCTTGAACTCAGAGCCTGGGCACTGTTCCTGAGCTTCTTTTGTTCAAGGCTAGCACTGTAACACTTGAGCCACAGCTTTATCTGTTTATGAGGTACTGAGGAATCAAAGCCAGGGCTTCATGAATGCTAGGCAAGCACTCTACCACTAAGCTACATTCCCAGCCCCAGAGTATTGTTTTTGAAAAGACATTGACATGTGGATGTATTCATATTGTATGCCTGAAAGGGGGGGGGTGTATGGGAACTCTGATCTCTAGGTTATGGATATACCAGGTTCTGTTTATAACTTTATTAAAATTAAGAAGCGCTAGTTAAGTCTAAAGCAAATATGTTGTGTTCATCAATGACCCAGCTTCTAAATCTGTCATTCTTCAATATTAATTAAAGCTCCATTTCACCACTAATTGGTTAGGGATCTTCACATAAATTATTCCACTGTTGTAAACATCATTTTTTTTTTTTTCGGTTGTGGGGCTTGAACTCTGGGCTTGGGAGCTATCCCTGAGCTCTTCAGCTTAAGGAGAGTGCTCTACCACTTGAGCCACAGCGCCACTTCCAGGTTTTTTTTTTCTAGTGGTGTATAGGAGATCAGACCCTCATGGACTTTTCTGCCCGGGCTGGCTTTGAACCGTAATCCTCAGATCTCAGCCTCCTCAGTAGCTAGGATTACAGGTGTGAACTACCGGTGCCCGGCTCTAAACATCATTTTTAATCACATAAAGAAAACCAATCTCTTTCAGGGATGAGCTGAAACAGAAAAATGGAAGGGATGTTTTACAAAAGCAAAAGCAACTAGAAATTTAAAATTGAAATCACAAAATATTTGTAATCATGAAATAGCAATCATGAAGGGATTTAAAATTATTCCTTTGGTCTTTGTACAAAGATCTTCCTAGTTTGGTTTACTGTCACTATTATCTGTCATTACATAACTCAATTCATACTATAAATGCATTATGAGGAAAACATTCTCTCATTTTTAACTAATAAAAAGATTGAAGTCAGTATATTTGTCACATGGTTTCCTGAACCCCAGGATTTCAATATACCTACAATATATCTAAAACTCAAAATGGGGTCTATGTGGAGGGGGCGTGGTTACACTGGCCAAGTCTAGCCCACCCTGTGGACATCAAAAATGTGGGTTAAATATAGATATATTTGTGATTACGCTGCAAAGTTACACTGTTCATATCTGAACCCGGGCCTGCCAGCCTCATAAATGTTAATGCCCTAAGAGTCTGGATTAGGCAGTCACTATTGCTGGAATAACATTCGTTTGCTGTCAGCACTCCTGTGTGAAAACAAATTAGCTCTATGATGAATGAATATCTAAATCAGCATGCGCATTCTCCGTGCTGAAGCCTAGGGCCAGTGTGAAAGACCCTGGCCTCCAAGCAAGTGAGATAATTTTCTGGATCACAATCATATCTCCGTGGATTTCAGAAGCGTGGCTAAAATATTGCTGGCCACGGAATGGCATTCAATTTCAAGACAGAGTGTGACTCTTTCTCCTTCACCGATGAAGGGTTTGAGTAGTTGTTTCTATGATGTGGTGTTAGACAACACAGAAAAGGGTTAGTTCATTAAAATAACTAGCAGGTTCAGTCCAGAAGGGAAAGTTTGATGAGTAGAAAACTATAGTTTATAGATGGATTTCCAAACAGTTCATATGGTGGACGTCAGTGAGAGCTGAGGGGTGAGGATTGTAAAATAATTCCCTTAGCTCTCTTCACTTGCCACAAAGAAAAATATTCATTCTGGTGTTTTATTACTACCACAGACACTCAGAGATATATTATTCAAAAAAAAAGGTATGCCTCATGAAATGGCTAGATTCTCATATTCAGCTGCGATATGATATATATATATATATATATATATACACCTATATATAAAAAACATATTGGTGTATATGGAACAGCATGTAATTTCATTATTTAAGTTTGTAGATGCATGCATATGTAGACAACATATAACTACATCTATCATATATGTATATATCATATATAGTTATACATGTTATACACACCTATATAGTTACATATATGACAGACATTTTACATATGTGCATTAGACACACAATTGTACACTCACAATCTCTAAGATATTATTGTAAGTTCCTAAGATATCACAGCAAGAACATTAAGAAAATATTTATAACACTAATTCTGCTTTATAATGATTCTATGATGATGATGATGATGATATCAACCACATTATTATTACAATTAAGTAGTTGCATAAAGGGGTTTCAGTTCACCATATCAGTTTATGAGTATAAGTTCATGTGTGTAGGTCAGGTGGTAGAGTGCCAGCAGAGGCCCTGAGTTCAAGCCCCGACATCTCCCCTCAAAAAAGAGAGATAAGCAGTCTGTCACCTCACATTATAACACGTGAGATAGTATACTCAGTAAATATTCAACAAATCACCAAAGGAAATGAACTCACACTACTTTCTTCTAAGTAGTTTAAATTTACATGTAATTTAAGCAAAACTTTAAGTGTGCATTGTTTTGTGTATATATTATATGTGTATAGTATGGATATATATATGTATGTATGTATGTATATATATATACATATATATATATATATATAATATGGGTATAATCTTGCCAAATTTTTTATGTAAGAAGTTCTCATTGACTAACGTATAATGTGCTATTTACAGGGTATAATTTCTTTGAACAACCAACTTACTGTTGAAGAAAATGAATACCAGACAACTGGAACGTTTTGTCAGAAGGTGGCAAGATCAAAGCGAGGAGAGGTGGATGCATGGAGAGAGGAAGAGAGGGCAAATACAGTTATAATACTCAACAGACGTATATAAGAATGGAGAGAGGTAACCTGGAGAGAACTGGATTTGGAAGAGATGAGGGAGAAAGATGGAAAGAATGACACTGGTCAAGAAGCATCACACTCAGAAACTGTCATGTGGAATTGAAGTCCCTTTGTACAACTACTTAACATAATGAACAAATGAGTGAGTAAATGGATCAAAGAAAAACATCGCTCTTGTCATTTCCAATGTTCTCTCTCCAGTCCACAACACTTTAACATAGTTTGCGCCCACTCTGCTTAAACAATGCCATTAGTTCCCTATTTATCCTTCTTATATTTATTTTTCTACATATGAAAAGAAACAAACATATTTCCTTTTTCTTCATCTCTCACATATACCATAAATTTTTATACTTTTTCACTTAGCAACATATCCTGACAATCACTCTATATTAATTCTACATTAATCATTCTACACTCTGACATTATTATTATTGTTTTTGTTATTATTATTATTATTATTATTATTATACATAGTGCACCATGGTGTGCATGTACCCTACCTGATTCAACAGCTTACTTAAATATGTTCATTTAGGTCATAACTAATATTTTCGGAGTTGCTAATGATATTGCACAAATATTTCTCAATAAAAATATTTGTGAATCATTGAAGATGCATCTTCAAGGTAGATCCCTAGAAGTAGGGTTGCTGGGTCAAAAGGCAAGGACACGCATACCTTTAGCAGACATTGCTGCATTTCTCCCTGGAAAGTTTGTGTGAGAGTATATTTCCACTATCTGTATAGGAGAGTGCCTAATGCCTACTCTTTACAGCTGCACCAAGATGTTGTGTTTTATTTTTCATACATCTGGAGTCCAGGTAAGAATTAGCATCCTGAGTTTTTTTTCTTTGACATGTGTTTTATAAATTATACAATATCGTAAACATCCTTACATGTTTTATGGAGACTCTTAAAATACATTTTTTTAGTGTGCCACAAGTTTTAACAATAGTGATGATCTTCGTAGCTCTACTGTGCTTATTATAGAGCAAATTCTATAGCCTAAATGATCTCTTAGATCTATTCCTTATTTTGTTAAGGAACATATTAACATTCTTATAAGTTTTCTGTAAAAATAAGGAATGAGGTTTTATTCCCTTAAATATGCTTTCAAATAAACTCTGGGACATGATAAAATATATTCACAATTTTTCTTTAAACAGTGCTTTCAATTTTCTTATCCTATTTAGCAATTCAAATAGACTATTTACCCATCTAAGACTTATTTTAACACCATAATGTTTCTTCCTTATTTTCTGATTATCTTTATGTGTCACATGAGAGGGTTTTAATTCAACATGTCAGCTTGTGGTTACAATGTATCTTGACCCCTTTCATGGTTTTCCCACATCTCATTCAGGTTCGTTACTTGGAGTTCTCTTGTCTTCATTATAAGGAAGGAAAATGACACTGTGTGTATGTTTCTTCTGTGTGTGTGTATGTGTGTGTGTGTGTGTGTGTGTGTGTGTGTGAGAGTGTGAGTGTGTGTGTGTGTGTGCGCGCGTGTGCGCAGTTGTGCTTGTGTGTGGAAAAATACATATACAGAGGTTAACTATGCTCTCACTCATCTGCAATATATGCCATATTGAATCCATACCTTAGCTACACAAATGTTCTGGAGTCTTAGTAAACATGGTATCTACTGCACTTTAATATCCAGTATCTTCACTCAGCATACCAAAAGGGGACACATGGTGATATCACTTTCTTTCATTAGGTGTATGTTTATCTGTTATAAAATACTGGAAAATTATGAGATAAGTTAAAAAAAGAAAAAAAGACCTTTGTACCCTTTTATTGCAAGGTTAGCTTTTTGCTTCATTCATTATTAATCAGTGAATACTTGTTACAGCAAGGGAAATTGTCTCAAATTGAAATTATCTTTTAAACTGTTGATCCTTCTAACATGGTGCCCATTAAGTGACAATATGTTGGACTAAAATCTCAGTGATGTTGCATGTGAAATCAAGGAGGGAAGACATGTGTATTTTCTCTGCTAATGAAATACCCTCAATGCCCGAGTGCTTTTCATGGCAGTATGTCTCCACGAAGAGACAGAACATATGTATACGTCCAGATAGATATTCATTTATACTTCCTTCTTTATTGCATTTTTACTTTATAAACATCTACTGTTTATTACTTCCTAGGTCACATACCTGAACAGAGGAAGAGCAAAATTCAGCCACAAAAAACCAGTATCTATAATCAAAATATACATCTAGAGGTTTTGTGTTTGTTTTTCTAATGGTACACATGCATTCTATAGACTTGTGGTATTTAAAAATATCAGTAGGGGAAACATACCACCCTTAAGCAGTTGTGCAAAAGCATCTCTTCATTCTACAGGATGTGTTGAGTTCTATCCAGGATGAAGTCCACTCATATAAAAGTTTTTGCCTCCTCCTTACAAACACATTGCCCACAGGAAGAAAAATGAAATCCATTCAATGTCCTTCATGTGATATGATATCTGAACTCAGGCATATGGAGATCTTTTATTATTGGCTGAAATAAGGGAAGTCAACAATATTCACACTTGTGTCCTCTTGCTGCCAGACAGTTGGAGAATGGGGAAATAAAATGAAATATTTTAATGAAGACAGCCAATATCTGTGCACAGAGTACTCGAGAGTACATAGAGAATATAGAGCTTGGTGTTGCTTTATGTTTTTGCACATGAGAAAAAGAAAGGTAGAAGCTCCTCAGGTCAGTAGTTACATAATATGGTCAGTCCCAATGCATCTCTTCTGCTTAGAAGGGAAGACAAGTCTGTTGTACTTCCTTAAGGTTCAGGAAATGTAGGAAGTGTACAAAGCAACACAGTCTCTGTAAGATGCGAAAATTTAAAATAGAAGTCCACATTTAGAAGGTTATATTGCAATTGAAATGCTATCACCATCTCCTTCCTCCCAGGCCATCTAAAGTTAGGAAACAGGTTCAACATTGTCATTATTTATCATCCTAATACTGGTCAATGTTTAGTGTTAAACATACATACCCCTTTTTAAATTGCAGGCCTTGTTTCCTTATGACTAATTGTATAAGACGCTCTTTGGCCCTCTTGGAATACTAGCCTCTATTACAAAAAAAATCTTATACTACATGTTTATCCTAATAATAACCTAATATCAGGATAAACTTGAAGTACGACTTACTATTTATTGGATCTTAAGCCAAGCATCCTTTTTAGACCCTTCCTTCCTTCTTTCCTTCCTTCCTTCCTTCCTTCCTTCCTTCCTTCCTTCCTTCCTTCCTTCCTTCCTTTCTTTCTTTCTTTCTTTCTTTCTTTCTTTCTTTCTTTCTTTCTTTCTTTCTTTCTTTCTTTTTTGGATAGGAGTATTCTTTTAAACACAGACATGCATAGACACACAGACAGACACAGACACACACACACACACACGCACACACACACACACAGACACACAGACACACACACACACAGACACACACACACACACACACACACACACACACACACACACACACACACACACACACACACACACACACACCACAACTATGATTCCTGAGAAAATTTTGTTTGGCTAGCATACTTATTCCATCTACCAAGAGACATCTATTCTGACCAATATTTATAACTCTCCCACAATTTGAAACCTACAATTTGTTTGCGTAAAATTTTCTAAACTTCAAATGGTTATACAAGGGAGTTAGAATTTAACATGCCCCTTTATATGTCCAATGCTTCCTGACCAGTATCACCCTGTCCATCATTCTCTACCATCTTATCCATAAAATTTTCTTCATGCTCAGTTTTTTCTCCTTTAAAATAGAATTTCCCTTCATTTTAATGTAGGCAAAGGCTCAGCATGTATTCTCTCAAGAATAACATACCAAAGTTACGCAACAAAAATGTGTTAACCTTCTCCCTTACTCCCCCTCCTGCTACTAGCCCTGTTTCCTGAATACCCCATGTAGTAATAACTTGATTTTAACATACAATACCTGGAATTAGTATTTTAAAATGCCTTTTACTTTCACAGCTTTAACTAATTACTTTCTTAACCAGGACAACCTAAAATTTCCAAAAGAAACAGGGATTTAACTATAGCTAAACATTTGGAGAGATGAGATATTAACAAAACACTGCTGCATCTCAATAGAGAAAATGCATTTGTTGAAATTTCTGATAATATCAATAGGAACATGAAGGAACTTAAAATTTTAAGCATAAGCTAAATGATCACTCTTGAAAATAAGTTTGTCACGGCCAGTCACTGCATAACTTTGGACACCATATTTTATTTCTCTGTCTGGAAAGTTCCTCAGAAAAGCCATAAATGCCTAGATAATTCCAGCATCAAACAGCTATGATATCCCAATTCACATTTATTTCAAACACTTATGCTGCTACAAATACAAGTAACCCAAATGACTACCAAGATATAGTGCTGATAGTCTGGTTTGTTGCTTATATTGTATAATTAATTTACTACAACTACAACATATTAGATGCCTAGATATCTCTATTTAGGTAGACAGACATGTATGAGCAGGTTTCATTTTTAAGTAAATATCAGCCAGGTCTCCATACAATTGACTTCCCATGTCCAACTCTTGGATTAAAGAGCACCTAGATTAAATACTGAAGCAGCTCTGTTGATTTATTTTGTTCTCACACATCCCCCCACCAAAACCAAAACAAAACCAAAAACAGAAAAAAACACTTTCCTTTCTATATTCTTTCACTGACCTTGTCAGATCTCTTCCAGTTCTATTTATTCAATAGTTCTTTTCTGTACAAAACTGTTTACAACTATCAGAGATCCTTCTGTGTCCTGGGTTCCCTTCGTGAAGGTGTTTTGGATGAGTAGCGTTCTCACTATATCTACCAAGTCTTTAATTCTTATCAGATATTATGAGTGCACTGTTCAGATAATTAGTCTGAATCTTAAAAGATTAGGATACAGGGAAGTCAAACAGCCACCCCAGAGGAGAGCCAGAATCTGACTTCTGAACATTGAACATTGAGTACTGTCTTCAAGGTTAAACAGTCTGATAGTCTACCTATCGCATCCAAAGATAACTTACATTTTACCTGTTCAGATGATCAAATTAATTCTGGTTTACACACACACACACACACACACACACACACACACACACACACACACACACACACACACACACACACACAGTATATTTACTTGAAACTAGTTTTTCAAGGCAGAAACACCATATTATAGGTAAAAGAGAGTTATCAAAAGATCTTATAGTATTTCTAATAGTGCATCCATTTTTAAATTAACTGTATTTTACTGGATTCTGTTGAGATACCTTAATATGTACTTTAAAAAAAATCTTCAGTGTTGTTATTAATGTTTAGGTATTGAAGCAGCCTGGTCAAAAACAACCAGTTGGAAACTCCTTTTAAATACAAATGGTGCAGGATTACAAATTGAGGAGAAACGCGTTACCATGTGTAGGTAAAGTGGGCTCCTGTATCTGTCATTATTCTTAATTTGTTTTAATCTTTGCTCATTATCACAAAACCTGAAATAATAGTGCAATAAGGGCTCACAGCTACGGAAATACAAGGAAATTAGAGGTCACTGTGTTGGTGGCACATTCTCCCACTCTCACCAGGAAAGAGAAGGAAATCTGAGAAACCTCAGGACAATCAAAACTTGGAGTCCCTCACCTTATTGTCAGTGTGTTACCTTCCTGCGAGGAGACCTGAGCCTCTTGTTGTTTAAAGGGATGTACCAGATGCAGGCAATTTTAATTTACCAGCTGTGGGTGATTTAATTTAATAAAACGCTTGTTGGTTTATTGCTGGGTTTTGCTTCTATATCATTTTGAAAAAGAAAAGAGTCCCCAATCTAAAATAATGAGGAAAGGCTAAATGCTTATATTCCTTAAAAAAAAATTAGAGGCTGTTTTCTTTCTCATTTTGGGGGGGAGTATTTATTGAGTAAATTGTTTTCTTTTCTCCTCCACACACACTGAGTCATTATAGAATATGAAAAGCTCTTTTTCATACCCCTCAGTGAGTGGACTGGGGCTCCACATATAGAAAAAGGCCCCCTCCCCCACCAAAAAGAAATTCACTCTGTGCCAAAATCTACATTTTCATTTGGCGACCTAGTTAAATCTATTCATAATCTGGTACCTGAATCAAATTTCAGAGTCGACTAGACTGCCTTAGCTCCTGGTTTCTGTGGCTCGACCTGTCTTGTACTGAATTTAGCTATGATGTTACATCTTTAGCTGGAGAATTTCTAATAAGGCTGGCCTGTTTCCCTCCACCACCAAAAGCTGCCTCTGGGAGCCCCAGCAGTTTCCAAACGGGTGGAAAGGCCCGTTTAGAGTTGCCATGGAGAATACTTTGGAAAGAAACTCCTTGTTTCTTTAATATTCTATTCTCTTTTGCTGATTTTTTTGTCTCTAAATGTTCACTTTAATGGCTTTAACACTACATAAAACTGCGTTCTGCAGGGAACATATTGTACAGAAAATGTTGTCAAGGATCAAGGGAAAAGCTGGGAGGTGGAAGAGTATGTATGGCTGCCAGCCCTGTGAAGATGGACAGATGCAGAGTTGTATCTCCCTCTCCTCTTTTGGGTGCCCCTGATGAATAGTCAAACTCAGGTAATAAACAACAACAACAACAAAGTGGCGTGAAATGGAACATTGAAAACTCAACTGTCAGGACGCAGCGCAGCGGGAGGCTTAGTTGAAAGGAGAAATTAATGTTTGGATGATTGAACATCAGGAAGTAACTATCGATCTCAGTCTTCTATGCAAAGCCCTCTATGTATTGTATTATTACAATCTGGCTTACAAATGGGGTGATAATTCATGAGGTTACCCTATATATTGGTCTTTGAGGAATTCCGTAGTAAGTTTATTGCTACTTGCTTTGGTCATTGGCTTGCGTTGTTTTTCTTTCTCAATGTGATGGCCAGGTTTGTTACTCCAGGAAAACATCAAATGGTATGTCACATCACTGTTTATTTAAATATTATCACAGGATTCTGTGACTCTCATGGGAGAACTTCTTAGGCGAATTCAGGCGGTAGAGTCAGGCATGTTTGTAAATGTATCTGCCATGCTAGCCCTGAGAAAGCTGCCGTCCTTGTGATTTGAGCCTCGACTTCATAGGAGAGCATGTTTCCAGAAAGAGAAAGAGAAAAAAAATAGCATGTAGCTCAGAAGGTGGCAAAATAATAAATGGTTTGATATCTGGTCCAGAGATATCAAGCAGTGTCCTCGTTATTGAGCTCTGCCACTGCAGATCATGAAGCAACCAAAGACTCTCTCTTTCTAAATGTGTGTGTGTGTGTGTGTGTGTGTGTGTGTGTGTGTGTGTATGACTGGGTTGCAATAAAACTTTATTGACAAAGAATGGCATATTTGCCATATTGGCCTTGCCTTGTGGATCCAATACCACTGAGCCCTGGTTTAGAAGAACATTTCTACTCATGAGCACATGTGGGGATATGTTGATAAATGAAAAAGTTGACAATACCACATTGGTCAGAGTCCTATCACTGACTAAACGCCTGACCTCAGTAACTTCAAGGGAGGAAAGGTATATTTTGACTCATACTTCCGAGGTTTCATTTGCTGGTCCCAGTCTCACTATTATGAGATGGAGGTAAGCTTAGACTTCAGGTAGAAAAGGAGATGGGAGGAGGGAAGAGAAGGGGAGGGGAGGAGAGGAGAGATATGCCCCATCCGAGGGACAGCCCCAGCAAAGTCCTTCAACAGAGCCCACGTCACAATAGCTATCCAGTTATGAACTCATCAATGGATTGATACCTGGATGAAGCCAGCATTTTTATGACCAGTGACCTCTGAGTAGCACCATCAAATTAGGTCTAAGCCTCCTACAAATGAGTCTTTCGTGGGGAACTTTTCAGCCAAACCCTAACAAATACAATATAAAAAAAGTTAATATATCTGTATGAAAATAATTGTAACCTTAAAAATCATGGCAACCTAGTGTGGTTAAAAAAACAAACAAACATGGTTTCGGGGTGGTGAAATCTTTAATGACTGAGCTAGGCCCATGTAGATGGAAATTTTTTCTTAAGTTTTCTGCTTATTTTCTTTTATATGTGTTATTCTTGCCCTAAGGAGAGAGGGGCGGGGAAGAGAGAGAGAGAGAGAGAGAGAGAGAGAGAGAGAGAGAGAGAGAGAGAGAGAGAGAGAGAGAGAGAGAGAGGCAGGCAGAAGAGTATCACAAGGCACGGTGACACTGTGAAGTATACATGGACCTAAGTCTTTTCTTTTCTTTTGTCGGTTGTAGGGCTTGACCCCTGGGCCTGGGTGCTGTCCCTCAGCTCTTCAGCTTAAGGCAAGCACTCTACCTCTTGAGCCACAGAGCCACTTCCAGTTTTCTGAGTAGTTTATTGGAGATGAGTCTCTTAGACTTTCCTGCCTGGGTTGGCTTTGAACCGTGATCCTCAGAACTCAGCTTCCTGAGTAGCTAGGATGACAGGGGTGAGCCACCAGTGCCCGGCTTTGATCTAATTCTATGTCATGATCCTCCTGTCTTGAATTGTATAAGATCAAGGAGACTGGTTCTGATGTGGTCCCCTGCACGAGTGAGCCAGATACCTGGCATAGTTGTCTAACCATTACTCTCCAGTCTGTAGGGATAATAAGGACAACTTGTACACGGGGACTTCATAAAGAGATGGTTCGTATATTTAAGTTCTTAGGAGAGTCTCTGGCAAATATTCAATTTAAATACAATTATTTTATGACCTGTAAGATACGAATATCCAATAATTTCTCACACGTTGAACATTTAAGAGGTTTCTTGAGTACATTGGGCAAAATATTTGGACTTTCACTGTGTCCAAATAGTAATGAGAAAAGACAAACCCTGTATTGTTATTTGCAAAGTATTATTATCTCAATTGCCTCCATAGGGCTTGTCTGGTAATAACATCAACAGAGAAAAAAACTAAAACAAAAACCATCAACAAAACCAAAAGAGTAATTCTCTTCACTGTTATAAACGTGATAGCATAAAGCTTAAGTAAAAATAAATCTTAAAGTCATACCTGGATTATAGGATGATGATGATGATGATGATGATGGTGGTGGTGGTGGTGGTGGTGGTGGTGGTGGTGGTGATGCGTTTGCGTGTGTGTGAAAGAGATTTTTCTCATCAATATGTGTAACAGGTACATTTTCTGTGTCCAAATCACCAGACTATACGATGCCTAGATGATATGTCAGTTCTAGGTTTGCTGGTGATTCTGCTACTTCTCTTCCCTGACAGATTGTGGAAGGTGATTTCTAGACATCACTCTGTCTTTTTAATTAAATTTTTTATTGTTATTATAAAGGTGAGATACAGAGGGTTCCCGTTTCATAAGTCAGGTAATGAGGATGTTTCTTTTTGTACAATGCTACCCCTTTCTTTGCTGTCTTACAATTTCTCCCTCCCATCTTCATCCACAAGTTGTTTAGTTCATTTTCAACATAATTTCTACTGAGTACCACTGCTGCATTTGTTCACACTCTGTCCCTCCATTTCTGCGCACCCCCCACCCCACCCCCCAAAGACAGAGAAAGTAACAAAAAAGACAAAAATAAAAGGGAAATAAACTCTTTCCATTTTCTGGAGTTCATTTCAACACATATTTTATATGAGCAGAGGCAGAGAGACACTGAACCTTTGCATTCCTTCCCTAAGAGTATCCTCTTTTGGCCTTGCTGTGTGTGAATGCCTAGAGTCCTGTATAATTTATCATCTTGTGAGTTTTTTTTTTTTCATGGCACTCCCATTTCTGCAAAGCCTGATCTCCCACACTATGTAAAGTTGGAAAAGGGAACCACGCTCTCCTTATAGAACCACAAGCATGCACTAGCAAACATAGGGAAAAATAGCTTTTATATTTGAATAACAATTTTCCCCTCCTTGCAATTTCTCCACAAATATTATCAGAGAAAATGTAGCAGCCCCACCAAAAATAGAAATAGTAAACATCTTCTGCTGTACCCAGCAAAAATCAGAGTCAAGAGAGAAATCCTGGAGGAGGAGAACGGAATGGAAAATTGATCAGAGCTCAGAGAATGTGGGTCCTTCCTGAAAACTCTTATATGGTAGATATTTAATCTTTCATTTTTGTTCTTTCCTTCCTTCCTTCCTTCCTTCCTTCCTCTTTCTTTCTTTCTTTCTTTCTTTCTTTCTTTCTTTCTTTCTTTCTTTCTTTCTTTCTTTCTTTCTTTCTTTCTTTCTTTCTTTCTTTCTGTCATGGGGCTTGAACTCTGGGCTTGGGCACTGTCCCTGAGCTCTTCAGCTCAAGGCAAATGCTCTATCACTTGAGCCTCTATCACTTGCTCTATCACTTCTGGTTTTCTGGTGGTTAATTGGAGATAAGAGTCTCATGGACATTTGAACTGCAATCCTCAGATCTCAGCCTCCTGAGTAGCTATGATGACAGGCGTGAGCTCTTCCCATTATTTTTACATAAACCGATGATCCTCTGTGGCTGCTCTCCTTCAGTTTTATAATTAGACCTTCCTGGAGGTTATTTCCTACATTCATTCTTCTTTGTTACATTTTCCTTCTTCAAGAGCAATTAGGTTGGTTTGAACCATTTGCTAAAGCCAGGCCTAAGTGCCAGCAATGGTCATGGCCAATTCTGCCTGCCAGAATCTCAATCAATTGTCTATGAATTGGTGTCCTTGCTCTCCCTCCTTCCTAGCCTTTAGCACCCTCTCACTTTCTGTGCAATGGTAATTTTCTTCCTCTTCAACATTCTGGTTGGAAATATTTTATGTTTCCTTAGATGACAGTGGAAAGGGTTAAAGTCTGTCTTCCTCCTAACTGTGCCTCTCCTGTACCAAGTGCCCCACACATAGAGCATTCGAGGTCCTTACAACTACTTATGAAGTGGGATATCTGAAAACAACAAGAAGAACAACAGCAACAAAAATAACTCACATCTTTGCTGGTCTAATGATTCAGACCTAAGAATGACTAGGGACTATTAAGTCCACAGTGTTATTTAGACATTCTAAAGTGACCACCAGTTACTTTTAGTATCAAAATTAACTTGATAGCAAGGATTTTTATGAGAAAACATAGAAGAGTAAGACACGTACTGGTGACCCTGTTTGTAATACCAGCTATTTGGGAGGCTGATGTTGGGAAGATCATGGTTTGAGACCAGCCATAGCAGAAAAGTCTCAATTGAGAACTGGGCATGTTGGCATGCACCTGTAGCCTAGCTATGATTATTGGAAACCTGAAATGGGAGTTGAAGCTCAGGCATGTTACTAGGATAGAAAGGGGACGCTATTTCAAAAATGTCAAATATGTACATGTGAATGCATGCACACACCCACAAGACTAGAGGCATAGCTCAGTAATAAAATGTGTATGTAGCAAATATAAGGCTCTGGGCTCAAACTCCAGAACCACCCAAATAAAACAACACCATCAAAAAAACCAAAAAGAAACAAACAATAAAAAAATACTTAGACAATTCAGCCAATTGCATCCTTTTCTTTCCAAGTGTGATGGTCTCTTCCCAAGCTCTTTTGCTTTTAATAGACAGATGTCAGCAATATTGGTGTAACTATAAAGATGACTGATTTACATATGATTTACATATGACTGATTTACATTTGTCTGTTGATGACTAACTGAAAGTAGAAACCACCCAACATAAATGTGGTGTTTTACACAAATGTTTTTATATAAACTTCAGCTTGTTGCATCCCAGTTTGAAGGGAATTCAACTGTAGTAGTACAATATGAGGGAGAGACTTTCCATGGACACCTACCATTGTTTATACAACTACTCTTCAGTAATCTTCTGGGTGGTTAATAGGGAGTGAAAGAAGCAAGGACACCATCTGCTACTGCTTCCATTTCCTGAGTAGTCACAGGTCTTTGTCATCATTTGGTGAAGCGTTACTACACTTCCTTAACTCCTTCCTCTGTGCATCTACCACATGCCCATGCTTTCTGCTGGACATTATTTCACTGAGATTATATCTATTGGTGAAGAAGTCTATGTCCTGCCCCAGGAGGTTAAGTTATGTGAGGACAAGGATAGTCATTTTTAGGCTTTACCTTAGAAATTCAGTACAGCACTAAATCTCTTGCCAATGAATTCAGATATCCTTCGAAACATTCAGAATTTCTTCTTTTATTACTAAAAATATCCTTGGTCCTTATAGAAAGTAGCAAAATCTCCATTCTCCTTGTTCTTTCTTTTTTCTTTAAATGAAGGGCAACACAGGAATTTGAAAACAATTATTTTTTTTCAAAAAAGGCAAAAATTAAAGATTAATAAAATTTTTAGAAAAGGGAAAAAATTATATATATATAAGGTACCAAAAAAAAAAAAAGAAAAAAAAAGAAAAAAAAGAAAAAAGAAAGAAAAGAAGAGGAAGAAAAAAAAGTTCTTTAATTTTATTTTGATTTTTTTGGGAGGGGTGGGAAGAATCCTGTATCTCCCTTTTGTCTGTAAACAGCCTCTTGTTGGAGTCTCTGGTCAGCTTGAGGTCCTGTGGCTTGATTGGTTTCTTAAGTCAGTTTGTTTGAACAGGCAGAAAAATGCTCTGCTTTACCCAAGATTTTGAGATCCCCCTCCCAGATTAGTTTACTGGGAGGGTGATCTGCTTTGAGAATCACAAAAGAGGGGGATGCAGTGGTGAGGCTAGGTTCTGGTAGAGTTGAGGCCTTTCAACAATCAGTAGCTTTTTCCTGGGGCTATTTTGTGAAAAAAAAACTCACAGAGCCCAGCCTGGAGCCATTCTCAGGGTTTCTGTTTTTCAATTGATTGTTGAGGCTGCTAGAGGGAGGGGCAGCCTCTGGCTCTGGTTACCCAGTGAGGAAGGCCACTCCAATGGCTGGTGCCTGAGCTGGGTGACTTTTCCCTGGATGGAGCCGAGTCTGGCAGGTCACTTCGCCGCCGTTAAGTTCTTGTGACCTGCTAAATGACTCGTTTTATTCCAAAGCCTGGGTTGGAGCTGGCAGCTCCTCCGAGCTTTGTCGGTATCCAAGATGGAGATCACCGGTGCTGGGGGGGGAGGGGTGGCCTTCCCTCCTCTGCTCCCTGAGAAGGAGTGAGGACGTCGGGCTTCTACTCACGTCGAGTCTTGGATCCTGGGTCGTCTCTGGTCTGCACACTGCAGGATGAAGATGTCCGCTCCTTGTCGGTTCTTGCTGGTGTTGAGTAGAATCCGCTCGCCCGCTGCGTCTGGCTCCTTCGTCCCGGACTCTCTGTGTGAGCGCTCAGTTATGGCCCCGGCTGCATTCTCTGTCGCGACCCTGCTGCCGCCGCCGCGGCGGCGGCTGGCAGGTGCTCAGATGTATCCTTTTGCCTGGGCTTCCCTCTCTTGTCTAACTCTCTGTCCTGTGATGGCACACTTGGTGTGATTCTCTGGCTTAGGACTGTTCACTGGAACTCTAAAACTGCTTTCTATGCGAGAGCTTGTTCAGATTCCAGCTTCTCCTCCGCCATCTTCCCTCTCCTCTCAACACAGGAATTTGAACTCCGGGCTTTGTGAGAGCTAAGCTGGTGTAGTACTGTGGAACTGGGCTTTCATCCATGGTTTTCACTGGTGTGTGTGTGTGTGTGTGTGTGTGTGTGTGTGTGTGTGTGTGTGTGTGTGTGTGTGTGTGTGTGTGTGTGTGTGTGTGTGTATGTGTGTTACTGTGGCTTCAACTCAGCTCCTGGACCTTGTCCCTGAGCTTTTTTTGCTCAAGGCAAGTTCTCTACCACTTGAGCTACAGCTCTACTTCTTGGGGCAGAGGGTGAGGCTGGTGCTTAATTGGAGATGAGTCTCACAGACTTTCCTGGCCAAGCTGGCTTCAAACTGAAATTCTCAGGTCTCAGTCTCCTGAAAACCTTGGATAACAGGTGTGAGCCACTGTGCCTGGCTCATTGATTACTTTTTGCATAGTGTCTTGTTATGTCAGACATGTACAACTGGGCCCAGGAATGGATTCAGAAGAAGTCCCATAAACTTTTCTCTCCCAGACTGGACTCAAACCATGAGCCTTCCATTGTCAGCTTCCCAAGTAGCTAGGATTCCAGGTGTGAGGCACACAATTCACTGTGTTTTGACATGTTTCTATATGCCCACACAAACCTCATTCAGTTTTGGTGGTCTGTGTGTCTGGGGGTGGTCCCTGTTTTGTACTATAGCATGCCTCTCCCATGCTATGCCAATGTGGTTACAGTGATCCCGGGAGCATCTGGCACTTTCCTACAAGAGATCTGCTTACTTTTCTAGGAGACAGGCGTCTAAACACAGTCAGGCAATGGTTGTCAGGGTTTAGGTATAAGTTCTCATCATTTATGAAGTTCCCAAAGATGTTGGGACTACTAAGGTATTTTTCTCACCTGGAAAAGCCCACTACACACACCCAGAGCTGAGTTGGGTGGTTATTTTTTTTTCCTCTTTGTCCTTCTGCTAGAAGACAAGAATGGTCTCAAATCCAAACCCTAATTCTACTAATTGAAGCACATTTAACCTGAAGAGAAAGCCAAGAAGCTGGGTTGGTTGGGGTCATTAACTCTGCCAAGTTAGAGTGGGTCTGGGCTGGCCGAGTGTTCTGTGCCAGCCCGGATCATTAGGAACAGAACAGTAAATTAAGACACCACACCTTTAATGAACTTAATTCCCTTATTTTGACAGAATTCCTATTTCCAGCAACTCACACTTCACATTTTAGACACTTCTCCTATAGGTGTTTGCCAAATGCCTATACTGGCAGCCAAGCACTAGGTTCATTGGAAACTAGAACAAGAAACATCCAAATCATCTTTGTGTTGTGTGGACCTTAGCTCTCCAGAGGCAAAAGCTCTTGGGGGGGGGCAGGGGAAGGGCTTCCACACACTTGCCCCCTATCCTTCCCACCTTCCCTCGTTCCACAGCATTTTGTGATATTCAGGTATATGGTCCTTGATCAGTAACTATAAAAGAATGTATCAGGACTCGATAGCCACAACCAGGCTGTATGTGTAGGAACCACTAAAGATCATCTTTAGGAATTCGCACTATCAAAAGGGAAAGAAACACAAGAAGAATTATTTGGAGAAAGAAGACTCATCGTGACAGAAAGATACAGTTGCTCTCCATCCTTGTTTTTATCTAAATGACAAGTGATGTGGGGTTAGTGTCAAAGGGCTGGTGCGAATCAAGACATCATTTCATTGTTAAGATTAGCAAGAGAGATAATAATGGGTGACATGATTGTGGGGTACTGGTACATATACGAAGTGTTTCAAAAGCAGAACTTTTATAAATCCTTAACACTCAAGATCAGCTGCTGTTAATACCAGGGAAGAACTAAGGGATATATTTATCTGATTCCAAAACTTGTGCTTTTAAACGTAACTCCAAGAATCAGCACATTTTAATTAATTAGTTAATTTGTTTTTTCAGTCAGTGAGCTTGAACTCAGGGTCTGGGCACTGTCCCTGAGCTTTTCCACTCAAGGTGAGTACTCTTCCACTTTGAGCCACGGCATCAATTCTGGTTTTCTGGTGGTTAATTGGAGATAAGAATCTCATGGATTTTCCTGCCCAGGCTGGCATTGAACGACAATCCTCAGATCTCAGCCTCCTAAGTAGCTAGGATTACAGGTATAAACCATGCCACTGGCACCCAGCTTCAACACATTTTAATGCAAAAAAAACAACCAAAAAAAATCCACCATAAAAAAACACCCCAAATCAAAAAAAAAGAAAGTACCTAGTAAGGTGTCTAGAATGTGTGGGGCATATGGTCTATAGCAAATATCAAATACCACATAGGAACGGCCATCGACAATATGCAAATACATGTCTTGGGCTGTTCTAATAAAACTTTATAGAAACATTTCATGAACTAGATTTGACAGCTGGATTATAGTATGAAGACACCCTAACTTATTTTATCCTCAAATCACATTTTTAAAATATTTCTAAACATTTCACAGAATTTTACCTTCTTTGAACAATTTCTGAGGAGCTGGGCTCACAAATAATGTTACCAGTTTCTTCAGATGTATGGATTATGACCTTAAGAATATGTATTAGTCCCTAATTTTTCTTATTGACTTTCATAGTCAAATATTTCATCTAACCATGTTTCTCAGGGTTTCTCTCATGGACTCAATTATCTCCAATTTTCACATTTTATATATATTGAAGTCAATGTAAAAAAATTATTTAAGCTAAAGAATAAAACCAAAAATAACCCCTCACTTTGAGCTCATTGTATTAAGTGATGCTTTTATGCCCAGCCCTCAGACTCCATCCCTTGAATTTCTAATACTACTGGGTAGATTGTTTGGTTCAAAATCTGTAAGGTGTTCCAGGAGGTAACCTTGAGGAAAAATGTCAACATCCTACACAAAGTCAGTTGTCAGAACGTTCTTTCAGAAATCCAGGTTCTTTGCTGTTTTTGAGATTTCAGCTCCTCAATAGTAAGGGGGCATTGCCACCTGGTGGAAAAAATAATGAGGGGGCTGGACAGTCAGACACCTGGAAAGGACACGGCTAAGCACACACTACCATGGACCTGAAAATTTTACCCTTGGAAAGATCACGCTGGTACCTGATGTTATAAACCTGGCCTCCTTCCATATTCAATTAAGTCCGAGTAATAAATATATTGAAATAAATATAAGTGAACTGTTTTAGAATGGAAAGACTTGAAGGCCGCATGTTTGTTTGTTAGTTTGTTTAAAAATCTAGTTATTAAAATGGCCATGAGACCATCCCTCCCTTGTTTATAAAACTGTATACTCTTCTATACATTGAAATTTCTGCCTCTACTTCTTCGTCTATTTTCAGTATTTCGTGTGTCTTCTATATACATCCTCTTAGCTTGAGCCTTCATTTTCTTTGAACTCCTTTATGTATTTTTTATTCTGCATTGGTGACCTCCATCAGCCAACCTTAAGTGTTTGCTGCCTAGTTACTCTCAATCTCCTCCTTCCTCATCATTTTCCCACATCTGCTCTCCAAAGGGTTAGGTGTGATTCATTTTAATGGTGGTCTCCAGTCCTTGTGCCTTGTGACCCCTTAACCTCAATTTCACCCTTGACATTCTTCCTTGGTTTCCAACTGTGTTCCCTCCTATTTCTGCTCTTATTGCTCCCTCATTCCTCTGTCTGCACTCAATGGGATCGCATTTCTTCGTCTCAGTTCTTACGCTGGAATTGCAAAGCTGAACATGTCTTTCCTTCCCAAGGTCTTGCTTTCGATGTTTATGCCCAGATTTCCACAAAATTCAAGTCTTCTTCAGCCCTATACCACAATGAGGCCTGAAGTGCTCTTCTCGCTTTTACACAGCTATGATCCTAAATTTAACAGTCCCTCACACACAGTGAGGGAAAGTTAGACAGCCTTTCATATTTAATCAGCAGAGAAAAATGAACCCCCAAATCCCAGATTTAACAAGGTTGAGTGAAACCCACTCTTGCCTAAACCAAATGGAACATAATATTTTGTCATAGTCATCATCTCATTTTCTAATTTCTCCACTTAAAAGTTCCATTTGTGTTCTAATATTCCATATTAGAAACCTTAGAGCAATTGAAAACCCAACTTTCTTCTCTTTGGTGTTTATCCAGTTTGTTGTCTAGAGCTATCTTGTTTGGAATTGTTTCCCTTGAGTAGAAACTCAGTGGGGGGCTGGGAAAGTGACTCAGTGGTAGAGTGTTTGCCTTGCATACATGAGGCCCTGAGTTCGAATCCTCAGCATCACAAAAGCATAAAAAGCCAGAAGTGGCGCTGTGGCTCAAGTGGTAGAGTGCTAAACTTGAGCTGAAGAGCTGAGGGACAGTGCCCAAGCCCAGAGTTCAGGCCCCACCACCAAGCCAAAAAGAGAAAGAGAAAGAGAAAGAGAGAGAGAGAGAGAGAGAGAGAGAGAGAGAGAGAGAGAGAGAGAGAGAGAGAGAGAGAGAGAGAGAGAGAGAGAGAGAGAGAGAGAGAGAGAGAGAAACTCAGTGAGTGGAAATTACTTTCACTGTTGTTCCAGAACCCAGAACAGAGCATGGTGTCTGATTCATCGTGAGTTGTATTTGTTAATGAAGCAATCTTCACAACCCTTTCTCTTTTCCATTACAACCTCTAGTTTCTGTGTAATAATCTTTTTTGCTTCATGCTTTTTTGTTTTATTTGGCTTTTTGCAGTGAGAAGAGTTGAACTCTGGCCCTTCTTCATTCTTGGCAAGCACTATACTGCTGAGCTTCATATCCAGACCTTGAGAATGACTTCTCAGATTACACTCTTTCACCATAACTATTGATCGGTATCACACAGGGAATTTATTACACAACCTTCCCCTGTCCTATTTCTACATATCCTGACTCATTATGACCAGGCGTCTGGACATTAAACCAGCACTTCCCTTCCCTCACAGTCCTGCCCTTTCTCATTCTCTTCCGTCCTATTTTACTCTTGTAAACACCTATTCAAACTTTAGCTCCCATTCACCTTTACATCGAAAACATGCACATAATTTTCTCTCCACAACTCTCATTATTGTTATTTTTTTCCTTAAAGTTAGAATTAGATTCATTTTCATATTCCCAGATTCATTTCTTAGATCCTGAGTCTAAATCACCTACACCATGTGCCTTTGTGAGGATCATGTAAGATACACTCTTGTGGATCTGACATGCAAATAACAACACACTTTGACTTGTCAATTAGATTATTGTTAATTGTTTTGTCTCTATTATTTACAAAATAGTCACAACTACCGTGCATATGACATTATGATTTTAGTGGAATGATTTGCTTTCCATGGAGAAATATCACAGTATTACTGGTCTTTGGTTTCTAAAACATTAGTGCTTTATGAGAACTCACATGTGTCTTAATATCTAAATATGAAATTTTGGCTTTTACCTCTGGAAAAATGGATGGAGAAACCTAGAATTAAGAGAAAGAAACTTGTTTAAGGCTTTTATAATTTTAACTTTATCTTATATAAAACTAAATTCTTATTCAATAGGAAACATTTGATAAAGGAAGGTTTCTCACTACTCGAAGTGAACACCTATTCAAAAGCATGAACCTTGATGACTAACTTCTTAGGTGGGTCAATAGCAAATTCATGGAAAGCATGAAACTTTTTCATTAATGTATTCCCAGAATTGAGATTATTTCAAAAGCCTGGTAAATGTTGATCAACCGAGAAATCCAGTCTCCATGTATGGGCTTTTATGTATATGATCCTGTCATGATGAAAAGTACTGGTAATTTGGGAATATTTCCTGTTCTTATACGAACCACCCAAATCTCACTGCCAGGGAACAATTCACAGTTGTAAAGTGGAAAGCCAATAAGAGTGAACTGAAACTGTCCATACAGCCTTACACAGAAACCTCCTTTAAGCTCCTATACCTTCTGGTAGCTTCAGGTTGCCCTGTGACTCAATTGCACCAATGGAATGTATTCCAAGTAGCTAAAGCTGTGACTGACACAAATTGGTGTGCAAATATTGGCCAAGTGAACAAAGAAATAAAGTGGAAGAAAGTGGTATATGACCTCTGTTTCTCTCTGTGAAACTGCTGCCTTTTAGAACCATCAATCCAGCTTTGCACCAGTAAAGTGATTACAGCTTACCAGGGCACACACTGGCCCTATTTTTTTTTCTGTAAAAGATCACATAGCATATATTTAGGAGGCCATAGGGTTATTGAAATGTTCACATCTTCTGTTGTCATAACCTGAACAGACATCGACCCTATATGCATAACTGGGCATGACTATTCCAGTTAAACTTTACATGTGAAAAGAAGAACATGGGTCAGATTTGAGCATTAGCCTATGAATTACTAATATCTGCACTCAAGGACTGAGAAGGAATATAATAGGGGAAAAATGGAGTAAATAAGCCATGCCCTCAATCATGCACTCCTCAGCATTAATGTGGAAGAGAAATACTTATCTTCTTCATGCCATTGTGTTTTAAGGATTCAGAGGATTTATTGTTAGAGAAAAACTACTTAGCTAAGGCATACAGGATATGTTAAAACAAAGGACTAACTATATTTATTCACCTCATTGTTATTGTCTTGCTAGTGCTATTTTTCTTACTATAAGTATTTATGTGTAATAACCCTGGGACTAATTGCCTATGATTAAACATGAGGAGTAACCATGAGAGAGATGCTGTGGTAAGCTTTGGTAAACTGTAACTTTTAATATGACATTTCAATGAGACATGTCAATTACATTTTGACAAATAAAAACAAGCAAACACACAAATGTTTAGCGTCTTTGCAAATCATATCCCAAATCACAGAGCCATGATTTGAGGACCTTGGTTCAAAGCCACCATAGGCAGGAAAAAAATCCATAAGAACCATGAGGTTCTTATCTCCTATTAACCATAAAACAATAACCAGAAATGGAGCTGTGATTCAAGTTATAGAGCATCAGCCGTGAGGGAAAAGGCTAAGGGGTGATATGCAACCCCTGTATTCAAGCCCTAGTACTGATTTAAAACAACAACAAAAAGACTAGAAGAAAAAATTCTAGTTCATCATATTCCAAAGACTTTGCTTGCTGTGACTTCTATTGATGGTGATCCAAGATCATTTTCTTCATATGATCATTTTTATATGCAAGCATATGATGGAATCAAGGGGAAACCCATATATATACTAAATGCTCATGCATTTTTTGTGTGATTTTTTTTTAAGAAAATGTCTCACTGTGTAGCTCAGACTGACCTCAAAAACTCATCATCTTTCTAGGTCAGCCTTCCAAAGGCTGGGATGACACTACCACTGCCCAGTCCAGATGTTCTTTACATTAGCCAGACAAGGATAATATCTACTAATCTACAAAATAACTCTCTGTTCATGGTTTATGTTACCATTCCCATTTAAAGCTTTCCCAAACAGATGGAAAACCACAAGTGGTCCTTCTAGCTCCATGAGACCCAGAATAGTGATCATTGGCCCCGTGGAGCTATTCAATTAATTGATATTGATAATAATTCTTCGTTCCACTCCAAATTGCATTTCCTCAGCTGCCTTAGCTACCTTTAGTAGATGCCCTGGTCACATGTGGATGGACACCATTTTGTAGAGTATAAATTATGGATGATTGCTTTGCTGAAGAAAGTCCTACTAGATAGTAATTGACCATGAAAATTCAAGCTCTCAGAACTTGACCTTTTGGTGGCCCAGTGGTTATTCCATCAGTAACCTCCAGAGAAAATTGCCCTCTCCCCTCCCCCCCATTATTAGATTCCTTTATTTAGTTTCCCAATGGCTATTTCCTTATTTTGTTCTCTTTTGCTCCCCACACGGATGGCCCTGACACATACGTGTTGAGTACCATTCCGCCAGCACTAATTGCTTCTCAGCAGGTTGGAGCCACATACCCAATAGCATAAAAGGAAAAGGAGGGAGAGGGAAAGGACCCAGACAATGTGAGGAATCTGTCCTCCCAGTGTGGAATCTGCACACCAACTGAATTTTCACACAGCCCATATGAACAATCCTCTCTCCATCAGTAGGCTCCCCCAAAGGGTTTGCATTTCTTTACTGTTCCTTCTACAATCCAAAATGAAAGGGAAGTTTTTTTTTTAAGAAACCCACAAAACTTCCATCCACCCTACTTCTTGCTAGAATACACTTGCATATATGCTTGTCACTCTGGGCCTATTTTCTGGCCCTTAGAGAATGTAAAAATTTCGCTAAGCATTAAATGGTCTTCCCCACCCCCCCGCCCCAGCTATCCTTGGCCACCCTTCTGTTATTTAAGAAGTCACAGCTCAGGAAACAGAAAAGCATGACTTTATACAATGTTTTGGTTAAGGTTGGGTTCACTTTTTTTAAAAAACACGATCTGTAGAATTTATGAAGGTGGAAGCATAGAGAAAAGAATAAAGATAATAGTGACTAGAATGAGCAGCAGAAGTGTTTTCTGTCATCCCCGGTTGTATTTTACAGTCACGGAGAGAATGTGAATCTCTACTCCTGTCTCCCTAACAGGGTGCAAATCTAAAAGGTAGTCTTAACTGCATGATCTGTGGACAAGGTGCTGAGTGCTGCACTCATGTGATTTTTTTTCTTTTTCTTTTTCTTTTCTTTTTTTGCCAATACTGGAGCTTGAACTCATGGCCTGGGCACTGACCCTGAGCTTCTTTTGTTCAAGGCTAGCCCTCTACCACTTGAGCCACAGTGTCATTTCCAGCTGTTTTTGTTTATGTGGTACTGAGGAATCAAACCCAGGGCTTATGCATGCTAGACAAGCACTCTACACTAAGCCACATTCCAGCCCCTCATGTGATTTTTATTAATAATAAATCCAATGATGAACTGAGGTGGATCTATTAAGTCATCATATCTCTCCCTCATGTTCAAGGTTGGCTTTCCCAGGGCAGAAGTGTATTCAGGGACCAGTAGTCTTAGGGTTTACAGGATATAGAATCTAGGTGAGCAGAACAGTACAGTTGTGGAATGCTAACTCCATAAGATAGAGATCTTGAGTTTTGTTAAGTGTTCATGATACAGTGAGGAAGTTGGGATATATATATATATATACATATATATATATATATATATATATATATATACATACAATACATACCTCCTTTTGCTGTTGGACCAAGAACTCGTCCAAGAAGTACTTTGTGATTGTAGATGTTGAGTGAAATAACTATTTGCCTTCCGGTGTGAGAATTTACTTTCTTTGAGTTTCCTTTGGAGTTCTTCATTTTAAGATAAGCTCAAATATTGACAAAGCAGGAACTGAGATTAAAGGACATATAAAATGCATTAGTGCGATACCAAAGGAAGAAGAAAGGAACACCCAGAGGCCTTCCCCACAGAAAACAACAGCAGCAACGATTCTTAAGAAAACGCCACTGCACACGATGAAATGGCCTGAGCTCAGAGTGGTCTGCAGGAGAGGAAGGATTCTTCAGCTTGATACCCCAGGAACAAACTACAGTACTACCCAAACATGCTTTCTATTTATTTTAATCATTTGTTTATTTATTTGGTATATATCATAATCTGATGCACAATGGAAACCAGGTATTTTTTCTCAGAGCAAAGTTTTACCACATATTCTAAAATCTGAGTGGGCAGAGAATTGGTGGCCCAGGATGTATCACATTAAGTCACAAGAAAAAGACATGTAGAATGTGATGAAATAAAATAAAGAACTATATATATATATATATACATATATATATATATGATTAGTTTATTAATACCCTTGATAGTAGGGAATAAATGATTCATATATCCACACTGGATGTAACCTAGGACTCCCTCATTTTTCTCATTCAAGTGTTGTGTGCGTCATTAGCCAATATTTAGATTTATCTGAGCTTGATTCCCTAAAAAGAAACACATATCCAATTTACGACAGAAGCAGGATTCAGGATTCCAGTTATTGACATGGACCACTAAAGGATCATGTGGTACTCCGTTAATCTCAGCTAATATGTTTAACATAAAGGAAGGACTGAGCAAAGGGGAGTTCCCAGTTCCCCCTTGTAAAATATTTACTATTCAGGCCCTC
Source organism: Dipodomys merriami (assembly GCF_024711535.1). Classification (NCBI taxonomy): domain Eukaryota; kingdom Metazoa; phylum Chordata; class Mammalia; order Rodentia; family Heteromyidae; genus Dipodomys; species Dipodomys merriami. The sequence goes on along the minus strand of NW_027205826.1, from coordinate 8,085,874 downwards.
ACCAGTTCAGCCAGTCAAATATTTGCTGTCAAAGTCCAGGGCTGGGGTGAGCCAGGTGGCTCACTCACGGTGTTAGGTTCTGAGCTGAAGTCAGAGCTCCTCATTTTTCATCATACTTTGCTGTCCTGGCTCTTGGTGTTCCTGCAAACCAAGAACTCACTGAAGAATTTCCTGTGAATAAGCTAGTATGCATAAATAAATGTTTAATCAAGGTTATGAAAGATACCCATGGAAATCTTATAGGCTTTGACAAAGTTAAAAAGTGGGTTGTTTTTTGGAAATCTCTTTTTACTTCTCCCATGGAACCCCACCAATCTTTCAAAATAAGAATATATTTATTGTCAGAAGTATCAGGCAGAAATACAGCAAAGTTGGGCCATGTATCTAAACATTGTTCACGTGAATGCTCATTTATCTTTCTCAGTAAAAAGGATAGCATTTACTCTAGAGATAGGGTATACTTTATCTTACAAGTAAATCATATCCCTGAACTTTTGAATGCAGACCTTAGGATTCCTTCTGGAGTCCTTCTAAAAGATGAGTGGAAGAGGAAGGGAAAAAGGAAATATATAATGTAGCTCAGGATGACAAATTTTAAGAAGCGAAACGAGGGATCTTTCCCTGGGCTCTTGGTATTATTTTCATTCTGCCTTCTTTTTGATATTCAAAATATCTTTTTTCCCCCACAAGCTGTCCAAAGTAAGCAAATGTGTAGTGTTTGTTGCATCAGGATTTACATGACCGAAATGATCCAGCTTTCAACACTTCCCAAAGATTTGTGACCTGAGTCAACTTCCTAATAAAACTGACCCAAACACCTAACTACAATTCATCTACTCCTCTGAGGGATATAAACAAAAGCTTTTGGAAGGAATATATCAGTTGCGCACTTCTGCTAGGAAGATAAGGGCTTCCCTGGTTGCATATTTCTCTACTCTTCTAATGCTTTCAACTGCACCAATGTGTTAAACAGAGAAAATCCATTCCCAGGGCTTTTAGAGATTTGGGTCAAATGTCTTTTGTTAGTCATTCTAATCTTAAGGCTCTTTAAACAAAAGAGCTTTGTCTCAAAACATGAATCAGTTATTTCCTAAATTAGGTGAGTGGCTTACCTTAGCTAAGACAGGAAGCCAGGTTATTAATGGCATTCTTGACAGATCCACAGGCATTAAAACACTTGATATTGCACATAAATGCAAAAGAGAAATAAATCTGGCTGAGAACAAGGAAAATGTACCAAGTCCGATGCCTCTTAAATTCTGAAAATTGAAAAAGAGTCTTCTTTGATGTTCCAAATTTTTATAATGTTCTGTAATTTTTCTTTAGGCCTTACATTGTTTTGACTAAAAACCTATCTTAAATGCATTATGCTGTATTGATCTTTCGTTGACAAATGTCTCTTTTGAGGAATTGCTATAAAAATTCACTGGAAAATGCAAATAGAAGCAAGGACGTGCACCTTAGTGAGATTTAAGAAATAATAATAATCCTCACTTTTTTTATTACAGTAATGACTTACTTTTACTGAGAAAACTGGGATGACAAGACCTCAAATATCTTCATATTTGAAGAACACTGGAAAGGGTAAAGAAAAGTCAATATGCCTTCACCATTATCAGAGAGATTGTGTCTGTTTACCACCTTTCATTTCCCCAGATTCTTAACTTCTTCAAGTAAGGGCACACAAAGGAATAAAGAAAGGAAAATGGATCAGTGGGGGAAAATATTCTGGGCTTAGGATACTTCTTCTCCCTCTTCCTCTTTCTCCTTTCTTCTTTCATCTTTTCCTTTCTCCTCTTCTTCTTCTTTCTCCCTCCTCTTCCATTTTCTCCTCATCTTCCTCCTCCTCATCTTCTTTTCTCCTACTTCTCATCATCTTTCTCCTTTCTTCTTTTTTCTTTTCATTTCCTCTCATCCCCATCCTCTTTCTCCTTCTTCTCCTTCTTCTCCTCCTCCTCCTCTTCATCCTTTTCTCCCCCTCCTCCTCCTTTTATCTCCTCCTCCTCTTCCTCTTCCTCCTTGTCCTCCTCCTCTTCCTCTTCCTCCTTGTCCTCATCATCTTTCTCCTTTCTCCTCTACTTCTTTACTCCACCTCCTCCTCTTCATTATCTTCCTCCTTTCTCCTTTATTCTTCTCTTCCTTTCCCCTCCTCCTTCTCCTTCTCCATCCTGCTACTGGGTTTGGTGCTCAAGTTCTTGCCTTTGTCAGGCAGGCAAGCCACTTACCCAATATCTCTTTGTTTATTTAACTTTGTCATAACATGACTACTCTCTTTTTCCAGTCTGGCTGTGGAACACAATCCTTTGACCTACCCTACCCATGTAGCTGGGATTATAGGCACATGCCATCACACCTAGCTTCTTTGGTGATATGGGTTCTCACTAATTTTATTTTCCCTAAGCTGACTTTAAACTACAGTCCTCTTGAGTTCTGCTTTCTGCTAGCTGGAGTTATAAGCATAAACAGCTGCTCTTTAGTCCAGGGCAATTCCAGTATAGTACAGTGTAATATTTAACCCAATGTGTTTGCTGACCACATGACATGGCTTCCTATACTTGTGTTTGAAAATAGGCATTAGCAGTTCTGAATCTAAAGGGCATTGTGATCCTGTTCTTAGAACAATTTCTTAGAACAATTTCTGTTCTTAGAACAATTTCTTCAAATCATTGTTATGCTAAATTTAGAGAATCATTTTCATTGCCCAATGCTATTCCTACACACAACCTCAAGCTAAAGTTTAGAGCAGGAAATAAGGGATTCATAATGGTAGTAATTTCAAAGTGAAGGAAAAAAAGTTATGTAACAACAAATACAAACTGGGGTTTTGTTGTTGTAGTTTTTTGTTTTATGGGTCAGAGCACAAATCCTTTTGCCTTGTTTTTTTTTAGCAACAAAATGTTTTGTTCTTTTTTTAAAAAAAAACAACAGATACAACCTGCAAGGTAAACCCCAAGACACCAGCAATAAGGTATTCGTATGTAATAATAAAAAAAGGTGCTCCAGTCAATAAGAAAACAGCAATTAATTTAGAAGAAAGATTAAGAAAAAAACACTTCATACAACAATAATTTTGAAAATTCAAAGAATATGAAATCATGTTCAATTGTCTGAGCACCCAGGGCAAGGCAAAATAAAATATCATCACACAAGACAACACAAGGAGCAGATAAAATGGCATAAGCCCAGGCAGATAGCACGAGAACTGCATGAGCTCATGAGCATGTGGAATCTAAAACCCTTAATTATGTAGGTGCAGACAGATGTGTGGTGGCTATGAGAGGCAGCAGCATGGCTGGTGTGGTGTAGGGGGTGGGCTGTATGCTATCCAAAGATGCAAAACTATACCTAGAAAGATGGACCAACTCAAGAGATCTACTGATCTCATGGCAATCACAATCAGGGATGATGCACTGCATTGTAGAAAAGTCGAGAGAGGTTCATGATCTCATCTTGAAAATGATAACTACATATCCTTTGTACATCCTTTAATTAACAAGATTTGACCATTCTTATGTGTGTGTGTGTGTGTGTGTGTATACATGATACATATATATGTATATGATGTGTGCAGGTCCACTTTTGTATACAGTTACATTCCTTTATATATTTGACAAAACTGGTATAGTGGGATTCTATATTTCTATTTTATTTTTAATTTTCTTTTTTTAATTTTTTAAATGTCTTGTTTTGTCAGTCATAGGGCTTGAACTCTGGGCCTAGACTCTGTCCCTCAGCTCTTCAGCTCAAAGCTAGAGCTCTACCACTTGAGCCACAGTGCCACTTCCAGTTTTCTAGTGGTTAATTGGAGAGAAGAGTCTCATGGACATTTCTGCCCTGTCTGGCTTTGAACTTGATCCTCAGATCTCAGCTTCCTGAGCAGCTAGGATTACAGGCATGAGCCACCTGCACCCACCTATTTTTAGTTTCTTAAGAATCTCCATAGTGATTCATGTAGTGACTAGACTAATTGTTCCTCCCACTTCCAACCCTACACCCTCACAGGTATTTGTTGGCATTTATTTTCTTGATGGTGTCCATTCTGACTGGGGTGAGATTTTGCAATCTCGGTGTTGTTTGGTTTTTCTTTTCCTCTATCACTAAGGAACTGTCTATTCAATTCATTTTCTCATGTATGAACCAGATTATTTGTTTTTGTGGTATTTCATTCATTGACCTCTTTATTCAGTATGTGATGGATATTCATGCGCTATCTCCTGAACATCTTACAAGAACTTGCCCTCCATTCTGTGGACTATATTCTTGTAATTGTTTCTTTTGATGTACAGAGCTTTTTCATTTGATGCTTTTGGTGGTACTGGGTATGAATCATTTGTTGATTCTTGTTCTTACTTTATGTGAAACAACTTTCCCAAAAGTTACAGTTTATGCCTATATCTTCAAGTAAAGTACTCTTTTTTTCTGAGGTTATTTCACAGTTTCTTACAATAAGATTTTTTGGCCAATTTGGATTGATTTTCGTACAAGTCGAGAGTAGGTATCTCGGTTCAGTCTTCTTCAAAAGGTTGACTTCAACTACCTTTTGTCCTCTGCGTCACCTTATCTGCACTGTATCTTATCTTTGTGCCCACCATGCCACCAGGACACTGATAATTATTCCACTGATAATTCTTTTCCATTCTTTACATGCTGATTGCCCAGTAGAGTTAAGGATCTCTGCTCTGCATTAACCACACAGACTGAAATTAATTGCCTCCTATATGTAAAAGACACCATAAACAATACCACACTAGGACTTTGCAAACCCTGCTGATGGGCACATTCAGTACTCACCAGTTAACATGTGGGCATCTGTCTGCATTTTAGTCAATCTCTTAATTTAAAAAAATATGTAAATGGGATTTAATTTCCCAAGAAAGTATATCTAGGACCCACTATTTTTTTACTTGGAGGAAGTTTCTATATCATATTCATAAGATACTACCTAAAATTGTGTGCCCTTTGGCATTCCACCTGGAGTGGAGAGATTATTTGGGGTGCTGAACCCTTGGAAGACTTACTATCACATGATCAGTTGTCATATCAGAGGACAGTCAATTTACCACCACTGGCAATCTTCCTTTTGAACTTTCTAAAAGTAAGAGTGGTCACTCTCTATCCTGAAGATTGCAATTATATGTAATATTATATTATATTATTATATATGGAATTAGATAATTATATATTATATAATCAATATTTATATGTAATTATCCTTCTATAATATATACTCCATAATAATATATTCACCACTCATACAAATGTACATCTTTGGGACTGATTTTAAACTCAGAACTCTTAGTCAATATTTCCTCCATCAAAGAAGTAAGTGATAACCCTTTCCAGAAAACATTAGAAACCTGGCTGTACACTTCATTGATCCACTAGAAAACCAGCTCAGGATTCATCTAGACTTGGTTTCTTTCTATCTGTTTTCAGTGTACCATTTCTCTTTCAAAAATCTGTTCCAATGGCTGAATACAGAAAAAAAATTTTGGGGGGGGCCATTCTATTTTTCTCCCTCTCAGCATTTCTTTCTTGTCCTTTAAATCTTCCATGGAAATGCAATCTGGTAAGAGACCATTATGAAAACTGAAATTGTTCCATCAAGACATGAAGACATCCAGAGTTCCTCACCTTTTCAGTAATAGCTAATGTTCATCTCTGTTTGGAGCGTTGACAAAATTGCCTTATTTCCTTCCCACAGAGAGCTGCCTTCTCAGTAACAGACATTCATCCTTCTTATCCATTCCTATTAGTTGTTCCTCGCTTTTGAATCTGATCACTGAATCCTATTATGGAAATGACTGCCTGCTTTGAGTGTCTTAATCCCTGGAGGCTGGTCAACCCCTCCCCACATCCAACAGGAAGGAGAAAGGAACAAAGAAGAGAGAAATCTGAGCACTCTACTTTTCTTCACCTCTCTTTGGACTACTGCAGATGTATCATTTTGCACAAATAAAAATCAAATGCTCCAGATCCCTATTTGCTTTGCCAGTAGAAACCATCCAATCAATTATGAACACCCACATCATATTTTAGCTACTAATAACCCAAATTCATGTAGTGCTGAAAGAATACAGGGCTTTCCTTTAGTGATGTTTTCTTTCCTAATGTGAAAAGAAAAAAAATCAGATTAAGTGTTCAAGTAGCCTTCCTACCTCCTCTTGAAAGACTAGAAGCCATTCTTTTAAGTAAAGCACCAGTATGCTTTTGTGATAGATTAAAAACTTAGGGCAGTTGGGTTCATTTTAACCTGTTTCCTAGAAGTTGCCACAGATTGATACAACCCATCGAAAGATGGCCCAATATCTCTTGGTTGCCAAGAGAGGGAGAATCAGCTTCACTCCAAAACTTCAGTTGCTTCCATTTGTGAGATGCAATCAAACATGCAGGACCCTTGCTCTTCCTTCAAGGAAGGGTATTTAATTAAGTGATGACCTTAAAAAATGGACTTTATTTTAAAGAATACCTGTGGATCAGAAATACAAGGGCAAGTTGCCATCTGTATCTCTGTGTTTATGCTCTTGAGGTGCTTGTGCTAGCTGTTCTTAAGATGAGTGGGCTGTTAACCTCTCTCTTCTTTCCAAATTCTAGAGCAAGCTCACTCTAGATTTATAGCATGTTAGCATCATCCCATTTGGTTAGTGTTCTTTATCCTGAGCTTAGTTCCTGGTCAGTTCTACACAACACACATTTAGAAGCAAGGCATATTATGCAAGGGGAGATGGAGACAGAGAGGAACAACAGAGACAGACTAGAAAGGAGAAAGGTAAAAGGAGGATTCGATGTTGAGCCCAGTAGTTTTCTTGTTTGCTACTTTCTTTTCTCACGTCTTTAACTTTTTCTATATTGAACTGGTTCTTAAACAAGACAGAAATTTCTAATCAAGCAAACCGACTGCCTTGCCCTTCTCCTGTGGTTTGAATGTGTCCCTCAAAAGCTCATGTGCTGATACATTATTTTCATAGACGTGTGTTTTGAGAGGGGCCATGAAGCACTGCTGAGGCCAGGAGAGCTCAGCCCTGATGAAGAGAGGAAGGCCTTCTTACCCGGCCTGATGAGTTCTTGAGGAGATGAACTGGCTCAGCCGTGAGTTTTGCTTCCCAGCCATTCTGCCGTCCCTGAATTCTCTTTTCTCATCTGTTCTCCTGATGCGCTGATGGCTGCTTCCTCTAAGGAAGAATGCCCCAAACCAGGAGACAGAACCTTGATATTAGACTTTATAGCATCCAGATTTGTAGGAAATGAATTGTTTTTCCTCTAAATTCATTAGTCCATGGGTATTTTGTGATAGGATCAGTAAGTCGACCCGGACCCCTTCTGACCTCCCCAAAATATCACATGGTTGTATCCCAGTCTCCATTTATCCCAGCCAATACACCCTTGCCTCTGCATTTGAATTTACTGCCAGCCTAGAACACATCCATTGATAATTCTTTTGGCATATCTCCCTTCTCTCTCAGCGTTCCATTATTTCTCCTCCTCCTCCTCTTTCTCCTTCTGCAGGTCAATTCTAGGATCTGAACTCAGTGCTCTCATTTGGCTTGTTTGCTCACTGCTGGTGCTTTGTCACTTGAGCCACATCGCCATCCTGATATTGTTGATAGTTAACTGGAGATAAAGTCTTGAAAATGCTTCTCCTGCGCTGGATTCCAATGGTGATCCTCAGATCTCAGCTTCCTGAGTAGCTAGGATGGCAGGTGTGAGACCCTGACACCCTGCTTCAGATCTGCTTTGCATAGGCAACCTACATTTCCTGGATTCTTTTTGCTTTGCTTTTGTTTCAAATATGCATCCTGTTTCTGAAATAGGAATGCATGTGTTTTGAATCTGACTAACCTCAGGGATCAGATCCATGTTTCCCTTAATAGCTCTGAGATACAATCCATCTGATTTCTTTCCTGCATAACTTTTCTATTTTATAATTGATCTTTTACACACTTCTTTTAATATAACTAATTTCTCAAACTAGAGAAAGTTTAAAAAAAATTAAAGCATGGACAAATAGAAAGATGGGACCAGAAAATTGTTTCTTTAATTCTGTTTCCTTCTCAGCCTACAGTCTCTTGGCTCTTTTTTTTTCTTTCATTGCTGGATACTAGGGAGTGTGATTTTACTCATAGTTCCTGCTTTGCATCTTATTCTTCCTCCTTAACTTGCTCAGCCTGCTGTTACTATGACTTTAGGGATGATTCCTCTCTCAGGCCCAAAGAATTCCAATGTACACCTTCAAGAGTCCTGTCTTGATCCCTAACTTGCCATTCCCTCCCAGAAGAAAAAAGTTTCAAGTCTTCTGTGATGTGTCACCTTCTAGGAAACTATTAATTCTTTTATGTGACGTTATTCCTGCTTTACAAATTAAGGAAGGATGGCTCAAAGATATAAAATAATTTTCACAGGTGATAAGTGGTTATTTGGCAAAGCTTTTCTCAAGCCTGCTTCTACTGACTATCATTGGCATTTAAAACTACGGGATGGATGTGGTGCTGTGGTTCAAGTGGTAGAGCATTAGCTCTGAGCTCGAAGAGGTTCAGGGACATCACCCAGCCCCTGAGTTCAAGCCCCAGAACTAGCAAAAAAAAAAAAAACACTATGGGACCATCTGGAGTTTTCTGTGACATGATGCTCTGGAGCTCCTTATCCTTAGCTATCAATTTTCTACCCCCTCTACCTCCTCCAAGTTGCCCTTAGATATAGAATGTCCTGGTGTTCTGGCCCTGGATCTCCTTTTCTCTCACAGTACTTTGCTTTAGAGATCTATCTTCCCTGGCTAATTCTGAACCTGGCCATTTCTGTGACAACCCATTTTTTGTTTAAATATTTCATTTTCCAACACATTGCTCTACAGGTATTCCCTGGGCACTCTAAATTAACCACATTCATAAACAAATGTCATCTCAGCTTACAAAAATTACAGCACCCACCAAAAGTACTCTCTTCAACCTATGTTCCTTTTTCCCTTGGTGGGCAGAGTTTTTAACTTAATTTATTCTATTATCTTTCAGTAGTTGTATAAAGGAGCTGCCATTTAACAAAGTAGTTTCTGAAGACAATGCCTTTTGATCAGTGGCACCCCCTTTCAACACTTCCACCCATCCCTCCCAACCTAACCCTTCCCTTAATTTTGTAGGATAGACATTGAATTCTTCACTGCATTCTTCCCCTCTGCACCTCTTCATTTGTCTACCTCGTTCCCCTCAGCCCCAACCCACCACCACCCCTTTGGAGTACCCTCTTCCTGGTATTTACTTTAATGAGCTTCCTGAGATCTCCCGTGAATCTACCATATTTCAGTTAGTGCATTTGTATGCATATGCATATTATCCTACTTGTTTACTTAGAAATTTATAAGCTAAACTAAGGTTCCACATACAAGGGGAAACATGTATCTTATGTCTCTCTGAGCCTTATTGACTTCACTTATGTTCCTTTTTCTTGGCTAACAAGTCTAACGTTCACTAATTATTTTTTTCCTTTTATCTATCCAACCAAAAATCCACATCATTAAAAACTGTCCTATCCTTTCAATGGCTCACCTACCATTGAGGCCTGTGATTTCTGCCTGTGGAGACTCTTCACAATGTCTCCTTTTCACTGTCCTAATGTAGAAACACGCACACAGAACTCTAGGTACAAGTTGTCCCATCCTTCCTAGCACATTGCTTTGCCTCTCATTCTTTTCCTTCTCAGGTACATTCATTTTATGATGTGGCATCTGTATCATCTTCATTGGTAAAGATCTTCGATGTCACCTGTTATTTATATGAAGATAGTCAAATTTCTTTCTTATCATGTCAGTCAAATTCATCAACTCCTACCAGGCCTCAACATAATTTTTAGGATCTCCTACTGTGAGTTCTTGCCATGTTAGTACATTTCTATATACTTGAGCAATGTATAGCATTGATTACCACATTCACATCTGTTTCTGGAGCCATGTGCCTCATTCATCTTCGTTTTCCTGCAGCTTTACATATAACCGTTTCTCCACCTTGCAGTACTTAAATCAGTAGCCAGTTTATTATTTTTATATGAGTTCTATCTACAAAGCTACAAAAATAACCCAGAAATTGAAGACTGATTGAGCATTATCTTCAAATAGAGAGACACATTCAGAATATCAATTAAGCCTCAACAGTAATGGAATTTGGAAATAGGTGTGGGAAAAAATAATAACAACCTGTTGAGGATAGAAGGGACATGTACTTCCACTGAGGGACTAGGGTAGTGAAAAGCTAATGAAAGTGTCTCCCTCTGCTTGGTTTCATGAAATTGACATTGCTGTGTGGTCCCATTGTGGGCTCATTATCTCTAACAGACTCCCTGATTTCCAGAATCTTGGTGAGGGCTTTCAACTTTTGAACGCTATTAGCTTTCAGTTCTAAGACAATGATCACATTTGTTTTCTTCTGTCTTTATTCTACAAATTCTGGAAAACAGCCAAAACACTTGGTAATGTCATAGTCTTTGAATGACAGTCTCAAAACCTTGACTGGGTAGCTTGGATTTAACAGGGTTACCTTCCAAATTCCAGGCCCATTTGGGAAAAAAAGAATAAATCCTTACATGGGAATAGCATCACTGCTGTTATAATTAATAAAGATGAGGCCCAACCAGATGAATACAGACCCTAAATCAAAGACTAGTTTCCTTAGAAGAACACTGTGAAGAAAAAGAGACACAGAGGAAAGAATTCCTGATACATTAGAGGGCTGTATCCTATAAGCTAAAGAAAGCTAAGATGCATGAACCACCAAAAGCCAAGACAGGTTCTGGTCAAAGACCCTTTCAGTTTGGATTTCTAATCTCTGGATCTTGTACTTGCTAGGCAAATGGGTAGTCTACCACCACATTAGCCATGCCTCCAGCTCAACTTTTGTGTTTTAAGCTGCCACTCAATAAACTCATTATAGAGATACCTCTCTCTATAGATATATTGAGTCAACCCATGACATCATGAAAGACCTTAGGTTTAGATGAGAACACATTGGCTGCAACCTTGTTTGGGCTCCTTTTCAAAATTCCTGGCATATCCCACAGTGCCCCAGACATGCATTCTTGCTAAAAGTCTTTTGAAAAATGCCCCAAGAGACTGATTGCCTCTTCTGCACTCCTTTTCCCTTCTACAGTGATTTGATCTTCTATGCTAGCTAGGGTGACCTTAATATATTCTAGGATAATATTCATCAGAAGATTTATGAGACTCACTTGGAGCATCACAAACTAACTCTTTGATCTTCACTTGTTTTATTTATTTATGTGTATGTGTGTGTGCCAGCCCTGGGGCCCGAACTCAGTTCCTAGACATTGTCCTTGAGCTTCTTTTTGATCAAGGCTAGCACTCTACCACTTGATCCATAGCACCACTTCTGGCTTATCTGAGTGATTCATTGGAGGTAAGAGTCTCACAGACTTTCCTATCCAGGCTGGCTTTGAACTGCCATCCTCAGATCTCAACCTACTGAGTATCTAAGATTACAGGTGTGAACTACCAGCATCTGGCTGAACTTTTTGATCTTTTAAAACCTCTGGTCAAAACAACTTTTTTTTTGCCTATTGTGACATTATGATAGCCCCTACCTTTTCTATCCCAAGTAACAGTCTTCCCTACTTTGGAGCTCTTTGCACCAAAATTTTGCATGCATTTCTTCCAACTGATTATAACTCTTAAAGGCAAACACTGCCTTTCATTTATGTTAGTACCCAACACAATGCTTCACTAATAAAAATCGTCCAATACCCATCTATTTCCAACACATGTCATTGTATGTAATAGGTGTTGGGTCAACATGTCTTGGATCAAAATAAATGATATCTGAAGCTTTCCTTTTTCTTCATCTTAGCCTGTTGAAAAATGAGACTTTGCTTTAGTTTAGCTACCCTTCTGGTTAAATGATTTGATATCAGATACTACTGCCATCCCGTCTTTTACTTTGAAACAGGAAACACCATCAAGAATAGCTTAATCTAAGCCTACTACGCTTCTAAATCTCAAAGAATAGAGAGCAAAGGAAGCTGGAGAGAGGCCAAAAGTGGCCAACTTTGTTCCTTCATTTTTGGATTGTACCCTGTAAGGTCTCATTTGCACCCACCCCTCTCAGCAACACCCCCCCAACCCACGGGATGATTTAAGAAGATAATCCTGTCTTCAAATTTGACAAAGAACTGCGGGTTGGAAGTAGGTAAATACAAATTGTAAAAAAAAAAAAATAGGTGTGTATAAGAGTTATACTAAAGTACCATTTCTGTCTAGGAGTGATGGAATCCCCTTACTCACCGAGGAAGGATCAAACTCTGTCCTGATCTCCATCAGCAAAATCCCTGATGCCAACACTACAGAAATAAAATATTAATCTCCTTCCCACAAGGAGGCTGGTACTCAGCCTGCAGACACTGAGCTCTGCCAAGGGGAAGAAAACACATAAATCAGCCAAGTGTGGAACACAAGGCCAGAAAGGAAGGCTTCCCCATCATTCAGTGGAGCTTTCCAAAAACCAAATCAGATCCAAGGGCCATCAGGCCTCCTGTGAAATGACAACAGTGGAGAGAGTTATTCGAGAGCCCTGCAGATAAGACAGTGCTCAGCTGAGGTTCTCATGGAGATCAGTGCCCCTGCGCTCCCCCCTCTCCCCCCAGAAACTTCTAAATATATCAGGTGAACAAGACCTAGTCCCGGATGCCATATCACAGCCCCTGATGTTGGCTTACAGATCTAGTAGTTCGGAAAACATCTCAACGATTCTGCTGCATGCATGAGGTGGAAGAAACATTAAGTATTTCTTTTTGAAAAAGTGACTTTGCACCAAATCATAAAACATTTGACTTAGATCCTTCCCCAATCTTCTCACCTTTGAAATGGAGAAAATAGTACATTTTATCACAAGAAGTAGATAAAACAGTGCAGTCAAAGCACTAAAACCAGTGACACTGTCACATAGTGTGTGTATATATATATATATATATATATATATATATGCATATAGTGTGTGTGTGTGTGTGTGTGTGTGTGTGTATTCCAGATTGATCTCAGGATCTAGGTGCACTCAGCTTTTTTGTTTGTTTGTTTGCTCAAGGCTGGCACTCTACCACTTGAGCTACACCTTCACTTCCTGCTTTTTGATAGTTAATTAGGGATAAGCATCTCATGGACTTGGATCTTCCTGATTAGACTGGTTTCCAACCTTTATCCTTACATTTCAGACTCCTGAGTAGCCATGGGCAAGCCCACTGGCTTACTGCACTTACTATTTACCCTGGAAAGGGCAACGGTCGGCCCCACTGACAGTTGCAGATTCTCTGTGCCCCTTGAGGACCCTTCACTGGAATCAGCCACTCTTGAAAGGGATCAGAACGCTGCTGTCATTTCAAGTTCCTTTTGTACTTTTTTTTTTAATGCTCTCAAAGAACATTGGCTCCTTGGGAAGCTATCACAAGCAATGGTTTTTATGAGTATTCAGAGAGTGGTGCTGAGGTCCTGGGCAAGAGAAAGGTAAATAAAAATTCTGCTCTGCTGTTCAAAGATGAAGTCTCAGATCAAAGCGCTTGAGCCATGTGTCCACATCCCCGGTACGTGGTGGCAATTGCTGCCTCACCGATAAAGCTGGGGAGGGGCCTCTGCACCTGTGTCCTCCTCTGATTTTCTATTGATGAGGAATGATTTGAAGTGTCTAAGAATTACTTTATGACTCTAATAATCATTGTTTCTTTAGTGCCTCAAGTCTACACCTGTAACACTCCAAAGTTTCCCCCTCTTGCTCCTCCTCCTATGTCTTTTTTTCTTTTGAAACTTACTTTCTTGGAAGCTTCTAAATAAGAGATCAAAATGATACTCTGGTTTCCAGCCAATGACTGAGGGCAATGGGAAACAGAACCCTTCACATTCTTACCAAAAGTGAGACTCCTCTTAAGAGAGATTCTGGGGGTGAAGATTCCCTGTTGGGGTTGGCTAAACTTTTCCTGGAACTGGGCTCTATTTATGATTGCTCCTCTCTCTCTCCTTCCACAGGTGCCAAACCTGTATTTAATTTGGAAAGCTCGACCCCATGTTCTCCTATGATAAATCTCTTGTGTATCTAAGCTCATCTTGTCTTTTGTTTCTTAGGGCGTCTGAACTAATATTAGTATACAGTCTGTTCTGTGTATGTAAAAGAACAAACACCTTTCCACATCTGCAAATGCTGTAGAAATGGTTCCACTGTTTGGTTGTCTATTTAGTATGGAGAATCTGACACAGTTGACACAAAAAGGTTCTAAGTTGGTAACCATCTCCCAAGCAGAGGTTCTGTTACTAGTCCATGCACCATACTTTGAATAAAAAGAATTCTAGGACATCTAATCTTTTGTGCTGTGCATTCATCTTTCTATTTCTGATTCTTCAGCCTAAATTCAATATTGACTTCAAGGACATCTCTTAATCAACTAAGGGAGAATCTTCATTCAAGTTATAATAGTGAGCATTTTTACACTTACACTGAAAACATTTGATTAAGCATTAATATTAACTGGGCTTCATATTAGATGCCTTTATATATGTAATACTTTCCAAGTATAAACAAGCATTAGTCCCACTAGTTATTGGGATAATTTTTGCAATTTTCTCAATTTTCAAGCCCCCCCCTCCACACACACACTCACACACTCATGAACCTACTCCTTTCTTGCTTATGCTCTTTTTTTTTTAAATCAACTTGTTTGTCAGGATTTGAAAAGGAATCTGAGGAAAGCATTGTCACTTAGAAAAAACTAATACACATGCTCTTGTTTGCAGTGTCTTCACACTAGCTGAGAAAGGATGGACTTTTTCACTTCCTGTCAGAGCTTAAAAGCAACTTACTATCCAGCTTCCATGAGGGTTTGCTTTTCTCAGATCTTTTCACTTTTTCAACTTTAAATATTCCAGATCCTAGACTTCATTATTTTTTTAATAGTTAAACTAGCCAGGTACTGGTGTCGCACTAGCTACTGCTAGCTACTACTCACTAGTTACTCGGGAAGCTGAGATCTGAAGATCAGAGTTCAAATCTAGCCTAGACAAGAAACTCTGAGAAACTCTTGTCTCCAACTGAACACCCAAAAGTCAGAAGCTGAGCTGTGACCAAAGTAGTAGGCTACTAGCCTTGAGCCAAAATGCTCATGGACAAAATGCTCAGTGCCCAGGCCTTGAGTTCATCCCAGGATCTATATACACACATGTTAAATTGCAAAACCATTTTAAAAAAGGTATATGACAAATAATGAATGTGAAATAGTCATAAAGTGAACATGTGAACTCTTTTAAACCAGTCAGGACTTTAGCTCACTTTTGGGGGGCAAAACAGGAGTGGTATAGAAGAGAGGACCCCTAGGTAGTATCGTGCATGTGAGACCTAATTCCTGCAGAAGGAAGCTGCTTATCCAGTTTCTTTACCCTAGGCAAGCAAGCAAACTCACATCTGGATATAAACTAAAATTCAATAGTAGTGAAATAAATTAGTCTACGAGCCAAGCGTAGAATTTATGTATTTCCTTTTGGTTTTACTTCCATATAAACCTCTTTGTGGACATCTTTAAAAAAAAGAATCCCTCTATATGCAACGCACATTCATGTAATAAAATATAAATGAGTTTCTGAAAACAGAAATGTTTTATCAGAGGTTATTTGTTCCATGAATAATAAGAGAAATATCAGCCTGGAGCCAGTGGCTCACACCTGTAATTGGTACCTGTGTGTTACTGTCAGGAGGAACAAGAAGAGAAAGAAAGGAAGGAAGGAAGGAAGAAAGAAAGAAAGAAAGAAAGAAGGAAGGAAGGAAGGAAGGAAGGAAGGAAGGAAGGAAGGAAGGAAGGAAGGAAAGAAAGAAGGAAGGAAGGAAGGAAGGAAGAAAGAAAGAAAGAAAGAAAGAAAGAAAGAAAGAAAGAAAGAAAGAAAGAAAGGAAGGAAGGAAGGAAGAAAGAAAGGAAGGAAGAAAGAAAGGAAGGAAGGAAGGAAAAGAAAGAGAGAGAAAGAAAAAAGGAAGGAAAGAAGTAAGGAAGGAATGAAGGAAGGAAGGAAAAAAGGAAAGGAAGGAAGAAAGAAAGAAAGAAAGAAAGAAAGAAAGAAAGAAAAATCATGGCTAGGCATTTGTGGCCCATGCTTAGAATTGTAGCTACTCAGGAGCCAGAGATCTAAAATTGCTGTTTGAAGCCAACCAGAGAAGGAGAGTCTGTGAAATTCTTACCTCCAACTAAGCACACACACAAAAAAAAGCTGAAATTGGAGGTATGACCCAAGTGGTAGATTGCCAGACTGAAGTTAAAAAGCTAAAGAACATTGCCCAGTATGAGCATAAAAATAAATAAATAAGTAAATAACTAACTAAATAAAACATTGTCAGTTTATATTTTGTCTGAAAAGGAAAGGGGGGAGCATAGGTGATCAAGAAAGCAATTCCAACTTAGTACTCGATTTGATCATGACCTTGCAGGACCTTGTTCATCTGTCAAGTCTGAGAAGAGAAGAGCAGAGAGCGATTGAGGAAAGAAGAGGAGAGGCAGTGGGAACAGCTGAATGTACAGTCATCTACCAACCATTAGAAGAAATGAGCTCTGTTGTTCTATTTTACTGTGAAGTGACAGTAGATAATTCACTCTATTTTTTTTAAATCCTGCAGAAAAAGTTTTGACTGCATTCACCAGAGACAGATGGTAAATATTTAAGGAAACAGATGTGTTTAGCCAGATTTGGACATTATAGGAGGCATTCACAAGGTATGTGTTGGAATATTACATGATACTTCATAAATAGGTCCATTTTTTATCTGCCAAATTAAAACATTACCTCCAAAATTTTAACTCGAAAGCTCTATGTTCTGATTCTTGGGAAGAAAAGCCACCAAGTTTATTGCTATATGAAAGGTTTTTAGTATCTATGACTTTTAGTGTTTCTGTAGAATCACAGAGAAAAGGCAGCTTTCGATGTTTTTTAAATTGTATTTTTATTCTCTTTATGCAGTTGTAAAAAGCAGTTGCCATTCAACAAAGCAGTTTGAGTAAAATTCATCTTGATTGATGTCACCCCTTTCATTATTCTTCCCCATTGCTCCCAACCCTTAATTTTCTTAGTTTTCATAGCATATGCATGGAATTTTTAAAAATAGAAATTTGTGGCTTCTTTTGTATGAGGAGAAAGATAGCCTGGATGATGAAAATGACTTCTTAGATTTTGTTTTCAGGCTGATATAATTGATAAAATATTTCAACTTCCATGCAAGAGATTGCATGCTTTATTCTACGTCTCAAGTACTCAGAAGATAAATAGCTAATGTGTGGCTGAAATAATATTTAATTTCACTTATTTGCTTTCAGTACACAGAAGAAAAAGTTGGTTCCACAATTCTGTCACTACTAGCTCCTTTCTTTTAGCTAGGAAGCAAAAATAACACATTGTTATTATTTTCATTCATCTACAACCTCGCTAAAGCTCAAAATATTAACTGATTTGACTAACACATAAAACTTTCTGAATGAGTCTGTTGGCATTGGGACAATGCATAGGTTAAAGAATCAATAGTCTTATTTAAGATTTCCTAGAATGACATTTCTTCAGTACCAGATATATTGAAAATCTTAACTCTTTACCCACAACTCAACTCCTATATATATATATATATATATATATATATATATATATATATATATATAGGTATACATATATATCTATATCTAGAAATAGATATATATGTGAAGAATTATTAGGAATCACACTGAGAAGACCAAAAAGGAAATGAGATTTTATAAAATCATGAAAAATTGCTTGGAAGCATAAAGGCCATATTTTCTGACAGTTGAAGTATGTACAGCTAAATGTCAAGAGTAAGTCAACATGTGAAATTCCTCAACACTTATGATTATATAGCAGCAGTACTTATAAAAACCAAGGTAAGGAATCTGCCATAGCACCCAACAAACAATGCTTGGATGAAGAAAACTGTGTGAAGCGGGTGCCAGTGGCTCACACCTGTAATCCTAGCTACACAGGAGGCTGAGATCTGAGGATCACAGTTCAAAGCCAGCCCGACAGGAAAGTCCGTGAGACTCTTATCTTTAATAAGCCGCTCAGAAAACAGGAAGTGGCATTATGGCTCGAGTGGTATAGCACTAGCCTTGAACTGAAGCGTTCAGGCCCAGAGTTCAAGCGCCATGACTGAAAAAAAAGAAAAAAGAAAAGAAAACGTTGTGCCTATTGACAGTGAAGTATTACTATTCAGCCATCAAGAATGAAATCCTGTCATTTGCAGGAAAAAGAATAGAAATGGAGACCATCATGTTAAAGGAGGTAAGTCAAGCTGAAAAAGACAAATGTGGCATGTTTTCATTCATATGCAGGGTCTGGGCCTAAATGAAGTAGTAGTATGACCTGAGTGTAAAAGAGGGAAATGTTCCGTGAGAAATACATGAATGGGGAAGTAGCGCTGTGGCTCAAGTGGTAGAGCGCTTGCCTTGAGCTGAAGAGCTGAGGGACAGCGCCCAGGCCCAGAGTTCAAGCCCCACGACCGACAAAAAAAAAAAAAAAAGAGAGAGAAATACATGAATGGATGCAGAAGGAAGGAGTGGATGATGAGGGGAGTGAATAAAGTATTAAATTGGATGTGTGTGAAAATAGCATAATGAAGCCTCCAAAACTTGTTAAAAAAAGAGAGAGAGTACAATCCAGAATTAAGAAAGAGTAAGACAGACAGGATACATTTGAGCAAAGTGATAGGTGCTATGTAAATATCATAATGAAGTCTATCTGTACAATTAATTGATACTAATAAAAATTGCAAAACAATATGAAATTCGTTATAAATTAAAAAAGAATTTTTATTGCTCAATGGCAATGTCTAGTAACTTAAATGTAGTAAATAAATACTTGTTTCTATATTTTTTAAGGTTGCAGATACTTGTTTCAATAACTTATGTAAAAACATTTTATATATAAAGAATTACAAATTTTGGTTTGTGGTACATTCCTGTTACCTTACTTCTCAGAAATTCATGATGAGAAGTATCTGGCTCAAGACCAGCCTGGGCAAAAAAAAATATTTATAGTACCTATCATATTTAGTAAGCTGTGCATTGTACATCTGCTGTAATCCCAGTGATGTGGGAATATGAAGGAAAAACTAAATGGAGAGTAGGAAAATTTGATATTGTAAAGATGTCAATTTATGCCTAATGAATTTGATGAATTTTCAATCAAGATCTCAATACACTTTTCATAAAACTTAACGGTTTGACCCATGAATATATTTTTTTAAGGAATCAAGGATAAAAACAGCAAAATATGAAAAGAAATAAGGGTACAATTAATCACAAATGGTGAAAGTATTTGATCAAGAAAGACACATACTTACTTTAAAGCTACATTATAGAAGACAGTTTATTGCATGGGGAAGTGGTAGGTTTACCTTTAAGCCTGTCTTTGATGATGAACACTTAGGTATAAACCTGCAATATCATCTTTGTGTTCTTATCTTGATTTTGGAAGTTCTATTTACCTTTCTTCTTTGGGCAGGCTTTTGCCTTTGACTTCTGACCCAGGTTACACTTCCCTGCCCCCTTGTGGTTGGAGACCAAATTGATCAGTGCAGGAAGAGACCATCTTCCTACATCACAGATCAATATAGCATTCCGATGCTCATTCATAGCTATCTTAGATCTTGACTGCACCATGACTGAAGCCTTTGGTCCAGTCACTTCTTGATCTCTTGTTAGCATTCTGGATCACTAACACACATGACATGAGTAGAACAAGAAGGAACAAATCAAAGTATGTTCAGGTTCTTGATACATGATAAAGGATTGCATGACTTTACCAGTTATTGGGAAATGGGGGATTTGATCAGTAAGTAGCAGAATTCAATTGCTGTACCGCATACAAGATAATGAATTTGTCTATTTATTATGTACAAATGTTGTTGCAGAAGCATTATAGATTTTTAAATGTAGATTTGAATTCCTCAATACTCTTCTACTTAAAAACAAACTTTTATTGTGAATTATAATGTACATACCATAACCTGAATAAAACACATTTGGACAGTTTAGTAACATAATAAAGGTCTCTGTCACCACCACCCAGGTCAACTGGTTGAACTAGCCAGTCCTTGGAAGTACATGGTCTTGATAATGTCCCTCTCCCTCCCCAGCTCCTCCTCCAAGCCAGGGAGTGAGCACTCACCTGATTCTTATGATAATAATTTTAACATTCACATATATATATATATATTATTAATGTATGCATTTCTCAACAATATGTTTCAGCCTTTGATAGATTTCACTGCTTGGATTTTTTGAGTATGTATACAGTTTACTTACATGAAATTTACATTGTGAGCACATACATAGTTTATTTAAAGTCTAAAATTTAAATGTAATTTTTTTTGCTCATACAACTGAAAGCAGAGATTTATATATTGCCCCTACAAAGAAAAATAACCAACCTAGACTTCCTACATTGATAAATTTCATAAGTAAAATGTATTATTGCTCATTTCTCCCAGATGATTCTAAAAGTACAATTACTATGGAAAAATAAGATAGGATTCTAACTCTAAACATCCCTGTACTCTTAATGGTCAAGAATTTTTTATATTGCATTGTAAAAATCAATATTCAACTGCAACTTTCACAGTAATTTCAAGAAGCTATCCTTGATTAAGAGGAAAAGAAGCATCTAAGACTTAAAATTGACAAGTCACTTTAAGAACAAAATAAGTAGCAGCTAACATCTAGGCCCACACCACAAATCTGTGGTATTTTTAATGTAGCGGTTTCCATGCAGGAAAAGTATCAGTGTTGGTTTTGGATACCTTAAAAGGATTCCAGTAGACACTATTTTTCTAACCAGACAAGGTAATTGTAATCTAAAGCCTGAGGAGATGTAATAGGAAGAGTCTTTTTTTCTTTCTTTCTTTCTTTCTTTCTTTCTTTCTTTCTTTCTTTCTTTCTTTCTTTCTTTCTCTCTCTCTTTCTTTCTTTCTTTCTTTCTTTCTTCCTTCCTTCCTTCCTTTCTTTCCTTTTTTCCTTTCTTTCCTTTCTTTCTTTCCTTTCTTTCTTTCTTTCTTTCTTTCTTTCTTTCTTTCTTTCTTTCTTTCTTTCTTTCTTTCTTTCTTTCTTTCTCTCTCTCTCTTTCTTTCTTTCTTTCTCTTTGTTTGTTTCTTCCTTCCTTCCTTCTTCCCTCTCTCCCTCCTTTCCTCCCTCTCTCCCTCCTTTCCTTCCTTCCTTCCTTCCTTTCCTTCCTTCCTTCCTTTCCTTCCTTCCTTCCTTCCTTCCTTCCTTCCTTCCTTCCTTCCTTCCTTCCTTTCTTTCTTTCTTTCTTTCTTTCTTTCTTTCTTTCTTTCTTTCTTTCTTTCTCTCTCTCTTTCTTTCTTTCTTTCTCTTTGTTTGTTTCTTCCTTCCCTCCTTCTTCCCTCTCTCCCTCCTCTCCTCCCTTTCTCCCTCCTTTCCTTCCTTCCTTCCTTCCTTCCTTTCTTTTTCTTTGTTTCGTTCTCCTTCCTCCTTTCCTCCCTTCCTTCTCTTTGTTTCTGTCTGTCTCTCCGTCTCCCTGTCTCTGTCTCTCTCAGCAACACCTGGATTTGAACTCAGTATCTCACACATGATAAGGCAGAGACATGTTTTCAGCTGTGTATGCTTTTTATTTATATTTTAGATAAGGTCTTTTCCCCAGAGATGGTCTCAGAGCATGATTCTCCTCTCTTCTATGTAACTGGAATTACAAGCATGCACCACCACACCAGATTTGCTTTCTCAGCTAAAGTCTTACTAATACAGTTTTACCCAAGTTGGCCTCTAACTGATATTCTCCCCCTTCTGCCTTTCATATACATAGGGTTTTAGGCATTATCCACCATACTTAGCTCAACCACATATATTTTCAACAATGACCAGGCTAATACCAAAAGTCTCTTCAGATCTCTCCTGACATATCCATTCTTTCTCCTGACATACTATCTCAGAGAATCATTTTATTAACAAATAAAAGTCACCTCATTGTACATGTGCTTTTATCTATTTTTTTCCTCCTATCTTCCTGACTTGCTGAGCTACCTCAAGGGTGCAAACTGGAATATCTCCTCTTACTGAGCTCTGCTCAGGGCATTTCCAACTCTCTGTATTACCTGAGCTTGCACCGTCATGGCCCAGTAGTAGAAGGTGAACTGTCTCATTGCTCACACTTTTCCACTCCACCAAAATGTCCTGGAACTTATTTCTGAGCTGTGGAACAACATTGGTGGAGGCCAGAGATGGTGGAGACAGAGTCAGTTTGGCTGCGTCCTGCGTGAGTCCTCCCTCAGTTGCTAGGGAGGAGCGATGTTTGGTGGTCAGCACACAGGCTGGGCGCCGTGACTCATGGAGCCGGTTCCTGTTCTAAGCTGACTCATGGAGAATGACCTTAGACAGGGGCCTCTACCTTTCTGGGACTCCTTGATCCTGTTTCATCCAGTTCTGCAGGGCTCCCTGGGTTTTGTTTGTTTGTTTGTTTGTTTGAAGAGCTTGCTCCCTTTAGGGGAGACATTCAGTAAAAAACCATTGGTTTGAGGGTTCCAGGAAGTTGTCCAGTGCTATGGGAATAGAGACACAGCCACTATTTACCTGTGTGTGTTTGCTACATTTCCTTTCAGAGTCTCTCTCTTGAGTTTCATCTAATTTACTTTTGCCTGATAGTGTTTTGTTTTTGTTTTTTTCATTTTTTCCCCTGGAGATTCTGTGTTTAAATTAAGGTCCTCAGGCTTGCTAAACAAGCACTCTGTCATTTAAATTATACCTTTACTACTATCTGCTTTCCTTACTCGCATCTGAAGTCTTGTGTTTGGGCCAGACCTTGATCCTACCCATGTCATCCATGTCGTAGTAATTCTAGGTGTATACAGCCATGTCCTGCTTGCTATTTCAGACAAGGTCTTGTTAACTTTTTTCTTTGACCAGACTGTCCTTGAACTGTGATACTTTTATCTCTGCCTTCCAAGCAGCTGGAATTACAAGTATCAGCCACTGAGACACCCAGCTTTCCATTGGTGTTCCTTAATGCTAGTTGGCGACCTATACTTCAAACACATTGTTGATCAAGTGTCATCTCTGTGACTTCATTGTCTGACTAGAATTCAGATGAGCTTCAAGACTTCACACAACTAGACCCTAATCTTCTTTCTCTGTTGGGACATGGTCCATTCTGGTCTCATATTTTCTGACAAAGATGAGTTGATCCTGGCTACTTTTTTTTTCTGGGATTTGAACTCAGGACCTGAGTGCTGTGCCTGAGCCTTTGTACTCTAGACTAGTGCTCTACCACTTGAGTCACAGCTTCACTTCTGTTTTTTGTTGATTTTTTTGGGGGGGAAGGGTTGGTGATTAATTGTACGCAAGCATCTCACAGACTTTCCTGCCTAGGCTTACTTTGAATCACTGTTCTCAGATCTCAGCTTTCTGAATAGCTAGGATTACAACTTTGAACCACTGGCTGCCAGCTCTAGCTACTGTTTACCTCAGTATTGCTTATAGAAAGCAAAGCCTTTCTTAAAAAATAATTTTTATCGCATAGTCTAGGACCAAATCTAAAACCTTACAAATAGTCATTGCTTAGTAAATAAATGTTGTGTGAATAAGTTAAGGAATAGACATATGAATAATTGAAAGTATTCTGTTTCCTATGTCCAAAATGCCTTTAAAATCTAAACACGACCCCTGTTTCATGGCCTGTCTCAAAGGGCACATACTCTCCAAGGTCTTCTTGAATCTCCACGTAGCAATGGCTTTTCTTTCACCCTTCACCACTCCCTCTGCTTTGATGACAAAACTAGGTTGGTTCCCTTTCCTATATGCATCCTATCTCCACAAGAAGAGATGGAGGACTTTTAACTTTGTGTCTTCACCTAGTCATATTTATTCACTATTCTTTGAATCAAGTGCACATGTATGCACACACACACACGTATGGCCTGGAAAGCCACATCAATCTCTTCCCTGGCCATTGCTCTTCCTTTCTTGAAATCTCCCATGGTTAGAGAGCCCTGAGTGGTGAACCAACAGTTTTGGGGCAAATATGAACATATGACTGAAGGACCAGCCTTTGGTCAATTTGAGGTCATGAAATTTGACATGAGGGGGTTTCTTTCTATATATATTTAACACTTAGCATACATTAGTAATGCATAGGGGATTCATTTGATGTTTATATTACCTGCATACAATTTGCTCTTATCCAATTTATTCTCCCTGTTACTGCCCCAATCCCAACTCCCCTACTTCTTGGAACAATTTCAGCTATTTCTATTGTTCTCTTGTTTCATGGTGTGTATAGACAACTTCAGTTATATGTATGCCCTCTCTCCACCCCTCCTGCTCCGTGCCTTCTCCTTTTGTGCTCCCGTCCTCCATGGTACCTGCCCCAAATAAAACTTGTATGACAACACTGACATCCATTTTTCAGGACTAGATTCTACCTAGGAGAGAGAACATGCGATGGTTAGGATTTCTTAGGTCTTGAAGATGAGGATGAGTAAGTTTTATTAAAATGCATCACGAAAACATCATGTCTGTTCATTTATCTGTTTTTAGGAAGGTAAGGGATCACAGAAGTGGGCAAGCACAGCAGTGGTACTCACTAGACACCATGTTGAAAATGAACTATCCAACTTGTGGGTAAGGACAGGAAGGGAAACTGGGACAGAGTGAGGAAAGGGGTGATATTGTCCAAAAAGAAATGTACTCATTACCTGACATATATAGCTGTAACCCCTCTGTACATCACCTTTATAATAACAGTAAAGTAACAGTAATTTTTTTAAAAAAAGTCATGTTGCATAAGTGCCATAGATTTTCTTGTTTTCTTATAAGTCATTAAGAACTATATCTATTTCACAGATATTTGACAACTGCCATTTGTTATCTTTTAGAGACCCGAATTAGAAATAAAAATTAGTAATAATTTTAGTAAATACTAATAAAAGTTAGTAAAAAAAAAAAGAGTCATAGACCTCAAAAGACTTAGAGATTATGTACTTTAACCTTTATGTGCTTGAAGTGCTGAAATAGAAATTGACTTTATTTCAAATAACATAAGGTTTGATGGGAATCTCAAGTCAGGATTCATTCTTCTGAATCCAAAAGCAAAAAAATTCATGAGAATGCAGTACCTGACTTTTCCTAATAATGTGGCCTTGATGTCTTTCTAATTTTTTAAAAGATGTTTCTTTACTTTGGAGAGGTCAAACTCATCTTTTGTTTTGAGCAAGAATCTTGGGGTGTCCAGATCACATGATCCAAGGGCTACTCACCTTGTCTGTATACATGTGAAGAAAAACATTGCTGGAGAAGCAATGGTAGATACAATCTCCACCTGTAGTGTTGGCCAGTAAATGATAGCCCAACACCAGTGCAGAATTCTGACATTCTTGGAAACCTCCTCATCCCTCCAGATGGACAGACCCGCATCCTTTGTAACTCCACTAGGGAAATCCCAGAAGGCGTATATTTTCTTCTCTTGATAAATGTCTCAAATTAAAGAGCAACCAAGGAAAATGGTTCAGGCACCAAGGGTATGATATTTTAAGAGATTTAACTCGGTCTTCAGCTGTTCTGTGCTGAATCAGTCACAATTCTCTACTGGGAGAACATTTGGGGATCAATTTGTATCACATCAGGGCTCTGAGGACAACGTGAGCAGGGCCATTCATTTATTTGAGGTTTAGTGATGAAATAGATGGATTTTTCTCCCCATCGTTACCCATCTCTGTAGAAAGTTCTAGCTATCTTTTATTGCTCCCTGGGGCAGCTGATTCTCTTAAGGGAAGCTTTAACAAAGAGGGTAGAAAGCCCTGGCATTGATATATGTTCCCATTAATCATGTCTAGGGAAGATAAAGGATCTTGTAGGCAATTTGTGCAGCAGAGTGAAGACAATCAAATGCTATGCCTGTTAACCCTCAAGACGATGGCATTGACAAAAATGTTCTCTTTCTTTTTTCCCCCAAAATAAGGAGTATTGATATGCTTACTCATGGTTACCATCTACTCCTCTCTAGATCTAAACCATTTCAATTAAGATGCTAAAGTTCTTTTCAAGCATCATCCACACAAGGTGAACATTAGGAAGAACAATAATATACCGCCTGTGTTTATTTTAAACTTGTGTGACTTTCCCTCACTGCTTTTTCTCTGGTGGTGGAAGGATTCTGAGGAATAGAAATTCACACAGTTTTAGGGAGGTGTGGAGAGGAATAGCTCAGGTGGTTAAAAGTCTGCTGGAAGATAAACAAACTTCACTGGCCTCTGATGTCAGAGATTACATGGAGAGATTTAAAGCTGGGGAAGATGTCCTTGGCTTTTAATGTCTAATGACTGTCTCGGTGGGGCAGAGCTTGAACTCAAGGCCTCAAGCTCTCATTGGGTTTTCTGGCTCAAGGCAGGTGCTCTGCCATTTGAGTTGTGTCTCCAGCCCTGATACTTGCTGATTAGTTTGGAGATGGAGTCCCTTGGGATTTACTTGCCCATGATGGCTTTGAATCTTGGTCTTCTGGATCTCACCTTCTTGAACTCTGGGCTTGGGCACTGTCCCTCAGCTCTTCAGCTCAAGGCAAGCGCCACTACTGGTTTTCTGGTGGTTTATTGGAGATAAGAGTTTCACGGACTTTCCTGCCTGGGCTGGCTTTGAACCGTGATCCTCAGATCTCAGCTTCCTCTGTAACTAGGATTACAGGTGTGAGCCACCAGCCCGGCTCTCACCTTCCTTGAGTAGCAAGGATTAAGAGCTTGGGCCACTGGTGCCTAGCTTTAAGATTTTTTTTAAAATCACCTACAAAGGGACTTTGATCATTTTCTTTCATTTATAAGGCATGAGCATTCACTCCCTTCTTCATAGATTTATTTGATTCCATGTTTGTTTCTCATCCCAGATTCCACAGCAAGCTGGTTATGATAATCCTATTAAAATGAGGCTTGATTTCATCTGTTTGCTTCTAATTCTTCTTGAGAGATCAAGTTATTTCAGACAGATGATTAGATATGGAAGGATCAAATAGATTGTCCAGGCACAAAATAAATAAATAAATAAAGGGAAGTACTGACTATAGGTTGAACCCAAGCCTTTGGCCTTCATTCATAGTCTTTAACACCACTGTTTCTAGTAAATACCAATTTCCTGAAGCTAGCAAACTTTAGACACTTCATTATCTTTTCCTAGGTATATGAGAGACAGTAACCACTGTATTAGCATAAGAAATTAGCATAATATTTGCAGTAACATGTTACTATTCTTCCTAGAATAGACAGGATTCTTTTCTTTTCTTTTCTTTTTCTTTTTTTTTTACTGCTGGTCCTGGATCTTGAATTCAGGGCCTAGGCACGGTCATTGAGCTTCTTTTGCTCAAGGCTAGCCTTCTATCACTTGAGCCACAGCCCCACTTCTGGATTTTTTCCCCTTTTCTTTTGAATAGTTTCTGGCCTGGGCTAACTTCAAATGGGGATTCTCAACTCTCAGCCTCCTAAGTAGCTAGGATGACAAGAATGAGCTCCAGTCCTTGGCTTTTTAGCTATTTCTGTAAACATCTTTACCACTTGAGTGAAAGATGCCTTATCACAGGGAAATTACAAACTAGGAGAAGCAAACCCCAATATTAGAATCAAAATCTACTATGATGTATATGTATGACCTAGTCCGTAATGCTTGATCTTAGATTTCTCTCCCCCCAAAAAAAATCACTTCTATATGATATCCTTTAGTAATTACATGTCTAATTATTATTATTTTTAAAAAATACCTTGCTGCCACACTTGCTTTCTAAGAACTGAGGTCATAGTACTTTTAGCAAAAGAGAATTAAGTAGTTTGAACCAAATCCTATGTGCTCTTCTCCAGACCAAAGCTTCAAATATCCTACTATTTTAAACAATAATAAATCTACGTAGATTGAGAAGTATATTTATTATATTTGGAATTAACAATAATAAAACGAAATATTGCCTTCTACAGTAGTCAGAGTGGAGTTTAATGGAAATAAAATGATCCTGTGAAGTCTGATTTTTCTACTTCATAGATTGTCAGATTTTTGGAACTCAAAAATCTCTCTGCGATTACATTACTTGAAAAGTTGAAATACTGCATTCAAGGGGAAATCAGACTATTTTTCCTGGAGCTAATATCACCAACGTGGCCTAGTTTTACCTCTGTAGCTTTTTTTTTTTTAATGCACTTAGGCACAGTCTGCTTAAATTAAAGAAAGACAGAAGGTAAAAAAAAAAAAAAAAAAGGAATTTCTACATTCTGCCTAAATTTGAAAACAAGCTCACTTGCAATAAGAAAAGACTTTTTACATGTTAGAAATTTCTTTCCAAACAGGGGAAATTGCTTTTATATCAACTTCACTCCAGTTGAAAATTAAATTTAGTACCTTTCTTAAACCAACAAACAGCTCTATTTCTTTACAATACCTATTCACAATGAAAGCATAAAATGTAATTGCCTCTCCAATTTTTTTTAACTATCCATGGGAGCCTTTCAGAAATGAAATGTTGTCGATGACTATGCAAAGAAGGGTCTGAAGCCCCCCTCGCTCGCGCTTGGCAGACCCCACAGCGGTGAAGACATTTGGTATGTAATTTAGTGAGACATCACACGCTGAAGAAACGGGACCAAATGACCGACCGGTTCAGCTCCTGAAACAACATACCTGGGCTATATTTGGAAATTTCTGAGTAGACAAAACAACACGCTCTTGGATGGGAGGAGTAAGGAGAAGCGAGCAGACATTATCTGGTTTCTCTGTCCCTAGTGATCACATTAACTGAATAATTGCCCATTATTTTCTTTGCAGACGAGTGCCCCAAGGCCAGTGTATTTGCTTTCAAAGTGAAAAAGAAGAATTGAGAAAAAGCTTGCTGATGATGACTTTGTTCCTCAGCCCTCCCCTTTCCAAGATTTTTACCTAAGCTCCCCCAAATGTCTGTTGACACAGAGAAGTTCTCTGCTTCTTTGTTGCTTGTTATACATGGTTCTGAGCCCCTTAAGCAGAGTTCAATGAGGCCTTTGAGCCAATGTGTGTGTGTGTGTGTGTGTGTGTGTGTGTGTGTGTGTGTGTGTGGTGTGTGTGTGTTTGTATGGATATGGACATGTGCACAGGTATGGCAGGGGAATGCTGTAGCTGAGAAACATCTTGGAAAGGAAAAATGAGAACATGAATGGCACTCACAATGGAGTTGTTAAGAAACCTTTTTGCCTCCATCTCTCTAAAATCAGATAACTGTGGTCAGTTTCATATTGTATTAGTTTTTTTGTATCTATGTGTACAAATACTGGGGCTTGAACTTACAGCCTGAGCAATCTTTCTCAGCTTTTCCACTCAAGGTTGTCATTCTATGGTGTGAGCCACACGTCCACTTCTGGCACTTTGCTGGTTAATTGGAGATGAGAATCTCATAGACTTTCCTGACTAAAGGCTTCAAACCATGATCCTTAGATCTCAGCTTCTTGAGTAGCTAGAATTACAGGTGTGAGCTACCCAGTTTGCCCAGGAATATCAGATTATATTTTATGCAATGTTTAGGCCTTACAATCCAAACATCTAACACATGTGTATCTTTCTCTCTGTTTCCAAAGTCTAGAACCACATTGTAATATTGCATATTTCTATCCTGCTTGTCAACCCCTCTCCCCCCAGCTGTCTCATTCCCCACAGTGCTGTCAACATGTGCTTAAGCATCTGCCCTGTGCTTTCCTACTGTTTGAAAGCCATACAGGACATCCCCAAGCTGCAACTCTGTAACCCGAACTCCTCTCATTATGCCACCCTCTACTTGCTCCTCTCCGACCTTCATAACCACTTGATTGATACCAAATCTTTTGTCTGTCACCCAGACACCTATCCTACTTCGCTTCATTCTTTCCAGAAACACGTTTAGTCCTTCATAATGTATGAAGACGCTCCATCATCTTAGCTGCTGCCATAAAACTCATCAACCTTCCCATAACGATTGTTTACCAGCTCTTCCTGGAAATACTTTCTGACTCTGGTGCTGTCATTCATTCTGTCTGACTATACTTGTCAAAGCACCCAACATATCTGTAGTTAAATGAACACACACACACACACACACACACACACACACACACATCGTGTGTGTGTAAATATCTATAGTTAGTGCATATATACTCATACAACCACATGATATGATGATATATATATACCCCATATGATACATGATACATCATTTATGCTATTTATTTACAAAACATCTTATATATGACATGTAAGCTATATATGATGCCTATGACATATATCACAAATATGATATATGTATATCACATATACATCAATATGATATTTGATATACAATATATATGATACATACATTTCAGGTCATATATAATTTATCTCCCCAGAACCCTTCCTAAGACAGAGTAACCGGTACATCACAGACAGCGTGTGACCACCTGAAGAAAGCTTCTCACAAGAGGAGTCCCACCAAGCTTTTATACTTGCTGGGCATTCTGCTTGTATATTCAAGGTCAAACATCCTTTGAAGGGGACCACTTAAGCTTCCGTTTGCTTTAGGCTAAAACATATAGGAAAAAATATAACATGACTTTTGCTGTTGAATGTTACTCTTGGTTAAATTTATTATTGTATCCAGACCATTTTGGATGACCAAAACAGCACTTAAATCAGTATAAATATCAAATCTGGGGTGATAAAATTTTCTACATTTGAGAAGCAAAGGTCGCATGATTTCCCTCCTTTGTGATGGATGGAATATGCCTCTGAATCTACAAGTTAACATGTTGGAGGTATGCAACGTGGTTACAAATGAATCAGCTGAAGTATAATAGACTCTATGGAAAGTTCAAATAGCATATAGCATTTTAGAAAGACTAGGTCAAAGTTCAGCAGAATCCGTACCAGGAAATGAGTACACGTAAAAAGCTGGTGGGGCCAGGGAGAGGGGTGGACGAGTAATGATGGAATGGGAGGATGGCGATGAAATCAAGAATTTTCGCATATACCATGAAATCAAGAAAAAGGAAGGGAAGGGGCAGGCCAAAAGCAGTGAGAATGTTGAAGAGAGTGACACTGAACAAACTGCTTTGTTAAATGACACCGCCTCTGTGCAACTAAAGACAAAAAAGTGTTGAAAAAGAGTTCCTACATTTATATACACACATAGTATGTATATATATATATGTATGTATGTGTATGTGTTTGTACACATACATACATACATACATACATGTGTGTGTGTGTGTGTGTGTGTGTGTGTGTGTGTGTGTGTGTAATTGATGAAGTTCAGTTAAAACAGAATAGAAACTAACATTCACAGCGGGAAGAACAATTATCAGATTCACGAGTTGGCTCCACTACTCCACTTAAGACTGCTCTCTCCAGAAAGAAGCTGTAATGATCCTGATTCTGCCTCTTGAAGGAGGATCATTTATTATTTTAAGTAAGATCTTATGTCTTCATGGTAGTTCCACACATAAAAATGCTGACTTAGCCTAGCTCCCTGCTGTGAAAGGCAAAATAAGTGAAATTCAAATGTGAGGTCATCATTTGATCCTAGCCCCAATAACTTGGATGAAAATAAACAGATAGAATTCATCTTGGCAGCCCAATAATAAACAAGACCTCATTCACCAGTTGGCTTTCTTTCTCCAGCTGCTGACATGATTTCAGTACAATCTGCAAACCCGACATGTACTGGCCTCCTATCTGGAATTTCCGTGATGCAGTTTATTCCTCAAATATTTACTACCTGTCTATTTGATGCCAGATTCTCTGCTAGGTATTTCGGATGCTGATGTGAATGGTAAGGACTTGGAGGATTTCATGTGTGAGTGAGAAAGGCAAATGATTCATCCAGTGATTGAATTGTGGTGTGATAATTGATAGATGTACATACTACAGACGAAAAAGCAAAATGGAAAATTAGCCATGAGCATGCTGGAAAAACAGCACGGGAGAAAGAAGTTGGCATTTCAATCTCAAAACTTGTAGGAATGAGGCAGACAAATGGAGAATAAGAAAGTAAGTTCCAGAAAGAGGCAAAAGGTAGACATGAAAGTTGTTGGTAAAACCTTCAGACTATGACATGGTCAATGGCATGGCTAGGCATCTGGATGCTTTCATAGGGTATGAGGAAGAGATAAAAACCATAGGTGTTGACAAGTACCAAAAGATGGACAGATAGGTGATCTCCCGTTTCTAGTATATAACAGAAAGATCGCCATAATAGCCATATATTTGAATTTTTAGACTGTAGCATGAGAGCATGAGGATCATGTTTGTCATAGAGATGGGAGACAGTCACATTCATCTGATAGTTTTCCAAATGAGCATTTAAATGAGATACTA
This sequence comes from Dipodomys merriami, assembly GCF_024711535.1. Taxonomy (NCBI): domain Eukaryota; kingdom Metazoa; phylum Chordata; class Mammalia; order Rodentia; family Heteromyidae; genus Dipodomys; species Dipodomys merriami. The sequence goes on along the minus strand of NW_027205826.1, from coordinate 8,053,537 downwards.
ATATGTAAGAAGTATCATAGAGCTAAAGAAATCGTGGCTACCGATCCCAGATCCAGAGGGTGCTTGGAGCAATGATCAAAGCCAAATTTCCCAGATTTTTAGTTTGGAAAACTTGTGGGCTTGTAATGATTTCCCCAACTCCTCCCACCCACCAAGGTCCAGCACAAATTAGCAATCAAGTTGAGAAGCTAGAGATGGAGAAGAACTGAATTTTAGACATTTTGGGACTGATTGACTTTTGGATCAATCGATTGGCCCTGATGGTCTTGAGAGGATAAAATGACTTAAAGTTTGAAACAAGAATGTGGCACATAAGAGCTCGACTAAATTGGTCGTGTAAGAATAACATTTGAAAGGCAAGCAGAAGATAAAACTTTAACCAGGAATAACAAAAAAGATAAAGAAAGAGAGAGAAAGAGAGATAGACATACAGACAGACCGACAGACAGACAGAGATAAAGAAAAGCCTCAGATACTGTCAGTTGCAAAAGGATCCATTGATAAATGAAATGGAAGCATTCATTGAATCAAAATGATAGGTCATTGTTGAATTGCAAAGAGGAAGTTTAACACGTTTATGGTACAAGGAACTCAAGCTCAAGGGGTTGGAAAGTAAACTTGGATGGCGGAACTGACTAGGAGTGGGTGCTCTTCTTTCAAGATGCTTTGATGTGAAGCAAAGGAGATTAGAAAGTTTTGCCCTTGCACACATAATTGTATGGCAAAGGCAAGAACCTGTAAGAGACATAGATAGGATCTGTGGGCCAGACCTCTGTGGGGGTCTAAATTCAGAACAGAGAAAGAAGTCTTAGACGTGGATAAGAGAAGTTTATTTTCATCTGATTTGAAACGGGAAAGTGGAGTCCCAATATATTTTTAGGTAGAGGTAGATATCATTTCAGGTTCTTCCTACTATGTGTCTTCTCTTTTTCTTTCTTTCTTTTTTTCTTTCAGGAAAGTAGAAAGAAAAATCATTGCTGAGGTGTGGGCAAATAGCAAGATAGATAATCTCAAAGAAATGTGGATTATTTGGAGGAATACTATGCTGTGCAAAAGGGATGGGCTCTTAATACACCTGTGGCTTGAACTTCTACCATACTGGGAAACCCTCCTTTCTCTTTTCGTCCCTTCCTACTTCTCCTTTTTGTTCCAATTAGAGGCAAGTGAAAAATTATACATTTCATGGAACATAAATCGTATCCTGAATGGAGACAGGGCCAAGTACTAGTGACTCACCCCTGTAATCCCAGCTTCTCAGGAGGCTGAAATCTGGGTATCCTTGTTTGATACCAGCCCAGGCAGGAAAGTCCGTGAGATTCTTATCTCCATTAATACCACCAAAAGCAACTGGAAGTGGAGCTATGGCTCAAACGGTTGAGCAAAAAAAGTGCAAGAATAATACTCAAGGCCTGAGTTCAAGCCCCAGGACTGGCACACACACACACACACACACACACACACACACACACACACACACACACACACACACACACACACACACACACACAAGACAACATAAGAACTGTAGCTTATGTTCACATAAATATAAACATAAATATTTATAATATATAAATATGAGTTTTATATGTAAATTATAATGTAATATATAAAGTTATAGGTATTATATGCAAAAAATTTGTTTATATCATAAATATGAATGTTTTATATGTTGATCAATTTATATATTGAGCATGTTTATTCTTGAAAGGGAGCTGATTACTTTAAATACATATTAATGCAGATACCTTTTAAAGTACCTACCCCCATTTATCCGTGATTTACCTTTATATATATATATATATATATATATATATATATATATATATATATATATATATATGTAGCACAGAGTGGATTAGAATTTCATGGCAGACTGAAGATTAATAGTATTTATTCAGTTCAAGTTCAAAGTAAGGTGTCCACATGAAAAGCTGAAGTAGAAGAGTTGAAATTTGAAAGTGAAAGCCAAGGCAAGGATTAGGGGAAGGTGCACACCAATGCTAAGCCTGGAATTTCCCTTGGAACTCTTCGAAAGAGCTTGCATCACAATCAGAAATACAAACTCAAATTCTCAACCCTTTCTTTTCTCCACAACTTTCCAGAAGGAGAACAAATAGACCCAGACGTCTTTGGTGTATTACTTTCCAGCTATACCCAACACAGGTTTTAACTTTACTGCAACATTAATTTCCCTCCTCCATAAATGACTCCATAAATTGTGTATGTGCAGTCAGTTGGCCACTCAAATCCACGGAACCCCTCTTGTCCAGGAGATTGTGTCCAAAGCCAGCCAAAGTAGGAGCCAGGTGAGGTTTAGTGCCTCATACACGTCAGTTTTTCCTGTAAATAGGAGGAAATACACCTTGAACACACAGACTCCCATTTTCTAGAGACTCAAGGATGAAGCCTATTGATTACACAGACACACTAAAACTTCTAGGAACCAAAAGCATGAACCATTACAGGCATATTGAGAAACACTGCATGTGGAAGTTGGACAGGTATCAAAGCAAACTTATCCTTTCTTCATTTTTGTTGTTGATTTAAGAATGATGAAACCTGGCTTCAAGTTATACCTATAAATATTTATGGTACCCCAAGTATATCGATCACTGGGCCCCCCTTTTCCTCCTGCTACAATGAAAAGGACCAATGTAGGAACTGGCTTTTTGTTATCTCCAGTCTCTATTATTTAGAGCATACATGTTCTTAAATGCAAGTTCAAGGGGCTGGGAAGGTGGATCTGTGGTAGAGTGCGTGCCTTGCATGCATGAGGCCCTGGGTTCAATTCCTCAGCCCCACATAAGCAGAAAAAGCCAGAAGTGGCGCTGTGGCTAAAGTGGTAGTGTGCTCACCTTGAGCTGAAGAGCTGAGGGACAGCACGCAGGCCCAGAGTTCAGGCCCCATGACTGGCAAAAAAAAAAAAAGCAAGTTCAAGTATTTATATCACACACTTTGCATTTTTCTTATTTAGGATTTCCTGTAATAAATGGTCATTGTTCTATATCTTAGCTATGGTAAATAATGCTCCAATAAGCATAGTTGTGCTGGTAGCTTTAGTATGGTCTTGTTTGTGATCATTTAGGTAAATGCCCAAAAGTGGGATTGCTAGGTCATAGGGGAGCTCTATGTGGAGGCTTTTGAGGAACCTCCATATTACTTTCCAAAGTGGTTGAACAAGTTTACACTCCCACCAACAATGCAGTAGGGTTCCCTTCTGTCCACATCCCCTCCAGCATCTGTTGTTATTAGAGTTCTTGATTCTAGCCATTCTAACTGGGGTGAGGTGGTATCTCAATGTTATTTTGATTTGCATTACTTTTATGGCTAGAGAGGTTGAGCATTTCATCATGTGTCTATTGGCCATCCTTCTTTCCTCTTCAGAAAAGTTTCTGTGTAAGTCTTTAGCCCACTTATTTATTGGGCAGTTGTTTCTTTGAGGATTTGTTGTTGTGGGATTTAATTTTTTGAGTTCCAGGTATATTTTAGATATAAGACCCTTGTCTGTTGTATGGCTAGTGAAGATCTTCTCCCAATCCGTGGGCTTTCTATTGATCTTGTTAGCTATGTCCTTTGCCATGCAGAAGCTCTGCAATTTCATGCAATCCCATTTGTCCAACAACCCAGATGCCCCTCAGTAGATGAATGGATCAAGAAAATATGGTATATATACACAGTGGAATTCTATGCCTCCATCAGAAAGAATGACATTGCCCCATTTGTGAGGAAATGGAAAGACTTGGAAAAATTATATTAAGTGAAGTAAGCCAGGCCCAAAGAAACATAGGTCCCATGGTTTCCCTTATTTTCAATAACTAGTATATGTCTGAGACAAGCAGAAATGGTCAGATAGGTTGATATTAGGCGAAATGAACCCCAAGATAAGGACTCAAATGTTTTTTTTTCTTTCTTGCTATTGTTTCTAACATATTTATAAGATAATTTCTTTGTTGTTTTGTATGTCCTTCCCCCACGGTATAACCCCTGTTTTCACTGTATTTGGTATTGGTATAATTTGTGGAGGGGAAGGGAAAAAACAAATTGTTTAAATAGTGATACAGGTGGATCCATTGCAACAATGAGATGTACAAGACGTTATGTTGAAAAACCAACTTTACAACTTTGGCGTGGCGGGGTGGGGGGGGGGAGGAAGGGAGGAGGTGGCAGGGAGAGGAGATGGTAAGGGATGATGGGAAGGGGAAACAAAGGAGGAGGCATCAATGCTTGATAAGAAATGTACTCATTACCTTGCTCATGTAATTGTAACCCCTCTGTATGGTATTTTCACAATAAAAAATAAAGGTCATTGTCATTAGCATCTTCACTCTTCAATCACTAGTTAAAATATTAGGTGTGTGTGTGTGTGTGTGTGTGTGTGTGTGTGTGTGTGTGTGTGTGTGTGTGTGAATCTTAATAAGACTCTCTTGTGTGCTAGGAGCCTTCTCTAGGCCTTCTGTATTGTTATTCTGATTCTGGTTGACTGTGTCATCTTCACAGTTGCATTGCAAGTATCCTACACTTGCTAGTGGGATTTGATTGGCTGTAGCCAAAGCTAGGCTCCACAACTGAATTTCTGTGTACACACAGTGTCCTATTTCCATGGTTACAGTCAAATCTTATCTGCCCAGACAACTCTTGTTCTATTCTATGTCCTTTGAGATGAAATAACGTTTCCATAGTTGCTCAGACTCCTCACACTTTATCATCTTTTGAGCTGCCCCTTAGGCTGACTTATCTACTTAAGTCCTGTCTTAAATATGTCTTCACTTTGTTTTACCTGTGAACTCTCTATCCTGGCAAGATCCTGATCATTATACACACACACATACACACACACACAAGAATTATACATACATATATGCACACACATATAAACATACATATACACAGCTATACATATACATATATTATATGTTATGGACACTTAAGATAACATATAATAAATAAACATAATATACACGAGCCAGATGTCTGTGGCTCACAACTGTAATCCTATCTACTCAGAGATCTTGAAATTTGGGTTTGAAGCCTGCTAGGGTAGAAATGATAGCCAGATTCCATCTCCAAAATCAATAGCAAAAGAAAGTACTTGATGTATGCCTCAAAGGACAGAAAACCTAGGTATGTTACATGTACATTTATTTATTCACTTGATACTATAAAGAATAAGCTTCAGTTTGGAACTTGGCCTTAGTGGCTCTTACTGTCAACTTAGCTATCTATACTCAGGAGGTGGAGATCTAAGGATCTGGGTTCACTCTAATCTCCTATTAACCTGAGAAGGTTGGAAGTAAAGATATGCCCCATGTGGTAGAGTTCCAGCTTGAGCAAAGAAGTTAAACAGGAGTATGAAGTTCTGACTTCAAGCTCCAGGATAGGCACAAAACATTAACTAATTATTTAATTAATTAAGAGTGTGCGTCTGAGTTGAGCACTTTAACTGTGAAGGATATTCGTGCATAGATATGCTCATTCAATTCTCTAAGGTCACACATGACTCTAGCAGGCAAAGTCAGTGCGCACTGTGGCAAATCAGGTACTTTTCCTCTAACTCCCAGGATTCATAGCTCCTACTTTATTTCCTGTGAGTATTATTTATAATTTACACGGTTTGACTGGACCCTAACCCAGATGCCCTTCTACCCATGATGCCCAGTCCACAGGAAGAACTACACTTCTCCAAGACTTTCTAAACTAGCTGTGCTTTGTAACCTTCATTGCTTCTTCATTGTTTAGTTACCTGTTGTTGATGGCTATGTGCTGTGCTTTTGTTTGTTTGTTTGTTTAAAAAGTGCACAAATTTAATCTTTGCCTCTAATCTAACCAGGCACATCTGCCTACAAATTCGGAGTGTTTTTCTACTCCCTTTTTTTTCCCCAACACTCAGGGTGCATGGGTTTGGCATTTATTTTCCTCTCGGTGGGAACTCTGAGCCGTGGGTGGCCTTTCTTGAAACCTCCTGCTTAAAATGAAGCTGGAGAGGAAGCATGGCGCTTTCTCAACAAAAAGGAGAACATCTGTTCCCATCCACTGGGAATAGAATTAGAGTGAGAACGGACCCAAGGGGAGGTCATTTATCCCCTCTACCTCCTCTACTCAACAAACCCATCCCCCCCCATCTAATGGTCCCCAAGCAGATAAAGAGGCAGAGTTTCTACCTTAAATCATCTGCTCTTCCTGACATATGCAGACTTTGACGTCACGCCATCAATTATTGGTGGGTGAAATTGTATTTTTTTTATTTTACTGTTTGGTGTTTCCAAAGGAACTAAGGAACAATTTTATTTAGTTATCTGCCTTTCCACCTAGCCTAGCTTCTCTGAAAAAGAAGGGGCCTCTCTCCTGTCTAAATTGAGTCCTTCCTGCGGTACTTCATGTCATATTTTCAGTCTACTATTTCCTAACATTGCACCTTGATCTTGTAATGATAGCTATCAACATTTCATTCTTCTAAACATTAAAAACAACCTAAATGGATACCATGGTGTAAAAAATTAAATTATGTCCACAGTGATTCTAATTGGCCACTTGCTCTCTCTCTCTCTCTCTCTCTCTCTCTCTCTCTCTCTCTCTCTCTCTCTCTCTCTCTCTCTCTCTCTCTCTCTCTCTCTCTCTCTCTCTCTCTCTCTCTCCACAACAAGACGTCTGAACACCCATCATCAACTAGGCTGTGTCATTGCTCAGTGTTCTCTCTCTACATTCAGCTGGCTCCAGACTACCATGAAGGAAGTTTCACCAAATTGTGACATATGACATTTACATATATATACATACATACACACACACATACACACATATACCCTTTTTCAGTTCTATTGTCACAAGCCTTCTTTAAGTCAATTGCCAGTCCCCAACCCCTCCTTCCCTGAAATTCTGTCATCCCTTCAATTCTGTGACACACTTACTTAGGTTCTATTTCCAAACTTCTGTGGTCATCCTTAGTCATTTCCACGAACCACTTGCCCTGCTCATCAGTTAAATAATAACAACCCTTGGTGTTCTCCTGAGAGCAATTGCTGGTAGTGCACAACTCTGGACTCAATAATCTTCCTGACACAAGAGCATCATCACAAACTCAACCCAGTCAAAGTCTGCTTTTCCAGAGCAAACGCCCAGTGATTCTCCAACCTCATTTCTCAATAAATCACACCCTCCACAAAATAGAGACCTGAGAGTTACGCAAAATCCTGCCTTTCCTCCAGCCCTGTGTACCAACTACCCTCAGGTTGCCTAGTCATTGGCCTAAAACTCATCCCTAACATCAAGATCTATCTTTGTTCATATCCAAGCTTCTCTTGACTACATCCAGAGCCTTTACAATACTGCCTGGCTTCAGGTTTGCACCCTCGACTCTGCCTTCCATGTTGCAACTAATGTAATATGATTTATATATGCTGCTGGAATAGACTTGAAATGCCCAGGAATAAAGTCCACCAGAGTTCCTGAGCTTGTGTTGCAGCTGCCAGGGGGATCTGCTGCCATGAGCCCGCTGCATAGCCAGACTTCCCAGCTCTCTCATCTTGCCATGATACCTTGCCACTTTCTCCATCAGACACCCTTCTGCATCCTGATTGCTCAGAGGATTGTTGAAGGAACAGGCTTAACACCAGTGAGACGCTTTCCCTGACCAATATGGAATGGGTTGGCCTCAGTCTTCATTGCTTCTAAATCTCTACGTTTCTGTTCAGGCACAGAGGGATTTGCCAAGCTGTCCCGCTAACAGCTTCTTCCTTTCGCTCTGTGTCTCCCAAATATGTTATCTGTAGCACCAAGTTCAGACAGTGACTCATAGAAGTTTTAGCTGTGGAGAGAGGAAGTGGATTGTTCATGATGTTGTGGCTGGCTTGTCTGGTCATAGAGAATCAAGGTCTGGGAGGAATTTACGGCTCTAAGGAAAGAGCACTTAGCTCGGCACCAATGCCTTCTGAAAACTCCTTCCTGGGGTTACATTTCTGATGATTTCTGAAAAGAGATATCTTCCTTTTCCATACCGAAAGCTTGTGGACATTTTAAAGCATGGTTATGCACTTATAAAACCACCTCCCAAAACTATGAGCTTAATTTTACCACCTGGGAAATAGGTTTACCCTGGATTTCATCTCTTTCTCACGCACATGCTCCATGTTAGCCACTGAGAATGAAGCGTATCTTCCTCTTTACTGCTTTACAGTACAAACACTAAAACCTTGTACATTTAAATGCCATAATGCGTAAAACTTCCAGCACAGGTTGTACAAAGATTTATCTATACTTTTCTTTATATTTTATACTATAATTATCTTATTTCACTCCGTGTAATGCTATCTGAGGAACATCTAATGCAGTAGCATGTATTAATACTTCATCCCTTTGTATTAACAAATAATAGTCCATGGTATGAAGATGGTACTTTTATTTATTGATTCATGACTTGATAGACTTTTGGGCTTCTTTTCCCTTTGCATTAATTATAATTAAAGCTTCTCTAAACATCTGTGCACACGTTTTCCCATAGACAGACATTTTCATTTCTCTTGAACGTACATATAAGAATAAAATTGCTGGCTCATATACTCTCTGTCTAAACATTTGAAGATCTCCCAGGCAATTTTACACAGTGGCTTTGCCAACTTATGTTTTAGCAGCTTCTAAGAGTTGTCATTTCTCTTCATGGTTGCTAATAGTGGTTTATGTCTGTATTATTAGAGTACTCCTAATGAAAGCCAAATGGTATGCAATTCTGGCTCTGACTTGCATCTCAATTAATGGCTACTGATGTTGAAAATCTTTCCATTTATTTAATAGCCACTTGAATATCTTCTCCGTCTAAAAATATTTATCCAGTCTAGTGCTGATAGCTCATCTTTGTAATCCTACCTACTCAGGAGGATGAGATCTGAGGATCACAGTTTGAAATCAGCTCAGGAACAAAAGTCCTTGAGACTCTAATCTTCAATTAACTACCAAAACAAAACAAAAACAAAAGCTTGAAATGGAGCTGTGGCTCAAGTGGTAGAATGCTAGCCTTGAGTACAAAAGCTCAACAGTGTCCAGACCCAGAATTCAAATCCCAGGAGCCTGCACAAACAAACAAACAACAACTTGTATTCAACTTTTACCAGTAATGACATTGAGCATCTTTTTCTGTGCTGGATGTTATTTTGAATCCCTAAGTTGATATATTATTTACAATCGTTTTCTTTAACATGGATTGTCTTTAACTCATGCCTTCAGGCATGAGTTTTCATTTTTGATGATGGAGCTATCTTTTGTATTCATCATTTTAGTTTTATTGTCATATTCAAGAAGGCTTTTGCTTAGGCCCAGGTTGAAAAGCCCTATTCTTTTATTTATTTTATTGTAAAAATACTGTACAGAGGGGTTACAGTTACATGAGTAAGGTAATGAGAAATTTCCTATAAAGCATTGTTACCTCCTCTTTTATTTTTCCCCTACCATCCCTTCCCTCCCCACCTCCCCAACTCCTCCCTCCTCCTCTGAATTTGTAAAGTTCATTTTCAACATAGTGTCTTGTACATCTCATTGTTACAATGGGTCAACCTGTAATTTTATTTAAGCATTTTGTTATTTCCCTTCCCTCCCCAAATTAGAAAAATGTATATACAAGATGCAGGGCACCGGAAACAAATACAGTGAAAACAGGGGTTATACTGTGGGGGAAGTACATACCAAAGAAACAAAAAAATCACATAATACACTATAAATACATTAAAAAACAATAGTGAAAAGCCTTATTCTTATGCTTTCAGTTGATAGAAGTATAGACTGAGTCCTTACGTTTAGGTCATGATATATTTAGGTCTCTCATTTTTTGGTAAGACTAATGTGTTCACATCAAATTGCTTCTGCAACTTTGTTAGAAATCAATTGATCATAAACACATGGTATACTGCAAATATCCCAGTTCTATTCCAAATTGCTATAGGAGTTTCTCCTTAAGCCAGAACCACAAGGTTTTCATGGCTTCATCTTTGTAATTAGTTTTGACATCAGAGCCTGTGAGTCCTCTACCTCTGTTCATTGTCTAAATTTTGTTTTTAGCTATTCTGAGCTCCTTGGATTTCCAGACAAATTCTAAGGTCAGCTTTTAAATTTCTGCAAATGAAATATAACAAAACAGGTTGCTGGGATGGGTGAGGTGTGTGCGTGGGGTAGTTGGTAACAAATACAACAAATACATTAAATATGGAAACTGGCTTGAGAAATATCTCCTTAAAATCAAATTCAAGTCAGCTGATCCATGATATCAACTATTTTCTTATTTATAACTATTTAATTTTTTCATCAATATCTTATGTTTTTACTTTACACTTGCACTTTTCTTCTTAAATACATCTCTAAACATTATATTCTTTTTCATGCTTTCATAACTGGAACTTGTTTCCTTTCAATTCAATTTTTTTTTTTTTGTGTTTTATTTAATTTTTTAAGATAAGGTCCTTCTTTTGAACCCAGGTTGTCTTTTGTCTTCAAATTCACAGCCTTTCTGCTCAACTTCCAATTTCTGAAAATACATGTGTGAATCATAACAAAAATAAAATAAAAATTTTTATAGTGGTCATATATCTTATAATTTGCTAGAGTTATAATTGGACCTAAAATGGGAAATATCATGTTCTCTACATAAACTGTATTTAAAATTTGTTTGTTGCTGATCATTTTTGATGAATCATATTTATAGTGCCATCTGATTAAAGTGGACAATTAAAAAATACACATTTTAAACATTTATTTTTTGTCAGTCGTGGGACTTGAACTCTGGGCCTGAGCTCTCGCCCTCAGCTCTTCAGCTCAAGGTTGGGCACTCTACCATTTGAGCCACAGCGCCACTTCCAGTTTTCTGGTGGTTAATTGGAGATAAGAATTCATGGAGGAAATGAACCTACAGACCTATAGCCATCTAATCTTCGATAAGGGAGCTAAAACAATAGAATGGAAGAAAGACAGCCTCTTCAGTAAATGGTGCTGGCAAAATTGGTTAACTACATGTAGAAAACTAAAGCTAGATCCTTATATATCACCCTGCACCAGAATCAACTCCAAATGGTTCAAAGACCTTGAAGTCAAAGCAGACACTCTGAAAACATTACAGGATGGAATAGGAGAAACCCTAGGTCTCCTTGGCTCAGGCCGAAATTTTTTGAATAGAGACCCGGAAGCACAACAAATCAAAGAAAGGTTGGACAAATGGGATTGCATAAAGTTGCAGGGCAAATGACATAGCTAGCAAGATCAATAGAAAGCCCACGGATTGGGAGAAGATCTTTACTAGCCATACAACAGACAAGGGTCTCATATCTAAAATATACTTGGAACTGAAAAAATTAAACCCCCCAACAACAAATCCTCAAAGAAACAACTGCCCAATAAATAAGTGGGCGAAAGACTTAAGAGAAACTTCTCTGAAGAAGAAAGAAGGATGGCCAATAGACACATGAAGAAATGTTCAACATCCCTAGCCATAAAAGAAATGCAAATCAAAACAACATTGAGATATCACCTCACCCCAGTTAGAATGGCAAAAATCAAGAACTCTAACAACAACAGATGCTGGAGGGGATGTGGACAGAAAGGAACCTTACTTCATTGTTGGTGGGAATGTAAACTTGTTCAACCACTTTGGAAAGCAGTATGGAGGTTCCTCAAAAGACTTCACATAGATCTCCCCTATGACCCAGCAATCCCACTTTTGGGCATTTACCCAAATGTTTACAAACAAGACCACACTAAAGCTACCAGCACAACAATGTTTATTGCAGCATTATTTACCATAGCTAAGATATAGAACCAACCCAGATGCCCCTCAGTAGATGAATGGATCAAGAAAATGTGGTATATATACACAATGGAATTCTATGCCTCCATCAGAAAGAATGACATTGCCCCATTTGTTAGGAAATGGAAAAACTTGGAAAAAATTATATTAAATGAAGTAAGCCAGGCCCAAAGAAACATAGGTCCCATGGTTTCCCTTATTTGCAATATCTAGTATATGTATGAGTCAAGCGGAAAAGGTCTGATAATGTGAGGTCAGGAAAATGAACCCTTAGATATGTATTTTAATGTTTTTTTCTTTCATGCATGTGTTTCTAACGCATTTATAAGATTATCTCTTTGTTGCTTTGTATGTCCCTCCCCCACAGTATAACCCCTGCTTTCACTATATTTGATGTCAGTATAACTTGTGGAGGAGATGGGGAAACACCAGTTGTTTAAGGATACAGGTGGACCTGTTGCAACAATGAGAAATACAAGTTGTCATGTCCAAAACCAGCTTTACAACGTCGGTGTGGGGGGAGGGGGGGAAGGGAGGGGAAGGAGAAGGATTGGGATTGGGGGGGAGGGGGGAGGCTGGGAAGGGATGTGAAGGGTAAACCAAAAGAGGAGGGTGCAATGCTTGGTAAGAAATGTACGCATTATCCTGCCCATGTAATTGTAACCCCTCTGTACAGTATGTTCACAAATAAAATAAAATTAAATTAAAAAAAAAGAATTCATGGAGTTTCCTGCCCTGGCTGGCTTTGAACCGCAATCCTCACATCTCAGTCTCCTGAGTAGCTAGGATTCCAGGTGTGAGCCACTGGTGCCTGGCTAAACAGATTTTTTTTCCAACTAGAATTATTTTTGGCTGAAATAACAAGAGCTAACTATAGATAGCAATCTCAAGGTACTCATAAATCCAGGAGAAGGAGAGGTCAATAAATTTATGCCCAATTCTGTATTCACCAGGCATGTTCACTGTACACTATAGCATTATTTTCTTTTCTGCATAGACAAAAACTGAGCTTTTGTTAACTGGTTGTCAAGTACTTATTGAATACTGAACGTAAAGTCCTTTTTAGTCATCTGGTTGAACAAATAGATAAAGTGACTTACAAAGAGTCAAAGAAACAATATGGGCTTCTCCTTGTCCTTTTCCTTTGCCAAGCTGTTGAACTGAACTCAGGGCCAGGTAAATGCTCTTCAACATTAGCTATGCCCACTGCCTTTATTTGGAGTTACGTTGACTGTGAGGTTTAGTATCATACTGATTAGGGTGACTGAATCCTTCCTCTGTCCATGCTCCGTGTAGCTGGAATTACAAGCAAGTAGCATCATACCTACCTCAACCCCTTCTTGGATGTAATTAATTCACTCATCAATGAAGCCTCTAAAATTATAATTACATGAAGGAAAGTGGCAAACAATATCTCAAAACCCATCATGTAAAATATAAAGCCAGTGACTCTCCTTAGACCTACTAAAAGAACTGAAGGGATAGTCATGTATTCATTCTTGCATTCAACAAATTCTTGATGAGAGCTTACTCCATGATAGGCGTAGAGACTAAAACTGAACAAAATAGGACAGTCACCTTTAAGTGTCATATGATTCTGTGAAGGAGGTAGGTGAATGAATACATAATGCATTAGAGTACAGTTCCATTTCAGGCAAATTAGTGAAAAGACTTGGGAGATAAAGATAAATTTTCTCTTGGAAGATACATAGCTTTCTCATATTTTTCAGGGCTATTTTTCTACAAGGCAGGTATGCTTTGGATTAGCCAGGAGAAACTCCACAGTCCTGTGTTGTTTTAGTGGTTAGACTATGACATAAAGTGAAAACCAGAAGTTCAAAGTGTCTGCCCATTTACGGGAATCCCACCTCTGGCATTGGCATGTGAGATTAGTCATCCTTATTAAGTTTGGATAAACACTTGCTTGTTAAGTGTAACACAATCTATACATTTACACACGCACACACGCACACAGACAAACTGTTCTCAAATTGAAACAGAATACCAAAGCGTAGGGTTTATTTTTGAAGATATATTTATTTAGAAAGAGGTAAGTTGCATTCTTTCTAGCTGCTGCTAAGGAGTTTGTGACAGAGACGCAGACCAGAGGGGTCATCTTGAAGCCTCAGTGGAAAGAGAGGGGCTTTTTTTGTATTTAACCCAATTTCAGGTATTTTCCTTGGGATTCCCTTTGTCTGTGTCTTTATGACACCTGTGAGCTAAGTGGTCTGTGAAATGATTCCTCACTCTGTTCATTAACGCAAGTGTTACGGCCACACTCCCCTCTGAGTTCATCTGTTTGTAAAGCATGTGTCTGAATCCTGTTTGGGATAATAAAGTAACCATCCACAGAACTCTAAGAAAAATCTAGAGGGAGAGGGCCCACTTCACAGCAATCTCCAGTACAGTATATTGTATGGAAAATGGGAGAACAAATCTGAAGTTTTACTTCAGTCAACCACTTGCTTTCTTTCATTTGTAAGGACAGAAGAGAACGTTTATTCAAGTATGTACTTGACACAATTATTTAAATAAGTACTTGACACGTCTCTGAGTTTAAATCATATTCATGGTCTTGCTTTAGTAGATTCACCCATGCATTCATTTACAAATGGATGAATTTGTGGTGGGTACTTTGGGAAATATAAAACATAGCAACAAGAGTTCTTAAATATTCCTGTAATAGAAAATTCTAAAAGTCTCTCCTTATCAGAAGTCTATAAATAGAAGTATATAAATAGACAAATGTTTCCCTCAAAATAAATGACATTTATCCACATTCCCATTTCATGATTGTGTAAACCTGAATTGGAGAAGAAAAAGGGACAAAGATATTTTCCATACCCAATGTCATATTAATGATCTTGGGAACGATTCTGAGTTGAATAGCGTTATTGGCCAGAATAAGAGAACTAAATTATTATGTAAGTGACAACTCTCTTGTAAGTGTGAATATTATTAAAAAGGCAAGGCTGTTTCAGCCTCGAAAGAGGGATAGATGATTAATTATAGCAGCACTACCCCCTTGCCATATTGGATCTTGGTAAATGCAAAGGCTTTTGCTCTGTTGAGCACTTTAATGTGTTTGGATATGCAAAGTTGGGCTTGGAAAGGAAAATGAGATTATGAGCTCAAAGGTTACCAAATGTTGGGAGAGGCTTTTGCTTTCCTTGGGCTTGAAATTGAGTAGGTAGCCAATCTTACATAAATCTCCAGGAGCGGGGAGGGCTCAGCTTCCCGCATGGAGGTTTTCAGGAAAACCATAGGCTTATCCAAGACCTATAGTGGATTTGTTCTCTTTATGAAACCTTGAATTTCAGGATCTGATATAGAGCTCTGTATTTCAGAGTGCAATATCATAGTGCAAATATCTAATTAAAACCAAAACGATCCCAATAAGGTATCATAGAACAGAGCTTACTTTTGCTCCACGTGTGGACTTTACAATATGCCATGAGCTCTTGGGAATTTTTCAAAGTTGCCATTTCATGATGAAGATGATGTAAAGAGGTCAATCTTTACATCTTTTCCAGACTAGTTAAAGTTGCCAGAGGAGCCCTAGTGTGTCCTGTGAGCTAGAATAACTCCCAGTGATTCACAGGACCCTGATCTTAGAAGTCTCACTCCAGCAGCAGGTACTGCTCTTGTGTGGGGACACGGACTGGGGAAGGTCAGTGACTTGTGGGCCACAACCGGGTACAACCACTACATGACAGACCATGCATACAAGATTGCACACAGCTGCTAGCGAGCACATCATAACAGCATTCCTTGTGTTCTATGTCATCATTCACATTGACCCAGAAACGTAAAAACCCGGGATGACTGAACGGTGACACATGACTTCATTATTTTTAAAAAAGAAAATCTATGAACCAGGTCATTCCCAAATCATTTTTTAAATCAACTTCACTTTTCTTATCTTTGATTTGAAACATCAAATTTAGTATTGGTAAAAATCGTATGAGAACAACATTTGATTCCAATGTCATTGGAAAACTGTATTGGAAAACTTCGATTCCTCCTCTTTAGCTTTTCAACCATAAAATCAAGCACTGAACTTCTAGCTGACTCCATTCTTATCAAAACTCAGTGCTTCAACTTTCCCAGTGTCCCCGCTTCTTACCTACAATACAATTTTCTGAACATTCCACTTGCTTACTCTTACAGTCTTTTTTTTTCCATTGTCAAAGTGATGTACAGAGGGGTTTCAGTTACATACGTAAGGTAATGAGTACATTTCTTTTCAAATTTGTTACCCTTTCCCTCAATTATCTCCTACTTTCCCTCCCCCCAGATCCCCCCAAGTTGTATAGACCATTTCCAACATATTGTCTTGTATATGTCGCTGTTGCATTACTCTTATAATCTTACCCCTGCTGATAAACCTATCTTATGTCTTACAGAGTTTTTTTTTTTTTTTACCAGTTTTAGGTATTAATTGACATCTGTTTCTGAATTATAATTTCAGAAGTATTAGGACAAGCTGGTGAAATCTTGGAGCAGCATGGAAGAGGTGTGATGCCTCCCCTCACCCGTACTGGTATGGCTAGCAGGGTAAAACAATCTCAAACTGATTTTCCCGTAATCAACAATGTAAATTGAATTTTAGTATGTTTAGTACCCCATGCTCTCTGTATTGTGGAATGTTTTGCAATGAATGCTATTGCTAGTGTAATTTAACATAAGTATTTTTTAAAAGCACTTATATGCACAAGCAGTAGGTTGTTTATATAATCACATAGATATCATATAGATATATTTTATAATACATATGTATATAATGCATATATGTATGAAGGAATGACTTTATTTTGATTTATTTCAGCAAATTCAGAAGCAAGCAGTACAGATATAGAAACTCAATACATAGAGATACAACATAAATAAGGAAATAATTTCCCCTTTACTACTGATGG
This sequence comes from Dipodomys merriami, assembly GCF_024711535.1. NCBI lineage: Eukaryota > Metazoa > Chordata > Mammalia > Rodentia > Heteromyidae > Dipodomys > Dipodomys merriami. Next base: position 8,036,842 of record NW_027205826.1, on the reverse strand, counting down.
GGATGGCTTGCGTCATAACAGTTACTGTGGTAGTAGTCATGGAAGAATCAATATTTTAGAAAATGTGGGTACAGGGGCTGGGAAGGTGGCCCAGTGGTAGAGTGCTTGCCTTGCATGTATGAGGCCCTGGGTTCGATTCCTCAGCACCACATAAGCAAAAAGCTGGAAGTGGCGCTGTGGCTCAAGTGGTAGAGCGCTAGCCTTGAGCTGAAGAGCTGAGGGACAGTGCCCAGGCCCAGAGTTCAGGCCCCACAACCGGACCCAAAAAAAAAAAAAAAGAAAAAAGAAAATGTGGATACACATAAATCACAAAATGCATTTATTTATGGGGTCTGAGAGTTTTGCACTTTTTATTCTCAGGATTCCCAAGTTCCTATGGTCTAATCAAAGAGAAATACACTCTAGTGTAACATCATTTTCAAATCACTTCTCATACGCATAAGATTTTCATGTTTTGTTTTTTTCGTGAAAGAAGTATATTAAGGATTTATCTCTTCTCTCTCTCTCTCTCTCTCTCTCTCTCTCTCTCTCTCTCTCTCTCTCTCTCTCTCTCTCTCTGTCTGTCTGTCTGCCTGCTCATTGCTTTTTCTCATGCTTCCTGGGGAATGTATACTGTCATTCATCACTCAACTCTAAGATGAGCTGCTTAATTCTTCTACTCTTTAAAAAGGAACTTATAAGATTCTTTCAATTTTGGAGAATACCATTGTTAATCAAATCCCCAAAGAGCACAATATTGACAAGCCTGTAAAGCTGCAATATTATTATCATTAATAATACTTACTATTTACTATTATTCAGAGATTAATTTGATACACAGTATGAAAATTTTTCATTTTTTTAATGTATATTTTTCATTACCATCAAAGGAATGATTGGGTCATTTGATCTCTGAACTTGGGTAGAGAAAATAATTTAGTATAAAATGTTTTTAAAACCACAGGGAACCCAGCTTATATCTATAACCATAGATATTTTCCCGAGTTTGAAATGAAGCAATGAAAATGTAAGCATATACATAAAAATCTAAAAATTATTACTAGGAGAGTCTCTCATTTCTCCTTCTTATGGTAGCAGTTGGCTAAAAGTAAATATTTGTTTGCTCAGTAATTTGTTTAAAATAACCTAAAAAAAGGGAACGTGGGTTTTAGAGCAAGTTTCTGGTTTATTAAGCAAACTCCCATCTACCCACAAGGTTCTCTGTACCTACTTAACTACACTCGTCAAAAAAGATGAAAAGTAAGTCTGTTTTTCTAAGTCCCTCCTCCTTTTAGACATGGTTTCATATAATCTAAAGTAAGATCGAAAATTTTAATTGTGAAATAGTGTTGTTGTTGTTGTTGTTGTTTTACAACAGATTCCATTACATCAAGATGTTCGCAACTCGTGTGGCTTTGAGGACGTAGCTCTGGTGCAGACAGTGGGCACACAGGTCAAACACTGTCCAGTGAAATCTCACGTTTGGCACTGAAAACACAGACTTTCATTGCCTTAGATCCTAAGCCAATAAGAGTCAATGTGCGTCTACGCTCACAATGAAATACTGGAGGGCTATGCATTGATGAATTTATGTTCCAGAACAAGAAAGAGAAGAGGAAAAAAGAGAGGAGGAAGAGAGGGGAAGACAGAAGAGAGGAAAGGAGGAAGTGGGAGTGGAGGAAAAGGAGAGGCAAGGAGAAGAAAGGAGATTCCTTAATCCATCTGTATCACTAGAAGTATGAGTGCCTCACACATTTGAGAAGTGATCTAAAGAGGTTAAGTTACATTTGAAAAGTGATCTGCAAATTCTCGAATGTGTTTTCCTCTGGTCCAGACACAGAAATTTGAGTGACCTAGGAATAAAAGTTCAGAAATCCTCAGACTCCATAATGAAAAACTTTATTTGGTATCTCTCTCTCTTTTTTTAAAAGGTCTTTACAAGCTTTTGTAGGTATCTACAGTACTTAAAAATCTACAGTAAATGAAAGCATGTAGTTTCTCATTTGGTAGATTTAGGCTGTGACCTGAGATTTTGTGTTTTCCCAAAGATCCCAGAAGCTTCTGCTGCTGTTGTTTCTCTACAGAGGAAAAGTAACAAGTTATAGCAGACGAAAGATACTTCAATCTTGATAATGCAGGTAAACACTGACCCTCCCAGAGAAGTAGACTTCTTCCCTGAGGGAGAATTTTCAAACAAATAAAATGTTCAGTTGAGGGGCTGGGAAGGTGGCTCAGTGGTAAAGCGCTTGCCTTGCATACATGAGGCCCTCGGTTCGATTCCTCAGCACCACATAAGCAAAAAGAAAAAAGCCGGAAGTGGCGCTGTGGCTCAAGTGGTAGAGTGTTAGCCTTGAGCTGAAGAGCTGAGGGACAGCGCCCAGGCCCAGAGTTCAGGCCCCACAACCGGACCTAAAAAATAAAAAAAAATAAAAAATAAAAAAATGTTCAGTTGAGTAATTCATAGAATTTCCTCAGTCCCCTAAAAGGCATTCAGACCCTGAGAAACCTGTAGGAGAAATCACATCTTTCTTTTTTTAAAAAAAATTGTTATTATTAAGGAGTTATACTAAGGGGTTACAATTCTACAAATCCCTTTCCCCCCATTTTCTCCTTCTGTCCCTTCACACAAGTTACATAGTTCATTTTTACATCAAGTATGTTAAATACAATGACTGCATTTGCTTGCCCTTTCTCCCTCCAGTCTTGTGAGTCCTTTTAACCTGCTCCACCAAAACAACAACAACAACAACAACACCCCACAATCTTCCATATCCTGGAATTCATTTTGGTAAACCATATTTTACACATCTTCATTTTAAAGAAATGTTTCCAGAACAATCTTATCACAATACCCTTGCTTATCAGTTCAGATGGTTTGTCTGTTCTAGAATCTGCTTAAAGCCTGATGGCAGAGTCATGAATATCAACTTACCTATGCCCAAGAAGAAGAAGTAGAAACACACATTCATATCAGAGAGGCCAGCCTTCAGGAGTCTAGAGAAAAAAAATAAAATCTACTCGGTAACATCTCCATTACTCTTGGTCTCCATGGTGGCCAAACTACATACTTTTACACAAAGGAAAATATTAGTAATGCCAACGACCACAGTAGCTAATAATTCAGTGGAAACAGATATTTCTATAACATCCTTTTGTACTTAACTTAAAATGCACGCCAAAGCTTAGATTTCAGCAAAATGATGTGGACCTTTGGGTGCGCAATTCCCCAAATCAAATCTTGATCAGGATAACACAGAAATGCCTGCTTACTCACAGGTTTATAAAAAAAAATGTTCCATATTGATGTGCATTTAACAGCTAGTCATGAATTCCCATAGTGACTTTTAAAAGCCCATTAGGTCCATAGGGCCATGACAGCCATCTCCATAAATAATGTAGGTGGTTGGCTCACTGTTGTGGTATGTCTCCTTTCTGTTTTGCCCAAATCCTCCCCATTTTATTCATAATGTAGCCACATCTCCTTCGTAAAGTTAGATCCTCTCTCCTTACGTCAGTGCTTTCAGATCTACTCACAGAATATCAGAATCTCAGTAACCTCAACAATGGAATTCAATCATTTTTCTCAATGACCTTCTCTTGCTCTACTGTCTCATGTCAACAAATAGTCTATCATGGTGACTGTCTCTTACTGCTATGGTTCCAAAGAAGTCTGGTATATTCTGTAGGATGGTGGTAGAGGGAGGAAAAAAGACTGATTAATCCATCATTTATATTGATTTAGTAGCCAGCAATTTGAACTGATGCTTTATCAACTCTTAAATTCAAACCCTGGCTGGAAAAGGAGCGATTCATCAAGAAGGATTAGAAAACGCAAAGGGTCCATAAATTTAACAGACTAATTCTTCTTATCTCCAGAGATTTTCCTGTCACTTAAAAATGATGTCTGGAGTACAATTTGCATCTAAAATGGCCTTGGAAAATAAAAGGCAAAAGGCCAGCATTTCAAACTAATGCATCCTCAGGTTGCAAAGAAATGCTTCCAGCCAAATAAAGCAAACCACATTCCACCATCTCCCAATCACACCTAACTTGAATCAATAGTTACATTGCTGGTGGACTTTCACTTTTTTTCTTCTAGAGAAATGCTAAGTTTTTTATACAATCCATATTCACATGTAAGAAAGTAAAGGTAGTGTGTTAGGAACAGTAAAGCAAGGTGATACATGGAGAGAATTTGGGTTCTAGTGTCAGCTACATGAAGCTACCAAGTAGTTTCATGAATGTGGATAAGTCATATGCCCACTCTAGGATCTTATTTCATCATTTGTAAATGTAAGTATCCAATTCTTTTTGTATTGGTGTCCTACAAAACTGTCACCATCTATGATTTTACAAAAGAAGTAGGTGATGACTTTCCTAGTGAGTTCCCATATTCAGTGTCTTTTAACATAAATATTCCATGTTTTTTATCTCCTTAATTTGTGCTTTTTGTTGTTTTTTTTTTGTTGGTCTTGGAGACAGGGCATGGGCACTATGCCTCAGCCTCTTTGTGCCCAAGGCTAGCACTCTACCACTTGAACCATAACTCCACTTCTGGCTTTTTCTGAGTAGTTTATTGGAGATAAGAGTCTCACAGATTTTCCTGCCCCAAATGACTTCAAACTGTAATCTTCATATCTCAGCCTCCTGAGTAGCTTGGATTGCAGGTGTGAGTCACTGGTACCTTGCATAAATTGTGCTTTTAAAGTTCTTCACATCCACCATATTGGCTGAAGGGTAATTGTAGTGTCTTTACTATGATATTGCACTGAGGAGATCATCGTGTGTGTGTGTGTGTGTGTGTGTGTGTGTGTGTGTGTGTGTGTGTCTGTGAATGCATACATATGTGTCTGTATGTGTTTATGTGTGTGTCTGCATGTGTACTCCATATCATTTTCTCTAAGTTGTACATCTGAAAGAAACAAAAAGAATGGACGTGTTCTAGGTATTTTAATTGTTATATACTTTTGTCAGCAATGATTAATTGTACAACATACCTTGATTGGACCATCGCTCTCTCTCCTCCCTCCTCACCTCTAAACAAACTAATCTCAACCAGCCTCCATTTTCACCTAGGCACATGGTCATTGTCCTCCCTCCACTAGTGCCTACTCCCACTGCAGAATTGGTTTTACACTCCTGTCGTTCATTTCATGAGTGTATGCTCCTTGTTCAAAGGGGTTTCCGCATGTGCTTCACACGTGCGCATGCAGTGCTTTAATGGGTTTGACCCCTTTGCTTACTCTCTCGGTCCCCATCTCCCCTACCCCCTACGTATTAGGAAACAGCACTCAGTGGGGTTTGCCACCTTCATTCATGGATCCAGTGCACACTATCGTTCACCCTCTGACAGTATAATTGCTAGAAGATTGTCATAGTTCTATTTGAAGTGTGAGCACCAACATTTTACAAAACAAATGGAGATTCATGTCTTTTAATGCTGGAGGATCATTGAACAATGAGAAAAGCTTCTGCTCCGAAAGACTTTCAGTATTTGGATTTTCAGTATTTACACAGGTAAAATAATGAAAGCAAATATAATATATGAAAACATCATCAAAGAATACAATTTATTCATGTAAAACTTCCAAGACACACTACATTTTTTTTCAAAGTCATACGCGAGTTACAATAATTTTTTAAATTGATTCCATAGCATATCTTTCATTTGGCATTATTACTTTAGGAAAACCTACATAGATACCAAACCTCAGATAGAAGTGCAAAGGATTATAGGTAGTCTACTGTGGCTGAGATTGTCTTAGGACAAGGTGTGAAGGTGTTGTTATTAGGCATTTTCAAGTGGCAAATAAGAGACAAGCTCAGAATAGAACATGAGTTCAAAAGATTAATGTTCAATAATATCTTCTGCAATGAAACAGTGATTTGAGACACAACTTGTTGCCTTTAATCATTTGTGATGATCCAGAATCGGCACGTCATAAAATCCAGCATGCAATGCATTACTCCTTGAGGCCAGTGTCTGGAAGACATTAAGTCAAAGATCCTTGCAACCATTTTGCATTCTGTAAAATCATCTATTTTGACCCATTGAGGTATTTATCTGTATTTTTTTGGACATGGATTGTTCTCTTCCTGTCTCACCTGGCTGATATAAAGACCTTAACTTTATTTTTTGATAGTTATGGCTTGAATTACTGAGGGAAGCAAGTTGTTTACTTACTGCGCTTATTTGCTTGTAGAGTGGCACATCATACGCTACGAATATTCATTGAGAGATTTGCCACACAGTAGCTGCATACTGCACCACATGAATGAAAGGAAGTCAGATCCCCACTGAGCACTGCTTCAGTTAATACAAGTAGGAATTAACAAGACCCTCTCTGTATCTAGCAGTACAATTTAGTAACTGCTCTTTGTAGAAAAGCAATGCTGTTCTCCTTACCTTACATGCATACAATGTATAGTGCTTTTTAACTATTTCCACTAAAGATCTGATAAGAAATGAACCCCGCAATTCCACACTTCAGAACAGCATAGCTTTTGTTGCATATAATATGATAAATATAAATCACCTTTGGATGCAACCAATTCCTTTTCTTTTCTTTCTTTTTTTCTTTTCTTTTGGTGGGAGAGATGAAGAACTCAGTCTGGAAATCAGGACTGGCACTTGGTAGGCATGTGTTCTACCACCTGAACCATATATGACTTCAGCCCATTTTTCTTTCATTCTTTCCAGATTTTTTTTTCTTTTGGCCTGGGTTGGCCTCAGACTTTAATCTTCTCTCTCTCTCTCTCTCTCTCTCTCTCTCTCTCTCTCTCTCTCTCTCTCTCTCTCTCTCTCTCTCTCTCTTTCATAGGTGGGATTAGAGGTCCATGTCACCCATCACAGATTCAAGCCTGGAAAGAAATCAGAAGGAAGTTCTTCACTAAGAACTTCCTCCACTAGTATTTGTATGAGTCAAGCAGAAAAGGTCAGATAAGGTGATGTTTGGAAAATGAACCCTAAGATATGTATTATTTTTCTTTCATGCATTTGTTTCTAATGCAATTATAAGATTATTTCTTTGTTGCTTTGTATGTCCCTCCCCACAGTATAACCCCTGCTTTCACTGTATTTGATGTCGGTATAATTTGTGGAGGGGAAGGGGAAAAACAAGTCGTTTAAATAAGGATACAGGTGGACCTGTTGCAACAATGAGAAGTACAAGTTGTCATGTCGAAAATGAGCTTTACAACGTTGGTGTGGGGGGGGGGATGGGGGGAGGGGGGAGGCTGGGAAGGGATGTGAATGCTAAACAAAGGAGGAGGCTGCAATGCTTGGTAAGAAATGTATGCATTATCCTGCCCATGTAATTGTAACCCCTCTGTACAGTATGTTCACAAATTAAATTAAATTAAATTAAATTAAAACTTCAAAAAAAAAACAACTTGGGGGGGATGATGGGGGGAGGATGGGAAGGGATGTGAAGGGTAAACAAAGGAGGAGGCAACAATGCTTGATAAGAAATGTACTCACTATCTTGCCCATGTAATTATAACCCCTCTGTACAGTATTTTCACAATAAAAAAAAAAGAACTTCCAATCTGAGGTTGTTTTCTTTTCTAGAAAATAAATAAATAAAATCTTGACTTTCTAGAACTTGGACTGTCAGTGGTCCAATTTCTCCCCTGGAATCCAGTATGGTCAATGATTGTGAAAAGTTATTATGGAAATGTACATTCTGATATTAGGATGTGACCAGGGGAAATTGTGAGTTGTTTTAGACTATTACTGTGACATGCCTGTGAGTTTTTCAGTTCTGTAAGAAAGAATAATTTGAGCGTTAAAAGTTCTGTCCCCAGAAGCAGGAGGAGTCAATATCTCACAGTGTTTCCTTATTTTGATGCATGTAAACAGCCACTTGGTCCACTGATATAACCTTCCTGTCATTTTACTACTTTATTATTCTAAAATTACTGCTCCGAGAGTTGGAAAGGTAATATTCTGCAGCTCTTCTGGGTGCCGTTTAGCTTTGGAGAGTTGCTTTAGAAATAAAAGAATGCTAAGTCCACAGGATGAATACTTATACATGCTATAGTCTCAAAAAGAAAAGAAAGAGGAAAACTACAATGCCAACAGCAAAGACAAGAACAAAACCCAAAAGTGCAATGCTGGTTCCTCCTTCCTGTTAATGAAAAGAGGGTCTAATTCAGCATCTAACGTGAACTTTCACATTCTGTATATTTTACTTCAACTATAGAAGTTAATAAGACTCTTTTTCATGGTTCCCTAATGCTGTGTACAAATTTCTATATTATTTATGGCATTGCATCATAGATATTCCATTTTGTCCATGATTTCAACTAAAACCACGTTAATCAGCCTAGTAAATGTGTACCTATGTATTTCTTCACCAGTGATTTTATTTTTAGGTCTATTCTGAGAAAGAAGTAATAACAAATATTACATTGTAGCCACTTACCCACAACTTCAAGGAATAAAGCAATGAGCAATATATGACTCCATCTCTTTCCCATGAGCGCTCTTTGAACAGGTGTCTCCCCATCCTGAGACATGGCAGATAGTGATGGACACTTCTTGAATGATGTTAAATTAGTGGGGAATAAAGTATTAAATTATTATTATTAAAGGTAAGAAAATCATTAAGATGTTCAAGCCAGATGCTATATTCTTACTCTTCAATACTTTCTCTTGTCTAATTGCTATTCTCTTTCTCCTTCTTCATTTTTGTTGGTCATGTGGCCTACATCATTTGAAGTGACATCATGCTCAGCCTCAGCCTCCAAAGGTCAGCAAACATCCGCAGAGGGATTACTAGTTGGTTCAATTAGGGTTTTTCTCAAATCAATGTATCCATGACAGTGGGCCTGTTCCATGTTGATACAGAAAGGGTGTGTCCAGTTTCTATTGTAAATTCCCTTGAGCATTTAAAGATGGACACAAAACCTTGAACATTTTCTCCCTGACCATGTCTCTGCTCTTGAGCAGATCATTAAATTGTTCCCAGGCAGAAAGAACTGGACCAGAACAGCAGGACACTTTTGTAATAAGACCTTGTAAATTGAAAGCCCTGGGTACTTTCCCCACTGTGAGAACCTGCTGAGACTGGTTCTTTTTAACATTGCATTAATAGGCCCTTCAGACCTAGTTAATTAAAGACAGTATATCTAGGCAGACTTTCATTTCTTACCAAGATCATGTGTCCAGCTACTCCTAAAAAAAAAAAGTTACCTTGAACATATTTTTACACTATTTTAACCTTTTATCCGTAGGTCCCTTCACACACCTTTTAAAACTCAGTTTCCAACACATACATTGAACCATGGACAGGCAGGCACTGGCTGATATTAAGGATTCAATCAAGAGCTTGAGCTTATACATGGTTTTCCATAACAAAGTTGGATGGGTAGAACATCTAGCTGTGATTAAGCCAGTCCATTTGTGAAATCCCTGCTGGTGCAAGGAAAGGCTTATAATTGCAAATATCATGGTCATATAGTTACAAACTGGAGGCCTGCTGGGCCAGGCAGACCATAATGTAGAGGTGTTATTAAAACCTCCAAAGTCAGTCAAGGTAGTTAATCACTCAATTAGACTCTCATTATTATCTTCCCAGCATCAAAAAGACCTCCCGCAGTCCTGAAGGGGTTGTAAGTAGTCACTTTGACAGGGGATCCACCGCTCAGAAGCAATGACCACAATGGGCCTTGAAGGAGTTATCAGCGTGAAGTGGCCTGGATCTCCGCCTCAGCAGACACCCAGGGGACTGTAGACAGCCCTGGCTGAGGAGATCAAAGACGGAGAAACAGCTGATCCCAGACTGGCTGGTGTCAGCCTGGTGTTTTCCTCTGTCAAAGGCAGATGGGGAATCAACTTATTGATTGTGGGCCTTCGGGTCTGGCCTGGAATGAAAGTCCTGTCCTTGGGGGAATATCTAGGAGGAATGGCAGCACAGATATTAAAATAGCTGCTACTCCCCCAACCCCCTGACTTCAGAAAAACGTCCCTTTGAGGAAATTGGGTAGTGATGGGGGGGGGGGGGTTGGAGGGGTGAAATTGTCATTTTTCCACCACACAGTGGCAGGCAAAGAAGATAAAATCACCAATTGGTTATGTTTAGGGCACGAAATACATTTCAGATTTCCATGAAAAGAAATCCCCGATGCACATCTGCCTTGTTGAGGTAGAAAGGTTTAAAAGGAGGCCAGTGAGTCACTTAGGATTCCCGGGGGCATTTCACAAAGCCAATGGAAGGACCTTGAGCGAGTATTTGACCAGTTAAACTTCTCCAAGACATTTACGCAAATTCAAACAGAAGTGCTTGTACGGTCTTGACACAACATTTAAAACTTCTCCTTAAAGGGTCAGATGCCTCAAAGCTAATTACTATAACAAGAATGGAATACAGTCAATATGTTCATTCCAAGCGCTTCCTCCCATTCTTGACAAATATAGGAAATGACAACTTTCTTGAACTTGAGACCCGGCGCTGTCCCTGAGCTTCTTTTGTTCAAGGACAGCGCTCAACCACTTGAGTCACAATGCCACTTCTGGCTTTTCTTGAGTGGTTAATTGGAGATAAGAGTCTCATGGGTTTACCTGCCTTGACTGGCTTCAAACTGTAATCCTCAGATCTCACCTCCTGAGTAGCTAGGGTTATAGGCATGAGCCGCCAATGCTAGGCTTTTAAGTTAGAATATGCCTTTAGTTTTGAAGAAAAAAAAATTATGTAACCAGCAAAGAGTTTCTTAAAGTTTACACACCGTCTCCTGTTTTAGTAACATCTAACAATCATATGGTGTATTTGGCACAATTAATAATAATTAATAAGCTTAACTAAACAAATAATATTAAACTATTAACATTATTTAGCTAATATTATCTTAAACTATCAGTCTCGATTTAATAATACATAATCTCTCCTACTCTTCCTGACTTGTTACCAAAGCCCTTCTTTCTGTTGCAGAAACTTATTCAATATGCCACTGTATACCTAGGACTACTTAGGGGGCAACTCTTGGCTATATACAGAAAAATTTTCATATTTCTCTCACTTTTTTTTTATAATCTTGACAGGAGTATTACAAGTCAGTCATTTTTGTCATATCCCACACACTTGGTATTTGTCTGGACTGTTTGATTTGATTGAAATATAACTAGACTAGGGTAATTAAAAGTTTTATGGAAGGAATATTGTAGAGGTCATGAGTCATTTGCATCTCATCATATCAAAGGTATGTTCCAGCACATGACTTTCTTTAACCACTTGGGTGAAATTCCACCTGTGAGGTTTCAAGTTATACCAAATTATACCATGTTCACTATTTTCTACTGTAATCTCTGGAATGAAGACAGAATGGACACTCTAAACATAGGAAGTGGAGAGATATATCCCACTTCTTTGAAGAGAGTGTAACCTAAACTTAAATTACTTGGAATTATTTGGCATGGGAGATTTAATTATTCCATTTATTAAATAATTCATGCATTTTAGCACTCCTGGATTTTTCTATTCTGTATGTGATATGATCCAACAATTCCAACTAGTATAAGGCATAGTACTACTTAGGATTTGAACAGGTGAATATAAACACATTTAAAAGATAAAATACAAGTACTATTAGCAAAGCAGGGAGCATTAAATTAACAATACATAATACAAGCAGATAATAGTACAAGATGTCTGCTAAAAAAAATTCATGTCTCACCTATGTGGGAACATTGGACTAGATCTGAATTCTGGAGATATTCAAAGGTAACCAGTGTAAAAGCTTAGATATCAGAATGATCAGGCAAAATTGGCATTTTAGATCAAGAATCTGGTGATGTTTTAGAATATCTTTTACTGTATTCCAAGCTTCTTTTAAGAAGCTTAGGCACAAACTTTGAATCCTCTGTGAAGGTATCTTGGAAATATGGCAAGTTTCATTCAAATATCAGAGTAGGAAGACCAGCATGAGCCTGAAATCTTTCTTTGCAACACAATGCTTCCAGAAATGCTCCTTCTTTTTCGCTAACCAGTTTCATTAGGGTTACATTACTGACAATTAGGTTTTAGTTTTAGCAACAATTATAACAACATTGCAACAATTTACTCAGCAGCAACATCAATAGTTCATGAAATAGTACTTTTGATATAATTTTATTTAATTCCATAGTATTCACCATTTAAAAAAGCCAAATGAGACAAGATTTTTTTCTATGTATAAGAAAGAAGAAAGTTAAGAGCTGAAGTAGCTCATACAAAGTTGCATAAGTACAGGGAAACACATGTTCACATGAACATACATGTAAGTGTAACCAAAGTTTATGAGTTTTCAAGTAAACTGCTATCCTCTAGAAAGCAGAAAATAAAGATGACTCAACAGATACTGGAAAGACAAACAATAACAATAATGAATCCTAGTGACAAGTGAGTACAAGATAAGAATCAAGGGAAAATTAAATTAAGATTTAGAATATTTTAAAAATATTAAAAATACAGTTAACATGTAGCAGGTGGGGCACAATAATTCTTGCCTCTGATATAGACTCCTCAGGAGTCAGAGATTGGGAATATTGTTAATATTGAAGATAATCAGCAAAAAGTTAAAGAGTACCAACTCAACAATGGTGTTCACCTGCAATCTCAGCTATATGAGAAATGCAGTTAATTGGATCATGATTGAAGGTCTTACCCCAGCAGACAGTATAAAATATTCTCAAATAAATAAAGTAAATAATTCTGGAGACACAGCTTAAGTGGTAACACATCTGCTTACTAATAGCTTAAGTAGTAGAATGCCTACTTAGTACTAGTAAGGCTCTGAGTTCAAATCCTAGTACCACCAAAAACATTACTCAAAAAACAAGAAGCAAGCAAACCAGCAATAAAGAAGGAAAGGAAGGAAGGAAGAAAGGAAGGAAGGAAGGAAGGAAGGAGGGGAAGGGGGAAGGTAGCAGAGGAGGGAGGGAAGGAAGGAAGGAGAAAAGAATGATGAAAGTAACAAATAAAGTAGGAAGAAAGAGAGAAAAGAGAGAAAGGAAGAGAGTAGTAGAAATAAGGAGGGAAGAAAGAATGAAAAAAGGGAATGAAGAGAGGAAGGAAAGAAAGGAGGGAAGGTGAAAAGGAGACAGAGAGAAAGGAAAGGAAGAGAAAGGAAAGCAGCTTATTAGAGAAGATGGTAAAATTGTCAGTCTGCGTTTCAGACACTGGCAGAACATTTAACTGGAAATAAACTATGAAAGCTAAAAGAATAGCAGGTAGTACTGACTTGGGCACAATTCACTGATTTCTTCTCATTGCTTGAGGCAGAGCAACTGACTTCTTCCTTTCAGGAGAAGGTAAGGTCACTGAGTGCTATTTCTCCTGCCAAATTCAGATAATCATTCTGCAGTAAAAGACGATGAGGCAAGTATGCAATTGATGACAGAAAAGTTAGATGGCTACCAAACATGCTGAATCAAGGGGAAAGAGTCATGTCACAAATCAATGTTTAAAATAAAAATGCTGCCAAAAGTATTTTAATGCTGAAACCAATGGAAAATCCAGTTAATGATTACATATTTTAATTCAATCATAATTATGAGAGTCATATGTTTTTCCTTTTCCTTATGCATGCTGTTATTTTTCAATGGCTAATGAAATTTCTTTGCATCATACCTTTAAGAGGAATATTTGATAGTTGTTCAGTTAGAGATTGGTAAAAGGTTTTTGTCATTTTTTTTATCTCTTTTTAATGAATTTGTCCATCTGCTTAACACAAAAGGAAATAGACCAGTGCCTCATCAGAATAGGAGATCAAAAGGACCATAAGCAAATGACCCAGTGTATAGGAATCTAACATATAACTGTTAGAAGATCATATCGTTTATATAGATAGTATTAGTTACACACACGTTATAAATATGGAATAAAATATCTGAGCTATGTCTACGTATTAATTTAGTCCTGTGAGGCAGACATCAATAGAAGCTTCCAGAATAACCAATAGGAGTTTGCACAAAAATATACAACGAGACCCATTGACTGAATGCAAAGTCTGAAATCTCAGCTTTGTTAACTTAAGTCTTGTATTTCTACTTACTTGACTGGATGACAATGGCCAATTCAATATTTTTGTGTCCTATTTCTTTTTCCATCCATAAAATGAGTGACCATCCTGTAAAAGTAGCTGGGACCAGTTGGCTCCTGCCTGTCATCCTAACTACCAAGGAGGCTGAGATCTGAGTATTGCAGATGCAAGAAAGCCTGAGCAGGAAAATCTGTGAGACCCTTATCTCCAATTACCCACTGGGAGGGAAAAAAAAGTGGAGCTATGGCTCATGTGGTAGAATGTCAGCCTTGAGTGAAAAAGCCAAGCCCAGAGCATGAGCCCCTGAATTTAAGCCCCAGTATTGGCATGAAAAAGAAAGAAGGAAGGAGGAAGGAAGGAAGGAAGAAGGAAGGAAGGAAGGAAGGAAGAAAGAGAAGTAAGTCCTGCATACTGCAATGAATTACGCATGTCAAGCCTTTAGAAAGATAGCTCGCCAAGCATGAACAATATGCCACTTTTTCCTAGTATTTTTGCACTAGTGTCTTTTTTTTCTTTAAATAGAGGCACAAGTGCCTTCTTGTTATCATCATTTGCTCGTAGCTTTGAGCAGCAACACATAGGATTCCTCTTTGGGTAAAAGTCTTCACGATTCCTCCACTTGCGTTTGCTACCAGCCATGCGTTTGCTTGTCTCCTACCAACAGCAAGAAAGAACAACACGTGGAGGCCAGGGCAGTAGGATCTTAGTAACCAACCCAGAGCTTGCTTGGGGAGCCCGGGCTCCCTGCTGGAGCTTCCAGGAGAGGCCCAGATGGGGGCAGCTGTCGAGGCAGCCATGTATGACAAATGACTTGTTGCCGCAATGGATCATCGGAGCCTGGCTACACTGGTGACATGTCACAGGCATACATCATCAGAGCAGTGCCCGGCAGGAGCGGCAGCCTGGAAACGACCCCCCACCCCCCGTCCCATAAATTTTAATACAGCCAAATAAAAGAGCTGTAATTTTCTTTTCTTCTAAATTAAAGATTGGCATGCAGGAAAGGAGGGACAGAGGAGTCTTTCATATGGCCCCAGTTGCTTTCCAAAGACTCTGAGGTCCGGTATGGATGCACACACACACACACCAGTACGGCTCCACGTGCCTTGGTTAGACTTGACCAAGGCTGGGCCTCGGTCTGTGACTTCTTTACCCAGAGTGCTGGGTGGAGGGGGCAGAAATACCTTCCTTGGATTGCTGCGTGGGAAACTGTCCGAGGTAACGGGTTGCTGTCTGAGGGATCAGTTATCTGTTCTCAGAGGGTGAGAGTTTGCACAAAAGTCTGCTGTTATTCAGCCAGAGTGCGCAGACTTTGGGGTCCTACCGAAGGAGCGCGAGACCAGTTCTGGGAACACACGGAGTCGATGCGCTTTGCTAGGTTTAGGGATGCAACCGTGACCAAAGCCTTCCGGCCGCATGCATTTCTGAGGGTTTGAAAGGAGATGCTGAAAGTGAACGATGTCGTTGCAGCAGTGGCTAAACACCTGAGTGAAGGAAAGAGGACCGGCCCAGGGGATTGACGCTGGGTGTCCATCCAGGGAAGATGGCCAGGAGAGGTGGTCACTAAGGAGGTAATCGACGAATGAGGCGTTCAAGGATGGGAGGCCAACAGACAAGGCGACGTCAGGAAACTCAACAGCCTCCAGGAAGGGGATGACACCCACATTTAAAGCCCTGAGACCAGGGAGAAGAGGAAATCTGAGGCCGAGGTGAGGCGCTGTTGCAGACCATTGGAATGAATTGCCTATAGTCTATAGAGAGCCTCACAATTTACTGGAAGGATTTGGATAATTGCTTGCAAAGAAGTTTTAACCAGGGAAAAGGAGTGAGAAGACTCCTAGTTTGAGGGGGAGAACAATAAAAAATAAAACATTCTTGTTGCTCTGTCAAGATGAGGCTAAGGTTGGCATCTCTGGGCAGGCTGGAGGTATAAGACTAGAAAGGGAAAGGCTAGTTAAAATGAGCAGAGAATCCAGGCAGCAGAAGACTCTGGCCTTGCACTAGAACTCAAGGAGTATAATGCTAACATGTGTTTGGATGTAAAAAATAGTTGGAGGCAGAGCTGTCATGACTTACTCATGGAGTAAGTGTTCCACCAGAGAAGAAGCAGGTCCACAGGAAAGTCTAAGACGGGCTTCCATGTGACAAAGTGGTGCTGACATTGTTTACCAAAATGTCTAAAACTTTGGAAGAAGTTGGTGGATGAAAACAAGTCATTTTTGTTCTTCATAGGGTTCTACTGCAACTCCAATTCAGTGTTTTTCATAGAGTTTTCAAATAAGGAGTTAGATGAGAAGTGTATGATAGGAAAAAGTAGAGAATTAAACTAGAAGAATATCAGTGTGGGGGAGATTCGGGGGGGAGGGAAAGTGAGAGAAAAATGAGGGGGAGATGACAATGTTTGACAAGAAATGTACTCATCACCTTACTTATGTAACTATGACCCCTTTGTACATCAAAATATCTGTACAATAAAATTAAGCTTTTAAAAATCCTGGGAAACACTTTCAAGAAGGGAGAACTGACCTTTGCTCAGCTGACAAAAAGTGGTTTAAATGAACAAAGCATGCACCGTCTTTGAAAAGACTGATGATAGTAGCCTTAATATACGACACTTTGGTGACATCAAAGCAATAGGAACATTTTGAGGAATAATGGCAGCTGACAAAGAACTTACAAGGAATAGATATGCATACACACACATATATGTATATTTGTGTGTCTTTCTAAAGAAGGGGTTTAGAGAAGTGGAATACTAAAGTGGACCTGGGAAATTATTTTTAAAAAATAGGTGATCTGAAAGCTTTCTCCCATTCTAGTAGTTACTTGAAACAAACAATCAGAATAAGAGAAGTAGGAGGAGGAAGAAGGAGGAGGAGGAGGAGGAGAGGGAGCGGAAGAGGGAAGAGAAAGAGAGGGAGAAGAAAGAGAAAATAAAGAAGGAGGAGGAAGAAGAAGAGGAGGAAGAGGAGGATCTCAGAGGTAAATTCCTATGTAGTGACAAAGAAATGTACTTGGAATTTAGACATGACCTTGAACAAGAACAAGAAAATGTCATAGATTTTATAATGACAGAAGTCACTACATATGATGCGGATGGAGGCAGTTTTGTAGATGTGGTTGTAGGAAACAATGTGATTCATATAGGATTAGATTTATTCCTTTTTTATAATGGAGTATGAACCAAGTCCCCAGGAGACAATGAGGAGCAAGGATATTGAAAGTTTTGGAAAGAAGTCATCTTTGAGAAGGACAAATGTTTAGCTTTCAAAGCTAAAATCATCTAGAAATACTAGGGCTTATTTGAGTTCTATGATGGGGACTTTCACATGTGCTGCTTCAAGAACTACTCCTATCCCCGGGTCTAGGCTGTTGATTGGGTTCACTAAGGTAATCTCTGTTCAGAATGCATTAGTCTGAGACACAGTGGGAAAGAAAAATTTAAAGTCCTGTGCAAGAGGATGATAATAGTATAATATCCTGGCGTATAATCAATTTGTTCAGAGAAAGGAGGATGAATTTAAGCCACAGCACATCGTACATAATGTGCAAACCACACATTGGAAATTCTGATGAATCAGTGAATTTCTGGAGTGGAGAATTAGAATAAGTAAACTAAATTTAGTAATTTATAATATATAAAAATTATTTATAATACAATTATCTATCATTATATAAAATATTATAAAATAAATAATTTATGCTACATAAATTTGTATATATAGAAGATATATATTTGTATATACATATATACATATGCTGTCAAGCATAATACTAAAACGTAACTTAAGCATAATACTAAAAGAAGGACAGGGGATCTATATGCAAAATATTGCCAGGATATCCTAAATCCAGTTTTCCTCGCTCCCAACGTCTCAATATTGTTAACTTTATACATGGAAGAAATAAACAGAAATGGCCCAAAAGGGGAGGACAGGGAGGACTAGACTAAAGTGGTTCCTCACTTTATCATGGAGTATCTTATATGACACTTGTTAACGCAATCATTCTGAAGTGTAAAGAGCCTAAGGGTCAAGGTTCAGTGTAGAGTTTCTACTTTCTTGGATCTCAGAGTAGTATAGACCACATTTACGATGAGATCACACAATAGCATTACCAGTGTGGATCCATCCATTCTAATTAGGATAAAAAATGGGTCATTGCTTATAACATTCAAAAGATAGAGAAATAGACAGATACAGAAATGGAGAGGTAGACATACATGGAGTCTGCAGTGAAGCGCATGCCTCTATTCCCTTCACCGAAGAGACTGTGGTAGGAAAATACAGCAGAAAGAGAGAGACAGACAGAGACGAAGAGGCAGAGACAGAGAGAAGAAAACGAGAAAATGTTAGAAAAAGATTGGAAGAAATCCTTATACTGTAGATGCAATGCCAAACCTCTCCTGGCTAATGAGAAGAATGTGAATACATTCTAACTGGCGGCGCGTCACACTCTCGGACCATGGTTGTTTTTCCTGTGGCAGTACCTGTGTGGTTTCACTGGGGAGTTTCTTAGCAGTCAATGCTGGAAATTTGAGGAAAAGATGCCAGGGATTTCTTAGACACATATTTCATGGTAGAGGATGGACAAGTTAACATTTACCTTGGATTTGCTTACACAAGGGAATTGAGTTGCTTGTGCGGGTGATGTTGTTTTCCAATATAACGTGAGGAGCCCTAAATTAAGTATAAGTCAACATTCCCAGGGAGACACTTGAGTTTCTTTTCCTTTTCAAAAGTTTAGGGGACTTGATTCCAAAGCAACTCATTCTTTATCTATCAAAGGATCCAGTATGTGTGTGTGTGTGTGTGTGAATTCTGTTCGCCACGCAAATATCTCCTTTGTGTGTGTGTGTGTGTGTGTGTGTGTGTGTGTGAATTCTGTTCGCCACGCAAATATCTCCTTTTTTTTGTTCTTTCTTCTCTCCAGCCAATCACTCTTGAAGAAATACTGTAGGGAAAAAAAGAATTGGGTTCAAAAATCAACAAAATACATGTATCAGAAAATGATACCTTAGAATTCAGAGAATTGAGGGAAAAAAACCTAAGGGGGAATAGGAAAGATTCTGTCCACTTGGGTCTTCTCATGCAAATGAAATTAAGACAAAGTCTTCTCTATGGTCTCTGTAGTAGAGTGTCTCCTTTGGTACCTTTTGTTGACTTTGTATATACCCATTTGTGTTTCCAGGAAAGGCATTCTCTTGAACCCCTCTGATTTTTTTTTCATGAACTGTTATTTGCATTAATGGGTAGAAATGTGAAAGCCATCACTAATGCTAGAGAGAACCATCCTCAAAATATTTCTGCTCCATTTTTAGTGAATTTTTTATATTATAATATGACAATAAGGATGTAATGTAGAGATTTGTTCCCAGTTCTTTAAAAGCGGACCTAAACAAACAACAAAAATCCTTAATGATTCATCTAATGATGTTTAGTGAAGAAAACTAACCTCTCTTATTTAGCATTCATGCTATGCTCTTCTCATTCCTGTAAAAGAAGGTATTTATACCACTTCTGAGATGGTTTTCTCTAAGCCACCAACATGAAGGAAACCAGTCATTTGAGAATCTTGCTGCTTTCACTTTACTTAGTGCCAGAGATTCTTATTTTGGCTTTGTCAAAGTTTGCTACTTGCCAGTCTAACCTTAAGTAAGTACCTTGTGTTTTTCCCCAACGTGCATAATTAGTTGAAACAAGGAAAATGTCAATCTGAATGTCAATCTGAAATGCCCAAAGATAATTTTTAATTCCAGAAATCTACCCCCACCCTGCCCCCATCATTAAGAATTCCTTCACCATTCTTAATTAAGGACTGGGCCATGTATATTGTACTTTGTGATCTGGTCTTCAAAGCAAAAGTCATAGCCATGTTTGTGAAGTCTAGGGAATGTCCAGGAAAAAAAAAAAAAAAGAAGAGGAAGAAGCTGAGTTGTTGCATGATGAGGCTTAGTGAGTGTAAAAACCAGGGAGACTGGAGAGCAGTTGTACATGATTAACTTCAGAACTACAGGAAGTGGTTTTAATCTTTGGGAAGTTACTCAGTATATCTTAATTACTGATTCTATTACTGGGCTCTATGGTCACCCCAAGCATACCCTAGAAACTGTAAAATTTGCCAATGGGTAGGAACTTGGAAAATGTACTTCTGTTTGTATTCCCCTAGATTTTTAGTTCTAATAATTGCTGTGACCATTCGCTGGTTTTATTTTGCCTTATAAGGAGAACATGACTTATATTAGCCTTTTGAATTCTCATAAATTAAAGAACAAATATAAGCAAAGGAAAATGTATGCATAATTAATACCTTGGTAAAGTGAAACTCAGAGAGGTTCATGAACAAGAGCAAGCAGCCTCAGGTCTGGGTTCAGAGCCAGAGGACAGACAATGTCTTTGACACCATGTCAGGTCTGCATTATTTGTCTTCATTCTTAGGCAAAGGGTGCTGAGAACTCCTCACAATCTATCCTGGTGATTCGAGATGGTTTTTTATATGAGACTTTGATCTTGGTAAGAAGAAGAACCAACTTTGATCACTTCATCATTATCGTTATTACTGTTTTAGTGTCCTGTTTCATAAAAGATTCAACTTCCTGGACATGTGGTTAAAAATAGCAGTTCATAGTCTCTTTAGTTCATGGCCCCCTGTTAAGAGGTTAAGTTTTATTATTCATCATTCCCAGAGTGTGGACAAAGTGTCAGTATTCCACATACTAATTGGACTCCACAGGGATATTCGAATTGTACCCTGGTTGTTCCTGGGATCTCAACAGGAATGTTCAGCATATTTCCTCAACATTGTCACATGTTCCCTCTCCAAAGACAGGGACTTTATTTGCAGTGACTCTATCTCTATTGCCTGGGAGTTTTTCCATGCCCTGCTACAGTGAGATCACACATCATCTGGCTTTGTTCCCTATGAAAAGAATTGGGAAATGGAGACTCAGTAAGTAGACATAGCAAGAACTAGTTCCGAAATTAGAGATCATATAAGGGCATCCACAAAATAGATTTCTTTCCATATGTCATTGCTTCATAGTATTTTTTCCTCCATAGGTTTTGAAATTATGTACGATGTGTGAAAAACAAATTAGCATTAGGGGGTTAGAAAAAGGAATTGCTTATATTGCTGAAGTAGTCCAAATATTTTTGGAGAGCCACATTGAAGGGTTCATCAAATGAAAATTCAGTGTCACAAATCCTCATTTGAGGTTGTCTATTTTTAGGACATAATGACTATAATGTGTGTGTTAAAAAAAAACCAATATGCCGCGGACCGGGTTCTGTCGGGACGACGGAGGATACCTAGGGGAGGAACCTGGAATAGGACAGGGAGATGGCAAACAGACAACTCACACACATTAGGAGTGGATGCTGAGTGCTGAGTGCGATTTAGTGCAGAGGATAACAAACTTTTATAGCAAAAGGTCTCCATAAGAGAGGGCAAAAGGTTACATAATCTTGCTGCAGGGCTTCATTCTTGGGCGGTCACCAGCTGGTCGCCTGATAGGCACTTGTTTCCGGCTTTACCTCTATTTTTAATACAATTGCTTTCGATGATTGTCACCAATTAACCACTACTTTTTTCTATAGAGGCCTTAACTGTCCCATTAAGATTTTTCCTGTTTCTTCTTTAATAGTAAGCACCAAGGAGACTTAGATTTAGCAAGTCTCTTAGTAAATGAGGAAGTTCTTTCTCCTAAGTAGTTATCTCAGCAATTGCCATACATTCTTTCTGTTCTAGCCGCGCCTACAACTTTTTGTAAATCTCTTACAAACAATTCCTTCTGCTGAAGTGACTTTGTGAAACCCCCAATACTTTTATATTTACTTATAACTTGTCTACTAGCCTCCATAAGAGGGGTTTCAGGGTAGCACTTAACTCTGGTGAGTTAGTCATATTTTTAAGACACTCATCAGATATTGGAGTCGTCAACACTCTTAAAGAGCTTTGAATAAGGGAACGTTGACAATGAGTAAGTACAATGAACAGTAGAAACAGTAAAAGATTAATAGGCACTCTTATGAGGAAAAGATAGGCAGAAACACATCTTTTCCAGGGGTTTTGCCAGCCTTTTCCCAGGAGTAGGCCTCTTAGAAGCCCTATTCTCTGAGGTAGACTTCGGTGAAGTCCCAAAACTTGGAGATAGGTTTCTGTAAAGCCCCATTCTCTGAGGTAGACTTCGGTGAAGTCCCAAAACTCAGAGATAGGTCTCGAGGCCCCTATCATGGTCTGATAGATGGTTTCCCATGCTAAGCAGACTCTACTGGGGTCGGCGTGGCACCAATAAATCATGTTTACCAAGGCTCTGACATGTCACAAGTATAGCTGGTTAATTAAAGTAATATTCACATGAGAATGCATGCTAAGAAAATAATTTTTTAATTTGAGGGAAACATGCTCATGTTATAGAATTCATTTGAAACATTTGGCTACAGAGTACAGCGTGAGGGGCATTTTTCAGAAACAGAATATATGTCATTTCAATGATCACATGCTTATGACCACTTCAAGAGATTCCTGATGAGACACTCTTTAGACTCTTGCATTTTAGGGTACTTTTCTTCAAATTGTATTTAAATGATGTATTTCTTAATCAGAAAAAAAGTGGCAAATGCTCTATTGGGAGTGGATGTAGGGAAACTCTCACTGTAGAAATGAGGATTAGGTTGGGCAACTGAAGAGAAGAAACGGGAAAGGGAAAGTTCCAAAGTGAAGCAGCAATTAGATTGCTTAGCTTGACCTTCCATTTTTTGGTGTCATAGCAGCCTCTCTAATTGCCATTGTTGCTGTAGTTTATTCTGCTTTTGTTTTTGTTTGGGTCAATTTGTTTTACTGTTTATTTTTTAAAAGTAAATTTTTTAACATTCAGGACACCGCTTTTAAGGATCTCCTTCTGGGCTTCATTTCAAACTACATGCAGCCTTAGTGTACATTACTCACAGGTCTGCTTGCCCAACTAAAATCAAAGTCATGGCTGCCTGCACCCCCAGCAGTGAATCTTCCCTGCATTGAAAGAGTCCGATCAATAGAACAAACCTTATTCACAGAACTATGAAATTTCAGAGAAAGCTGTTCTTCACCTGAATGGTGTTCCCACACTCATTC
Source organism: Dipodomys merriami (assembly GCF_024711535.1). Classification (NCBI taxonomy): domain Eukaryota; kingdom Metazoa; phylum Chordata; class Mammalia; order Rodentia; family Heteromyidae; genus Dipodomys; species Dipodomys merriami. The sequence continues at coordinate 8,013,733 of NW_027205826.1, read as the reverse complement.
ACAGGAGGTGGTACAGGCTCTTTTCTTATTATCCTATCCCAGTATGGAGATCCTATTCTCCTCTTATCTAGTCTAGAGCAATCAAGTACAAGAAGTAAATAACACTTTTGTACTGTCCACATTGACCAAGTTGTGTGAGTTGTTACCAGAGGAGAGAGTGAATTTAGCTAAAGTGCATTTTTTTGTTCTTGACCACATTCATATTTTACATTTTTTACTGCTCCTTTCTTCATTCCAGAAAGTACAGCTTGTACCATGAAGATAAAATTCCAGTAACATCCCAATTTAATGTACACAATCTTCAGAGAATTTAGCCCCTGGTGTTTTCTGAGTAGTGGAAAATCTCCCTTATATGCATCAAAGGCCCACAAATATGTAGCTCAAACGACATAACTACTAGTGATGGGGAGATTTTTTTTTCCTGCATTCACGTATCTTTGTAAGACCAGAAGAGAAAACAGAGAAGTAGAAAGAGAAAAGGATACCATCCATGCCACCATATCTACAGTTCATAACCTGGCCGTCAGGCTTTTCCTGCCATTGGCGGGTACAATAAATATAGTAATAAATAGCCGAGGGAAGTAACTTTCCATGCCCAAATGGCTCCTCAGCTTACACTCTGCAAGATCACCCCTCCCACTTTTATCTTTCATTTAGATGCAAATTGCTTGGGTAATTCTCCATTCCTTATGAAGTCAATTTAATTCACTCTGATGCTGTCTTACTTTTTTTTTTTTTTTAGCAATTTTTAAGTGCGATCATCAAGTGATTACTTGGTTAAAGTCACAAACACATTCTAACCTTCATGGGGCAAATTGTCTTTATTGTGGTCTATAAAGTTTATGAATTCTATGAGCTTTGACAATACAGTTATTTCTCCCACAGTGGGTGATAGGTACATTTCTTTCCTTTTGCTTACTGTCAGCTGTTCCTTCTTTCCTGCTCATTCCCTCCCTCCCATCGCTGCCATTGAGTTGCTTAGTTCATTTTGATCAATGACCAGTGCTTCCCTTATGGAAGACAGCAACACAACTTTATTTTGTGGTTTGGGGAGAGGAAGAAGGGAGCAGATGAGACTCCAGCAGGATTTTAAAGTCACTGTGGAATCCAGTGTTTGGGGAATTCTGATTCTAAGTGAATTTGGACACAAGGATATTCAAGTGAAGACTACTGCTGTCAAAATAGAGGGGTTTTTTTCTTCTCTTACAGGGAAGATAAGAGCAGTAATTCACCTTTACTTAAGGACCTGGATCTGTCAACGTCAAAAGGGATAAGGGAATGAAGACTATTCATGATGAAGTTCTTCCCTTTGCCTCAGGCTTCAAAAAAAGAAAGCAGGCCTTGCAACAAGGCTGGGTACTCCCTAAACTAATATGGCAATCAAGTACAGCATTGTAGAAACATACTGAAGATCTTTGTTGCTTAAGAAGTGGTAGCTATGATGGCCACATTGGAATAGATACTTTTCTCCTATTCTGGTCTATAGCAATTTGAATGAAGTCATGTTTAGCTTGGCCTTCCATATGAATATGTCGGAGACTGATAGTACTCACAACTTTTCCTCTATCTTCCAACCATCCTTTGAATTTGAGTCATCTTGATAACTATTTCAGGTCAACAGGTCTCTTCATCAGCCCGATCTGAAAGCATTTTTGCACTGAAAACTCAAGTGTTATAACAAATAATGAGAGAAATGAGCTTGATCTGTGGTTCTAGCATTATTCCATGATTCTTTCTGTCTGTTTTTGCTCAGTTGATTTTAGGAGGGATCATGGTGGCTAGAAACAATGGATGTGTTCAATAGGTCAAGGCCCATTTAAGTCCACTGTTCATAGCATAGTTACAAACTCCTCTCCCTCATGATCCCTCCTGTATCTTCCCAAGAGTTTTAATTTAGAACAATGACTACAGATTCAGAAAAGTGTATCTGCGGAGAGTTTAACGATGGCTATTTGCTACAGAGTGCCTGAGGGGTAGGCAAATAAGATATTTATGTAGAGTGTTTTTCACTATATTGGTTTTCCTACTTGAAAAATTAGAGAGAATTACATTCCAAAGTACTGATCACTTACATGTTTATTGTCGAGCCTTCACAATGTGTTATGAAAGGAGACTGTTTAGCACGGTTAAATGTGGAAATAAAACTTGGCTTCTCAGAGGGTAGTAGCTTCCTTCTCCACTGGTCTCCTTGACTCTAGCCTCTTCCTGTTTCCTGGCTGCCCCACTGTGCTTTTGCCAAAACAAACTTCCTGACATCGGGAGAACCCAACTGGAGCCTACACTGTGTCTTGGCATGTTGTTTACTCTGGTAGAGAGAGCTCCAATGAGAAAAACGATCTCTAGGAGAGCTCAAGGAGAAACTCACCTTGAAGCAAAAAAGACAAGAATTCAATAGGACAGTGTGATCAAGCCATAAAATCTGAGTTGTGTGAGGGGAGAGATGGTCTCAGTCCAAACAGGCAGGAAGAGTTGATTCGTTCAGCCGTCATGTCTTTATCTGGAAGAATGCTGGGGGAATGGGTAGAAAATTTTATCTTACCAAAACTTTAAGGGTTAACTGGTGAAGACTTTCATAACCTGTGATATTGTTGGTGACCCCAAGAGATTCGAGTTCTTTGCCTTCTTTTCTCTGCAGCTCATGGTAGCTTTGGAAACAAAATACATTTCAGTGCACAGATGGAAGTTTCTCTAGGGCACAGTACGTGCTCTGATGGAGAGTTTTTGTCCTCAGATATGCTGTCTGAGAGGAGACAGAGATATGCATGGGCAGCAGAGCTGTTGATGGTGTTCAATCAGTGTAATTATAAGGGCCTGTACTGCCATTATGACACTGACAACCAATGTCAGAAAGACTCAGTGAAGCTTACTTGCTCCCTGTAGAGCTGGTCATACCCAGAAAACTGGTGACTGGCTGATTTTGTCAGTCTGTATAATATACTCCTGAGATTCAGAGAAATGTCAGGATGATGTGGCGAGAGCTCCAGTCTAGAAAGAATTAAGGCAATTTGCATCTTAAAAATTGCGTAAGATTTAAAATCCACAACAACAACAAATTCCTCTACCACTCAGACTGAAGAGTTATTAAGGGGCTGGGAAGGTGTCTCAGTGGTAGAGTGCTTCTCTAGCATGCATGAAGCCCTGGTTTTCATTCCTCAGTACCACATACACAGAAAAAGCCAGAAGTGGGGCTGTGGCTCAGGTGGTAGAGAGCTAGCCTTGAGCAAAAGAAGCTCAGGGACAGTGTCCAGGCCCTGAATTAAAACCCCAGGACTGGCAAGAAATACAAGAGTTATTAAAATGTGCATGCTGATGGTGTTTTAATTTTATTCTTAGCTATCATTTGGATCCCCAATGTCCTGTAAAAGGACTTTGTGTGAAAGGCACAGTAGTAATAGGACCATGTTCATGGTTCAATTTGGAAGTTGTGGAACCTTTAAGAGTTGGGATATAATGTAAGAAAGTTATGTTGTTGTGGGATGTGACCTTTTTTCCCAGCTATCATGATTTGAGCAGCATCTTCCAGCTTGACACAGGTCCAAAGCAACTGGACCAGGAAGGTATGAAATAAAACTATGAGCCCCAATACACCTACCCTCTTATGAAGTTGGTTGTGACAGAAAGCTGACAAGTACACTTTTTTGTACTTTATTATTACTTTATTTCTTACTGTCTTTAAGAAGTTGTACAAAAGGAGTTGCCAATTACAAAGCAGGTTACGGATGCAATGCATCTTGATGAATGTTATCCCTGTCAATATTCTCACTCATCCCTCCCCTACCCACCCCTTCCTTCACTCTTCTTAGTTTTGTAGGATACACATGGATTTCTTGACTGCCTTCTTCCCCTCTTTCCCTCTTCATTTGTTTCTCTCTTCCCCTTTCAAGTATATTTGTCCTGGTATTTATTTTATTGAATTTTGACTTTGCCTTTCTAAGGAATTACACTATTTGAGTTCTTCCTTGGATCTACTATACATCAGTGGATACATTTGTGTATACTTGTATACCACCCAGCATATGTATTCTTCAGTTTGTAAGCCAACTTCTAGCTCCTGCTTATAAGGGAAAGCATACTTCCTTTGTCTCTCTGAGCCTGGCTTCTATATTTTTTAAATAAAAGAAATGAAACATTATTGATGTTTCTTATTTCTTTCTACTTCCTTGTATTCAATTGCCATCACAGAGATGATCAAATTGAATCCTTGAAGAACTTTCTTTATAATTTTAGTAATAATATACTTTACACACTGCTTACAAATTGTAACTTTCTCTGTATATTCATGTAAAAACTAGTTAAAATGTACTTTAAAACATTTGCATTAGTATGTCATTGGTACCGGCTTTATAACTTCCTTATTCACAAAAGAAAATTAAGCCATTTTTTACTTAAAATGTTGGCAGTATGTTATTCAAATACACTAGAATTAATCAATAAAGACACTGAAGTAGATAATATTCTGCTTCTATTAAGTCTGTTCACTATTATTATTTCAAACCAGTTTCACTCACAGGTCTATGATTGCCTTACAGTGGGTCCAAATACCCCAGAAGACTTATACTTCCTGTGTATGGAATCTGAACTTACAGCCTGTCTTTCAGAATTGGCCACAGTGCCTCTTTCCAGTTTTCTTCCATCTGCCCTTGACCTTTGTGTATAGCAGCCATTCAGTACGCAAGGTCATCCCATGGCTTTCCCTAATGCTAATTTTTCCAAAGATCCATCTTCTTTCTTTCTTTCTTTCTTTTTTTGTTTTGTTTTTTTGGTCCAGTCATGGGGCCTGAACTCTGGGCCTGGGTGCTGTCCCTCAGCTCTTCAGCTCAAGGCTAGTGCTCTACCACTTGAGCCACAGTGCCATTTCCAGTTTCTTTCTTTTTGCTTATGTGGTGCTGAGGAATCGAACCCAGGGCCTCAGGCATGCAAGGCAAGCGCTCTACCACTGAGCCACTTTCCCAGCCCCTCTATCTTCTTTCTTGCGATAACCATTTCTCTTCCCCACCCCAAATCAGAACCACAACCCATTTGATGAGCCACATTTGATTGGGAAGCACAGACATTTCTTTCTTTCCAACTACAGATTTAATCTTTCCCTCTTCTGAACTTTCATATCTTACCCTATTATTACAAAGTTGCTATACGTGGCTTTCGAATTGAGCTGGGACACCACACACACACACACACACACACACACACACACACACACACACACACACACACACACACATCGCCCCAGATTCTGACTTATATCCTCCCCGGATACCTGCTCTCAAAATCCTAAAAACAACAACAAAACCGTGTTAGATTGAGATGAGATGGTACAGCAATCTGAAAGAAGTCTTTGCTTTGTCAACACCCAGAAGGTGATGATGAGCCTAGTTATGAGATCAGCCATCCATCCCCTCCAAAACAGAATTATGAAAGAATGCCAAGGGGTTAGCTAAAAAGAGATTGGGGGCTGGGAAGTTGGCTCAGTGGTAGAGCGCTTGCCTTGCATGCCTGAGGCCCTGGGTTCGATTCCTCAGCACCACATAAGCAAAAAGAAAAAAGCCAGAAGTGGCGCTGTGGCTCAAGTGGTAGAGCACTAGCCTTGAGCTGAAGAGCTGAGGGACAGCACCCAGGCCCAGAATACAGGCCCCACGACCGGACCCTCCCCAAAAAAAGAGAGTGGGTCAAAAACACAGGCTATGCCTGACAATAAGTGGTATCTGACAGGACACAGCCCATTTTCAATTACAGAACTGAGACCTTAGACTGGTATGTGTGTATGTGTATGTGTGTGCGTGTGTGCGTGTGTGTGTGTGTGTGTGTGTGTGCATGTGCACGCGAGTGCATGTGTCTATGCACGCATCCATATAAGTGCGTGCAGTTGCACATAGTTATGTTGTGTACATGTGTACCTGAGCATCAGAACATTCCTTGGCCAAGCATTTCATTCATTACCTTTGCATCACTTTGTTCTACACGGAATTGCTAGAGTGAGAATCAATTCTTCGACTCCACCCTCATCCCTGACGCTGCTCTAGATGACAGGAATCTTCACTAAAAGCCAATGCCCTTATATCCACGAGAAAAGAAAATCACTGGTCTCCCTGAGCCTTTTGCGTCCAATTTATGTCCAATTTGCAGACTTTCAACATCGCAACCTCACAGTTCATAAAATCAAACTCAGCCCGGGCTCAGTCTCCAGGTAATGGATTTAGGATCACGGGAGGTGTTACCTGCAGTTCATGATGGGTAACTTTCTTGTTAACTAAAGTCCCTTTAGCTAAATGAGTTCCAGGTTTTAAGTCTCCCCTCTCTCTTTTTTTTGGCAGGGATTTTGGGGATGGGGGGCAGGGTAGGCAGAGAATTTTATTAGCCTGCGCGTGGAGAGCTTTTCATTGCAAAGGCAACAGGGGGAAAAAAAAATTGGGATAAGCCAGTCTTTGTATAAACGGAAGGTGGTGAAAGGAAGGCTGTGTATAGGGGCTAGGGGATCAACCCTCCGGCTCCACTCGGCTACGTGGGGACTGCAGGAGACAGCCTGGTGCTCAGAATGGAGCCCGGCTATTTCCGCAGGTAGCTGTAGCTCGGCAGGGAAGGCCCAGGGACAGAAACCACAGATGGAGGGGGCCGAAGGGACTCGGTGGGCATATTTATCATCACGTGCACACTCTGTGTCCTTATTCTTACCAATAGATTTGCAACTCTCCACTTGCCTTAGGGAGGTTCTGATCCTTAGTCAGTCACTGAAGGCAGGTCAGTTTAGAATGCTAGGTGTGTATGCTTGTATACCCATACCACTTTCAACACACATATGCACACACACACACACACACACACACACACACACACGCACACAGCATTTAAAGACCGGCTATGCCAAAGAGAAATAATCCGTCCCTTAAACTGTCAGTCTGGGTCACCAGCTTGAATTTGATGTCTACATTTTCAAAATCATCTTGATTGAATCACGTTGTGTAAAAGGCTAATGAAATGCCATGTCACTTGGGCCTTCTGTCACCCCCAGAACCCACATCAGCCACTTCTATATTCTGCTTTTGTTGATGTTGTTAATTCCCTTCCAGAAATCACATGGGTCTCATGAGGCTAATGAGGTGTATGCAGGTTTGATTCATCACATGTGCTACTTGCTATAGACAATTTGTTTGCTTCCCCCCCTTTAGTCTTTTCCTGTTTTGTTGGTTTGTTTTCCCTCAATTTATCATTCTGCCTTTTTGGATCCTTCAAAGTATCATTAATATTTAACTTAGTGAAGAAGAATCTACTTTTACTTGAAGGTGTTCTCCATCTTGGAATTTTCAGAGTCAACTGGATAGAACCATGTTCAGTCTTTATTATTTTTTTATCCTGAAAGTGAGTGTTTATTACACACATTTGTAGGCAAATTGTTAATTCTCTTACAGAGATACTGCATACATGTAGGCCATTATTGACATGGTATACATGGTTTATGCCAAGATTAAAACATGTTTATTTCAAGAGAACAACCATTGTGGTATTATGGTAGCTTTTTCAGACATAAACATACACAAACAACATGCATACACACACATACACACCTCTATATAAGTGGACAATCTGAATTTTTTAATGGAGAGATATTCTGATGTAAACATTCTTGTTTTGTGTCACCAAAGTTTACTTCAAGAGAAATAACCTCCTTTCAGATTCAAAAATTCTACACACTTAAGGTCTTACCTGTTTTAGAAATACTTGTATTACCTATCAGTTATAATCAATGTTGTTTATAATAGTATAGGAAATCGTTTCCAGGTTCTTCTTGCCAGTATATGGCAATGCAGTTGCTTTCTGTTTGTCATCATTGTTTTTTCTTGCATTTTTGATAACCTTAATTGTTTTTAACCAGTTTTTTATACAGGTCCTAATAAAAACTTTCACAGAGATGAAAAAGAAAAGAAATCATTTGTCTTTCCTTGTAAGGAAATATCTTTAAATGATTTAGAAGTGTGCAATAAAGATTTCAGCATACCTCAAGTCTAATTAATCAATTCATTGGGGAAAACACCACTCCATAGAATAAGTTATAGAATGACCTAAGTGGTTTTCTGGATTTTTCCTTGGCTGATGCTATCTGTCCCTTTCATCTGGTCTACATCTGACAAAGAACAAATGCTGTTTCTTTACATTCGGCATTCAGCGTGCTACAATCCACCTTTCACTCCTTACAGTGTCTTGGTACCTTGGTAGCTAAGACTAGGCCTGCTTGCGTAGGTAGCTTTGAGTCTGGGGAATGACCATGTTTGATGGAAAGGAGCTGCCACTCTGGAAGGCCTGGATTTCTGGGTCCCAGAAATGAATGTAAAGGACAAGAATCTGAAGGATATATGGGACACTTTAAGTGTTCTCTTAGTTATGTTCTGTTTAAAACTTCAGCTGCTCACTCAGAACTTGGACTCCAGCCTCCTTTGGTTTGTGTGAGGCATCTGGAGAGGGCCACCAGCCAAATGTGGTGTTCTGAGTGGGGAAGGTGGTTAACCGGAACCCCAGACACCTCTCCCTGCCACACGCTGCTGGGTATCTCAGAGTTTGCCTTTACAAACCCAGCATCAGAGAAGGTCCATGAAATGAGGTTGGGACAATTATATGGTGGCAATAGCATCTTATTTTTAAAAATGATGGGGAACCTTTGCGTGTGAGGGTTTGGCAATGCACTTAGCAAAATATTTTAGAATTGGAAAGATAGAGGACGCCCTGTCCTGAGGACACGTGTCTTCTTGTCCTTCAACAACTTAAAATATGAGCTTAAAAATGGATGCTTTGGGGGGTTTCAAAGCTTTATTTTTTAAAAAACATATGGAAAAGAAAAATGTCATAAAGAAGAGAGTGAGAAAGAAGAAAGAAAGGAAAAAAGGAAGGAAAGAAAGAAGAGAGATAAGAAGTAGGATAATATTTTTTGAAAGCAAGAGAACGGACAAGAAATATTTAAAAATAATGCATAGTGGATAGCTATAAAAATAATATGTAGAAATCAATTATTTCCCTAACAAAACCAACATCAACCTATTAAAGTTGGGATTAGATACTTGTTTACTGTGTTAATATTATTTAATGTGTTAATATTGATTTCTTCATTTACTTTTTACACTCCTTTATTTTATAGTCAAAATAATTTGAAAAGAATGACATTAATATTAGTTTCTCTTTGAAGTATTATTTCTTTGTTGCTTTGTATGTCCCTCCCCCATGGTATAACCCCTGCTTTCACTGTTTTTGATGTCGGTATAATTTGTCGAGGGGAAGGGAAAAAAATAGTTTAAATAGGGATACAGGTGGACCCATTGCAACAATGAGACGTACAAGTCATTATGTTGAAAACAAACTTTACAACTTTGGTGCGGTGGGGGGGGGGAGGATTGGGGGGGATGGGAAGGGATGGGAAGGGGAAACAAAGGAGGAGTCTACAATGCTTGATAAAAAATGTACTCATCTTGCCCATGTAATTGTAACCCCTCTGTACAGTATTTTCACAAAAAAAAGAAAAAAAATAATAAAGAAAAATTATCTTAAACTATGTAATTTGGAAGAAAAATTCTGGACAGAGAAGAATTGGTCCTAGTAATGGAAATCTAGTATTGAATTCCCTAAACAGCTTTTATATGGGTCTTTTCTATATTTACCCATGTTAGGGGACCAGTTTTTTTTAATGAATTTTATCATAAATGGTCTTAAGTGTTTCTTTTTGTGCTCTGATACTTAATAGATTATTATTATTGCATAGATTATTATTATTGCATGTAGGCTTTGAACCATGCCTGTGATCTGATTCAGCTTGTTTGCTCATAGCTGATGCTTTCCCTCTTGAGCCAATTCTCCAGTCTGGAATTTTTCTCAGTAATTGGAGATGGAGCCTCTTGTACTTTTCTGACTGGGGTAGCTTTGAACCATGAAATTCAGATCTCAGCTTCCTGTCTAGCCAGGATTAGAGGCATGAGACAACAATGTTTGGTTTTCAATTGCTTTTAATCTACCCTTATTATAACCAAAACACTTGGTGTTAATCTATACTCAACCAATCAGAAGATTAGATAAGGAAAAACTTGTCTATTGATTATCTAGTATAGCATACCTCGCTTAAAAAAACCCATAATTTTAGATATTTCAGGATTTAGATGTTATAGAAACATGATTTTGGATGGAACTTCGGATGCTTTTCTTCATGAACCAGTAAAAGGGAATCTCCTTAGGAAATAATCAGCAGCTAGAATTTATTTTGGCTTTCTTTTCTTTTTCCTTTCAACTTGTCATGTTTTATTTTATTTTTTTTTAGTGTAATAATATGAAAGACTTGATTGTGTGATGCTGTCATACTTTCCACTGAGTTCAAAGAAGGAAAGCAGAATGAAGCTTGCTGTAAACTTTTATTTCCATCTTCTGCTTTATGGAACCTTATTTTAGTAGCCCCAGTAAAAATGTGACCACATGAACCACCACTTAATTTGGGCTAAATGACGAAAGAAAGCCAATAATAGCTTAGAAACAAACAAATTTGGAAAGTGCATGTCTGCTCTGTATCAGATGGTGACAAGCCACAATTTGTACTTTGCTGGCATTAAAAAAAAATGTCAATTAGTTGGGCGCTGGTAATTCACACTGGTAATCCTAGCTATTCAGAAAGCTGAGATTCCGAGGATCATGGTTCAAAGACAACTTGGGCAGGAAAGTCCATTAGACTCTTATTTCTAATTAGTCACTGAAAAGTCAGAAATAGAGGTGTGGCTCAAGTGGTAAAGCACTAGACTTAGCACTAAAGCCAAGCAAGAGGGTAATGCCCTGAGTTCTCGCCCCAGAACCATCCACTCCTTGTCAAAAAAAAATTAATTACCAAGAGCATTTGGATAATTGAGTTTAATTATTCTCTTCCTTTTATTGTTAACTAAGATTATAAAATAGAATGAAATTTTCGTTTGTAATAGTTGCAAAATTCAGCTTAATTATATTATTGTTAGTACTTGTTGGAAAGCACAAATTGCTACCCAAATTCATGAAACTATAAAACTATGCTGCATAATATCTGAGTGTACTAAAGTTTTGATAATTAAACAAAAAGTGATGATATTGTCCTTGAAAGGACAATTGTGTCTAGGCCACTTATCTATCAGTCAACAAATATATATGTGATAGTCATAAATGATAGAAAGCTATGAATTGATCTGAAACTTTTGTCTTCTGATCCAGCATTTTCTCCAATATCCAGACACCATTAAGTTTGTGCTATTAAATATTGCTGAAGATTACATTGGTGCAAATTACATTGAAGTTCACATTGCTGTAAATTGGTAGCTATTTATTTTAAATAAAAACCTAGAATAATAATTAATGAAAAATAATATATATTGTGAACAGACTATTTGCCAAAATAATCATTTCTGCTCTAATTATGAACTATTATATCACAGCAATCCCACTCCTGGCATCTATCCAAATGACCACAAACAAGCCTGCACAAAAGCTACCAGCACAACCATGTTAATTGCAGCATTTCCGACCATAGCCAAGATATGGAATCAGCCCAGATGTTCCTTAGTGGACAAATGGATCAAGGAAATGTGGTATATATGCATAATAGAATTTTATGCTTCCATCAGAAAGAATGGCTGCCCCATTTGTAAGAAATTATATTAAGCAAAGCCAGATCCAAGGAAACATGGGCTGCATGGTTTCCTTCAGTTGTAATGATTAGAATGTGCCTATAAATCTACAAGTAAACCCAATCGATAGTAACAGACAAAACATTACACTTGAACATGATTAATTAAATAACATTGTGAACATCCATCCAGTGAGAGCAAAGGCGGATTCTTAGGAGATGATCACAAGGGCTCAATATCTATGTGGTTATGATCATATAAAATGAGGCTTATGGAAATGAAATATAAGAAATGGAAACAAGAAGTTGTTTTCTTTAATTGTACTGTTTGTGGTTGTTTTGCCCACTTTGGTTTATTTCTTTTTGTTCCTGGTTTTGATTTCTGTCCCCTTTGTCTTGTATGTAAGTTTATCTGATTTCGGGAGGGCAAAGGGAAGCACAGAAATGGGAGGACAAAGAGTGAACCAGTTCAGTAATGATACTCACTAGATACTATGTTGTGAATGAACTATAAAACTGAGAGAAAATGAGGGAAGTGGTGACATGTACTCATACATGGCTTATGTAATTGTAACTCCTCTGTATATCACATTTACAATAAAATTTGTTAAAAATAATAAAACATTAAAAATTGGCATAAAAATCACTGTTTAATTTAATAACTCATGGTCCTCATATTTGGTGCTTTTCAGGCTCAGCTGGGGTGGGTATCAATGAGCTCATCTTCTAAAAGCAAGTTGAAGAAAACCTATGCTCTGGAGCTCAGCTACATGACTAAAGTCTTTGCTTATGTGCAGATCTGGGCATCTTGAATCTTCTGATCTGAAGTTTCTCTGTGGTTTCTTTTAAAAATAAAGTAAAATGAACAGGAGGAAGAGGAAGCAAAAGAGGAGGAGAAGGAGGAGCAGGAAGAGGAAGAAGAGGAAAAGTAAGACAAGGAAAAGGAGAGAAAGAAAGAGAAGGAAGGTGGGTGGGGTTTTGCCAGCAGTCTTGCATGGGTATGTATTTGAAGATGTATTCATGATGTTGTTTTTATGCAGATATGGTAAGGCTTATTGATCAAGAGATCGTTACCAATGGCTAAAACTTTATTTACAGCTCCTGAGATATACCATCCCTTGTAGGATCCCATGGAGAAACACTGGACTTGGTCAACAAACAGAAGGAGCAAGAAAAAATATGTGGGACAGATCCTTTCTTGTGGTTTTCATTGGATGGAAACATTGAGAAGGAGGAAGCTAACCAGAATTAGAATTTGATCATCTGAGTAATGTTAGCAGACTCTGGGTTGTATATATGAATTCTTATTTGTCCACTATTTGACTCTGGTATAATGTATGCTAAGAAAAAACTTCTGCTTCCATTGTGAAAGTTTGAAGAAGAAAGTGGATTGACATGGTAATATCTGAAATAGCTGGTTGCATACTGACATCGTGATCAACATTGTCTTTCCCAATCTTTGGAAGCCAGCTAATTCTCTGAGTAGCAAATACCCCAAGATGTCAGGATTCATCAAATAAATATAGAAGGAAAAGAAAAAAAGACATGATCGTTATAGTATACAATTTTCCAGTAGTTCAAGTAACATCAATCTAGTATGACTTGACTTTCTGTAATCTGCATAATAATTGTGGTTTTATAAAGTATCAGGAGGACTAAAAGGGACATAATCCACACAGAATGCTTACAATCATACCTGACATCTATTGACCATTAAGTGGCATATGCTAATAATGTACCGTCTCATACCCTGGATCAAGCAAAGACTGCTGCAATGATTGGGAGATTTTAGTGAATCTTTGCTCAAAAAAAAAAAACTTCATGGGATGACTTGCATTCTATATAAAAGGCTAGCCTCATAAAGTATAGAACTTGATGTCATTTTCATCTCACTGTTACTTACACCAAGTGTCAAGGTAAACTTCAGAAGGGAATACATTTTGATGGCAAAGGAAATCTTACTAGCACTGTAGACTATAATGTCTATGTAAAACAATCACTGCCCAAATGGAGAGTGATTTGGGAATACCCAACACAAAATGCAATGAGATACACTTCTTAACAGCTAACAAGTTAAAAAAAATGCAAATAATCAATGCAATCTGTACTCTATTTCCAGGGCATTGTTGATTTTCAGGTGCAAGATAACTAAATGTTTAGCTCATTTTCTTTGTGTGAAGAAAATAAATCATGTTTTGTCAGCTAGGGAAGATTAAAAGTCAACTGGTGAATGGATGGCTTCACCATTGCTCTGAGGATTTCCACAGAGGTATCCTGTTAAGTATGATGCCTCTCACCACGTCAGCAATCCATAAATGATAACTTCCTTCAAAGAAGATGGCATTTTGGAAGGTATGGAGATGGGAAAGGTTGACAGTTTCATAAAAAAATGAGAAAGATCTCTTTGAGAGATCTCATTAAGTATTGCTTAACTTTAGTCAGTGCAACAAGTTGATCACAGGCCTGCTAAAAACCAAAGACTATATAATGTGTCTAAGTGATCTACTGAAAAAATAGTCTGATGTCAGGTTCCAAATGCCAGGGTATTTTGTTTTGCAATATGATATGCAATTAATTCTTCCTTAAGTAAACAAACTAGTCAAAATTTCATTATACTAAACACATACACACACACACACACACACACACACACATACCCTGAATCCACTCACCCTCCCCCTACTTTTTTTTTTTTTGCTTATTTAAGTTCTATAATTAATTCTGGATTTATGTCATTTGCTGGTCAATGTTACAATCACCTTACTAACCATGTAAGCAATTTTGAAGCTGTCGGACCTCTCAGGAACCACTGAAACAGTGAGTGACACCCCACAATTCTAACATAATCTTTCTTTTGTAGAGTTTCATTTTTTCCCATAGTGTAGATGGTTTTTGGTTTTGTTTTTTGCCAAGTAATTGAATTGTCTTCATTTCACCCATGACAATATTGATGTTAATTGGACAGATGTGGCCATATAATTCCTTCCAATGCCCAGACTAGTAGCACTTTTTTCCCCTTTTCAATTATTTTTCTTCAGCATCCCAAACTTCTTTTCATCATTCACTGTTTTAATCTGTGAAGTTCATACAAAGGTTCTTAGAATTCTCCATGAGAATTTGGTTATCAGCATTGATGTTGATATTTCATTCTTTCATCTGGCATGGCCTGAACTCTACAAAGCTATTTCAGGGTCACCCATGGGAGAGGGTCCCAAAGTAACTCCACAAATTCTTTAAGAGACTCTTTTGGTTTCATAGCAAGCAAGTTACATGGGAAATCTAATCTTACCCTGCACCTTGATTTCTTTCTGGGATCGTATCTCTATCAGCACTTCTGAACATGTGGAATATTCATCAACTTTTAAAATATGTCTATGTATAAACAAACTTTTGAGAGTGTCCTTAGGTAGAAATAAAACAAAATAACATTAACTAATCTTCTCCTGAGTTAATTCAACTTTTTGTATTTTATCTATCTCCTGTAGCTAGCACAATATTATACATCAGCCTTTTTTTTTTTGCCAGAATTTGAAGTTGAGTATGTGTTCATTCCATTAAGTAGATTATGGGATGAACTAATTACAGTTAATGAGACTGATATGTAACAAACCAAGTGTCATTGGGTCTTGGCAGCTGAAGGGCTCCATAATGTATTAAAATAATTAGAAGGGCTATATTCATTTAGTTTGTAAGCTTTGTCATCAGAGACTTGCATCACTTAGCCTGAACTAATTTGCCACAGTCCAAATCTTTCATTTTATACTATCCACATAATTCATTTGTCTTCCTTCTTGGCTTGAATTATATTCTCATTTATTCTATCATTAATCAAAATATTCATGTATCGACACTTAATACTAATATATAAACCAGTAATTTTCTTTTCTTTTCTACTCATTTTTGTTTCAAAGTTTATTTGATATTGATTTCTATAGATCTTTGTAGCTAATAACCACAATAATAATGATTACAATATAAGCTACTGATTGTGTGTGATTACAGGTGACTTCTAGTTTTCTTGTGTATATTTGCTTTTCTCTACTAGTAGATAGACATTAAATTTTATATAAGAGCTAAGTCTTGTATTGCAAAATGTACTCTTCCTTCACTAATACTAAGGGTGTTAGTTAGAAAAGCAGCCAATCAGGGAATTACTTATGTAGCTTGCAGACAGCAGGAAAAAAATTGGTAAACCAAAATGTGCTTGAAAACCTAATGAGGACAGAGGACTACAAAATAATTTGAAAGAAAAAAGGCCAAAAGAATGGGGAAATACTAATTATTGCTGGCTATATTTTGTATGTAAAGTATGTTCAAACACAGAAGCCTTCTAAAATATAGACACTTTATAAAGATGAAATTTTCCAAATCAAAATTTTAAGTGGCATTTTCTTGTGGCAGGCTTGTTCTCATATGCTTTCAACTGTATCATGACTATAGTGTTTAAGCAAGTACAGTTAGTAAGGCCAAACACTGTATTCCAAACAGTGACACTCAAATAATTAAAAGAATAAAGCATTGGTCATGTAGAGAATTCACCTGTAAATAAAGGCATTCTCTTCTAGTAAAAAGTTCATTGGTCTTAAGAAAAAAATTAAATGTATATCTTCCCATAAAAACAATCCATTATATATACAATAAGCATATATCAAATACCATTTTTGTGCTGAAAATTTAAACTGATGCTGTGAGGAGATAGAAAGGAGAGTTTGATGATTCTGATTTTATGTAGACAATCATATTTAGAACTCTAAAATAATATCTATGCTTAAAAAACATCAATTAGTCCTTTTTCAACTGCTCAATTGTTTTCCAATCTTCTAACCATGATATCAGTCTTTCATTTTCTAGTTTTTTGATTCTCCTGTAAGTCATTCATAATGAAACCCATAGAAATTGACTCTAGCAAGTACTTCTTTGTTAGATGAATTAGTGTCTCTTTAATTTTTATTTTCATTGGTTGTATTTTGTATTTTCCTTGTCATATGTTGTAATGGTTGCCCATTGACATTCTGCAGGAGTACAGCTCTAACAGCGGCAACCAAAGCAGAAAGCATCTTTTAAGGTGCTAAGGACACCCATCATCTATAGAAGAGCCAGAGAACTCCAGGTGATCTTACCCTAAGATCCAGTTCGTGTAAATCTCTTCATTGCTTAAATCCAGCAAAAAGTTCTTACTGGCACTGACTCCTAAACTGCTTGACACATGCCTCTGATGTGGGGTAGATCAGACCAACCAGGAACAAATCTCATCCTTGCCATGTGGGACAATTAAAGCCAAGCCAAAGGATGGTTCATCAGTCACATCCAAGGAAAAAATGGTAGAGGAAAGGGGGAATATTTTCATAATCCAAATAAAGTCATGGTGGACATGGTGGTTTACATTCAGACCCTGAAACAAGATTGTGAATTTGAAGCAACCTCTTCTACTATGTCAATTATCTTTTGACCCTCTCCCTACACCAATGCCTGATACTCCAACAGCAAAAATGGAGTCACTTGTGCCAACCCTTACAAAACTTTTACTCCTCTTACATTCTGGACAGATGTGGCATTTATATATTGGTGTTTATAGTTTCAGGCTTAAACACTGCATTATTTTGACATATACTTCAACTGTAATGACCTGTGCCTTTCTGTGCTAGAGAGCCTACAAAAGAAATGGGAGCCTAGAGGGACAGATTGGCCAACACCAAATTTCATGTTCAAATAAAAGGAGAAAATTAAAACATTACTTAGAACCTATTTGTGTTTAAAAAAAGAAAGAGAGGGAGAAAGAAAGAGAAGGAAGGAAGGAAGGAAGGAAGGAAGGAAGGAAGGAAGGAAAGAAGGAAGGAAAGAAGGAAGGGAGAAAGGGAGGGAGGGAGGAAGGGAGGGAGGGAGGGAGGGAAAAAGGGAGGGAGGAAGGGAAAAAGGGAGGGAGGGAAGGAAAGAAAGAAGAAAATAAGGAAGGAAGGAAAGAAAGAAAGAAGAAAATGAAGGAAGGAAGGAGGAAGGAAGGAAGGAGGATGCACCTTTTCTCTTGGGCTTACAGTTGCCCAAATTATAACTAAGAAAAAGAGAAAAACTTGGCATTTGTACTTCCATTTTTTAAATCTCTCCTTGATCCAAGCCATTCTCTTTTACAGTCACTTTGCTGTCATCTTAGAATCATAGAAGGATAAAACCAATAGATAAACTCCCTGGGACAGGAATCAAAGCCAGTCTTAGAAGGCAAAAGTGACAACCTTATAGCAACAATCCTTCATAGAATAATCTACTAGACTATACCTCTGACTGCTTCTGACCTCTGCACCACAACTGTTTTCAGGACTGTGTTTTATAAGTGCCTTTTGCCCATTGCTTCCATTTAAGCTCACGTAGACCCAAAAGAGAGGATAAAGTCTCACTGCCTGCACCCACAGAGTCCCTATGGTCTTTTTTGCTTTTTTTGTTTTGCTTTGTTTTTTTTAATGCTATTTTATTGTAAAGGTGATGTAAAGAGGGGTTACAGGCAAGGTAATGAGTACATCTCTTTTCAAACAGTGTTGAGGTACCACAGACAATCTCCCTTCTCAGCCCTTGTCTAGCATTCATCTCTTTATTTGGAGTATTAGGGGACCCCCTCAGCCTTCCTGAGAGTCTCTAAGGCCTCAACTATCATTGTTGGAAGGTTTCCTGCCCCTGTCCAACCATTCTTCTTGGGAGCTGGCTGGAATATTCCTAACTGCATGGCTATTTGCATGCCCGGAGAAACTGACCCTTCCCACTTAGTCCCCAGTTTCAGTTCCTGGAGGGGGTATTAAAAGGACACACACACACACACACACACACACACACACACACACACACACACACACACACACACACACACACACACACACACACACACACACACACACACACACACACACACACACACACACACACACACACAGAGCAGCAACCTAAATGGACTTCCGGTTTCCAGGTCCTGCTTCTAACTCTTCTGGAACAGCAGTAATCTCTCCTTCAGTTCAGGATTTTGTTTTTGTTTTTTGTTTTTTGTTTTTTGTTTTTGTTTTTGTTTTTGTTTTTTGTTCCTGGCTTTATTTCTATACTAAGCCAGAGAGCAAGAACCACCTGCTTGCCTCGAAAACATCCAAAATACTAGGAGACATCACCTGCCAGGCAACTTGTTCCTCTTTCTATTCCCATCATAAAGTAATAACAACTTTCCCAAATTCCTCCTGTTGTAACGTAACTCAGTCTCGAGAGACAGAGAAGCCACATTTTTGAGAGGTCGAATTGGGAGTCTGTATTGGAAAGCCGGTGACTGCAAGTGGAATCCTGTCACAAAGACCTGCAGCCCCTCAAATACACTGAACACTGTCAGAAAACTGAACAATGAAAGCAGGAGAGGAAAGAGAGAGCAGAAAAACAATACCAACAAAAGCAGGGTGCCATAGTGACCCAAAGAGAGCCAAGAGACAAGACAGGAAGCATGGTATCATGGCACCTGAGCTGGTCTGGGCCTAAATAGAGTCAGGGGCCAGGGCAGGGTCACAGGAAACTCTAGAGTCTCAGGAGTTCAAAGCTCAGGACTGACAGACCCAGTAACCTATGGCCCAGGTCCCAGCCCCTGCCTCTACGAATTCAGGCATGCCCATCACCTGGGAGGTGGGACTTCCCCTTCCTCTACCATGAAAACAAGATGGAACCAGTTAAACCCAGTTCTCTATCTACCAAGTGGCCAAGATGGCGCCAGTTATATCCAGCAATCCCCACTGTACTCCAAGGACAAAGACTGAGCTAATGCTCAACCATACCTGTGGCATGAGGCTATTTTACCTTTGCATATGTGTCTCCTCTTCTGCTCTCAATCCTCCTTATTTAACCAGAAGCCAATGTCTGTACTCCTGAGGAAGGCTCAGGATATACTAAAGTACTTTCTTACCATAGCTGCCATGTAATAAATCACCCTCTACCCTTCGGCATGTCTCTTTATTTGGCATATAGGTGATAAGTGGCTCCATCTAATTTCAGACTCCTGGACTCTGGGCCACAAGTCTAAAATTCCACTTTTCACGTTCTATTTTTATTTACGCATGGATTGAAGGGAGAGGACATTTTTTAATGGTGAGACTACATAGGAAACTTATAATTCTTCCAGCAGTGGTCTATTGGTGGACCATCTGTCCAATGAAGAACTAATACTTCTTCTCAGGCTCCACTTGGGATGAAGACAGGTTGATTTAGTCTGTCATGTACAGTATAGTAACCCCCAAACTTCAGAACTCCTAGAAGTAGCAGTAAGCCAAACATATATCTAGCCAAAATGGATTTATTAGGTAGTTTATCTTTGTTTTGTACTAATAAATAAGCCTTTCTACAAAAGATTAAATATACATATCTATGTATATAGATATGTGTATGTATGTATATATAAATGCATATATGTATATAGATAGATAGATAGATAGATAGATAGATAGATAGATAGATAATTTTTTTTCTTTTCTAAAACTCAATTCTTCAGAGAGCCAGCTGCACATTTATGCATCCAGGACTTTGTCCTGTTTTCATTTTCCCTTTTCTTTCTCTTTCTCTCTCTCTCTCCCTCTCCCTGCCTGCCCCCCCCCCCCCCGTGCTTCCCCTCCCCCCCCCAGCCCCAGTATCATTATAAGAAACCGGCTGTGTAGCTTACTTTGAAAAGCTCCCAAGCTCTACCCAGGTGTTGAGATTAAGGACATGCCCTTCCTCACATCAGCTGCACAGGATGGGCGCTCACCCACACTGTCAGCACCTTGTGAACAAGAGAAGGCCCTCTTTGTGTCTTCCCTCAAGGCCCCGCAGTGTGGCCATCTCATTCTGTTTCAAATTAACATCAGTGGGCATTTCCGCTGGTTAGACTCCCTAAAAGGAACTCTATATCCTTCAACCTTTCTCCACTTGCAGAAAACCATGGGAGGCTGTTAAGATATGCAAATTGTGTTGTCTCAGTGCAATCCCGTGGGTCATTTTTCCCCCTCCCTTCCTTTTAATAAATTTAAAAGGAAATGTTAGCATTTGGCTTTTTAATACGGGAGGGAAAAGAAACCTTAACTTCAGGTTCTCCCTGTAAATTTATTCTCACCGACAGATCATTCTTAATTAGTTTGAATGTTGCCTATTGGGATTATTTGGGAGAGGGAGGGGCACATAATGGAATAGTGTAATTATTAAAGAACTATTTAACTATACCAGGAAACCTGTTACTCTTGTTTACACATTTACCGTTTACTTTGCCAGTAGACGGAACTTTGGCAGAAATGGAATTTTACAAACATGATCTTGTAGGGGATGAAAATAAATCTTTTCCTCACTCATTGCTAGATACCTGCCCCAGAACCTTAGAACAACAACAACAAAAAAAACAGACAGTTAAACAGGAGGAAAGCAAACAACTTTATTTTTATTACTTGTTTTGCATAACATAGGAGCCTTCACCAAGTAAAGAAGATCCAAAGAATCAGGTAAGCTGGTGTTTATTTATGATTAGATTTGTTGAAGACTGGATATTCTAGGAGCTGTAAGACTGGAGGAACAAAGGGTATACAGTGATGGTTATAGAAGGGTGAAGAGGGATGAGGATGTTGAACTTCCACATACCTGTGTCTTCAGAGATAAGGATGCTTTTTTCACAGGTGTAAGAATGGTATCTCTCCTTTTGAGAGGAGAAGAGAGGGGGAAAGGAGAGAAGCAGCCTTGTGTTTCTGCTATTTCGTTAAGTGCTAAGGTGCCATGTGTTCAAGATACTATGTTTTGAATCTCATCAATCTTTAATAAGTACATTTAGGTCACAATTAAATGTTAATTTTCAGACTTAATAACGAAGAATGTAGCAGGAGACAGAGTGGCTCAATTTTAGATTGGTACCTCCATTGACTATGTAATTGAAGTCACTTAAAAATCTCTTAAGATTCAGCTTTCTCCTCTCATGCTCCCTTGATTTTCAGGGGCTGCCTTTGCTGTACAGAAATGTGGCTGACAGTTCAGGAAGAGATCATATGACTCACAAAGAAGAGCTGCTTACTATCTGGCCCTATTTAGAAGAAAAATAAAATCCTGCTCAAAATCAATGGAACGTGTACGATTATTAGCATCCTATTTCTAAAGTGAAGTTCGGTTTGTGAATTTGTTTGGATGAAATAGAAATGTGCCCAAATATTAACAGTACTTGACTTTATATTAAAATGTCAAACATGCTCTTCTGAAAACAGGCATTTTTTGTGTTTGTATGGTTGTCTACAAACTATAAAGGCAGCAGAAACATTTTTAATATGTTTGTGTTTATACATTAAATGTATACATATAATATATAAATGTCTAATTACAATGTATGCATATAATATATAAATATAATGCATTTTATTTATACAATGAGCTATTTCTCTGCTATACATTGGTTTGCTACATTAAACAAGAGATTCCTATTTATAATTGTTGATGCTAATTAATGTTCTAAAGTCATATCTAGTTAGCTGCATCTTTAGAAATCAATGTTGCATAAGTTTGATAAACTAACTCTTCACTTATTTAAAATAAATTTCATAAAACTGAAATCATACACCTAATTCTAGTTTCTTGATTGTTTGCTAAACTGGGAAAAGAAATGTGCATGAATAGTTGCAAAATGTGGATTTGGTATGTGGAACACGGATGTTGCATTTTATGTTTCCAATGATTTATTTGACTATTTTGTTATATGTTGAGAAAGTCCATTTACATAAACATTACTTTTTCGGTATGAATTTTCTGTTCTTAATGTTTTTAGATGGGAAAGGAAAAACACATACTTAAATCTTTGCTATAACTCAAGGAAACTCAGAAAGCTATAGTTCCAGCAGATGTTTACATATTGGAAATGAAATACAGGGATGTGCACAGAGATTGGTAAGGATGAACACATATGTGCTCATGGTTAAGGTCAGATAGCTTCACAGATTTATGTGGATGATTGTAAGCTGAAATAAGTGTTCCTTACAGGTTTGTTTTTCTGATCAAGATTTGCATTGTCAGTAATTTTGTAAATGGCTGTCCAGAGACGACATTTGTTATTGGCTAAGCTGATGGATGAAGCCATTTTTGTCATTCTTCATTTATAAAGCATTAGTTTGCTTTTCTCTCTCTCTCTTTTTGCTTGTTGAAGTCTCAACAGAATAGAAACAGGCTTGAAAATCATTATAAAGACAAGAATTTTTGTAAGGGGTATGCGATGCTAGGGGTATTGTGAAAAAAATGTACAAGTCTGGTAAAAGCTGGCCTGTTTTCCAAAATTCTATCATCATTTCTCTATTATTTTTCTTTCATGTCTCTTATCATTTTACTATTTCTTTTATTCCATCCTCAAAGTCTATCTTCTAGTTGGGATAGAAAATATCTGAAAAGGTGAAACTAATCATTGTCTAAATTCTCATTGCAGTTAAATAGATAAAGACAAATGTGAAAGTCAAGTATCCCAGGCCCTGTACTTTAGATTTAACAATAAAATTTTAATGTATTAAATGCAGATTTTTGCTTATCTTAGTATGGTATCCTTGTGAGTGTATATATAATGTATATATATACATATATATACACACTTGTATATATATGTAGTATATATATATACATATATATACACACTTGTATTTATATATGTATATATATATATTCTCTCTCTCTCTCTAGAGAGAGAGATAGTTTACCCATTCCAGAGTTTATAGCTGATGTGCCTATAACAAAAGACAGTTGACAAGAAAAAAAGCAAACAAATGCATTTCCTTCCTTCCATCCATCCTTCCTTCCTTCATTCAAAACTCCTTCTTTCCTGCACAAAGAATAAGAGCTTCATTACGGCACAATGCAAAGGGTCATAAAGTCAATATGTGCACATCTGGTAGATGAAAAGAACAATTCATCTACCTGTGCCAAGGTTCTTACCTCAAGTTATATTACTAACTGAATCTAAGAAAACAATAATATTGTCTTACAAAATACATCTCTGCACTTTAAAGACAGTTGCTGTTTTCACATTCCTATATAGTTTATATCTGGTGAGAAGGTTTGAGATTCCCTGTTGCTTTTTGTGACAAAGTTACTCTAATACCTAACTACGGAGGACAGAGGATAACATCAGAAGTAACAACTCATGTGCATGTTATTTATTAATTCATTTTTGTCGGTCTTGGGGCTTGAACTCTGGGCTTGGACGCTGTCCCTCAGCTCTTCAGCTCAAGTCTAGCGCTCTACCACTTGAGCCACAGCACCACTTTCAGTTTTCTGAGTGGTTTATTGGAGATAAGAGTCTCATGGACTTTTCTGTCTGGGCTCCCTTTGAACCATGATCCTCAGATCTCAGCCTCCTCAGTAGCTAGGATCACAGGCGTGAGCCACCAGTGCCCGGCTGTGCATGTTATTTTATACATGAAAAATTTACCTTTTTCTGTTTACTCTTTTATGTGATAATTTAAAGTAACTTCTGTTTTTTTGCAACTTCTGTTGTTGAAACATGAACAGTTTTATTCCTTTCCACATGTTGCTGCTGAAGTTAGTGGAAATTTAAAGTGAAAATAACAGCTGAGAAAATCAGCTACTGCATGTTAACCATTGTAGAAATTCTCACACATTGCTGAAAGCCTGAACTACGCTATCTAATACAGAGGCCAATTTAAATTTGCACGTACTTTTTCTGAACTGAACAAGATTAGAAATTTCTCAGTGACACCAGCCACACTTCAAGTGCTCAATAACTTTGGACAGAGAGTGGCTACCATATTGGAAAGGGCAGGCAGATATAGAACCTTTGCATCCTTGTGGAAAGTTCCATTGGACAAGTACCAAACAGTAAATATTTCTAGGCTTTGTGAGCCATATGGTCTTTGTTGAAGCTACTTAATCTGATCCTCAAAACATAAAACAACCATGGGCAATATAGAAACAGATGGATCTGTTTGTTTCCCAGTGAAACTACAAACATTGCTATTGGGCTAGATTGAGTTACAGGGTATACTTTTCCAAACTCTGGACCAGATAATCTTAGCAGAGCATGAAGATTTCATTGGGCACATAGTAAAGTACTAACCTTTTTTTTTTGTTTTGTGTTTCTATAAATAAGAAAAAAACCACTACAAAATGGGTACTAGCCTCAAATTCAATAGTTTTAATAACAAAATTTGGTGTATTCTGGATATATATTATCTGTTGCTTAGCCATGACCTGATAATTGTTTTTAAAAAATGGAAGGTGTAAAAAAAGAAAGGAAGAAAGGTGTTAACTAACATGTAGAGACATACCTTATTCACCTGTATGTATTATCAAAAGCACAGAGATTATAGACCTGATTTATTTTAAAAAGGACAGAAGAGCAAATATTAATAATCATAGAACTCAGGGCAGGGTATGTTTTGTTTCTATTTTTGGATTGTCTGGTCTTGTTAATTTTATTTATTTATTTATTTAGCTCACCCTGGGGTTTGAACTCTGGGCAATGGCTTGTCCTTTAGCCTCTTTGGGCTCAAGGCAAGTGCTCTATCACTTGAGCCGCAGCACCACTTCCTCAGATCTCAACCTCCTTAGTAGCCAGGATTTTACTGATTTTGTTGAAATCAGTGAATGACAGTATCTAGAGTTGTGATCACTTTGTAGGGTCACTTGCACTGATAAAGGAAAATCAGAGACCCAGTCCTGGAGTCACTGACACATGGTATTGACCAGTTCTCTTACATAAAATCATAAAGAGTGTGGAGGTAATCAAGCATGGAAATCATGAATAGTTAAGAAATACAATGTAATGCACTTCTGGATAAATTATTATTTCCAGATAACCCTTTGAAATGTAGGGGACTACCTCAAGGGGAAAAAAAATCCTGGTTTTCTTTTTTCTCACCAGTGTGCTGTCTTCACATAATGTCTTTGTCTTCACATAACTGTGTGAGATATATACATACATACATACATACATATATACATACATACATATATATACACACACATATATATATATTATTCTCATCCTTACTACAGAAACCATTTTTGCATCTCCATGAAATTATGTACACATTGCACAGAGGTATACCACAGAAAACCAGTGAGATGACAAACTCCATGTTCCTTTAAAATTCATAACGAGAAAATACCAATAATGCATCTATACACTACTTGGATTAAGGTTTTATATAGACAAAACACAGATATCAAACTGAATTTTGAATTTATGTTCCTGAATTTCATTCTTGTAAACACACATATCACACACACACACACACACACACACACACACACACAACCAGCAGAGAAAGTCAAATATGTTTTAAATTAACATACTGATAACTGAAACATCCTATGATGAGAAAGAGCTCTATAAAAACTTTTAATATACCAAGAATAACTACATAATCAGAAGTTCTGAAAGTATTTCAGTGAGATGTCAAATGTACTTTTTAAAACATTTATATTGCATTACCTTTAAATGGTTGTACAAAGGAATTATCGTTCAACAAATCAGCTTATAAGTTTAATGTATCTTGATCAATATCAGCCCTTTCATCAATCTCCCTCATCCCTCCCAATACAACCCCTCCCCTCAATTTTATTTTTTCTTTTTCTCTTTCTTTCTTTCTTTCTTTCTTTCTTTCTTTCTTTCTTTCTTTCTTTCTTTCTTTCTTTCTTTCTTTCTTTTTCTTTCTTTTTCTCCTTCCTTCCTTACTTCCTCCCTTCCTCCCTCCTCCTTTTTCTCTCCCTTCCTTCTTTCCTTCCTTCCTTCATTCTTTCCTTCTTTCTTTCCTTCTTTCCTTCCTTCCTTTCTCTCTTTCTCTCTCTTTCTTTCTCTCTTTCTTTCTTTCTTTCTTTCTTTCTTTCTTTCTTTCTTTCTTTCTTTCTTTCTTTCTTTCTTTCTTTCTTTCTTTCTTTCCTTTTTTCTGCTTTCCTTCTTTCTTTCCTTTTTATTGCTAGTCCTGAGACTTAAACACATGGCCTGTGTGCTATCCCTGAACTTCTTTTTACTCAGTGCTAGGGTTCTACCACTTTAGCCACAGCACCACTTCTGGTTCATTCTCAGTAGTTTATTTGGACATAAGAGTCTTACAGACTTTCCTGCCTGGGCTGGCTTCGAACATTGATCCTCAGATCTCAGCCTCTTGAGTAGCTAGGATTACATATGTATCATTTTTCTTAACTTCATAGGATATGCATTGAATATTATGACTGTATTTTCCCCCTTTCCTGTCTTCATTTGTCTACCACCCTCCCATTGACTCTCCACTCCTCCACATAGGGGGAAGTTTGAGAGTAATTTTGGATGTTCTTGTACCCAAACTATCCTATTCTTTTGACTTTGGATGCCTGATTTCTTTAGTCTAAGCAGCTACGACACTAATCATAAGGGCAGTTACTAAAAGAAGCTAGATGTTCTTCTTTTTCTATTTCCACTTCTTTTAGACTGTGAGGTAGTGTGCATATCTTTTATATTCACACACGTCATATTCTAAATGGGTGTGTCTAAGAAAGGGAAACCTGTTTCCCTTTGCCATTGAGCAAACTTCATTTAGGTAATGGTGTGATTTTCCTCTGGAGGTGGTTACACAGGCCTTAGCAGGGAACCTTGCAGAAAAGGACTGGATGTTAAATTTCACCTCCAGATACGTTTACAAGCCCTGTTTGGCATCGGTTTTCTTTGGGAACAGGCTATGCTATATATTTCAGAGAAATAGAAACCATATGTTGACACCTAATTTTTTTATTTTTTTGAGAAATACCACTGGAGTTTGTAAGAAAACATAAATATAATCAACTTGTTGTAGAGTAGGCTCTCTTGGCTGACCCATAATGCTCTACTTGTTTCAGGAGGAATATTAGCTATGTCTTAACATCTTGGATTTAATGCACAGTAATCTGGTTGAGACTGACTGCGGAGTCCATATTCAACTCTTCATCTTATATATCCAAATTGAGATGAAAAGAACTAATGATACCTGCATCCATTTTGGTAATAATGTTTTCTTGCTGATACTTTACATGGGAGACTTTCTTGTCAGAGGACAGGGCACTTGGAACAGGATGTAGCCCAAAATGAAGGTTATAAACAAAAACACGAAATATGCCCATGTCTGGGCATATGTGGGACTGATGAACTACCTACTGAACTGTGTCCTTTAAAATGTGATGCAGGCTCCAGATGGGTGGGTCCTCGGCACCTCTGTTCTTAGAAGTATGGTATTAGACTACTTGAGAATATTTCTCCTGTGAACAAAGCCATCAGGTGACACAGCATGCAGATGTACAAATCTTTATGAGTGCCTTTGTTTGTTTGTTCCTGTATCAGTTAAAGAGTACATTGAATTCAACCAAATACATGAATGGCATTGTCAAGTGTGTAAGAAAACAAACATCCCTTGGTGACATCGTTGCCTTGGGCTCCTATTCACTGGAAAACAAAAATGCAAGAGAGAAATATGATTGTGAGGTCTGTCCGCTTCAATTTGAGGGGGAAGGGTAGAGGCCAAGTGGCCATTGCCGTGTCCACCACAGCATCCACGTTTCCGTCAGTGTCACCTTTATGTCTCCCACGGAGTCTCTTCGTCAACTCCGACCCCCCCCCCACCAGATACTTTCTCACTGTACAGTCTTGTTATTGTTTAGTGGATTACCTGCTATTGAAAACTAAGTGATTTGTTAAGGTACTTAGCCTCAGACACATTTCCTCCATGCTTTCCTTTATGAATAACTTCATTCTACTTGCAAATCTGGACCAACTTGTAAATTTTCTCTTGATCTTTGGGATAGCTTTTGATCATTTAGGGTTCATCTGGGTTTTGTTGCTAATTTATTTGATCTTTTTTATTTAGTTTTTGTTTGTTCATTTCTTTTTTACAACCATGCATATATGGATTGGTTTATTCATGTTTGTTTGTATTTGTGTTTGTATGTTTCACTTTGCTTTTTGAGGCACAACCAAACATTTCACCGTCATCCCCAATGACACCCTAACCACCACTTGAAATGACCAGTAAGGTGTCTCCATTTCCTCAGTTCAGAGTCACAAAGATTCCATCTCATGGAATTTATGTACTCCCTTTTAATATTTTCATGTTAGAAAATACTGTTCTATCACACACATGCATGCACGTGCACACACACACACACACACACACACACACACACACACACACACAAGCACATCCACTTTCAGAAGTTTAGACTAACAGAGACTGTCGATAGGATGCTTGATGCTTGAAACTCTGATAGTCCCTCAAAGCACCGGGGTTAGTGTACTGCCCCACTTTCTTCAAGGAATTTATGTATTTCAGAGTACAGTCCTGAAGTTAACAATTAGTGGCCTGTAGAATTTGCAACCTCTCATCTCCGCTGTCAGGTGATCTGTTCTCCAAGTTAGAAGTATCTACACCCAATAAAGTGAGCTACTGAGCAGCTCCTTTGAAGAAACTCATAAAGCAGCAGGCTTAATTTGTCTGACTGAAACAGTGGTGCAGGTCCCTGGTGGAACATGTGGCTCTGTCATGCACTGTTCTTACCAAATATCTTGGAAAATGGGCAATATTAACATCGCTTTCTGGAGTGGAGCCAGAAAGAAACAGTGGATGCTCTCTTGTAAAAACCCTGAAAGCAGTGAGCAACCCATAAACAGTATGCAGACTGAGTCTGAAAATGGACCGTTTTATGTTCCCTAATGGAAGGATAGCTTATTTGTTCATGGGTTTATAGCAACTCTGTGATGTCATCAAGTGATTTATGAGCAGAAGCATAGCAAGTGTCAATACACAGGGATGGGTGGAAATATCCTATTCTCTTTGGTCTACACAGGAGGTTGTCTTGGTCGTAGGGTGGGGCGGATGTAGGAAAACCCAGGCTGTTCATGTTACTGGAAATGAAGGGTGGGAGGTAAAGAATTACTGGAGCCAACCATCCTGGGAAAGGATTTGAGGAATATAAGCTGCATGTATTTAGAACTTAAGAATGGTCATTATAAGCCAGCTGATCTAATTCTCGATTCTCCAGTGCTCCAGAAGAAGGCAGCAACGAGGCCTGCAAAGTGCAGTCACACAATAGGAGATGCTCGCTTTTAATGAATAAGGATGCTGACAGTACAGAGTGATTGCGTAGAAGTATAACACCATCATTTTTAAATTCATAATCAGTAAAAGTAACCGCTTTTTTGTAGTTTACAAAGTTTGGACAAAGAAAGTGCAGAATCATACTGTGATCACCAGATACTGTGATCACATAATACTGTCAGGATTTCAAGAAATCCTTAGTTTTGTGTCTTGGGGCAAAACCCACATCCTCACCTTCAACCTCTTACAATTTCTTGCCATACTTCTCTGTCTTTTCAGTCCTGCTTTTTGAAGAATGCTACTTGAATGCAATTGTGTGGTAGGTAGACACAAGCTCTGAGGTTCTTCAGTGTCATTTCTACACCAGTAGATTTTTTTTCCATTACTAAGTAATATTCCATTATGTGGGTGTACCATATTTTGTTTATTCATTCATGAGGTGAAGGACACCGGGCTTGTTTCCAGTTAATGGTGATTATGAGTCAGGCTGCTAATTCCATCCATGCATGGGTTTCTTATAACCTTTCATTTTCATTTCCCTGAAATAGAAATTTGGGAGTAGGACTGTAGATTCATTTGAAAGGTACAGGTTCAGGTTTTTAAGAGTCTATCATCTACTCCACTATTAAACCCCACCAACAATTTATAAATTCCATTTCTTTAGCATTTTAATACAGTTTCAGAATAGGTAGTTTTACAGCTTTAAATGATTAACAATGTTTAATATCTTTTCAGGTGTATTTTTGCCAGTGATGTGTCTTTATGGAAGTATCTGTTCCAAGAGTTTACTTATTTTTTTAGTTGGGCTGTTTGTCTCTTTATTGTTGAGTTTATGTATATTTTTATGGTATACTATACTATACTAATATATGTATACAATACAGATATATAAATACACATACACACACAAATATTTATAGAGAGAATACATATTTTAGACACAAGCAACTGAAGTACATATGGCTTACAAATATTTTCTTTCCAGTCCCTGGCCTGGCTCTTTTTTACATTTTTCAGTATTATTCATGAAGTAGACATTTTTTGTTTTGACAATCTTTTATAAAGATTTCTTTTTGCAATGGTAAATGCCTTTGTTATATAATTAAAACCCTTTGCCTAACAAAATTTATGAAAATAATTTTCTATAATAATTTGCTGGTGATTTAAAAAACAATTAGGCTTATATTTAATTCAATGAGTAGTTAAAAATTAATGTTTGCTTTAAGGTATGAGGTATAAAATTATAGGATTAAGGTTGATTTTATTTCTTATGGTGGTAACCAATACCATGTTATTATTCTAATATCATTTGTTAAAAGAACTTTCTTTTTTTTATTGTGAAAATCCTGTACAGAGGGGTTACAATTACATGGGCAAGATAATGAATACATTTCTTATCAAGCATTGTAGCCTCCTCCTTTGTTTCCCCTTCTCATCCCTTCCCATTCTCCCCCCCACCCCCCAATCCTCCCTGCACCCCCTCCACCAAAGTTGTAAAGTTCACTTTCAACATAATGACTTGTACATCTCATTGTTGCAATGGGTCCACCTGTATTAAAAGAACTTTCTGTATTGGATTGTTTGTGCACATTTGTTATAAAAGAAGCATAACTGACCACATTTGCATATATTGGCTCATGAGTTCTATTCTTTTCCATTGATTTATATGCAGATATTTTTTCAAAAATGTTAAGATTATCAGTTTGAGTATTCTTTATAGAAAGCCTACCATTACTGTGCTGTGTGTCCTCCAAATTTGCTTTCTTGAAAAACTGTTTTGGTTATCATACTTGCTTTAGCTTTTTATGTAAATTTAAGTGTAAGAATGAATCCTAGGTATTTGTTTCCCTGGTCCTAGGATGATAAAACAGGTGAACTGTAGACATAAATTCAGGATCACCCTCTGGAAAACTATTCACATGTGGATTTAATAAATTTATATTTAAGAAAGGGAATGGATAGGTCTCTAGCTGGAGACTTAACCTAGGTTAAGTGACTAATCATTTCAATAATTATATGGGTTAATTTTAGCTAGATTATCAAATTTATAAACATTCAGTAGTCTGTATTTTTATTATCCTTTTTCATATTTTTATAGATCGCAGTGTATATAGTCTAATCCAATTTCTCAGTCTTGGCATCTAAATATATATCTCTTTGATACTCTACTCTGGCTGGAATATTTTATTTTTACCTTTTAAAAAACTTCGCTTCCTATTTAATTGAGTTTCTCGACTCTATTTTGTGTTATAAAAGAAAAAAAATCTCTGCCATCTTTTTTTTTTTTTTTTATTTTTTTTTTTTTTTTTTTTTTTATTTGAAAAATCAACCCCAAGATATGGACACAAGAGGTTTTTCTTTGTTGTTGTCATTGTTAATGTAGTATGTGATTTTTGTTTGTTATTTCTTTTTTTTTTAAATTGTATTTTATTTTATTTGAGAACATACTGTACAAAGGGGCTACAATTACATGGGCAGGATAATGGATACATTTCTTACCAAGCATTGCAGCCTCCTCCTTTGTTTACCCTTCACTTCCCTTCCCCGCCTCCCCCCTCCCCCCACCCAATTTTACCCCCCTCCCCCACCCAATTATACCCCCCTCCCCCCCCCACACCGGCATTGTAAAGCTGGTTTTGACATGACATTTTGTACTTCTCATTGTTGCAACAGGTCCACCTGAATCCTTAAACGACTTGTTTGTCCCCATCTCCTCCACATGTTATACTGACATCAAATATAGTGAAAACGGGGGTTACACTGTGGGGGAGGGACATACAAAGCAACAAAGAAATAATCTTATAAATGCGTTAGAAACACATGCATGAAAGAAACGAAAACATTAAAATACGTATTTAAGGGTTCATTTTCCTAGCATCACATTATCTGACCTTTTCCGCTTGACTCATACCTATACTAGATATTGCAAATAAGGGAAACCATGGGACCTATGCTTCTTTGGGCCTGGCTTACTTCACTTAATATAATTTTTTCCAAACCTTTCCATTTCCTAACAAATGGGGAAATATCATTCTTTCTGATGGAGGCATAGAATTCCATTGTGTATATATACCACATTTTCTTGATCCATTCATCTACTGAGGGGCATCTGGGTTGGTTCCATATCTTAGCTATGGTTCTGCCATCTTTAATATTTCCTTTCTTCTGGATGTTTTGGTTTCAGTTTTCTTAACTGGCTCTTAAAGACATTATTTTAGATTCTTTATGGTGTTCCTTTCCAGCCATTGCCGTAACATGTGTTTATTTATTTTCATTTCAGAATGATGACACTCTAGGCAATTTTGGAAAATACTTAAATGCTACCCCATCAAGAGACAAACTAGCTGGGCAATGGTAACTCATGCCTTTCATCCTAGCTACTCAGGAAGCTGAGAGTTGAGGATTGAGGTTTAAAGCCAGACGGGGCAGACAAACACGAGGGAGTGATGACTTAACTGGTGGACCACTTAGCCTTGAGTGAAAAAGCTGACCAAGAACACCAGGCCCTGAGTTCAAGCCTCAGTGCCACCAGCCTCTGTCTCGAGGCCTGAGCATCTGCAGTAAGCCGTTCTTCATGCCATGCTCCCTAGTGATGAGAGAAAGGATGGGAATTCAGAGTCCCACTAGAAGGAAGTGAGACTCCCACGTGGGCGGCCCAGCCGGCTGGGCTTGTGGAACCCAGGCTGAAGTCACTTCAGCCTTGATTCTGAAACCCCTGCGTAGCGCAGGGGTCTGGAAGGAAGTCAACCTCAGGGAATGGAAACAGGAAAACGCCACCCACCCACACAGAGTGGAGACCGGAGCCTGTCTGTCTGGTTCAGGGTAGGGAGATAAATGCTCCCAACAGAAATTAAAATTGTACCTGTTAATAAATTTAAGACGCTTTCCTGGAAAAATAAATAAATAACTCCATTAAAAAAAATCTCAACCATTACCAGAACTCCAAATTAAAATAAGAAAACACGAATGCATACCAATTAGCCTCGAGTCCAGAAAACTGACAATAATGTATGCCGGGGATAATTGAGAACAAGAGCACCACTCATGAATTGCTGTGCAAAGCGGGAAACGGCATAGCCAAGTTGGAAGGTAGTTTGGCAGAACCCTTCAACACGGAACATACTGGTACCTTCTCATTGGGCAATCACAACTCCTTATTCATTCACACTAGTTAGGAATTACGTCCACATAAGTATGTATTCGTGAATGTTATACAGCAGTTTTCATAATGTGTTTATAAACTTCCATGGCTGGAATTTACTTTCGTAAGTGAGTAAATAAAGAAATAAAGAATCTGGGGGTACATCCTTCCTAGGGAATATTATGCAGCAATAAAAAATAAAAAGGAGGGACTGAACTGCCCCGCCACCAGAGGCCTCGAGTATACCTGAAATGAATTTTGGTCAGAGGATGAAGCCAGGCTGAAAAGACTGTCAGTATTTAATTTTTACCAGAGAGCATTGTGAAGCAGTTAAGCACACAATGATCATCAGAGATTTGGGAGGAGGGAAAAGAGGGAAAGAGGTGAAACTTTTGGATACACATAGGATATGCTATATACCTATCAGTATGCTTTTGTCAAAAACCCTGGAACTGTACAAAACAGAAGCCTAACTGAAAAGTATGGGTGGTAGTAAATAACAATGTGATGGTACTGGTTTATTAATTGTGATATGAGCACTATACTAGTGCCAGATTAAAATATAAATAAATCTCTACTCTGCCGGCATTTGGAGGTGAGGGGTTTCTGAACCTCTGTATACTATTTGTTTAAATATTCTCAAATATTCAGCTATATGAAGATGAAGACTATTGCTTGTTTTAAATATAAATAGGCAGTAAAGAATAAAATTTAAGAGTATATTAAAAGATTAGAAGGGCAAATGAGCTTCCTTCAATGATATTCAAGAAAGAGAGGAAGAAGAGTTAATGATCAACACATTAACTAAAAAATGTGATCTACCAAAACCACAGCCACACACTAATTTGCAAGCCAATTATTTTTCCTTGCAAAAGACTTCCATGAAAACTTGACTATGAAAATATCTCAGCCAGTAGGAGTGATGCTTTCACTATATGAAGGTAGAAAATATTGAAATGACAGGGAGAAAAGTATACCTGGACAATAGTGACCAATGGAAATCTGATCTATGTCACAACGAATCAGAAAGGCAATCTTTGGTTAATAAGAAAGTCATGGTTTGAGGACAAAAGGAGCAATTTAACAGAGAGGTGATATTAAGCCCCTACATATCTATTTATGGATCTAGCTTCCAATGTATAAAATACTACCTGGCAGAAAACCAAAAAAAAGTTGATTTGAACTAAGCATGTTTTTCTCCAATAGTGATAAGTAGACTAGATGAAAAGTATGTGACATAAAGTTCAGCATTATAGTTAGTTAAACCTAAGTGTAATAAAAAGGAATACAATGTGTTTACAAAGTACAAAATAGTTTCAGGAACAAGTGACACATTTATTTAAATGCACTATATGCTATGTTATAAAGGTCAATGTTATGGGTTATGGTAACCCAAATTACCATAACATAGAAAGAGAATGGTAGATTTAAAAAAAGTAAATTTTAGAGAGTAAAGGGCACATTTCTGAACAATAACTGATGGAAATAAGAATAAGGATCTCTCTCTCCCTGTCTCTCTCTGTATGTTTCTGTCTCTCTCTTCCAATCTCTATCTCTCTTTGTGTCTCTGGCCATACAGTTCTGTATCTGAATTCAGAGTTTTTCATTTTGTAGGTAAGCATTCTACCCCTTTTAGCCACCACATTCAGCCCTTTTGGTTCTATTTTCAAATAGGGTTTGAGAGGGGTTTTTGTTTCTTCGGGGTTTTTGTTGTTGTTGTTTTTGGCTTGGCCTGGTCTGTTCCATAAGCCATCTTACTTTTGTCTTTTGCATAGCTGAGATGGCAGGCATATACTACCACACTCATCCTATTTTTGCAACTAGGGTTTTGCTAACGTTTTGTCCATGCTGTCCATGTATTTCAGTCTTAATGATCACTAGCTCCCAAATAGCCAAGATTACAGACTATGCGCAGTCCTAAGAAATTTCATAGGACCCTAAGTAGAAAACAATGAAAAATTTGTAGTAGTTAACTGGTGAATACGTACATCAAATTCAGTCTTTCAGGATTTACAGGACAGGATATCATAGGTAATTATAAACAGGAGAGAAAGCACTCTTCCCCAAATAATCTTTTCTTTTTTGGTCGTGGGGCTTAAACTCTGGGCCTGGGAGCTGAAGAACTCAAGGCTAGTGCTCTACCACTTGAGCCACAGCGCCACTTCCAGTTTTCTAGTGGCTAATTGGAGGTAAGAGCCTCACAGACTTTTCCTGCCCAGGCTGGCTTTGAACCACGATCCTCAGATCTCAGCCTCCTGAGTAGCTAGTATTACAGGCGTGAGCCACCGGTGCCCAGCTACTAAGTTTGTCTTGTCAAATTAAAAATATAAATGATTAACATTGAATATCTTTTGTTTGGAAACACCGGTCTCCTAATGAAAGAACAGGATTCTCCTCTGGGGGTTAATTAATTTCACTTCATTGAGCATCAATGCCGTTTCCTACCATCTAATCGAGTATACGTGTTCACATATAGAGTTTCTTAGTTTGAAGATTATACAAAATCTGGTGGTGGGTGAGGGCAATGAACCATAGATTGCAAACCTGTAAGTCAAATTGCCATATATCACCATGACACAGAGTATAAACGTATCTTACTGAAGAAATTATACATGTTGGTACTATTTATACAAGTTATTTAAAAGTCAAAACAAATGATTCCTGGGTTTGGACACATAGTAAAACTAGAATAGCATGGAGAGGAAGGACACTTACCAATTTTGGGGTCAAGTCGGTATAATTTCTCAACATAAATGAATGATTCCAACATTTCTGTGCTAGAATTTTCTCCTGGGCTCCAGATGTCTGCTCTAAAGCCTCTCTGCTAGAGAGAACAACTGGAGTTGGCCACAGGAATTTTGAATGGAGTATATTTTTAAAAAGCGAATTAATCATTGCCCTCTTCTCTCCCTCCTACCCAGCTTCGTGTCCACTTCCTCTCTTGCTTAAACACAGGCTCTGTCTTGTAAGGTTTGTGATCTGTCCACGTGTTGCCAGATCGCACTGCTATTGCTTCCCAGACAAATGGACTCTTTATCACCTTCCTCTTTCGCTCCTTCTCCTCTCTGCATTGCCATCTCTCTACCCCTGATGCTAAAGCAGTCTCATCAGTTGTTTCCTGAGGAGATAGCTCTTCATAGCCCCCATGGGACCTTCTTATATCGTGTTCTCATACTCTGCTATTGGTCCGTCATGGGGCTTGAACTCTGGGCCTGAGTGTTGTCCCTCAGTGATTCAGCTCAAGGCAAGTGCTCTACCACTTGAGCCACAGCACCACTTCTGGTTTTCTGAGTGGTTTACTGGAGATGAGAGTCTCATGGACTTTCCTGTCCAGGTTGGCTTGGAATCACAATCCTCAGATCTCAGCCTCCTGAGTCGCTAGGATTATAGGAGTGAGCCACCAGCACCCAGTTTAGAAATATTTACTTGAGTTATGACTCACTTGGAATTCTTTGGCTACCTTTTATTTCTTTAATTATTAGTTGCACACAATTTTGCTCTTAATATTTTCCAATTTTTAGTTTCTTTCCCTCTTAAATATCTTTCAGACACATTGCATTCCATAGAAGGGGACTCCCAGTTTCTATGAGGGTGAATTCTTATATATAATATGTTTTGCTAGGTGCCCGTGATTTATACCTGTAATCCTAGCTACACAAGAGGCAAAGATCTGAAGATGATGTTTCAAAGCCAATCTGAACATGAAGCCCATGAGACTCTTATCTCTAACTAACAACCAGCAAGCCAGAAATGAGCTGTGGGTCAAAGTGGTAGAGGGCTAGCTTTGAGCAGCAAAGATCCAGGACAGTGTTCAGGTCCTGAGTTCAAGCCCCGAGATGGGCACAAAAACAAACAAACAAAGCATTTTCATGATTATGTCCAAATTATTTTTATTTAGAGTATTACTTATCTGCATGTTTATAATGGCATAATAAAACACTCAACATTCAAATATATAATGGTGTAAATGTTTAGAAAGGGTTCTTTTAATTTTAGGATCAGCAGCAATCACATCTTTTTAAACTTTGAATCATATTAATATTGACTAGGATATAAATGATGTCTTTGGTGTGAGCAAAGCGGTCCAGTCTGCTTCCCCTTCTCACCAATTTTCCGCATTGTGTGCAGAAGCTCTGCCTGACTCCTACACAAACTTGGCACCAACAACCTCTTTTTGAGGTTTTTGTATTGCACACCATGCTTCAAAGATATAAAAATATATAGCCCTGCATGTGAGCATACAGTTCAACAGACCATTTTTAAATAGCTGAAGGGGACATCGTGTGGTACCTTACAGCATCACGCGGTCCATTTCCTAGATCCACAGTGATCCGATAATTGCTGAAACTCTCTAGCAGATGCAAATAAGTGAGTATAGCTCTCTGGGAAATGTACAATCTAGTAGGAAAGGGTCTTCATATAGTGCAACATCTCTTACACCGCTACACACTCTACATATATCACTATGAATTTAATTCAATCTAACCAGAATTAGACTGAGTTTGAGAACTTTCATTAACACACACACACACACACACACACACATACACACACACACACACACACACACACACACACACACACACACAAATTTCCATCAAAAAAACTGTTGAAGGATTATAAGAAAAACATACCCAAACAAGTTGCTTTTCATTTACTCCCTGAAGAAAAATAAAACTCAAGTAGCATTTTAAACATTTTAATAAATTTACCTAATTTCCTTTG
Source organism: Dipodomys merriami (assembly GCF_024711535.1). Classification (NCBI taxonomy): domain Eukaryota; kingdom Metazoa; phylum Chordata; class Mammalia; order Rodentia; family Heteromyidae; genus Dipodomys; species Dipodomys merriami. The sequence goes on along the minus strand of NW_027205826.1, from coordinate 7,975,209 downwards.
TGGAACACTTTATAAAGATTGTCTTCAGATAAATCTTGCTTGGAAATGCAACACAGTTTCTGGTGGTTTCCTTGTATTAATGACTAGGCTTGGTATTATTTATATTATTCAAATTGATTTACAGTATTGACTCCAGTGTTCCCACCACTCCAAAGCCATTATGTACAAACATACTAAGAATTGAAAAATGTCATCAGTTTCACCGAATCAAAAGCTACAAAGAAAATACGGGAAGAAAAATAATACGTAACAATGCCCAAATAGCTAATGCTCAAAAGCTGGAACTGAAGGAGCCATATTTTCATTTCTTGTAACAAAAACTCTATTTCTTTATTACTGTGGTATCACTGTATATTGCAATCAAAACTCTGTTTCTGTATTATTATAACCTCATCCCCAAATTTCATGTCTTGAGTGGTCTTGAATTCCTTCACACCTTTATCTACTCCATTACAGGTGTGAACAACAAGTAAAAAGAATAGAAGACAAATGTGTGGCCTAAACCAAACTCAATTTTGAATGTCAATTCTGAGGAGGGAAAAGAGGGTAGAAATAATGTGTATTCATTAAATGCAAACCACCTTTCCTCCACCAATTAAAAACACCTACCACCTCCAATCTCTTCCAAAAGTTACCTGCTAAAATTGCATGGATGAAGGCAAAGGAAAAGCAACACAGGCTAAAATATGAAGCCAAGAACAGCACTGGTGGAAAAAGGAATTTTAGATTTGTGGAAGAAAATGCCTATGAGATATTCGCAGGAGGTACCAGAATGTTAATAGCCTGCTCGACAGAATCTAGCCATAAATCTAACATTTTCATTTTGTTTTAAAAATTCAGCGAACTTGTGAGGGTGTGACTCCCATCTCAGGCTTATAATGGAAGAAATAGTTTCTTTTTTGCTTCCATTCACTACTCTGCACAGCTAATACCAGTTACAGTCACTAAATGCAGGAAAATGCTCCCCCGCCTGCTTGCCAATAAGACACGCATAATAACCATAAAATATGTTGGGAAAAATTTTGTTTGTATTTAACATGAAATGGTTATTTCTGGAAGCTTTTAGTAATGGTAGTAGTTAGCTTTAGAATTTTACTTAAAAATTTGCTGGTTTTTCATTTGGATTTCCTTATGGACTAGATTTTAGAAGACCATTGAGTCACCGTTAGTCACAATAATGAGTTATTTCATGTCCAAGATTCATGTTCTGCTACTTTTCAGTTCATTAATTCATCATATGTTGTTGTCTGTTCCAGGCTCTATGTACTTTATGCTGGTCTCTGGTTCTCAGTCCTCCTACTTCGGCCTCCTGAATGCTGGCTTCCAGGAGTGTGTCGCCATACCTAGATTGGTACGCCATTCTCGAATGACCCTAAATCAATTGAATACAGTTGCAGGAAGCTTCAAGACATACTGTACTTGAGGAAGAAGCTTCTCTACATGATACCCAAAGGACGGGGAGAAGGCTAATAGCATGAATGCTTTGTGCAAATGTTAAGACATTTCTGAACCTAAATATACTCACAAGGATTTAAAATAATTCTTTGAAAATGTTGATATGTTGGCATTTAAAATAATGATCTCCTACTAATCCATTTCCATTCTTTCTCTCAATTATCCAAAGAAAGGGATCCATATGTGTTTGGGCTGCCAAGAATGGGCTGGCTCTGTGAAACAACGAAGCCTATTATATAGACAGGAGATGAGAGAGAGACAGAGAGACAGAGAGACACAGAGACAGAGACAGAGAAATAGAGAGACACACAGAGAGAAATGGTGTATATAAAGAAATAGTGTACATAAAGAATGCAGTCTTTCAGCTGTCACACATGTAATCCTCCTGAAAAAAAATCAGATTGGGACCAATTTGTCATTGAAACCCTTTGTGGTTCATTATGCTCAAAGGATGTGGAAGGTTCTGGAGAATTTCTCGTCATAGAAGACTTAGAAGGAAATATTCAGAACTGGGCATAGGTTTAGATGGTCTTCCTGACCAACATTTAACTCTGGAATAAAAGACACAGTCAACATGATCCATCAGAGCCGAGCACTAATTTCCACGTTATACAGTGTTTTTTTTTTTTTTTTTTTTTTTTTTTTTTTTTTTTTTTTTTTTGTCGTGGGGCCTGAATTCTGGGCCTGGGCATTGTCCCTCAGCTCTTCAGGTCAAGGCTAGCACTCTACCACTTGAGCCACAGTGCCACTTCCGCCTTTTTTATTTTTTCTGCTTATGTGGTGCTGAGGAATTGAACCCAGGGCCTCATACATGCAAGGCAAGCGCTCTACCACTGAGCCACCTTCCCAGCCCTATACAGTGGTTTTTAATTTAAGAAAAAACATGAAGAATTGTGGCCCAATACAATCACAATAATCAATGTAGGCGCATGAATAGGAAGTTAACTGGGCAAAGTGAGGGAATGGGTAGGGCTGGATTGATGGAGAACCATGGAAGGGGTGACTGATACATAGGCACTGTGTTTATAAATTAATATGAGGGGCTGAAACCCCTTTGTTCAAGTACTTACAGGTATAACAAAAACCAAAGTGCAAATATGCCAGGCACTGGTATCTCATACCTGTAATCCTAGCTATTCAGGAGGCTGGGCTCTGATGTTTGTGGTTTGAAGACAACTAGGGCAAGAAAGCCCTTGAGACTCTTAATCACCAAAAAATTAGAAGTAGAGGTGTAGCTCAAGTTGTAGATTGCTACCCTTGGACAAAAGAGCTCAGGGACAGTGTTCAGCTCCAGTACTGGCATGAAAACAAACATCAAAACAAACAAAAAAAGGAAGTAAATACAAAATAAAATATCTAAAGTCTTTGTCAAATCCTATATATATTTTTGTATAGATACATCTTTTAAGTATACATACATCTTTTTATGCAGTGGCAATTTGCTTATAGCAAGATTCCTTAGGTGAGTTCTATTGCTTTTTAAAAACTGAGCATCAGGGAGAATAAGTGAAACAGAGATGCATTTCCTAATAATACTGAGCTGTGATTGTTAAGGAAACAATGTCTTGACCTTCTAAATGCTTTCTATCTTGAACTCCTATTTCCCAAGACATGCATGTATTGCTATACAATGATTCTGGGTTTTGTTCAGTTCATGGGAGCCCAAGGAAAGGCAAAGACTAAGTGGTTTTTGTTTTTGTTTTTAAAGGGGCTGTAGATAATTCAGAAGGTGAACCGTGCTTTTCTGTCAGTTGGCTGATACAAAGCTCATGTGATAAGGAAGCGCAATGTAAAGGTTGGTTTTGTATCAGCCTTTAACATGAAGAAATGTGTGAACAGGATGTGCAGCCCCTCCCTCTAAGCAAACTTTGTAAAGGGGCTTTTGACAGACTCACCAGGTTTGTGGTTTTTAGAGCTGATATTCCAGATCATTGAATGTTTCTTTGTGGGTGTTCAGGCAAAAAGAGAGTGTAGACTCTTGCCCCTAACCTTGTGGTTCTGGCCAACCAAGGCGCTTCCTTACTTGGTCAGAATGACTGTGTCACCAGCAACAGTTCCCATATTTTAATGTGCTTACCAAAGAGCAAGCCTGGTTAAGTTGTATCTGAAAAGAGGCCTTTCTATTTAACTTAAATTCTGTAAAGAAAAATACTACTTGTTTCTAAACCAAAGTGTTCTTCTAACTTCTTCTTGAACCCTTCTGAAAAACGTAAAAATAAAAGGACAATTCCAACCAAAGCAGTCAACATTCCTGTTGTATCTAAAATGTAAAATTTTGCTAAGTGCTGGTGTCTTCATGACTATAATCTCCCAGCTACTCTGAGGATCCCTGTTAGAAGCTTACCTGAGAAGAAAAATCCTTGAGACTCTTTTATCCAAATAAGCAACAAAAAAGCAAGAGGAGGTGTGGTTCAAGTGGTGGAGCACCATCCTTGAGTGAAAAATATGAGAAATATTTAATTTTGAGTTTAACTGTTTTTTTTAACTTGAGAGAACTGATAGAAATAATATAGGTAGAAGTTAAAACTAGTACTGAAGTGTGACAATGTGTGGTGCTAGAGAAACAATACAATTTAGAGAATATTATTGAAACTTTGCAATTCCTTGTTGCTTTATTCCTTAAGTATTATTCACTTATATCAAATAATTTAATTGTAACCCATGACTATTATTTGAACCCCCGAACTTTGAATGAACTAAAGGTATGGCACTTGACTATGCTATTATACACTATTCTATTTTTATTACAGGAGATTATCAACCCTCTTGCTAGTCCTGGAGTTGGACCTCGGGGCCTGGGTGCTGTCCTTGAGCTCCTTTTGCTCAAGGCTAGCGCTCTGCCACTTGGGCCACAGCACCACTTCTGGCTTTCTTCTGTGATTTAATTGGGCATAAGAGTCTCACAGACTTTCCTGCCCTGACTAACTTCAAACCGAGATTCTCAGTTCTCAGCCTCCTGAATAGCTTGGATTACAGACATGAGCCCTCAGTGCCTGGCAAGATGGAGGTATTTTAAAGGTGAACAAAATTATACAATGATTGCATTTTCAGTAAAAATGGACAGTTCATTTGTTTCACTTGTATTTAGTTAGTCTACCCTGGAAACCTAATTATCTCAATGCATTATTTATGGTGAGATTTAGGAATTGCTTCTCCACTGTCCTGCCTCCTAAGTAGAAGCAAAGAACTTTACAGTATATTTTCTCATAAACTCCAGAAGCTTTAGAATGATTTCTCCTCGCACAAAATGTATAGCTTCTGTCCTTTCCTAAGAATTTGTCTGATGGTAATCACAAGCAAAATGAATGTTAGTGAAAATTCATAATGACAGGGGTAGGCTAGAAAGAAAGGATGATGGATTCAAGAAGATTCAAGAAGAATCTACTAGACTAGGCACCATGACAGGAGTCTTTTTGAGATCATATGCTCAATTACTTGATTATCAGTAACATTTGAATTCAAAATGAGTAGATAATACACAATATTCCATCTCTGCTCCTATTCTTTTACTTATTTTCTCCTCCTTCTTCCTGAGTTCCTTTGGCTGCAGTCCGATCTAGGAAGAATGGAGATGCTGAGGGTCCACTGGGTTTCCCCTTCTGTCCACAGATTCTCAAGGAAGAGGAGTGAATCAGAGGTGTGCAGGAAGTTGGAGTCAGGTGAGAAGACTGTTTCAGAAATACAGAGGAGTTGTATGTCTTTGAATTCCTTCTTACCAATGAGTCTGGATGGCTTTGCACAAGCATCAATGACTTATATTTGGGGGATAGACAAGAAATAAAATGACTGGTTTTGCTGAGCATGGGGGAGTGTTCCAAAGGAGGATTGATCTGGCAGGCTGTGAATGCATCCCTTATAAAAATCAGCTGTTTATTCTTGTGAGCATTAAGAGATGGGAACATGAAGGGAAGTGGGTAGACAAACAGGGCTCCTTTTCCTGAGTGGGAATGTGACCTCTAGAAGCGAGGATTCCCATAGCATCTTGGCTAGCCTGCACTTCTGCTCACTGGCTGTGTTCCTTCCCTCCCAGAGTATGCAGAATAAAACCCCCTACTTGGGTCACAGAGATGATCTGTCACCTGGCAGTTGAATATACTGGTTTGGGGACCCTGGAATTCCCAACTACCAGAACTATGAGAACACCTCTGTTGGTTTACAAGTTTGCCAGCCTGTGGTATTTTGCTAAAATGATACTAAAGGGGGCATTGATTCAGTCCCCATAGAAATGATCCCCATTTGACATTAAATTTGCATAAAATTCCTTCATTTCCTTCCTGTGTTCCTCACTGATGTTCTTTGAATGGCAATGGTAACCATGCTTTTGAGTTCTCTTTCTCTAACCCTTAGAATTTTGATGTCTCCTTTGACACCACCTTTCTTTCCTTCCTCTTTCTTCTCTTTCTTCTCGCATCACCCAAACTTACTGGTTTCTTTCTAACGAGTCTTTATAGATGTGTCTTTATTCTCCAGTCTCTCTTCACTATATTGGGTTAAAGTGTGATGTCTTCAGCTTAACCCATAAATCTCCTAACTCAGTTTCACCCCCAGGATACTCAAATCTGTGAGGATAGAGATCACGTTAGTTTTTGCTTCCTCCTGGGATTCTCCAGCAATTTGCCTAGGACCTGGCATGTAGGTAGGGGAAAGAAAGTGGCTGCAGCTATATCCAATGCATTCAATGTTATATAGAAAGACAAAATTACCATGCTTTCCAGATTAGACATTCATTCTTGCTAGGAAACATTCCTTCTCTTCAGAGATTTTTGGAAGGTTTTAGCAGAGGAGCACAGCTACTCATTTTCCCTTCATCAAAGCAAGCTCCTACTCAATCAGGAAAGGCATCATCTTTGACTTAGCAAGGAGCATTGGGACGTAGGCCTAGGAACCTGGGGTATAAGAAGGGGTGCCCACCAAATCAACTCTGGTGGTTAATGGGATGACAGACATTGCGGCCAGACCACCCTTACACATCCAATCCATTCTATTTCACAGTCTTTGCATGAAACTATTAAGAACCCTGAAATGAAGTAGACTGGCAGCTCTGATTTGGAATTCCATGTTTGGATACTGTGTGTGATGTTTAGGCACAGGCTAATGGGATATCACAGCACATCTCCTGTTTGCTAGGTCTTCATCCTTCATTACAACATTTCAGTGCTTTCAAATTTGGTGGTTCCAATGAGAAAACTAGTTCTCACCTTGCAAAATACAAGTCCAAGTTCAAGACAGCGTGCATAAAGTAGTCAACACAGTGTCTAGCAGATGAGCAATTCCCTAGACATTCTAGGTAGATTATTTCAAACAATAATATCTTTAAGCCATAGAACCATTGGAGCATTTGTGTAGTGTTTCAAAGAACTGTTTACAAATATTTAAGGAAATGCTTAAATTCAAGTAAGAAGTTGGCAGGACACCTAGTTCTAGTCCTATTTTTTTTAAATAAAGAACTATAGCAGCCTGTCTTTTACAAGGTCATCAAGTTCATTACTAAGCTTGGAAGCAGGCCTTGAATTAGATTTCTCACCTATTTTCATCTCTACGTTCCCACCTCATTGTGAGTTCCATGTACTCAAAAGAAATTTGGACTTTGGTTGAGAATTGCTCCATGTACCAAGACATTTCGGGTGGTCAATAGTAAGAATCATGTAAGCTATTAGTAATACTTCTACAATAGCAATACTAATTTAATACACCTTTATCTCACTGAGGCTGTGTTTGAACCCATATTTGCTTATTGATGGAGTTTCTGAAGCAAAATAAGATGGGAAGCACCACAATGGGAATTTGTTGTACTGCCAAGGACTGGCCCTGTGTTACCTTACATTCTGCTAAAATATCCTGCAGCAACTAGGGAAGAAGCTTGCCATTAGAGGTTTTTCCTTTCCAGTAGAATGCCAAAGGACACTAGCGATGAAAATCCAGTGATGAAAATCCAGCCTATAAGATTACAGAAACACCAGAATACCATTAACCAATCACCCAGCCTATATTCAAGAAGACTGCCAAATAGAAACAATCGTACAGAAAGGAAAAATAAAAAGATACTGGACAGAAATGAGATCCAGAAACTATTTCTGGGTGGTAGTACACTGAAGTCCAGGTGGAAATTTAACATTAATTTGGCTCACACAATTTCAGTCACAGTACATTTTCAACTATTTATTTTTGTACTGAGTTTCTCCTAGGAAAGGTAGGTATCGAATGGAAATTTTTTTCCTAAGGTGGCATTTCAAATAATAATAATAATAACAATAATAATAATAAAATCCTGGATCAGGAACAATTTTTCCATTAGATACATAAGGAGACAAAACAGGGGGCCCTTGAATGGGCATATACATAAATATATATACACAGCTATACATAGATACACATAGATACATACAAATATACATATAAATTTGTATGCATACTTTTTTAGCTAATTTAATCGGCACAAGCCAATGACATCTTTCCATTTCTTGATTAAAAGTTTGTTTTTCCTCCTTTTTCCAGTGATCGTCTTCAACGTTGAGATGCTTGTTGCTGTAGCATGGGTATTCAAATACAGATGCAGTCCTTTTCATGTATGCTGTGAGGGGAGAAAAGCTGGAATCGGAGAGGTGGATTTTATCCATGTCATGGTTACATATAGGGAAAATTGATTTTCCAAACCATACCAAATGATAAAGCCCATCTTTGATATTTGCCTGTCTTGTTGCTTTCCAGGTCTTCAGGCATCTGATCTCAGGTCAACTCCCCTTGGAGTGTAACTCAGAACACAGTCTCTGCCCTTCAGAGGTCTCATGCCACAGGGCTTGAGTATGTTTTCTTTGGCTAGGATCAACCTCATGAAAGAAATTATTCTGCAGCCTAACTGACAGAACTGGGCATGGGGCACAGAGAAACGGAGCCTCTCCCAGTGGCCTTTTGCCTGGAATTTGTCCTAAAAGCATGAAACTGAGCAGGCTTTGTAGCAGACAGATGTGGGTAATATATGCACTACCTTTCCATTCGGGTGTCTGTCTCACACAACAAGGAAAGCCTGCTGGATTTTAAAGGTGGCCCTAGGTGGTACATTCTGGCAACATTTTCAGAAAGTTCTAGTCCCAGGTTTCATGGAGAAGTCCATTAGGATGATGCCTCTTGACAAATCCTAAGGAAACAAATAATACAGAAATAGCCATGGCGCCTGGAGCAAGTCTCAGCAGATATTACTCTAAAGAATTTTACTAGTCATTGAAAATTACACACGATACGTGCAGATCCAGTAAGGCAATGATGCTTGTTGCTAAATTGTACACAAAAATGGGGTCTCTTAGGCAGACAGTTGGCATTTATTCTAATATCTGTTTCTATCATGAAACTCTAAAATAAGAAACAACTGGATAAGCACTTTAACCCCTACCATCATGAACGGGGCGAAGAGTTGGTCCTGTCTTGGTTCTAGCTTTGTTTGAAATAGGTTTCCAGAAAGAATGAGTGAATCGGTAATTACGTAGTGATTAGCACCCTTTATTGGGTTTATATAAACTGGTGTCAGGCTATGCCATTTTAGTGTGGAGCAAACAATTTACACACGCACACACACATACACACATACACACATACACACACACTGAACACATCAGGGGCTCAGTTGCAGAAGTTGTTCAGTTGTAGAGTGAGCTACATGCAGAAAGGTAAATATTGAAAATAGTAGCTTGTACTTTCATCACTCAAAGTCTAGTGGTTTGAAAGGAAGAGATGTTACTAATTTTATTTTTAAAGCATGTTTTTGTTTTTGTTTGGTTTGGTTTTGTTTATTCTCCATAGAATTTGATTTTAATGTCTGGTCCAGGAATTAGAATGTTACCTTTCACCCCATATGTGCAACTGGTATATACTTTGTCTCAACAAAGAAGTGACCTATCCCCCTACACATGGCTTTAACCTCAGAGATTAGGGCAAACAGGGGTTGGCAAACTATGACATGCCACTCTCCCTCCCTAGCCAAATCTAACCTGAAAATGCCTGTTTTTGTAAGACCAAAAGCTAAACAGAGTCACACACACACACACACACACACACACACACACACACACACACACACACACACACAATTTGTCTCTCTGCTTTTAAATAGCTGAAACATCAAAAGAAGAAGAAGATTTTGGTACCTTGTATCTTGTATATACATTTCTCTAATTTGGGGAGGGGAAGGGAAATAACAAAATGCTGAAACAAGGACACAGGATGACCCATTACAACAATGATATTCACAAGACACTATGTTAGAAATGAACCTTACAACTTTTTTTTGAGGGGGGAGGTAAGAGAGGGAAGAGATAGTGGGGGAAAAAAAACAAAGGAATGGGAAACAATGTCTAACAAGAAATGTGCTCATTACTGTAACTGTAACTGTAACCTCAGAAAATAAAGAAAATAAAATTTACAGGAAAATAAAATGTACAAAAAATTTTAAATACATAAAATTCAAACTTCAATGTATATATACTATAATCTCATTTCAGAATAGAAAAATCTGCCAATTTCTGACCCAGAAGCAGGGTATGAGAAGTCAATAATGTATCAGGGGAGCGTGAAGTCAGAAGTGTCAAGTAAGCCAGAAAATAAGAAAACACTGACAACCAAATAACAAGCCCAGTACTATTAACTATCTTTGTGAACAATACAATTTCTATTTTAAAATCCATAATACATACTTGATTATAAACAGATTTTTTTTAAAAAACAGTGACATCACATTAAGGTAAATATAATATTTTCTGGTTTTTCAACCAATGAGGAGACCCAGGAAAGTTCAGCCGTTTGTCAAATCACCCAGCATTGTATTCACTAACTCAAAACTAAACTCAGGTAAGTTCTTAAGGCTCCTATCAGTACACCTATCTTAAACTGGTTGCAACAAGAAAGGATTAGGGTGAAGTAGAAAGATCATTGTGAGAAAGCAGAATTGAAGCTTTACTAGATTTTCACTTTCCGGCAGAATGCACTTAAGATCTTGGATCAAGGCCACCTATAGTAGTGCATGCCTGCCTGTGTTCCCAGATAATCAGATATAGAGAACAAAAGGAATCCAAAGCCAGCCTGAAAGGAGTTAGAATGACTCTCTTTACAAACTAAACCAAACATGGTGGTTCACATCTAAAATCCCAGCTATTTGGGCAATGTAGATAGGAAAATCATCATCAGAGATTGCCCTAGGCTAAATCAAAGCCCCAACTAAAAATTAAATTAAAGAGAAAAAGGGTTGGATGGGGTGGGTGGGGTCATGACTCAAGTGATAGAGGAGCTGCAGTGCCTGAGATTCTAGGTTCAAATCCCAGTACTATCAAGAAAACAAAACAAATAAAACACCCACCCTTTGCTGGATCTTATTATGTCTGTCACTTTCAGTAAGTGTGGTATGAGTGTTCACATTTGTCCACATGCACACACTTATACACACACACACACACACACACACACACACACACAATCCAAGAATTTATGAGATTCTACAACTTTGTCACAAAGCCTTGACAAGCCATTTAGCTTAGACAACACTGTTGTCAATGTGTACATCAATACTCAGTGATAAAGACCACGTTGCTCTATTCTGTGGAGCATGAAATGAAAAGTGGCATCTTCTTCAGCACCCAGGCCCCAAGTTCAAGGCTGATTATCATCCCCCACTACCAACAATAAATTAAAAAGATTTATATCTAAGAACAAATGAATGAACAAAACACTAAATGAAAAATAAAAGATGACTAACAGGTGCACCCAGTCAAGTCCTTCCTCTAACACCAGAAGCGACATGCATTGATCCCTACATCTCATGAAGGAGTCGCTGACAAAGGCCTATCGCTGCTTTGTGCCACCCCAGCAATCTCCACCAACTCCAAATCCACAGCAGCTGATGCGATTTAGTGGGACAGGAAGAGACAGACATGTGCAAAAGCAAACTCCGGAAGTCAACTGGATTATCCAATAGAGACTCTGGTGAAAAAGGGACTTAAGTTTTACAGCTTAGTTGAGCAGTGGGGAGATGGGAGGGGTGGAGGTGGAGAAAAAAAAAATGAAAGAAGGGAAAATCACCCTGGGTCTCTCTCCCTCTTCGCTTAAGTTATTTTGCAGGTTTATCAAAACGTGCATGTGGTAGAAAATCATTTCCAGAACCCAAGATTTTAAGTCAGCCCTGCTTTGGGGCTGGCTCTTTGGAATGGGGAGGAGGGAGGAGGGAATATGGGTCACCTGAGGTGATAGGTTTACAGTCAGGGGACACTTGACAGTGCTCCTTTCAGGCCATTTGGTCCCCAATTGGCACCAGCTCCTGGATTCTCTGCTCTGATTAAAATCTTGTGAAATAAAACACATCTTGCCAGGTACGTCTGCCTTTGGGTCCAGCCATTTCCTCTGAGTAAAGGAAAGGAAGAGATATCATGAATACACAAATGTGCACACGTGCGTGTGCTCGTGACACACACATACATGCACGCGCACACACATAGAAGGCTACACAGTCCACTTGGCTAGCTACTTTCATTAATATCAGCATTGCTCCCTATCAAGCCAATCTTCCCGGGTTTTGTAGTATTTGACTACTTTGGCTGCTGGTCTATGTTCTTTCTTTCCTGTGCTGAAAGTTTGCCACTACGGAATGGAGCCACTCTTGCTGATAACTGGGGATGCTTTATTAAATGCAAACCTGCAAATGATGCAAAGCAACTTCATGGGTTTCTTGGTTTCGTAATCTATGAGTCCACGCTCTGCCTGCACAACCCTGCTGTTTGTATGATTTAATTAGCTTCCAACACCTTTGAGTAGATCCCGAGATGGCTTAGGGAATCAGGGGAGAAATTGTTAAACGTTTAAATGAAACAAAGCAAAATAAACAATGAATTTAACTTGGTAAGTGAGAAAGATATAGTCAAGTTTGCTGGAAGTTTGAGTTCCCAGAGGGACATGACTATCCTGCAATTTCCGTATCTACAATCATTCTGCTTTCCTGGATCCTCGAGCAGTGCTAGGGATGATGTTTTATTTCATTGGAATTTCTAGCTTACACGCTGTTGTGCCTGAGACTTTACCCATGTATAAGTACTTTGTGTTATTTATTCTTTCCTTGTTAGTTTGCAATACACTCAAAGTAAAAGCTTATGATGCATTTTTGCACCAGGCACAGAGAAATGCCATCCACTGACAAGTTATTCTAGAAAAAAAAAAGAAAAATGAGTTTTTAAAGATTTATGATTGACTGGCAAAATCCCTCACATTTCTTTGAGTTCTTCTAATGTAGAAAATTTCTTCTGCCCCTGCTACCTAGACAAACCCTGTACTTTTTCTTTGTTCCTTGTCACTATATGAATTCAAATTCAAATATGAACAGGATCTAATCCAAGCCTTCAAATGATTTAGGAGAAGCAGGTTATGAGATAAACCACCCCGGGCCAAAGTTCTAAAGTTCGTTTTTCGACATAAGGACTTGTGCATCTCATTGTTGCAATGGGCATGTTCCTTTCAATTATGTACTGAGAACATTAGCATGATTGACTATATGACCTATCATCTGTATGAAAGATGAGCTAGTTTTGATATATTGAAAATATCAATTTGTTAAATATTTATAACAGTTGATAGGAAAATGTTACCATTGTGCCTATTACATCAAAAAGAAAAAAAACTGAGGATCTGAGCTGTTAAGTAATTTATGCACCGTTAAAGAGCTATCTTAATTTAATTCTAGACAATGTGGCTCAACGTTTAAAATAATCATACTGACTTAATGTCGGCCCTGTTGGACTTCTTGCTCTGGAATAATGTCTGAAAATATTTTTCATAAATAGATGGTCAGTAGTTCTGGCTTCATGATCTGGATAGTCTGTGTCACATCTCCTTTCCTGCAGTCCTTCAGGACAATCTTTGTTGGTAGTATATCAGTAAATAGGGAAAACAGTGCTTTGCTCTAGTTAACATTACTTCTAAAAGCAGTCCGCTGGTTGGCGTTGGTGCAGGCTGTATTTTGCTGATCGCTTGTCTGGAAGAAAAGATGACAAGCATGAAAACACCAAAATTTCACTTGTGAGAGGTGTTAAGGGGAGGAAAAAACGTCTGAGTCAAGAAACAATGCGGTCATGAGGAGACAGGGAGAAATTGTGGACCTAGAGTGTTTAGAAAAGTCCTACTTGGGAGAATGGCCTTGAAACAGGACTTAAATTATGAAAGGGTCCCAAGTGAGTAGAGAAGGATCCAGGAGCAGCCAATCCAGGGGGAGGAAATGTTCCACTGAGGGCCCTAGAGAGGCCGGGAAGATGTGTGGTGTGGAAGACATTTTTAAGACTGAATACTAAGTTGGCAGAAAAGGAGGTAAGGATATCACCCAATGGTAGCAATTCCACAGGTACCTGGCCAACTAACCAGTGATGAGTGTCCCAGGGAGCCTGTGACATTCATGGAGGAGTCTAAGCAGGAATAGTGGGTATGGAGAATTACAAGCAATTTGGTTTTGGGAAAATAATGTAATCTTTGGCATTAGGCTTGGGGATTGGGTAGAATTTAGGTAGAGAGGAAGGTACAGGACTTTTGTTTCAATATGAATTTATAATTTATTTGTTGTTGAAAGACTGAGGCAGAATATACTGTTTCAGACAAAATAGTTGAACAACATATCTGGCTAGATGTGGTGGCATAGTCAGAGAACTGAAGAATCTAGGTTCAAGGCTAGCCAGAGCAATTGAACAAGAAAATCTCAATGAACAAGGAAATCATGGTGCCACATGTGTATAATTCCACTTATTTGGGAAGCACAGTTAGGATGATTATAATCCAAGAATAGATCCTGGCAAAACATATACAAGACTATCTGGAAAATAACATAAGTAAAAGAGAAAAAGCTTGATTCAAATGTTATGACCTTCCATGAAAGCAAAAGGCCCTGAAATCAAACTTTGTATCACTAAAAAAATATTTCTGTTGCTGTTCAGTGTGAAGCTCTAAGGTTTATCATTTCTAATCACTAAAAAGAGGATGATAGGGAATTGTTATAAACGTTGATGCAAAGATACATGTACTTAGAATAAAATCTGTGGTGTTAGAGTTAAGGGCAGAGGTCATATAACTTTAATATATTATTGTTTTCATGCTTGAAATAATAATAAAGGTACCTGATGAATAAAAATGGTGTAGATAATGTAAAAAGGCCTCAAGCATGCATTCATGAAAATGCAGTTGTTACCATTGTTACTATAACAGTAAGACTTCTTGATCTTAGGAAAGTGAAAATCTTGGGAAGAAAGATTGAAATAGGGAGTTGACTTCAAAGAGTAAAGATAGCATTACCCATTTCATGAAGAGATAATATAATTACTCTTAAAGCATAAAGCATTTGATCTAGCTATGTATGTGTGTATGTATTTATGTATTATCTAGTAATTTATTCATATGTCTATTATGTATCTTCCTAATTATCAACTATCCATCTACCTCTGTATATCTATGCCTATCTATCTATCCTATCTCTAGCTATCAATCTTATATATATATATATATGTATGTATGTATGTATCTATTTACCTACCTACTTATCTCTAGCCATCAGTCTTCTATATATATATATGAATGTATGTGTGTATGTATATATGTATATAGGTATCTATTTACCTATCTGTAGATCTATCTACCTATTATCTATATGTCCATACACACACACACACACACACACACACACACACACACAGATGGATAAAAAGGCAAATATCTAACTTTATAAAATTGAAAGCAGAGATTTTGCACATTCAATAATAAATCGTATTCTAAGGAGTTTTAAAGCTATAGGAACTTAAAGGAGACATTCAAAGAAAATATTAACACAGAAGATGATTCCAGCCCCTGACTGCTTTCCTTCCTGTGGACTCTATTCCAAATGGAGAACAGTCACTCCAAGTAGCAATGAAGAGCCCCACATAGTAAGAGCTTGTGGTCTGTATTTTGGTTCTAGTTAGAACTTAACTCATCTAACAAATATCTTGCATTAAGCAAGAGAGGTTACACAAGGACCATATAATCTCTGATTCATGAATTTGGCAAGATGCCAATAGAATATAATCATAATAGAGTTGACTAGTAGAAAGTAAACCAATATGTGGCAAATCATGCTGGGTCCGTCTCTCCCAATCTATGTCAGCTATGAGTATAATAAAATAGTATTTTGGCATACTCATAATATCCTCTAAGTTTAGATGGAAAAGCTTGTTTAATAATAACAAGTTCTGTAACCTAACTAGATTTCCCATAAAATAGTTTATCAACATTCCATCTGAGATAGAAAATATACTCACTAAACTGGGTCATGTGTGCAAATAACTACTTGTAGCATAGAAAAATCTGAAGAAATATAGAATACATACACATATGTATGCATATACACAGGCATATTAATATGTGCATATACGTACCTATGTATATGTATGTGTGTTTATGTGTGTATAAATGTCTGTAAAATTTAAAATTGAAAAGTCCCACACAACTAAATCTAGGTACTACAAAGTGATAGAAGTGCAATCAGTCTAATAAACTTTGTTCTTAATGTGAATTTTGAAAAAGGTGCATGTTGCAAATCAAATTGAGACTCCTATTTGTTGAGTATGTGTTTTGAAGCCTGTGGTTACAGAACATTGCTACGGGTTATGAAAAATCCCGCTCTTCATTTCAACCAGGAGATTTGTTCTTGAGAATGATAATGTGGTGCTAAGAGTTTGATTGCACCGTGTTGGTGCTGCGGGGAAAGCTCCCGTACGGCTGGCTGTGGTTTCTCTTGATCGAAGCTGGACCTCATACAAACCCAGTATATGGAATATATTTCTAACATGTGTTTCAGGCACTCAGAATACACCCAGATGAAAAACAGCCTAGGTTTGGCGCAGTTCTTGGTGGTGTGCTTAATGCACGGTATCTGGAACATGTTAAGTGTTATTATGGAAATAATTGAAACATTTCACACAGTTTCAGGCAGTGACTCTTGTATGTTGAATTCATACCACTCCATCTGTGATAGAAGACTTCAGCTGACCTAGAATCATAGATAGATACGGACTTTCTTTCTTCTTAAGGACCAATGTTATCCCAATGGATGGTAAAAGACAATTTTGATTTCTGTATCCTTTGTTTTGTATATAAGTTTTTCTGATTTGGGGGGGAGGAAAGGGAAACACAGAAATGGTGAGACAAAAGGTAAACCAATTCAGCAGTGATACTCACTAGACACTATATTGTAAATGAACTGGGTCACTTGGGTGGGAGGGAGGAAAGTTGGGAGGGGAAAACCTGGAGAGAATGAGGGAGGGGGTGATACTCTTCAAAAGGAAATGTACTCATTACCTGACTTATGTAACTGTGAGCCCTCTGTACATTGCCTTTACAATAAAGTTTTAAAAATTAAAAATAAAAGAAAGTGCTAGTCGAATGCTCTACCACTTTTTTTTTGAGGTAGGGTTACAAAATATAGCTCAGGCTGGTCATGAATTCACAGTGTAGATCAAATTCCTGATCCTCTTACCTCTAACTCTACCAGTTCTGTGGTAACAGGTATGTACCACAATGCCTGACTTATGCATCCATTTACAAGTTAAGGACTATAGAGCTTGTATATGATATCTTTAATTAATAATTAATTGGGCCTTCTTACTGCTCATTCATGCATATATTAAGGCTCTTGCATATGTCTCTAGCAGGTACGTATGTATATAAAATGCATATGCAGATTTATGCCAATTTGTAAATAAATTTTCAGTAGTCTTAAAACTAATGTTAGGTAAACATTGGAGGTATTGCAGACTGAATTGTGTTTTGCTACCAATTTTATACTATCGAATAGATTCACAAAGAGAGGCACTTTTTTCCCCTAAAGAAAAAGAAGTAGAAAATAGATGAGCTAGATTTTTACATTTCATGACTTATGTACATTCCAAGTTTTCCCCTAATTTTTTTGTTTATCCAACTCTTATTTTCCCAAAAATAAGCTATAAATATTTAACCTTTCAAATATGATTCTTGTCATAATTTTCCCTAGTGAGGGTGATAGTTTCCAGTAAGATTTCTTGTTTAAACAAGTTGGAAACTTTTTCTATAGAAGAATTGTAAAAGAAATTGCCTTGAAAGGGTTTTGATTTTTTTTCATGTAGAACAACATTAAACACCTGACTAGGTAAGTAACTTGGTTGCTACAGAAAGACTTGAAGTAGAAAGTTATTTAAGAATAATCTTAACTTCATACATATTTATTTTGGCAAGATGAATATTACTATTCTTTATAGATCATTTGGAATCTAATGAATATTTTGTTTCACAACAAAAAAATGCTTTTTACTAAAAACTAAAGGACTGTGTGTGTGTACACACACATATACACATGGTATATTCATGATATAGATTGCATATATACACATACATATGTCTATATATGTGTGATATGTTTGTGTATAACTCATATAATTACCTATATGTCCATATATATCTATATGCATAAACTCTATATATCTAGCTAGCTAGCTATCCTGTTGGTTTGTTGTCATGATTCTTAAAGAGGTGTCCTAGTGAACTTGTTATAAATGTAGATTCACAGGACTCATAGACTTACATTGAAACAGAGACTGAGGAGTAGCCTAATATTCTGTGCTTTAACAAGCGCTCCAGATGATCTTGAAGCATTGAGTTTGAGAACCATAGAAGAATGAGGAATAACCAGCCCACAGACCATATAAGGACCCCCAAATCATTCGTTGCATAGGACAGAGATGAAAGGTTCTCCAATGCTTCTCCAAAGCTACTCAGGGCTGGCTTGTATTGATAATTGCATGTATTGGTAATTGTGTATAGCCTGGGAATCATGGTATAAATATCCAAATATAGCCCTTGGCAAATGAGTCCCCACCCCCATCCCCACCTACCTGTGGGGATCCTGAGCTTCAGCATCTTGCTCAGATCCTTCCACCCACTGCAAGTTCTATAGTAGTCTGGAGGGGAAATGTATTCCATTAAATGAAGCCAGAACATCTCAAGATCTAACAAAGAAAATGCCCAGCTTTAAGCATGAACAATCTGAAGAATCTATAAACAAAATATTATCATTGCCTCCATTCTCTCTATATTTCATCCTCCAAATTACACCAGCATGTACACACCCACCCATACACACACACACACACACACACACACACACACACACACACACACACACACAATCAGTAAACAACCTGAATAATGATGACTTTGCTTTCTCATTTTTTTTATTGAATTACAAAAATCAAATATCTGAATGGGGAGGAATTTCATTTCCCAGCCACTGCATGCATATTGTCTGAGGCTTTCACAAGGTGGGTATGAGAAAGAATAGCTAATCATTTTTGTCACTATGCTTACGTTTTAAAAATAAGAGTAACTAATTTTTTCAAAATTGAACCTGCTTGTGTTGGTGGGTGTACAATGCTGCATTCACTGTACGGAGAAAAATGATGGGCTTTTATTATAGTGAGTCTACGGAACTAAGCTTTCCACAAACCACACTTCGAGTTCTCTAACCAGGCAACACTGGTTAAAGGCAGTATGGCATCATACTGCAGATGGCTACAAGATGGAGTTCAAAATTTGAGGTTTGCCACTTTTTAACCTTACTTCAAGAAGTAACATACATGGCTTGATCTATGACTCTTCCCTTGTAAAAGGGAAAGAATATTCCTCTCAATAGTTCTACGCAAAGGTATTCGTTCAATAAAGGTTAGTGATCATTACACTGAGTTTTCATTGGATGTCTCTCTTAATATCACATCTTCATCTTTATTTTTGTTTTGTTGATTCATGTGTTAAAACATTACCTTTAGAAACACAGTATAAAGTTTCCTTTCCACGGAAGGTTCCATGAATTATGAGCCCTCGATGTAATGATATGTGTTTACCTTAATACCCA
The DNA here is from genome assembly GCF_024711535.1 of Dipodomys merriami. NCBI lineage: Eukaryota > Metazoa > Chordata > Mammalia > Rodentia > Heteromyidae > Dipodomys > Dipodomys merriami. The sequence goes on along the minus strand of NW_027205826.1, from coordinate 7,955,831 downwards.
CCACCCCCTTTAAAAAAAAAAAAAGCTCCCTTCACATTTATATTAATGAGCCTTTTCAGTAGTTATGAGTCTGAACTATGCTCTTCCAAAGAAGTTTCCTCATAAATTAGCATTAATTGATGTCCAGTTTTGGGAAAAATGTTAGCACACGTTATTTATGGCACGTTCTGTTCGTGTGGCGCCTCTTAATGTGAAAAAAAAAAAGAGTAGTTTTCAAAGGAGGTTCAAATACTGTTTCCTTTGCTTGTGCAATGGGGAAAGCTGTGGCCTTTGTGTATTTGGCAAAACCTCAGCCATATTTCTAGTTGAGGAGTGTGGAAGGGAACTGAAGTCATGGGTGCATTTGGGATCTTTCTTGGTACAGTGAGTTTTTTTCCACAGGCACTTTATGCCAGTGTCGGCTATGTGTCTGAGGATGGAAGTTTATCCTTCCAACATCAGTAAAAACATTTTGCCTGTAACTTCCCATGATCCACGTACATCACTTGCTACACTGAGATAATTGTCCAACCGGAAAGACCAACAAAAGAGGAGCTGTACATTCACATATCGCCTATGGTTTGAGGAAGCATACATTTCTCCATGCTGGAAGTCTACTTCTTTTCTCAGTGAAATATATTGTAAATGCATTCATAGTAAAAACTAGAAAAAATACCTCCCACCCAAAATATATCTCAGAAAGCTTGCTAGCACTTCTACTTACCTGAAGTTTTGAGAAAAAGGCACTTAACATACAAATATGTACTTATAGTTACTACTTATGATGCCTCTAAACCTGTGTGTGTGTGTGTGTGTGTGTGTGTGTGTGTGTGTGTGTGTGTGTGTATGTGTGTGTGCATGAGTGCACAGGCTCATGATTTGGTCTATTTCTCCCTGTAGGCAAACAGAGTAGGAGGAAATTTTAAAAAGCAAAATTGCATAAGAAATAAGGTTACAGTTTTGACTTAGGTAATCTTGGTGTAAGGCTAAATGTAAAAAAAAATGTTCCTAAAAGCTGGAGATTTATTATTTTTCTTCTTCCTATGAAACACCTTGGATAGGTACTGAATAAAGGCTTTGTACAGATACGCTAGAAAGCTAATTCTTAGAGATACATGCAATGGGTGGTTAGCAGCTAGCACATAATAAATTCTCAATAAATCCAGCTCCTTTTATTTATTTATTTTTCTAGTCTTAAATATTTGGTGGTTTCTGGCTTGCTCTCTTTTCAGTTCTGTGTATTTTCAGATTTGAGTTAAGAAGATTCTCTTACTTGGAGATAGATATAGTTTTCAACATACACACACCCTTCGAAATAATCATTTTGTTCAATTAATAAAAATAATACAATAAAAACCTGAAGAACTTATTTTTTTGTTGGTCATAGTGCTTGAACTCTGGGCCTGGATGCTGTCCCTACACTCTTCAGCTCAAGGCAAGTGCTGTGCTACTTGAGCCACAGTACCACTTCTGGCTTTCTGGTGGTTAATTGGAGATAAGAGTCTCATAGAATTTCTGCCTGGGCTGGCTTTGAACGGAGATCCTCAGGTCTCAGCCTCCTGAGCAGCTAGCATTACAGACATGAGCTCCTAGTGTCCAGCTCCAGAGGACTGTTAAAGTCTTACTTCTGTACTTCTGCTCTTTCATGTATTTCCTCCATATTCCTGCTCTGATTTATTTCTAAGCTTTTCATTGTGTTTTCCACCTCCATGGCTAGGATATGTAAAAGAAATGCAAAAATTAAAAATTTTAGCAAATGGCATTTGAATAATAAACAAACAGAGGTGACCACACTGGTGGTGTGTTCCTAATAAATATTAGCATCTGACATAGGTTGGTATTTGTTTGTTTGTTTGTTTGTTTCCTGACTGCACTGCTCTGGGAGTTCCAGTAAATCAGTATTTACCTAATTATTTCATCTCCAGATGCTCTGACTTTAATGTTAACTGTGGGGATTCTTGTGTTCATGGTGACATGGTTAATGACTGAGCAGAAATTTGTGACTATCTTCATGCCTGGGAGAAGTAGAAAAGCCCATACCAGTGAAACTAGTCTGTTGAGAAAAACAAAACTGTGTCCACCTGATTCCCCACAATTTTTGATTCTTACACTTAGATTTCCTGTTAAAAATGGAAAGAGATGGTTATATTTTGAAGAGCTTCAGAAAGAAATTTTATTACGAAAAGCATTGCTCTACTGATAATAGAATTCTTTTCTTTTTAAAAACAGCTCTCCACAATCTTTGGAAAGGAAATTGTTTGTCTATTGCTATGGTTTTTCTATCAAAGGCTCAAAGCAAACCACAGTAGAAAAGAACATAGAGGGCTGGGAAGGTGGCTCAGTGGTAGAGCGCTTGCCTTGCATGCCTGAGGCCCTGGGTTCGATTCCTCAGCACCACATAAGCAAAAAGAAACGGAAGTGGCGCTGTGGCTCAAGTGGTAGAGCACTAGCCTTGAGCCGAAGAGCTGAGGAACAGTGCCCAAGCCCAGAGTTCAGGCCCCATGACCGGACCCCCCCCCCAAAAAAAAAGAACATAGACAGCGTCATCCCTAGGAAAATGGAGGTACACTCCAAGATGATTGCTTGCATCTAGTTTATCCCCTGTATACGTCAGCTCCACCCTTCAGGAACCAATCCTTTCAAGGAAACTATTTGTCCACATTATTTAGTAGCCATTCCCTATCATCAAATTCAATACATTGTTAAAGTGAAAGAAAAATTCACATTTTCTTATAAGTTCATAGAAGCAAGCTCCACCAGCAGTCCCCTGATATTTATGACTATGCTTCATCAGTACTTTCCAAAGAGGGTGATTCTAAATCTTCGGACTAGATTTTGCCCTGGACTTGGTGAGTTAAAGAATTCAACTGCAGGGCTGGGAAGGTAGCTCAGTGGTAGAGCGCTTGCCTTGCATGCATGAGGCCCTGGGTTCGATTCCTCAGCACCACATAAGCAAAAAGAAAAAAGCCGGAAGTGGCGCTGTGGCTCAAGTGGTAGAGCGCTAGCCTTGAGCTGAAGAGCTGAGGGACAGCGCCCAGGCCCAGAGTTCAGGCCCCACGACCAGACCCAAAAAAAAAAAAAAAAGAATTCAACTGCAGATCAGAATGCATATGTAAACACATTATATATATAATGTATAATATATAATATATATTATATTATGTAATACAATATATATACACATCAGCCATTAGGACTAACAAGTAGGTTTGCTTTCAGATCTATATAAGCAGATAGAAACTATTGTGTGTGTTAGCACACACCTGCAATCCCATTAAGTAATGAAAGGCTCAAATGTGTTAATATCTTACAATTCTTAAAACACTGTATTAAGGTTCTGAGGGCTTAGGTATCCTTTGCTGTAAAACACGGAATGACTTGGTAGCCTAACATTTGGCAAATGTCTACAGAAAATGATTATTGATTTTGTTTGGATAATCAAATGACCTTTGGCTGGGCTAGTCAAAGGTTATTTAAAGAAGACAAGTTTAAGATCATGAAATTCAGTAGATAAATCAAAGATATCCTTGATCACTTCCCAAATACCAGACATTCTACCAGATGGTGAATTAAAGTGTAAATAAGATATGGTCCCCTATCAACTTTCTCTCCCTTAGCAAAGCAGATATACTAATACACAAATAATTGAAGGTCAGTGCTAGTGGCTCATGCCTGTAACCCTAGCTACTCAAGAGGCTGAGATCCGAAGATCTCAGTTCAAAGCCAACCCAGGTAGGAAAATTTGTGAGACTCTTATCTCTAATTTACCACCAGAAATAGGAAGCGGAGCTGTGACTTAAAGTAATAGAGTACTAGCATGTGCTTAAGAGCTCAGGGACAGTGCCCAGGCTTTCAGTTCAAGACCTATATCTGAAAAAAGAAAAAAGAAAAAAAATAATTTTAGTACAGTAAGATTAGAATTGGGATGTTTGTTAGTAGTAGTAGTAGTCTGTGGAAGAAGGGAGGATCAGTCAAGTAGCAGATCTAAAGGAACAAATCCAAGTTGCTATACTAGACTAGAGAACTGTGCTCACTATGTGAGTCGAATATGGAAATAAAAGTATGAAATATTTGATCAGTGAGGGGTCCTACATACTAGAGAGAAGAGGAGGCTGTAGGAAACATACTTGTAGGCAAACATTTGTCCAAACGTTGTTTCTAGTACATAATCCAGATCATCACAGGTATGGAACATGAGTCATGACAAACTTGTAGAATAATTATGCCTGCATATCCAGAAATGAATAGAGAAACATTCACCACCACTGTAGACACTGGCTGCTATGATTTAAATCTGTGCTTTCTGATGTTATTCACATTGCATTCTTACTGCTTCTTCAAACAACCTCCTTGACAACAGGAATCTGTTATCAATAAAATAGGGATACAGGTGGACCCATTGCAACAATGAGATATACAAGTTGTTATGTCGAAAAAATGAACTTTACAACTTTGGAGGGGGGATGGGAAGGAATGGGAAGGGGAAACAAAGGAGGAGGCAAGAATGCACTCATTACCTTGCTCATGTAATTGTAACCCCTCTGTACAGTATTTTCACAATAAAAAAAATTTTAAAAAAGTCTTCAGAATTATTCTCTTTTTTTGAAAATTTTAAGCTACTTGAGTTTTGGCAAGATTTGTAGAAAAGTTCTTCCTTAAAAAAAAGTTTTCCTTCCTAGGGGCACAATACTCAGACATGAAGAAATAGCATTCAGGAAGACAAAATAAACATGTAAATAGGGAGCACCTTAAGCCAAATGGAATATATTGAATACTCTAATGAGTCAGAGTCCACACGTGCTTGTACGGATGTGTGAGGTTAAGAGAGAGGGGGGGAGAAGGGAGGGGGAGAGAAGAAAGGAGGAGAGGAGAACAGACAGAGAAGGGAGGGGACAGAGAAAGGAGGGGGAAAGAGAGGGAGAGGGAGAGATAAAGAACAAGGGAGAAGGGGAGGGGAAAGGGGAAAGGGAGTGGAAGGGAGGGCAAGAGGAGACTGTCAGCTGACCACCAGTCAATGAGTTGAAGATCAGCAAGTGACCATGGCTTTAGCTTATGCTCTGTAGCCTGATTCAGCTCAAACCTATTTCAGCAAAACGAATCTTTAGCCCTAAAGATTGATTCCAATCACTTAGCCCAAAATTGATTCCATCAATTCTGCTGTTTATCTTCATTCATTTATTACTCAAAAATGATTGTTGTTAAGGTTGAAGGATGCAGATGATGTAGCAGTTGAAAAATAAAGGTGGGATAGGAATCTGCCTGCCACAGAATTAAGCAGCTGATTGGCCAAGTCTGACATAATGCTAATTTCTATAATGCAAAACATTTTACCTTCATATAGCTATGAATTTTTTCCTTATTTTAAGAAATCCAGTCTATCATACATGTAATATGTGCACACAAAAATGCAGAGCATATTTTCTGACCCAGGGTCCTATTTCAATTAGAGAATTTGTTCAGTTGGATTAAAAAAAACAAACAAACAAACAATGAGTTCATTCCTATTTGCTTTGTTTCAGAGATTTAGGGTTTTTCTGTTATTTATTTACTTTAATTCAGGAGAAAAATCAGTAAATGTAACCAGACAGTAGTTATGTCTTTTGGCAGTAGAAATAATCTAATAAAAGCTTCACATTTCAAACAGGGAAGAGGGGACCCATCTCAGACACCAGTAAGGTAATTTCAGCCCAAATATATTGCACTCTGGGTTTATATTTTTTTGGATTCATGTGGCTTAGGGTGATTTTCTTCAAGTTCATGCCGTCAGAGCTGGAATTCCTAACCCAAACACAGACACCAAGAAGTGATTGACAGTTCTGACTCAGTGAATACCCCATAGTAGGTCTTCTTGTATGGTCAGAAGTTCAGGTTTATTTTGACAAGCCAGTTTTATAGACTAGAAATTTTATAATGGGGATATTTTATGATGATTTATCTGGTATAGATGACCAGACTGTACAGCAAGATGGTCAACATATATTTCCCATGCTTCACTAGACCCCAGGAGAGATTCTTCAATGTGGAGTTCATTAAGTTATCACCACCTCCTCCTCCTCCTCCCCCTCCTCCTCCTCCTCCTCCTCCTCCTCCTCCTCTCCTTCTTCTCCTTCTTCTTCTCCTCCTCCTCCTCCTCTTCACCTTCTCCTCCTCCTCCTCCTCCTCCTCCTCCTCCTCCTCCTCCTCCTCCTCCTCCTCCTCCTCCTTCTTCTTCTTCTTCTTCTTCTTCTTCTTCTTCTTCTTCTTCTTCCCTCTTCCTCTTCCTCTTCCTCTTCCTCTTCCTCCTCTTCCTCCTCCTCCTCCTCCTCCTCCTCCTCCTCCTCCTCCTCCTCCTCCTCCTCCTCCTCCTCCTCCTCCTCTTCTTCTTCTTCTTCTTCTTCTTCTTCTTCTTCTTCTTCTTCTTCTTCTTCTTCTTCTTCTTCTTCTTCTTCTTCTTCTTCTTTCTTCTTCTTCTTCTTCTCCTTTTTCTTTTTTCTTTTTGTCGGTCATGGGGCCTGGACACTGTCCCTCAGCTCTTCAGCTCAAGGCTACTGTTCTACCACTTTAGCCAAACCACCACTTTCAGTTTTCTGAATAGCTTATTGGAGATAAGAGTCTCACAGACTTTCCTGCCTGGTCTGGCTTTGAACCGCGATCCTCAGATCTCAGCCTCCTGAGTAGCTAGGATTACAGATGTGAGCCACCGGCGCACAGCTTTAGTTATGGTCTTCTTTAACAAGTATAATTTGGACTTTATTTTGGAGTAGGGAGGAGACAATAAGTAAGGAAGAATAAATGCATCTTAATTAATGAAAAAAATTAAATGAACCTGATTAACCACATCAAAAGCCCTGCCTCCAGCCCTGGCTCAAAGTGTTGCTTCAAGAAAACTTTTGGGCACACTTTTTACAAAAGGGAGATTAGTATATATAGCTTGTGGATTAAGGCACTTGAAGTTTTTCATGGTTGGCTGAGTAAGGTGGTGTTTCTCAAGGTTTTGATGTTTCTGGAAGCTTCACTAAAGAATAACCGAGGTGTTCTAATAGTTAAATCTAGCAAGACAGAAACAAAGGTGCTGTGCTTTCTCTATTCAGCATTTTGCCACTTCCTGGATTACAATGAACATTTTAATGTCTCCCTAGTCATGCTTTTCCCCCATTATCATAGAATCTGAATTACTCACTAAGCATTCTGCTCTTAATTAGCTTCCTTCACACAATACGCATTTAAGTTTCCTCTACCTCATTTTGTGCTTTGATATCACATACCTTTTTTCTTTTTTTTTTCCTTTTTTAATTGAAAAGGTGATGTGTTGGGGGATTCTAGTTACATAGGTAAGGTACATTATAAGTACATTTGTTTTAAACTATCATTACCTCCATCCCTCTTGATTTCCCACTTATCCCTCCCTATCCCCCCTCCAAGTTGTAATGTTTGCATCCAATATAGTGTCAAGTATCAATGTCACTGGGGTTCATCCTTTGTTCTGTTGTTTCTGTGATTCCCTTTCCCTTTCACATATTGCATTGTCTATTATGCAGAACACAAGGTACGAAAACTAAGAGAAATGAAGAGAGAAAGAAAAAACATTAGAGGAAAAAAGAACTAGCTATATTTACAGGGTCTAATGAGAACCTCTTTTTTCCATAGTTTGGAGTTCATATTAATGCACTTCATTATATATAGTCCTTTGCACTAAGGTTTAAGCATCTGAAAATAGTTTGTTGTATAGATGTGCCACAACTCATTTAACCCTTAATCTACTGAAAGACATCTTGGTTGCTTTTAAGTTTGGACAATTAGGAACTAAGCTACTATTCCTAGCTATGAAAGAGTTTTCACCTGCGTATAGGATTTTATAGCTCCTTTCATTAAATATTAAGGAGTAAGATCACTGGATCCTATGGCAATGATATATTTTGTTTTTGTGACCCAATATCAAAGCATCCCCCAGCATATTTGCATCAACTCATTCCCATCAAAAATGAATGAGAATTGAAAAGTCCCATTTCCTTGCCCAAATTAGCATTTGTTTTTGACTCAGGATCTCAGACATTCCATGTGGTGGGATTGGCTTTTGAATTTAACTGGCACTTCCTAGATGACCGTGATATACGGCATTTTTATAGCTTTTTTGGGCATTTCTATTTTCTTTGGGGAAGCATCGATCAAGGTCTGACTTGTAACGACCGCCTACTCGACCAGCGAGGAAAAACGACCACCACACCAGGAGTCTTCTCAGATCACGCTTTATTGGAGAGCCTTTTAGTTGTAGGAGAGCTTGGGCGCGAGAGAGCGTGCACCCGAAACACAGCCGCTTATATAGGGAATTCGAACACGGGTCTTTTCTATTGTTGGTCGCCTGCCTTTTACCGTCACCAGGTGTCATGGGATTGGCTGGGGACACTACCGGGCTCGTGCACGCGCACAGCCCAGGCGTCCCGCCAAGCACCGTCTGGAGTGGTAATCCTCAAAACTGCAAGGGAGTGGGCGGAGTCTCGCCTCGGCTCCCTACAGTTCCCCCTTCTTTGTTTTATGGCAACAGGTAAGAGTAGAGGTTGGGCCTCTGTCTAAGACATTAATGAGAGGACCTTGCACTGGCCTTCGCCTGAGGGGCGCCTTCCCCAGTGATGACCAGGCCCGTCCGATGCCTTTTTTGCAGAGGTGGGATCTTGGGCATCAACCCACTTGCTACCCAGCATGCTCTTCTTGAGGAGATGAGAACCATCTCCTCAAGTGCAGTGCACTTGCCTTGCACCCTGTCCCAAATTGCAAATTGCATACCTGTCCCGGTGCAATGGGATCCCCTGATCCCTCGGGGTGCTAAGGCTATGCAGGATGGTAAGGCTTAACTGCCTCTCAGGGCCGACAGCCAAATCTGGGGTGAGGATCCACTCTCCAAAGCGGCTAATGCTTGCAAGATAACAACCTTGTCCCTTCTGGTTTGGGCTCGAAGGCGACAGACCAACCATAGGCAGACCACGCATCCTCCCAAGCAGCAGGCTAAAAACATTCCGACTCCCACCCGCTCTTTGACAAAGGACACCACAGAGGCAATCCAGTCAGTAAATTGTAACAGCCCACAGCATCATTGGTTTAGCTATCACAGTACCTCTCCCAGTGCACAGACAGGAGAGTTTGATGGCCTGGGACCTTGGGTTCCCTGAAGTTGCAGACAGAGCATAAGCGAAAAGAAAAAAGCCGGAAGTGGCAATGTGGTAGAGTGCTCACCTGAGGGACAATACCCAGGCTGAGAGTTCAGGCCCCACAACCGGACCCCCCCCCCAAAAAAAAAAAAAAAACTGCAAGGGAGTGGGCGGAGTCTTGCCTCGGCTCCCTACACTGACTCTTACATTAAATTTTGTTGTTGCTGCTGTTGACACTGTGGAGGACATTTTGTATACTTTGGATACTATTCCATCCACTAGGTTTGTCTTCTACAAGTATTAACTCCTAGTCTCTGATTTCTCTTCCTATCCTTTTTACACTGATTTTTACACAGTTAAAACTTTTATTCTAATAGAGTCCAGAATGCCAGTGATTTCTCTTGTGAACTGTAAACTTTGGTGTTGCACCCCAAAAACTTCATCACTGTACCCAAACTTCTCTAGATTTTTCTCCTGTGTGATCTCAGGAGAATTATAGTGCTGTATTTTACATGGAGGTCTCTGATCCATTTTAAGTTGATTTGTTTAAGGGTGAGGTCAGTGTCTTAGAATCATTTTTGGCCTGTGGATGCAATAGGCTGTTCATTCTCATAGTTTCCCAAGAAAATGTGAATTCTTACCACTGAAATACATCTATAGATCCTTAAAGTCCCAAGTTCAGCCCTCAAAGGATACCTCAACTTAGATTCAGAAAGAAAAGAGGTATGAAGCTGCCCTTCTGATCTCCCTAGTTATAGAGTGAGCCTTTCCACTTTTACTTAAATAAGGGCTTATTTTTATTTTATATTTATTTTCTATATTTCACAGTCTGATTTAAATACTTACAAATCAAAAGAATATTATTTACATAAGAGCCCTCTAGCTAACCTAGTACAACTACCATGGGTTTTCTTAAGGTCAAAACTTCAATTATTGAGCAAATTTCAGACACTTGCGAGACATACCTATGAATCGCCAAAGTTCGGGGTAGATGGGTTGGGTATGCTAATTTCCTCACAATTTTTAATGCAACGCAAGAATAAATAACCAAACAGAAATTAGCCATAAATTTATCCAAACTATTTAGACATAATTTTAAGAAGTCTTTTTCTTCCAGAAATATTTGTATCATTGTGATGTGTGTGTGTGTGTAACATATATCTGTCCATATCTCTCATAGCCTTGTCTGTATGCACATGCATGTCTTTAGAACTGTGTTTCTCAAGAAATCATTTGATTTTCATGGTAGAAATTGATATATTATTGAAAAATATCTATATGGAGTTTTCCTAGCCTTCTGTTGATTGCCTAAGAATATCAAGGTATCAGTCTCTTCATGTTTATTTCTTCTCTACATGGAATATTTTGTGTTCTGTCTCTCGATAGATTGATGATAGGTAGATATTAGTGTGTATGTATGTGTGAGTGTCTGCTCATTTAAATAAACTATATGAGGTAAAGAATCCAACTGGATGAAATCCAACATCCATTCATTTACTTTTTCATTCTACTGCTTTGCAAGGGGGAAAAAAATTACCACCAAGTTCCAAGTCTGCAGTGACAAATAGAGACTTCATCTTGAATTCATGTATGGGTGACATTTGCATGTTGATTTCTTTGCTGCCCTAATGGTTACATTTCAAAGCACATCTCTCCTTTTATCTTCAGCTGAATGAGACATCAAAATAAAGGCCAGATAAAGGCGGAAGTCTTTTGTCTGAAACTCCCAGGCCTGGCCAGCTGTGTTGAAAACTGTCTGATGTTTCACAGCCTTCTTGTCTGGCCTCAAGCTGGTGTGCTCTCTTTTATTTGGAAGATTTTAAAGCAATAGTGCATTCTAGCTTACTGTCATTGGGAACAATAGAGGTCCTGTGGGTGCCAGAGGCTGAATATGTAAGTTACAGTAAACCATTTATTAGATAACAAAGCGCTCATTAAACACGAGTTGCCATCTCTTATTGCAGCTTCTAATATTATAACATGTTTGTGTCATAATCCGTTCTATCCGCTTTGTGAGATTATTTGTCCTATTTACTGATGTCTGACCCTTTATGTTTGTTTACTTTGCTTATGTATATTTAACTCTTCTAATATAGGTAGTCCGCAGTTTGATTTAATTCCTTTAATTCTTTAGGTTTCCGTGTAGTTGTTTGTGGTTGTTTAATACCAATGATTTTATGTTTCCTTCTTCGTACTTACCTGGTATGATGAATATATTTGTAGCAATATCTACAAATACGTTAGGATCTGATGGTAGACCTGGAACAAATAAACTAATTAGAACATATTAAATTGCTTTTTACAAACAAATATACCCAATGATCTGACCTAAGTAGCAAGTATGTTTAATCAACCCAATAATAGTAATAATAATAATAAAAAAAAACCGGACCATCTAGGGGTTTAGCACTGAGATTATGATGTAATCCCTTAGTGGTTTCTTTATTGACTTCATTTAAGTTTGTCTTTAACTTGGGGTAGCGAATGGACATAAGAATATTCAAGAGTTATTGGAGCCCTAACATTGCTCATGTTAATTTCTTAAATGGGAAAATAGAACCCTGATTTTTCATAATCTTTTGTTTTCTAAACAGTGTAAGAAAGTAGGCTATCTTACGAGGAAATAAGAACAACGACAAAAACTGATCCCATCTATACTGGATTCTTGGCTATTTCTTATGCCTGGAAGTCCAATCTATTTGCTGCCTCCAATCCAACTTTCTGTCCCTTCAAGCCTGTTTTTTCTCGTATTCATGTTCAGCCTCTGAAACTGGGCTGTTATTATTCTTCCCAGAACTTCCCTGTGCTTTTTCCACCTCTGAGCATTTGCTCAGGATGTCCCCACAGCTGGAAGGCTTGTCAGCCTTCGTTTGTCTGCTACAATCCTGACTGTTCCCTGAGTCCAATTCAATTGCCTGGTTCTTCATGACATTTTCCACCTCCTTCTTACTTTAATTTTCTATGTAGCTTTTGTGGTTGTTTGATACCAATGATTTTATATTTCCTTCTTCTTACTGATTTCCTGATCCGGTGTGGTGAATATTATACTTTCAACAGCCATGTTTTGTTAATCTCTGTTTTAGTACACCCAGGATAGGACCTTGCAGATGGCAAAGGATTCTAGACCTAACAGTAATGGAAATGAGGTTGTATAATAGGTAAAATCATATAAGGAACGGGGCTGGTTTTGTTTAAAGATGCTATCACCGAATGGAAGATAATTACTTTAAACTTTTACAAGAAAGGAAACGTACAGGGTTGTGATCTTCATGAAGGCGAGGAATTTTGTCTCTCCCCTGCTCTCTATGCAATTCTTCAATGGAGTCTGAGATACTGAACATAGTCATACATATTTACTGAACAAAGAAATAAATGGACTATACAATAATTTTTCTTACGTCTAAAAGTTTAAAGATAATTGGTTTAAAAAAAGTCTCAGATGATGTTAAGTGAAAGGAACCCCAAGATAGGAACACAACTTGTTTTTTTCTGTATTGCCATTGCTTTTAATGTATCTAAAATGTACTATGTGATTTTTTTGTTTCCCTTGTATGTTTTTCTCCCATGGTATAACCTCTGTTTTCAGTGTATTTGATGTCGGTGCCCTGCATCTTGTATGTACAATTTTCTAATTTGGGTAGGGGAAAGGAAATAACAAAATGCTGAAACAAAGATACAGGTTGACCCATTTTAACAATGAGATGTATAAGTCACTATGTTGGAAATGAACTTTACAACTTTGGGTGGAGGGGGGAGTTGTAGAGGTGAGGAGGGAAGAGATGGTAGGGGAAAAACAAAGGAGGAGGTAACAATGCTCAATAGGAAATGTACTCATTACTTTACTCATGTAACTGTAACCCCTCTGTATATTATTTTTACAATAAAAAATAGAAATAAGTATTTTTTACTAAAATAAAACTTTTCTTTTTGAAATAGTAAAGACCATGTTAAACAAAATGCTCTACCACTGAGTCACACCCTCAGATTGAAAGTGTATTTGAAATGAATGTATTAGAAAGGTAAAGTAACAATTCTTGCTGCTCAAACATAAGAATGATTAACATTTGGGAGGGGAAGGGTTGGGATTGGGATTGGGATTGGGATTGGGAGGGGGGAGGCTGGGAAGGGATGTGAAGGGTAAACAAAGGAGGAGGCTGCAATGCTTGGTAAGAAATGTATGCATTATCCTGCCCATGTAATTGTAACCCCTCTGTACAGTATGTTCACAAATACAATAAAATAAAATTTTAAAAAAAGAATGATTAACATTTTAAGGAAGTGTTGGATAGCATCTTGGTTCAAATTAGGAAGAGGATTAAATTAGGAGATTGTTCAAGTTTGTTCTATTTTAAAATCCCCAAGTTTTATTTTTTATTTGTATCTTTATTTTGTGGTGCTGAGGTTTGAGCCCAAGGTCTTCTGCAAGCAAGGCAGGTGCTCTCTACCTGTGCTACAGCCCATCCCTAAGACTATTATTAAGGGAAATTAGAAAGGTAACGTGGTGGAACATATATTTTTGACTCATTATTAAGGACATCTATGAGAAAGGGAGGAATCTGGATAAGTAGCCAATCAAAAATCATATTTCTGTGAAATAATCTCTGGTTGTGTGTCCTACAATGAGAGAAATAATGGTATGCATTCATTTTCTTTTAAGGTTTGGTTGGTTGAGATCAGAAAGAGATACTGTTTACATGTGATTACTTAATACCTTGCCTATATTTTTGTGTCTATTTGTTATATGTTTAACATTGTATAAATACCATTCTTTCATAAACAGATTTGCACTTGCACATCTTTAATAGTTGAATTCTGTCCATAAAATCTTTCCTTGCTTCTTTTTCTCCCAGAATTAGTTTGGGGTGTATTTTTTCCTAAATTAGTATAGGTATACAAAAGGTCAGGTCTGAGGTACTCATACCATTGGAAAGGATATGCTTTGAAAAAATTAAATTATTAGAACTCTGGGAGTAAAATTTGAAACTAAAATGTATTCATTCAAGGCTTTCTTTCTGTTCAATCTCTATTTAATAACCTCCATTGTTTTTCAAACGGACAGCCCCATACAGGAGCCATCATTTAATAAATCTGGCTACATAGCAGACCACTCCCACAGTTAGTAGCTTACAGCCCCAACAATCTGATTTTATTGGATGTTAATCTTGGCAGTGTATTCTGACCTCCACTGGAGTTACTCATGAAGCTGTGGTCATCTGACACCTAGCCTGGGATTCCAGGGAATAAAATGATCTCCATCAAATGTCTGACAGTAGGAATTGGCTCAACTGACAGGGTTGTATCTCTCATCCTTTCATGAACTGAACAAATCTCCATAAGTCTGTGATATTAAGGTTCTAAAAGTTCCACCCTCAGCAACTTTGCTTCTACCATATTAGTATTTTAAAAAGTCGTAAGACCAGACCTAATGATTTGGAAAAACAGCTCCACCTCATGCCAGGAAAAGTAATGATGACATGTAAGAAAGCAGTATGAGCCCAGTAAAGTGTACTTTACAGAGCCTTGTTATTATAATAATTCATCTCTGACCTCAATGAGTCATACTCTTCACAAACAGTTAAAGGTCTTTCATGTTCTTTATATGGATTAATTCCTCATATCTTTTTAGCACTATATAATGTTTTCTGTATATGCCATAGTTTATTCAGCCATTCACTTACTGAAAAGACACCTTGATTGGTTTCATCTTTAGGGAAAAAAATGCAACAGCCACGAACATCTATGTTCAGCTTTTCAGGGTGACCTAAGTTTTCAACTCTTTGGGGAAATTTGAACACAGTTACTCAGTCAAATGGTAAATGTGTATATCAATTTGTAAGAAACTGAAAAGCTGTCTTCTAAAATGACTGGACCCTCTCACATTTTCATCAGCAATAACTGGGAATTCTCCTACTTCTTATCCTTTCGTTCTTTGTTGGTGTCAATTGTAGGGATCATCCTAATGAACATGGGAAGCGGTATCTTTCTGTTGCTTTTGTTTGAATTTTGGTGATAATATACAGAGTAGGTTATTTTGTGTTTATATGTTTATCTGTGATTGTAAATATTCCATGAGGTATCTTTTAAGGTCTTGAGCTTAAAATTGAGTTGTTTACTAACTTCTGGATTTGAGTTTTGTGTATGTTTTGAATAACATTGCTTTGTCAGATTTGTTTGTGAAAATATATTTTCCCTGTCTATTGTTTTTCTTCTCATTCTGTTGTTGACATTCCCTTTCCTGGACAAAAGTAGATCTGAGGGAGAACAAACAAACAACTGTTACGACCACGTTTATTTGTTTCTTAATACTTCATTCCTGTTTTCTTGCTTAGTGAAAAAAATGAAATCTTTCACTGACATCTCAATCATTTTAAATCTTGTTTAGTTATCATCAAGAAAGTAATGCAGGGCTGGGAAGGTGGCTCAGTGGTAGAGCACTTGCCTTGCATGCACGAGGCCCTAGGTTCGATTCCTCAGAACCACATAAGCAGAAAAAAAAAAGCTGGAAGTGGTACTATGGCTCAAGTGGTAGCACACTAGCCTTGAGCTGAAGAGCTGAGGGACAACGCCCAGGCCCAGAGTTTAGGCCCCATGACCAGACCCCCCCTCCAAAAAAAAAGAAAGTAATACACACCATTTCTTCTTTTAATTTCTTTTTTTAATAAATATTTTTATTGTAAAGATACTGTACAGAGGGGTTACAGTTACATGAGTAAAGTAATGTGCAAACCATTTCTTGAAGAGGTGTAGAGGGAGATTTTTTAGAGATATTCCATTCAGAAAATCTACTTTGTACTGAGAATTGAAGAGAAAGAGAAAAAGAGGCTTATCCAGTTCCCCAACGAATTTGCATTTGAATGCTGAGGTTTTTCAAAACTGTTTTTCAGGCTTGATGTGGTAATACATGTCTATATTTCAAGATTACTAATGGGGGCAGACAGAAGTAGGAGGATCCAGGGTCAAAGAATGGCCCAAGCAAAAATGTAACACTCTAATGAAACCAACCAAACAAACAAATGAGAGGAAAAAAAAAAAAGAAGAAAGCTAAAGGACTGAAGACATTGCTCAAGTGGTAGAGTACTTGTGTAAGCAAGCAGGGGGTTCTGAGTTCAGTCCACAATCCTACCACAAACAGCAAAAGAAGAATTATTTTCTCCATAAGTAAATCGAGCACATTAAAAGTGCACATTTAGTGCTTTTGATCACTGGAGAAAACACATTGACAAATAACATTGGGAGGTAACATGAATTCTCTCCCTTTTTATCTCCATCATGACTCAATGACTCTTGCAATGAATATATCAACTCTGTTTGATAGAAAGAATATTCCAGAGTACTGAAACAAATCATATAAGGATCTCCACAGCATGAAGCACTATCTGGAAGCACAAGTGGAATTCATGTTGTTTTTCCAATATTCTTCGTATACTTTAAGCTTGATTTTTCTAGGCTTGCCTATGGATTATCTCTTTTTACTCTTTAAGTGTCAAGCATATTCAGCATGAAAAAAAAAAAGAAAAACTAATTTTTGGAATTTTCTGACAAAAAATCTTTTCTCCTCACCCTTATATATTAAAAATATATTTTTATAACTATGTTAAAAATATAACTAAAGGAAGCTGGGCATTGGTGGCCCACACTTGTAATCCTAGCTATTCAGGAGGCTGAGATCTGAGGACTGTGGCTTGAACCCAACCAAGGCAGGAAAGTCCAAGAGACCCTTATCTCAAATTAACCACCAAAAGCTGTCAGTGGAACTGTGGCTCAAGTGGTAGAGCACTAGACTTGAGCACAAAGGATCAGGGACAGTACCCAGGTGCTGAGTTCAAGTACATGTGAGCGTGCATGGACATGCATGTGCACAAGCGCGTGCACGCACACACACACATACACACACACACCTAGAAGAGATTTGACCATATAAATTTATAAAGCTGCAAATACTCTATACTTCATTGAATTTGCACAGTGTTGTTAAAATAGGGTTACAATAAGTGAAGGCATAGCTATTCCTTCCTACAAAGTGCATAGAAATTTCTAGAAAACAAAAGTCCTGAAGAAACAGATGCATGCACATGGGACTACAAGAGAAGAAAGAACAAAAGAAAGAAGATATTGTATGGGACACGAACATGAATGGTTAGCTCTCCAACTGGGGCAGAGGCTCACAGAAGAGGGAGTGAAGAACAAGAAAGCAAAAGAATAGCCAAGACTTGAGGCTGTTTCTAAGCTGCCTGATAATCACTCAGAGCATTCTATTGGGCAAGAATGTTTCCTTCCAGACCCGCATTGCAGGCTGGGAAAAACAGAATTCATCACTTAATCTGAGGGGCTTCAAAAACACATTGCCAAAAATGTGGACTAGAGATGTCATTAACTAGCCTCAGAAATGCAATCATAGAATTTGCATTTTATTTAGTGAATCCATTTATTATTTAATGCACATTTTTTCTGCCTCTGTCTTTGTTTTTTCTTCTATTCTTCTTTCAGAAGTCATGTCTTCTCAGATTCCCTATTTGGAAATCAGTATTCTAGTTACTTATTTTTTTTTCTACTGCTTAATATACCAATTAATATGCCAATTACTTTCATGGTAATAACTCCTTTAAATCACCACAGGAGAGGTTTATACCAAGACTTTGAAGATTTAAAATCTTTTTCTGCTTATTTGTAATCATAGTTAGGAGCAGAAACATTATCTTCACCCCTTACAGCACTTGCAGTAAACAACTTCAACTCTTTTTACTTATTTATCTTTTTCAATAAGAATAATTGTAATGGTCGTTTGGAGATTTAAGGATTATGGGTTTCTAAACTCTAAGAAGTAGTACTTGTATACAGAAAAATTTCAGAAACAGCTATTAATGTTTTCAATACTTTTCTCAATTTCCCAACATTCAGGAATGTATTCAGCCATGAAGGCCTAAAGATGTTCAAAATGGAGATTATTACATTATACTAAAGTTAAAAACACCTTTTTACAACTATCTAAACTACTTAAAGATAATAATAATAGTAATATAATAAATTCAGCCTCTATGTCGTGGTTGAATGGATTTACCTTTGATTTGCCATTGGTTCCCAGAGCATATCTTGCCCTCAGATCTAAAGCTTTAAGTGGTATGAGAAATCCTGACACTTCTTTAAGAACAGTTTCTGTCCAACAGGGGCAGAGTTTGCTCTAGACATTGTTGGTCCTGTGCTGCCAATATTTTACCGCCAGCTCTGGGCTTCTCTTGTTTTCCTTTCCTTGTTTTGAAGATAACATTGGGAGTTTCATTTGGAGAATAGACAAGACCAGGATTGAGCAAGAGAAAGGAGCATCACCAGCAGAGATCCCAGAGTAGAATCAGATGCTGCCTCTCTGCCTGAGCCTGCAGGCTGAGTATCAGGTTTGGTAGCTTTCTACCATCTCTCATTCTGTCAGAGCTACTCTATTTCAGGAGTTGACAAGCACACAGGGCACCAATTGGTTCATACACTCAGCCCGGCCTGACTTCCAATTATTGAAAATTCCTTCCAGATTCAGGCCTTAGGTTGTCTGTCAATCTTAGTTTACAAGGGTCATAAATTTACATCTTTTCTGTCTCTCTGTGGCTCTTTTAGTGGGAGATCAGTTTTGGCCTGAGCTTCTCTCAGACAGAGACCATTTTTAAACCAGAAATTTGGTTCTCCTAATTATCAAGTTTATTTGACTCTTGTTTTCATTCAACCTAAAAGTTTGAATGCAAACCTTATCCAGGAAGAATTCTTCCTTAAGCAAATAGAATTTGTTATTGAATAAGGAACACATAGAATTTTAAACGAAGAATTCTAAGGTTTCCAGAAAGTAGCTTACCTTCTTATGGAGTTTTCTTTTGGGGTAAGTGACTTGTGACCCCCAAATGAAAACAAACTCTAAGATGTCATGGTGGTAGTTGAATATGATTTTTGTTTAAGAATTTTAAATATTGTAGGTATAAGATTCTTGTAGCCGAAATATCTTTGGAATATCTCTGGATATTTTTTTTGTTCCTTTTTTGGGTGGAAGGTAGAGACTGAGGATTGACTCAAATAGTAGATAAAATGTATATTCCAGTCTGAAAAAAATAAATGTATAAAATTATTATTTTGAACTTGCATATTCTTTGTTTCAAAATTTGCAGCTAAGCATGGAATCGTTTTATGTACAAGCTGTGTATTATTTATGAAAAGACTGTATCTCATGTAATTCTGATTTTCCAAAATGTAACTTTTTAAATTCTTATGGGATACTGTTTACGTAATCTCATGCTAACTGAGCTACTTAAGAAGTGAAAACATTATGTATGGGACAAAAGATATTTGTTAAAATGTTCATCAACTTCTTAACTTGAAAAGAAAAGAGATTTCAATTTAATTCTGGCATTTGCACTAGGAACAATGACATGGTGCGGATTTCTGCTTTTTGAGTAAGCTGCTTGATAGTTCTGTATCAGTAATTTTCAGGCAAAGTGAAGTACACAGATTTTTTTTTTGAGAATAGGTATTTGCTAAAGCTTACTCTTAAAGGCCTGCCTATTTTCTAATGGATTCATAAATCCAAATTAATTCAGAGATTTTGGCATACATTTTAAACAACATCCCCTAGAAAGTTAACAGAAACAGTACACATCATCCATTGTTAAAAATATGCTACTTGAAAAATAACTTCAAAACTTTTGTGGTGTGGTTCAGCATTATAAAGAAGCCCTATCATATCTAACTTGAACTGAAGTGGATGGACTGTAACTGATATATTTCTGAAATCTTATTGCTGTGCATGCTCACGGGCAATGAAGATCATTTAAATAGTGTTGGGCATTTTAAAAAGCTCATTAATTCGCTCATCCTATGATGAGCTATGACTGTTATGATCATTACACATTTTTGTGCGTATCTTCAATCAAATCCCTATTCTCTGAGGTTAACTTGTCAATCTGCTTTCTTTTCTAAGTGGAATAAACATTAGCCCATCTTAGTGTATTTCACCCTGTCTCTTCTCTTACCATAGTATGGTCTTCATCTCCCTGTTTTTGAAAAAATTTATATATTTACTTTTGGTTTCCTGTATGAATTTTCACTTTTATGAACTATTTAAGCACATTCTACTTTAACTTTTATCCATTGGTATCATTTATAACATCCCCTGTTAATTATTCGAATTTGATGAGATAGACTCTAGCTTTGAAAGTATTTTTAGATCATACATCTTTTGCATGAAAAACTGACAAAGTAGTTCTTTCTTCTTATCACGCCTCCTCCTCCCCCCCTCCACTGAAATGCCTGTGCATAATTTGGCAAGAGTTGCCATATTTCTGGGAACAATAGGTGGATATCTGAAACTGGAATGCTTTGGGAAATCTATACTGTGCAGTCACCATAATTATATGGTTTGATCAAAGAGACCAACTCACCAAGAAGCTTGTAAGCCAACATGTCATTTTCATTGGTCACTTCTTGGAATCTGCTCATGGGAGTTACAGCTTCTGGGAGAGCTAATTTTTAATGTGGATTCCATCTTACAACAAAGATATATTCTTCAAGAATAATTTCCAAGCTCAACTACTAGTTATTGAGCACCTAACACCTTCAGTGTTAACTAGATAGGCACTGGAAGTTTGGGGAAAGATGAAAACAGTCAATATTATTTCTCTAAGGAAGGCACCCACTTGCCCTTCAAGTACAAGAGTTTTAATGAAAAATAATGGAGTCTTTATTGGAAAATACAGAAGGAAAATAATTCCTGCACTCCATATACATTCTGGAACTCCAAGATTAAGAACCAATATTTTTAAGATGATCTACTGGAAGCAAGAGTTGTAATTGTAGGCTACAATGCATATTTATAAAATTAATAATTTACCTTAGGAATGATATGTTGAGGTATATCCATAATTTTTTACAGATTTTTTAAGTTGTTTCATTAATTTAAGCACACACACACACACACACACACACACACACACACACACTGTGCCAAGATTTTGCTAACACAGAGGAAACTATTGAAAGAAATGCCTTTTAGATAGCAGACAAGGTCAGCTGTAACTTGTTCTGTATAAAAAGTGGAAAATCCTACCTTACTTGGTTGGCTTTAATAAGGAGAAATTAATACCAGATCAACTGATGACGTAAATCTAGCTTTCTCTGCTCTTCCTCTTTTCCCTTCAATTAGATTTTTTTTTGCATCCTAACCTACACAAGTAGTTTTTAGTTTTCCACCAATGTTTGTCTTTTACATATTTATTAAATGATTCAATGATTTTCAAAAATTGATCTCCTCCTCCCCCGTATAGGGTCCAGAAACCATTAGATATGAGTTTAATACTATCCCTATGGAGAATATGAGTCCAAGATCTTGGCTCAATCAAGTGCAGTCACATAAGGAGTTTCTGACCAGCATATAAATCAGGAGAAAAAGAATATTAACATATGTAATCAGAGGCATTGCACATGTGCATAGAAAAATACGAAGTACAAGCTCAATCACAAAATATAAAATAAATATTTAAGGATGTGAAAATCACACCTAGCAAAATCCTACTCTTAAATCTTGTGTCTTTAGTCTATCACTTCTATTAGTATAACTATATCACAAAATAAAAGGGCTATATAGCATTCACATGTCATTGTCTATGTGAGGCCAAGATTTTTAAATTACACAATATAGCAATATCTAATTGGTTAATAAGACAATGACTTTATTCCATTTCAGTATAAAACATGAACCAATTTCTATTGGAAACTGGAAAAAATACTGTGTTACAGAAAAGCAGTGCTCATTCATGATTTTATTTGAATTGCTTTCCTTCACTTGTATTAGGGGATGAAGATGCTATCTTTGTGGAGGAAAGAAATAACGTTTTCCTCTCCTGCCCTGTTAGTTAAAATAGTGGTGAGGAAGCTTTATCATTTTCTCATGAGCAGCAAACTTTAAGTGACTAGGGTAAAGTATATGGCATACAAGATGTAATGACCTAACTGATTAGTGAGGTGGTCTTTTCAAGACCCGTGCCAATATAAGAGTAATAAATCCTAAGTAACGTAATGCATCACCAACTTTATCCCATAATAGCAAAACCAAATCTTTGTAACTTAGAATGATGATGTGAGAGCATTTGTGTGCTATCATATTTTATCATCAAGCTTTTAATCTCTATTAAGGCTGAAGACATGGAGAACATGGTTAACTGGAATGGACACAACATTTTTGGAACTCATTGAAGTTCATGATGTATCTGCTCTCTCTCTCTCAGGATTCACTTAGAGCTGTCAGTTATGGAACACAATGTGATAAACTTATATTTCTCTTTCCTTTTCCTATTTCCTATTCTCTAGAAGAAGAAGATAACTTGTGAATTAAGCCAAAGGGACCAATTAGCTTCTTCTATGAAGTGAAGGCTTTGATTTTCAGAGACTATGTTGTAAGAAGTTCAAGGAGCTAAAAAGTATTATCTTTTTTTTAATGAACATTAAATTTTTCATCATCCTAGGAACTTCTGTAATATTTTTAAAAACAAAAGAAACCACAAGATTTAACTTGCTCAAATCTGTAAGTAACTTTTTCATAGGCAGATATTAAGAGGATTACAATTTGAGGCCATGACTAGGTTAAATAGTTTGAGAAACCACATTTCAACCAAAACCTGGAAGTGGTAGTTCACACCTGTCATACCAGCTTTAGCAAGAAGCTTAAAGTTGAGGCTGCATTCCCAGACAACTAGGAAAATGCAAGACCCTATCTTAAAAATAACTGGAAAAGAAGCTGGATGCTGGTGGATCACTCCTGGAATCTTAGCCACTGAGGAGGCTGGGGTCTGAGGATTGTGGTTCAAAGCCAGCCTGGACAGAACAAATGTGAGACTCTTATCTCTAATAAACCACCAGAATGAAAACTAGAAGTGGCTCTATGGCTCAAAGTGGTAGAGCGTAAGCCTTGAGCAAAAGATCTCAGGGACAGTGCACAGGCCCCAAGTTCAAGCCCCATGACTGACAACAAACAAACAAACACTAACTGGAAAGGAAAAAATATGGATTGGTTTAGGCAGTACAGTGTTTCCCAGCACACATATACACAAAATAACATAACTGAATGCTAATTTCCCATAAGTCAATAGTTATTAATTCCCAATTTATAAACATGTGCCATGTTACAGTTGATTAAAACTTAAAGATCTATTTTGCTTTGTAATTTCCCCACATCATCTATCCCAAATAGATGCAAGGTAAAGATATGGGAAAACTCTCCTCATTGATTTTAGGTTTTCAGTTTTATAATTGATCACCTTTGGGGTTGTTATGTTTTTACGCTTCTTTGCTTTTCATGCTCCTTCTTTAGAAGTCGTAGCCAAGGACTGCATCATGCGGACAGGAGTTTAACTCTTGTGACTGCAAGCAGCCCATTAGTGCCCTGCATCAGTGAAGTGTTGGGCCTCTAGAAATGGAGAAGTCAAGTTTTGGTTTACATATGTTGACACACTCAACTCAGTTGCAGCCCGAGGAGAGTAGCTACTCAGCTCACGATGAGTGAATAGGTCATCTGACAAGAAACAGAAACACAGAAATGAGCCTCCTTTGGAAGCAGGCTAGTAAGGCGCTGACAGCTTAATGAATGACTTGTCTGTTATGACAGTAGGGCACCTCTGCGATGCCAAGAGCAAATATTTGAAAGAATACGCAAGGCAGGAAATGTATGCATGCTCTATGTGCAGAACACTTCAGATTGCCTGTATCACTAACAGCTGGGCAGGGTTTGAGAAATCTTATTTTTATAACGTGCAACATCACTCCTGTCAGATACGCTTTAAGACCTGGAGGATTAATCGAGCAGGACACATAGAGTAGCATGGGAATTCCATTTTCAGTCCTGAGACAGCAGGGATTTGAGGGTAGAGGAGGTCCACAGAGACTAGAAGCCCTTGGTTGCAGAAGTATGACTCTGCTCTGTTTTCCAGGCACTGAGTCCAATGAAATAGGTAAAGTAGATCATTTTTTTTAGTTGCATTTGGCTGGCAAGAATGCTCCCAGCCATATAACATCTCATGAGTAAAATTAAGCGGTAAAGGTATAGCCCAGGAGCCAATTGATCAGGAAAATGAGAAGTTCGCATCTTTCTTGATTGAGAGCTCCACCTACAATAATGACCGAGGGCAACAATTTGCCTGAGCTCCTGACAATGGTATTACTTATCAAAGAACTCACTTCGGAGTTATGACTCCATTATCATGGAATGATATCAGCAGGGAGTAATGAAGGATAGATTGGTTCCCAAAAGGATCCTCACGATAAAACAGCTGCATGTAACATGCATCTGTTAACCCTAATAAATAAATATCGAGACAAGGAATTGAGACTCACACTGACTTGCAGAGAGCAATGGCAATTTTAGAGTCCTGTGGGTTAACAAGAATGACTAGATTCTGGAGCAGTCCCTAACCCCATGAGGAACAGTGAACAATTTCATAAGAACCTGGGAAATCCAGGCTATCAAACAATCATGAACACCAACTCATCAGCCAGATTACACCATGGGGGTGGGGGATTTTCCCTTTCATCCTCGCATGACATCCGTTCCCATGTGCCATTTATTCTTTCCTCCTGGTGAAGGATTGAGGAGCTAGGTGCTTTGCTTTAGGTCTTGGGTAATGTGGGCTGTCTCCAGGCTTGTTGTACATCAACGTTTTGAAAGTAACACTCTACAGATTGCTGCTCTTTGCGCTGGGCTCATTCTCTGGCAGCTTTCCCAACAACAAGGGCTTCTCAGAGCCTTGCTATGGAAAGCAAGTTTTTTTTTCAGGCACCAAACAATTCTAGAGAAATAAAGAGGAGCCCAAACCAGTTAAAAAGAGTTCATGTGGAGTTGGCAAGGTAGAGAGCTCTTCCCTCCTCTGGGTCTGCTTGCTCTGGGCAGCCAGGTCTCCACATCTGGTGAAAACTACTTGGCTGGGGCTGCAAAATGGTATCTGGCTTTCAAATCATCAGGACACCATCTCTGGGTTACATGAACTGATCTAATTAGATAAGGGATGTCAACACGATCGGAGCACGCTCACTTTTGACAGGCTGCAAAATAATATGTCCCTGTATAGCTCAGGCTTAGTGGACTCCACAATGTTTATTTTCCTAGTCATTTCTTTTTTTTTTCTCAATAGATGCCTTTAGTACGGTCTTTATAAAAACTGCACAGAATCAAGCACAAAGAGAATTTTATGTGAACACTTTGGGCTTGCCTTTCTCACTCCAATCCTCATTTTTCTGCAAGAAACAATTCTGAACCCATGCTATCTTCGTGCTCTCTTATTGCAGCCACACGGGGTTCTGCGATCTATCCAGAGGGGCTTCCTTACCAGTCCACGGACCTTGTCAATAATTTGTAGTTAGGATCTCTCTAATGTATCTCTTCTTTTCTTTCTGATTTTATTCAGATTTGATAGTCAAATGACTTCATACTATACATGGAATTTTTATCTCGGAATTCTTAGAAAACCTAGTTGGAAGGAAACATGGCAGAACTAGTCTTTCTTTCTTTCTTTCTTTCTTTCTTTCTTTCTTTCTTTTCTTTTCTTTCTTTTCCTTTCTTTTTTCTTTCTTTTTCTTTCTTTCTTTCTTTCTTTTTTTCTTTCTCTCTCTCTCTCTGTCTCTCTCTTTCTTTTTTCCTCTGGTGATTGAGCTAGACAGAGCTTTAAGCTCTCTACATCTCTGTATCACTACTATGTCAGGTAACAGTCTTTCCTTTGGGAAGAGGAGATTTCTTGGGTCTCAAAATGTAGCTGAGAGGGGTGGGGAGTGGGGGAGGTAAAGGAGGGAAGGGATAGTAGGAAAAAAAAACAAAGGAGGGGGGAATAATGCTCAACAAGAAATGTACTCATTACCTTACTCATGGAACTGTGAGCCCTCTGTACAGCATCTTTACAAAAAAAATAATTTTTTTAAAATGTAGCTGAAGCTTAGCATGTGGAATAGAGACACACAGTTAGATAGAGCTACCCTTCCAACATATCTTACACTAGAATGATGTGTGTAAATCACTCTTTATCCTGTGTATGCCCCATGTGGAGCATGAAAAATCACAAAAATGATCATGTATAAATAAAGCTGAGTAACAAGTGATTTATTTTATAATACTTAGACAAAAATGAACTAATATGATCTATTGTTCCATATATACAAATATATTCCATATAGTCAGGTGTGGTAGCATGTATCTGTAATCTCAGTTAATTAGTAAACTGACATAGGAAGATTGCAGGTTCAAGGCCATCCTAGGCCAACTTAGACCCTGCCTCAAAACAATCTATAAAAAGGGAGTAGAGGTTTATCTCAGAGGTAGAGTGCCTAACTAGCATGTGTGAGGACTGACTTCAATCCCCAATAACAGCAAAGAAAAATAGTTACAACAATAACTACAAAACCATAAATATCAGTAACAAAGCTCCACCAGCAGACTCAACAATAACATCAAAACCGAAAACATCAATCATGGCCACCTGTCACCATCCTGTCAGGTAGAAATTTAGTTGAGGAGTTAGAGGGACAGCTCCCCAGAGATCCCAAGACAGCTTGAATTTCAATATAAAGAAGTCAAAACATGAACATTACAAACTTAGTTTTTAATTTAAATTTTGTCGAAAGAATGAGAAGATGGCGAACAACAACAAAATCTAGTCAGGAAAGATGCTTTCATATCGAAATGTAACTAGTTTGTGAAGCCCCAATCAGCCTGACTCCACTGTGTTATGGAATCATTTAATCTCTGTGCATCAACTCTCTCATGTCAGGAAGGGAAATAATAGAATCTTCTTATAGATTCTTATGAAATAAGGTCAAACCTCTAAAACACTAATAAAAAATAACACATGGCCAGAGAGCTATGCCTGGGCACAGATCATATTGCTATTATCATTAAGGCTTTAAAAAAATTGCCTCCTGGGATATTGACTGAAAACTGTGATTTCAGCCAAATGATCCAGCCTTTGGGTTTGTTAGTTTTGTACATCCATAGGCTGAAAGTGCAGAAATGACTTGGTACATGAGATTCTGCAGACCAATTCCTCCCCCATCTCTAATCCTCTGTGAGAAGATAGAACACTTAATGAATTAGCCCGATCTATCTCCTTAAGCTTTACTGTCATCAGCAAATTACCCCAAAGAATATTACAAATGAGCGTTACAAATTAGAAATCATGTCTTTAAATTACTTCCTTCCACCCTCTACTCATTCATTTCCAAAGGCAAACAAAAAAAAAGTGCAAATCTCTTACCAATCAATTTAGCACTGTCAGGCAAAATTTAATCAAGCATTCTTTTTCCAGAATTGTGTACAAAAGTATTTCCTAGTAAAATAAGGTAGCTTTGGTTGTTAGGATTCTCTAGGACTCCGGCTATAACAATTATGCGAAGGAAAAACAATAAGTGATCATCCTTAATTAAGAGAACTATTAAAAGATGAGATTGACTGATATTTTGAGGGTCTGTGATTCTCACAGATATCTGCTGTTAAAAGCTTGAGCTACTCAGAAAAAAGTTAGTAATACTAATAGCATTTTCTACCTAAATGTAATAAGCCCACAAGAAACATTTCATTATACTTATAAAGATAGAAACATAATGATGAATTTATTATTAAACCCAAACAAAGTTGTACAAAGAGGTTTCAAGTCAATGTGCCATTTTGTGAGTACAATGCATCTTTTTTTTTTTTTTTGGGTCGGTCATGGATCTTGAACTCTTGGCCCCAGTGCTATCCTATCCCTCAGCTCTTCATCTCAAGGCAAGCGTTCTACCACTTGAGCCACAGCATCACTTCCCGTTTTCTGGTGGTTAATTGGAGATAAGAGTTTCATGGCCTTTCCTGCCTCAGCTGGCTTTGAACTGCAATTCTCAGATCTCAGCCTCCTGAGTAGCTAGGATTCCAGGCATGAGCCACCAGAGCCCAGCTCTGCAATGTTTCTTGATCAATGTTGTACCTTTCATTATTCTCTCCTATCTCTCCCCCAAACCACCAATCGCCTCAAGTTACTGGCTCCGTTTGGACATCTGTACATTGAATATCATGACTTCATTCTTCTACCCTTTCTCTCTTTATTCATCTGGACCTCATCCTCTCTGATACTCCAAGTTCCAGATTCCTGGTATTCATTTTGTTAAAATGTAAGTTATTTGCTCAAAGGAGTTCACCATTGGAATTTTCCTCTGCACATACCCTACTTTAGTTAATACTTTTGGGTATAGACGCTGTTTTGGTTTTTTTTCCCATCATGCATCTTGAACTCAGGGCCTGTGCTCTGTCCCTGGGCTTTTTTGCTCAAGGCTAGGGCTCTATCACTCTATCACAGCTCTACCTCCAGTTTCAGGTGGTTCATTGCAGACTTTCCTTCTTCAAACTGCAATCCTCCTGAATAGCTAGGATTAACAGATGGGAGTCACCAGCACCTGGCTAGAAGCACACTTTTCATACCTTTAAATATGATTACACCTTACCTTGACAAATGATTAACTTGCAAAGCTGTGACTGATCTTTAGTAAATGAAAAAGGGTGGTAAGATTGTTCACTAAGTAAGCCTCAGAAGTTTGTCTTGTTTGCTGTAAGGACAGAAAGAATGCATCAACATTTCTTCCACTTCAGGGGAAGAAGGCCAGTGTTCAAACTGGCTTTATTTTAGCTATCACAATTTTGGATAAAATCGACTTAAGCATTCTCAGCTACCTCTTAATTGTAATGAAAACTTGTCTCACATTGTTGACTTAGGAGGATCAGGTTTCTTCATAGCATCTTTAGTTCACAAATGACCACCTACATGAATGCAAAATCATATTTATGCATGTATAAACATGGCTTGTATTGATCCTTTGGTTGACATTCCAAATGTGGTGTCATCTATAAATGTGGTGTCATCTCTGCATAAACATGTTTAGCAGTGCAAACTTAGAAAGAAGAACAAATGAATAGACAGAGCATTTCTATAAAGAGCCACAATGAAGTAATTTAAGGGAATGGATGAGGGGAACAAAAGACTTAAAACAATGAAGAGAATGGGTAAGGAGACAATATTGTTAGAAGAATGTTAATATATAAAATAAGATAACATACTGACTCTATGTCAAGGCTAAATTTTAATCTGATAGTGGAAAAGCTGTGAATCAACTTTATGTACACTAAAGAATACCCCCCCAAAAAAATTCGAAGAGAAGCACCAGCAATAACACCAATCAATCTTTTGGGGAAGAGGGTAAAAGAAATATTACAAAAAGGTGTAGGTGAACCATTTACAAAAAGAACTAATAGGTAACTAGATCCTCTTGTCTTTCTGTACAGCTTGGAGACTAACCATCTAGTATTTCATCTGCATGTTGGAGAGTCATTCTCTAGAGAGAGTAAACCAAATGGCCTCTGGCCTAGAGGATGTCAAAAAGAGCTAACAGGTAACAATGTGGATATCATGTGAAGAGTTGGCATTGATGGTTAGCTTGTGTTCTAAAGGCTTAAAAAATGCTATCTTCTACCCCACTTCCAGAATGCTAGTAGCATTAGATAGATGTCACGGCATAATGAGCTACCAAAAGAAAGAAGTGGTGGCTTAGAACGATGACTTGTTTTGATGTGGTTCAGTGGGTCAGTTTTGGAGTTCTGGTATAGGGTGGCTCCCGTGATTTCACTGTGAGTTTTCATGTCATCAGATCATTTGGCCAGTGACTGGACAATCTCGGATAACTTATACTTGTCCGAGTAGCTTGCCACTTTCCAGGTATGGTGTGACAGCTGCTTTCAATGCGCTCCTGTATGCTTCAGGGTACTGCTTTGTGTTATTCATTCTATTATCTCAGAACTTGAACTGTAGGGAACTCCAGTAAGCAGCATTTTTTAAAGTTGGTCATGTATTTTTTTTTTTATTCTGTTGGACCAAAGAATATCCAGAAGCTGGTACCCATGGCTCATGCCTAAAAATACCAGCTATACAGAAAGTTGAGATCTGGATTACCATGGTTCATTGCCAACCCAGGAAGAAAAATCTAGGAAACTCTCTCTCCAAAATAATTAACCCAAGGTAGGACCAGAGGTGTGGCTCACATAGTAGAATGCCAACTGAGCAAGCGTGAGGCCAAACCTCAATATCTAAAAACAGAAAAATTCAAAAACTCCAACCTAAACAAACAAGTAAGAATGGCCACAGTCAATATACATAAATGTAAAAAGAAGAATATTGCCATTTTATCGAAGAATCTAACCCAAATATAAATCACTTTCATGTATGCTGTAAAAAATATTTTAGTGGGAATTCTGAAGAGAAAGAAATATAAGCAATAAAATTGTTCAAGTCCAGTCACTAAGTGATTCTAACACAGAATTTAATAGAATAATAGCAATATAATATTTAATATATGTATATTGAACATGCATTTAAGGATTAAAAGTAGTCTCACTAATTGTACTCATAATCTGACATGTGGAATTGAAAGCCCTTTGTGCAAAAAATAATTGTTTATAAGGTAGTTTTTCTTTTTTTTCTTCCTTCCTTCCTTCCTTCCTTCTTTCCTTCCTTCCTTTCTTCCTTCCTTTCTTTCTTTCTTCCTTTCTTTCTTTCTTTCTTTCTTTCTTTCTTTCTTTCTTTCTTTCTTTCTTTCTATCTTTCTTTTTTTTTTAATTTGTATTTCGAGGAATTTGGACATGCTAGACAAGCGCTCTACCCAGCACTGGATAACTATGTTTCAGAATTCTAACAGTGGCTCAGTAGAAACCTACCCAGAGCTTGTTCTGACATTACTCAGGTGCTTTTCCCTACAGAGAAGACTGTGATCTGTCCTCCATCATCAAAAAGCAAGTACCTGTAGATCTTTCTCCATCTAGAAAAGAATTGCCAACAATCTATTCATAACTACCCATAGAAGTTTACATAATTTCCTCAAGCTTAGTTGAAGACCCTGGCCGTTCATTCCTCATGGAGACTTGCTAGAAGTAGTGACCCAACTTTTTGTACAGTTTGTGGAAGTTCTTATAAGAAACTGGAAGGTAGAGGTTACCCCCTGCTTATAGTATAGGAGAGAGCAGCTGGTTTTATAAGATAAACTCAGGTCTATGCTCCCTTTTTACCTTCTCATCAAACCCCAACCTTTCTACAATGAAACAGGATCACATATCGAAGATGCCCACACCTGCTCCCAGTGGAGGAGACCAGAGTTCTGTCTGTGCAGTCTTTAGTCACAAGCTTGTCCTATCTTTACACACTACCATCCTGACTCTGTGGGACCAGGGCTTTATCAACCAGCCGCTGCCCTAGTAAAGCCAGCAGACCCTCTTGAGCTGATAACAGAGGGATGCATGAATTGGCCTTTTCAGCCAACCTCATGATGGCCAGACAAAGCTTATCTTCCATTTTAAGGAAGGAAAAGCTGAAGTTGGCTAAAAGCTTTTCTTTCTTCTCTCTTCCCTTGATATTCTATAAGTCACCAGGGGAGCGGGATATTGCGAAATCCTGTCATGAAAGAGCAGGCTGATAAACTGAAAAATAAAAACAGATGTGGAGCAAAGAGGACTTACGGACATTTGTTTCTTGCTTTGGACCAGTTCAAGTGCTGGGGATCTTTAATCCTACTCCCACTAAGGTTAAAAAAAAATCTAATATTTCCTCTGCCTCTGACCATCACAATCCTGGGATAATTCACATCCTTGGATAATCACCTCTCCCACATGGAAGTCAAAATAAAGTGATAGGGAAATGCAAAATAAAAATAACAAGTGACATTTATTACAGGCATATGTGCCAAACACTCTGCAGGCAATATTTCATCTAAACCAGGAGCAAGGATATGTCTCACATTCTGGAACCTGACATTAATGGAGTCAAACCCCAGCTCTAGGTTTCACTAGCTGAGTGGATTTCAGTATGCTGCTCAACTCATTTTTTTGTCTTGTTTCCTTAACCATACTAGAGAAATAATTCTACTCAATCTTCACATGTCCTCAAGTGGTTCAAAAGAATTAGCATTGCCAGGCGCCGGTGGCTCATGCCTCTAATCTTACCTACTTAGGAGGCTGAGATCTGAGGATCACAGTTCAAAGCCAGCCTGGGCACAAAGTCTGTGAGACTCTTATCTTGACTAAACCACCAAGAAACTGAAAGTGGTGCTGCGGTAGAGCACAAGTGGTAGAGCACTCACCTTGAGCTGCAGAGCTGAGGGAAATCACCCAGGCCCAGCGTTCAAGCCCCACAACTGACAAAAAATAAAGAATCAGCATTTGCATATTGTATAGAACAATGTCTGCCACAGCATAAAACACAAATAAGCAAAAAATTGCCAATTGTATAATGATGCTGTAAAAGAAGTGAGCCTACTAATGTTTTATGTTTCAAAAAAAACCCTGAATTTCGATAACAGGCAATGTAGTATAGGTGTATAACCTGAGCAATTGAGAGTCTAACACAGAAGGATCATGATATGAATGCCAGTTAAATTCTGTTTCAGGAAGCCAAAAAGAGAGAAATTCACAAAAGAAACAAGTCTCGATAAAATATGAACAGAAGCCTTCTCCTGTTGGTAGAACTTAAAGAGAAAAACCTAAATGGAATCCCACTATTAAAAAATAATTTCAACAAGTGGTGTTAGTCTATTTTCTCTCTCACACACACATAAAACTTCAAATATATTCACCCTCCCTTTAACCAATAATCTATTTTCCACAATGCAATG
Organism: Dipodomys merriami; assembly: GCF_024711535.1. NCBI lineage: Eukaryota > Metazoa > Chordata > Mammalia > Rodentia > Heteromyidae > Dipodomys > Dipodomys merriami. Next base: position 7,923,048 of record NW_027205826.1, on the reverse strand, counting down.
ACATTGATAACAATGGTGTAAATATAAATAAATTAATCCCACAGTTCAATATCTACATTGCTTTTTACAGCACTTAGAATCCATAATCAGTTCCTTGTCTAATTTCTACCAGTGTAATATCTCATTTCTATAACTAATGAACCTATGAATTCTCTCTCTCTCTCTCTCTCTCTCTCTCTCTCTCTCTCTCTCTCTCTCTCTCTCTCTCTCTCTCTCTCTCTCTCTCTCTCTCTTCCCCCACCCCCCAGGAAGAAAAGCAAAAAGATAGCAAGCATAGAATCTCAGCCTCACTCTAGGAACTTAGAGTTACTATTCCTCCTTTCTATTTTCTTCCAAAATATTTACATAGTCATTTTCTGTCTCCTCAACTTTCTTCTTTACCACCTGTTTAGAGCCATCGTCTTCCATCATTAGTAACACTGCTGTGTTGTCTCACGGCAATGAACAGCATTTGAAGAACTGTGTTTTTATTTATTTTTATTTTTTGGTTGTTTGATGCATTCTTTATTATAGTCTTGCAGTTTGAACATGTAATCAGCACAAGGAAAAACAAGGGCTTTCATACACCTAGACATGATCAATCTTGTAAAAGAATAGTCCATGACAGTTCATATTTTATTTAGCTATTGGTTTAATTTTCTGGATTCATTTGAACACCATTCCATATTCATTCAGACAGCTGGAGGGTGGCTGTTAGCTGGACTGCCAGTGATTTTGTGTTTCTGCTTTGCATGTGATAAAGACTTCAAATATACACAAGCCCTGAGTCACTAAGTAATCAGAAACTAAGAGAAGTTTCACATGAAATCATAAAGAAACTTAGAGGGATTATGAACAAAGCAGATAATTGGGAGGATAAACATTCAAAATGATATATAATTTGGTTGAAAATAACCAGGGTCTCCTTCAGGGCTTTGAGAAAAGATTACTGACTTTCTTGTCTCCTCTCCTGATTTGCAGTCTGACCTTAGGGAAACCTGTTAACATTCTCTTAAGTTGGATGGACACTTCCTAATAAATGCATTCAAATTCTTCAGATACAGCAATATCAAGTCAAGCTTGGAGAGCTTTTCTGTATGTTTTCAGTTATCTTTAAAAATTAAAACCAGCTCTGCCTGCAGTGTACTTGTCTTGTGTGAATGTGGCTACATTCCCAGAAAGTACTTACATAAAAGCAAAATAACAAATAGAGAAATGACAATAGAAAATGGGCTTTTTTAATCTTCATAATGACAATCCACCAATGGTTCTGATTTTTTAAAACAAATCAATTTTTGTCTTAAAATATTTAAAACAATGCATTTTTCCAATGGTTGTTGATTAATTTGACATCTTTTTTTTAATCCCTGTAAGATTCTGATTGGTAATGTGCAGTTAGGTTTCAATCATTGGAAACTGAATATATATGTATATGTATATATATATGTATATATATATACATATATATATATATGAGTGTTCAGCACAGAAAGAAATGTTTGCCTTTGAAAATTTTAAGGAACCCCATGAAGTTGAATTAAATAGAGATGTTCTCAGTCTGTTTCCTGAGATTTTCAAGAGTGCTTTCATGAAATTTGTCTCTAAGCAGAATTAACTTTAGAAACTGTATAATGACATCCTTCCTTAGCAGAAGGGAGGGGGATGGAAAAAAACTTTGCTCAAATTACTTCAGTGGGACTTCCGCTGATGCTTTCTTTTTAATAATGCTCTAGGCAAATAGCCACTTTTGAACTTTGCACTTTGCCCTCTGAGTTTCCCAACCTGGAAAAAGATCAATACCAGAGTCAAAGTGTCAGCAAAAATGAAAATGATATGCACAAATTGTTATTTATACAAGTCCCCTGATTTTGTTTACTGATTTTAATATAAACTCTGCCTTTTGATTAGAAACAAATGTCCAGGCTCTCTGTAGGGACCTGCTGTTCTAGATGATTATGTCTTTTGAAGAAACCTGCAAAGGGCAAGAATTAACAGACAAAGGCAGATCTCCAGTAGGAATTCCTTAGGTATTAAATAGCAGGAGATAATGACTAGGCCATGTGGATATTTGAAACAGGAAAGGGGAGGTAAGAAGGACAACAGAATAAATGCTCAACTCTTAAACACTTCTATCATTCAAAATCATCCATAGAAGCCAAGAAAATTAGTAAAAATTATCCATCTCTTGAAGACTTTTAATTCTTAAGATTTCCAAATGTAGAATAAGCAAACACAGACACAAATGATTTTCAGCTTGCATGCCAATTTATTTCTTAAGAGAAATAAAAGTCAAAGAGAAATTGAAACAAGGAAATGGAACAATAAAAGCACATCTTCATTTTTGCTAGATGATTATAAATCTATTTTTAAGGTATGTAATTAATTACTGAGAAAATCATCTCATTGTATGTATGTACATTTAAAAAATGGCAAATGCTAAAACTACATCGCCAATGAGATTCATTTTTTGGAAATGTACAAATTATTTAAAGACTATTACAAATGAAAAGGCTTAGAAGAAGTAGTACAAAATTAATTTCTTTAGTATTGGTTTCCTTCTTTTCATTGTCCTTGTTAAACTTAAAAAAATTCCTCTCAAGATATATATTACAATCAAAAGATACTTGTTATGATGGCAGGATACAGATAAAATTTATTTCTAGTCACATACTCATACACACACAGATATCTAATGAATTTACTGAGAATCTGTATATTTGTTTCTTGCTCCATTTTAGTGGTACTTAGTACTATCACAGTAAACCCTAACTACTCAACCAATATATGAAGGAAAACAATTCATTCTGAGCTGACTCTAAACTGTGCCAAACTTTTAAAGGTTTTTGTTTCACCATTGTCCTCATGGAGTTTATAATCTTGCTGGGCCAAACAGACCTCCTATTGGAACTATTTACAGCATAATGAAAGAATAGTTCATATGGTCCTAGCCCACTGTGTGGTAAGTTTCTTGAGTTAATTCTCCTTCTCACCTGAAGCTAATATATAACAGAGTGGCAGACATCTGGTGGAATGAAGGATGAAGAGTAAACACCACATTTAAATTATTCTTATCGTAGTGGGTGCAACTCAAAGCAGTTCCTCTAAATTGTGGCAAAGTGAAAAATAGCAACACTCATCTTCCACCATTTAGTAAGCATTTAGGTAATCCAGTAAGATAAAATAATTAGTTAGTAAGGATGAAATCTCAGGATGGTAGATATTTAAATACAATCATTGTGAAATGTTGGAGTTTATTTCTATCCATGACAATAAATGTCACCTAGTTAGAAAGTCCTTTATATCTGTTTTCTGTACCATGCTCTAGGTCGTTATGCTTATATTTCATCTGCGTGCAAACTCTAACTAAAAAACAAGACAATGAAAATACAGGGAAAATTAAAATTATGGGAGAAAGTGCTCAATATCTGTAAGTCATTAAATATCACATGGGTTTCTTGAAATTAGGTGTACAAGAGATCACATTTCACTCCATTATTTTGTTTTGTTTTTATTGTCTAACATAGGAAGTAAACATTTTTTATGATTTTAGTCTTAATAAACTCATAATATCCTTACCAGGAAGTTATTTCTCCCTGATCAATTTTGTCCAAGATGGTGATTTTTCTAACTCATGATACCAAAGACATTATTATTGTTCTCAGAATAAAACCACAATGAAATGCATATTGAACCAGGAATAGAAACAATTAGGAATATGCCCATTGTGTAGAATGTAAGAAAAAGTAGCTCATTCCAGCTCCTGGAAAAGAATCCATTACATGTTGTCCTGCATGATTTTGCAAAGGAAGGGACTGTGCAAGCATTTAGCTATTGTATTAGAAATAGGTGAGTACCTGAGTTGGATTGCCATAGAGTTATCTTCTGTTTTTTACTTAGGTCAAGAATTTTACTGCCAAATATTTCCATGAAAATAAACAAAAAGGCTTACTTTAACGTTCACTCTCACTATCTCCCTATGTCTCTTCACACACACACACACACACACACACACGCACACACACACACACGCGCGCGCACACACACACACACACACACACAAAATAACTGTGATTATAAATATCCCCTGCAGACAGGTATCACTGACATTTAATTTACCTATCCTTACTCCAAAGTCATTTCTTATATTAAACAATAGGTCAGTTGCACTACTAAATATACAGCTGAAAACTCATTTCATTTCTTGTGGACTAATTAAATAACTTGGTTCTCCCAAGGCTAACACTTAAGCACTAGATCACTAAGCTGTCCAGAAACAAAAACTATTTTCCCCATTGTTTCTTTTCGGAATGTCTCAATTTTACGAACTAGAATACAATGTCCCTTTCCTCTGAGAAGAGTACCTACCATAGGTTCCAGATCTTTCTAATGTGATCCTACTTATCGTTTGTCCAATGTCATGGTAAAGTTTAGAGTAAAACAAAAGAAATGATCACTGTAAATTTTATTCCGGTGAGCTCAAAGTGTGCAGGCTGATGTATTCGTTATTACTTGAGTTCCCAGTCCTACCTTGCCTATTTCCAGTTAAAAAGAGTTGCTTATGAAAGAAACCACACACATACACACACACACACAGCCTGACAGAACTCACAATTGGAACATTTAAATGAGTATTTGCTTCTCTTTCTACCAGCTTGTAAAACATTATTTTCTTATTCTTTCTTAAATGGTCTGTGCTAATTACACACCATGACCCTTACCCTCCACGTGCCTTCATTTATGGAAGTGCATTCCTTTCCTGGACCACGTGTTGCTGCTACCTGGCCTTCCACTAGGGGACTGTGCTCCTCTGTCTTAAGCCTAATTCACTCCTTACAACTCAGCATAAAGGAATTTGTCTTTTCAGTATGGTGGGCGATTCCAGTTCAGAAATATTGGCAGGAGGAGTTACTTCTCTCCTAACTTAGATGGTAAAAAATAAATAAATAAAATGTTGACTTTGGAGGGTAGAGCTGAGAGATTATATGAATATCCTTTGAGCAAATGTCTCAACCAGTCTTCAGAGTAGATGTTTAGTTTTATTTTGTCAGTCCTGGGGATGAAACTCAGGGTCTGTGCACTGTCCCTGAGCTTCTTTTTGCTCCAGGCTACCACTTGCTCTACCACTTGAGTCACAGAGCCACTTCTGGTCTTTTCTGTTTATGGGGTGCTGTGGAATTGAACCCAGGGCTTCATGCATGCTCGGCAAGCACTGTACCACTAAGCCATATGCCCAGCCCTGCAGGGTAGATTTTTTATGAGCTGTTTTGAAGCTCCAAATCTCAATCTCATGTGATTATGAATAAACAACTGAATGAGAAAAGGGCAAAATAAAGTCATACCTCAGTCTCAATGTATTGAAGCAAAACGTTTATAAGATAAATATGAACTTCCATTGTATTGAGATCTAATGTGGATGTGAACCATGTTTAATTATTATGCACTTGGTATATTATTTAATTTAGCCATTCTTGGTTTAAGTAAGGATGGAGGGACACAAATGAACTTGGAAAGTAGAGATGAATACTGAAATGAAACTGTACAACTGAATCAGTTAAGGCTAAACTCAAGGTTTCTATTCAAAGGGCTAATCTCCAACATTATTAGTCTCAACAAACTTATTCCAATAACTTATTTATTTCAGAAAATCTAGTTTAAGAAACTTGAGCTGTTTAATTACTGAAGGCCCTTCATGTATTTCCAGAGGCTGGACCAAGCTACAATGGGATCATACATACAAATTCTTATCAGTTGCTATGTGAGATGGTGATGGTACTTTCCAACACATTTCTGACTGAGAAAGAGAAGATTTTCTAAAGGGGGAAGTGTACCAGGCATACAATTGTGTTCATAAGCACATCATGTAAAACCACTCAAAGGACCTGTATTCAATGAAAGTTGTTTTACAAATAAGAAAAATAGGATGGCAGAATTCATTTGATGTTAAGATTATAGAAACGAAGTGTTCGGTCTAAGAAGCAACATAATGAACATACCGGTATTTTCACTTGGATATACTGAAAGAGTATTCGAATACATGCTTGAATATTATCATATTCAAATATTATAAGAATTGATAGGACAAGAATATATTCAATTACATATGAATGTATACTCTTTTGTTATAGAAAGCTATGTATTGCATCTGCTGTAAACCTATGTCTTATATTACCTAAATGTAGATTAATATTGCCCATACACATATATTATGTAATATATAATATTTTATAAGATAGGAATGCATGCATATGGATTATATATATAAATTTATCAAGAATTTTACTTGAAGACATGTTTTCCACGATGGCATTATTGTATTTTGAATGTTTTTTCATGGCGTTTAACTTAATGAGGGATTGAATTTTTTTCCCAGAGAACATTTTCACATGTGATGATTTCCTTGTATAACTTGAAAAATCTTTGACCCTTTCTGGGGAGTAAAACTGTAAGAGCGACATGCACCCAGAGGCTGTGATGCTATTATACAAAGGTCATGGTCCTTCACCCCACCAGTGTCCCAGTGATCAGGGCTCTTAGAAAGGAGGCCACAGGCTCACTCTGCTGTCAGAGCATCTGGAGACCTTGTCAAAACAATATAATTTTACTCGGTAACTTTTTGACATTGGTATTTATTGCACCTGTCTCTGGGCATGATTTATGACCTGTCTGGTGACTATTTCTCCTCAGGTTGGAGTTTACAAGATGAGATAAGTGGAGCATTTAGAGCTTTGTGTACCTCTCACCAGAGGAAAGGGAGATTTCGCACTCACAGCTTCTAAGCTCTCTTCCTTTGACCTCAAGGTCACCTCCGATGTGTCCACTCTGATACGCTTTACTCACTTTGTCCTCCAGGGAAAGAAAGTAGAATGATTCAGTAAGACGATGTGTTCCCACAATCTCTCTTCCAAGAGAATGGTTTCAATAAATTTGAATGCATGGCAGGGAAATTCACCACAGGATAGGAGGCATCCAATGTAAAACATGCCTTCCCTGTAATAGAGAACCCAATGACCTTTTGACCTTGAAGGGGTGCTCTTGCTCAACTTACCAGTATTTCCATACGTTCATCAGAAAACACACTGTTGGGTAAATTAGGCTTGTTCTGAAATCTGCCATTCTAATTACAGTGCTTCACTGGACTACAGTCAAGAAAATAATCTTCCCCTTTTAGTCTGGATATTAGTTTACCATAAGTTTACCAGTTCTTCTCAAGTGCATAAACTATGCACCTCCAATACAACTCTACAACTCCATATCTTAAACCCTTCCATTTCCAAAGCTCATCTGAACATGACATATTAGGAATATGTCAACATTAGTAATAGCTTCTAATATTTGTCAAAAATGTGAACCGAGATAAGGAAGTCATATGTGTTTCCTGGCCTATTCCATAGTAGACCTGTAATCCTTCACTTCCCTACACTTTCCAAAGATTACAGCATGATTTGCTGCACAATCAACGGTCTTTGCCTTGAGATTCTGTATGGTGTGTGTGCCTTCAAATCTATTTTCTCTCTATCTGTCCAATTTCTTAAGAAAATGCCTCAGAAATGATCATCTGACGCTTTAATCATTTTTGTTGTACTCTCTTGAAGTTCTCTATAACCATTTGATCAATATGTTGATGGCAGACCCCATAAGAGGAAACCCCCTCCAATTTGGATAATTACTCTCTGGTTCCTTCTTGGATGAATATTCACCTATCCATTAACATACCTTGCAGTTTGTACATTTATTTATCTTACAAACACATCGAACATCTCTCCCTGTCTTTTCTCTGGATCCTCAAACATCATCATCTTTTTCTACAAATATATTTTCAGTTTTTTTACAAAAAACTATATACCATCTTCTGTTTTTATTTTGGAGATGAGGGCTGAGAGGAAGTTAGATCCTCCTGACTAGAGACCAGCTCCAATAGAAGGGGTAGTGACTTAATAGGACATATATGGAGGGAGGAGACAAAACAGTGGTCCATAGAAAGATAGAAAGAGACAGAGAATAGAGACAGGAAGGAAAAGACCAGACAGAGAAAAAGGACTCTGGACAGACACCCAGTCCCCAACCTTATTATACAGCAATCTGTCTCAGAGTTTTCTTTGCTGTTCCTTTTGCTTTTAAACAAACCTGCCCCATGTGCTTGAAATACTTTCTTGCCCTTTAGTTCTTCCATTCGTGGAGAGAATGAACCTACACACAAGAAGATGGGGCATCAGTATTTTGTGCCTTTGTGAAGTCAATCAAATGAGTCAAGGATGCCTTCATTAGTTATCACACTGAACTGTACTGCTGCCGAATATATGATAGGTATTCTACACTTGAGTCTTACTATGTCTTTTTATCAGTCTATCTCCAATTCAGAAAGCCGTGGGAAGCTTTTATCCACAGAGTTGTACAATTTCCTTCTTGAACCAGCTCATCCTTAACCAGCTTGACTTTGCCCATGTGTTGCCAAACCAATGACATCAGAACTGGCAGGACATTAAATCGAGATTAGAAATGGACCCATGACATCACTCTCTTGTTCCTATTGAACAGATGGTTTGTGTATATCGTGTAATTTTAGATCATTATTCATGGTTGGGGTCAGTTTAATCCAGGAAGCCAAAAAACTGCCAAGAAAATTGACCTGGAACTAGTTCAAAGACTTTAAAAATTATTTTATTGATTAGATGCCCAAGGTTTCGTTTTCCAGAAGAACATGGTGAATCATCAATACATGGTAATTCCTGAGGATTCCAGCATGTTTGCTGTTTGGAACTTCAAAACAAGATAATCTTCGGAGGGTTCACCTTAAAGAAGTGTGATAATCAGGTAGTTAAGAAAATTTCCTGTGTACAACTGAACTTGAGCCAAAACTATTGACTAAGGCAAGTGGCTTGTCTGAATTGGATGGTTATTTATTTCCACCTCGAACTTGTTGACTTCATATCCTCCCTACAGCCCAGCTCATTTCAGCTCAGACACTGAGGAGGTATGTTTTAAACAAGCCAAGCAGGAAGTTATTTTTGAAAGGCCTTGTTCAGGCCATATACCCAAACAAGAAGATAAAGCACAGAGTTGGCTGGCTGAGAACTTGGAGGATAAAGCCACATCCAAAACAAAATAAAACAAATCCTAAACGTGTTCCGAGAAAGTTTTGCAAGAGACCATTGGGATCATATATTCTTTTTTTAAGACAGAAAAGAATTTTGGTAAGAATGTTTCACTGAGAATAAACATTGGCTGTTCGGGGAAAGATGTATCTGGTTATGTTTTCACCACCACGGGGGGGGGGGGGGGGGGGGGGGGAAATAATCTCTCCCATTGATCATTGTATCTGTTTTTCTGAAACAGATCCATTCAATGTTCACATCTCTGTCCAACAATAGTTTGGTTCCAATTTTGATGCCAGGGTGTATTTCAGAAGTCTGATTCCTATCTTCCTTAAAATTATTAAGACTTGTTGCTACCAAAGTTTGTGTTAAAGAAATAAGGTCTTTGATATTTTCTGTGTACGCTCCTTTCTTCCTCCCTCCCTCCCTCCTTCCCTCCCTCCCTCCCCCCTTCCCTCCCTCCCTCCCTCCTTTCCTTCCTCCCTCCCTCCCTCTCTCCTTCCTTCCCTCCCTCCCTCCCTCTCTCCTTTCTTCCCTCCCTCCCTCCCTTCCTCCCTCCCTCTCTCTCTCCTTACTTCCCTCCCTCCCTCCCTTCCTCCCTCCTTCCCTCCCTCCCTCTTTCCTTCCCTCCTTCCTTCCTCCCTCCCTCCTTCCCTCTTTTCTTCCTTTCTTCCTCCCTCTCTCCTTCTTTTCTTCCTTCCTTTCTTTCCTCCCTCCCTTCCTTCCTTCCTCCTTCCCTCTCTCCCTCCTTCCTTCTTTCCTTCTTTCCCTCCCTCCTTACCTCATTCCCTTCTTCTCTTCATCTTTTTCCTTTCTCTCCATTCTCTCTCCCTCCCTCTGTCCCTCACCTTACCTCTGTCCTGTCTTCTCTTCTTCCCTTCTTCCTCCCATCTCCTTCCCTCTCTCCCTACCTTCCTTCTTCCCATAATGCATTATTTCCTCATAGAGTTGTGCATTACTTTTACAATTCAGTTGAAGAAGCCCATGTGATGATGACTTATTTCTGTGATCATCAATGCGGTTTTAGTAAAAGGTTCATTCATAGTTTGGTTCAAATCTCTGGATATAGGCTCTCTTGTCTTTGCATCATGGGTTTTAGTTAGGAACTAATGGGAAAGATGCTGTTCTCAAACCATAACAGGAAAGTCCTCCAGACAAATGCTTCAAGGTCATTTAATTAGACTCTAGAGGGAGGCCATGATTTTATCCTCTACATTTGATTGTGAGGTAAGTCTTAATAGTTGTCGTATTTTCAGTGTCTTGATATGCTTGGTACTCACTGGTTATGTTAAGACCACATTTAATTAAACAAATAGAGTGTTACTTAGTCTAAGGAAGAAGGAAATTCAACTGGGATAATTAAGCCAGGGGACCTAAATATAATAAGTGCAAATTTCAGAAAGGGGAACAAAACTGTGGCTTGACATTTGCCCAGAATTGCAAAGTGAGTAAAAATAGGGCTGACAGTCTGCAAGGCTAACCACCAGTGTCCGAATGTCTGTTTTTTTGTGTGATTATAGTTGCTTAGCGAATATACTAAAACATGGAACTTGACCCTTTGCAGTTAACTTTTATTGATGAATAAGAATAAGGCCAGATAGGATCTCCCTTTAGAAGAAAGCCTCAAAGTTAGTAAAAACTTGGAGATAAAGGCTTAAGTAAAGCAGGGGTTAAACCCTGGGTTACTGAGATTCGATAATGGAGAGATAACTAGGGAGATCTTAGAGTATGTTCTGGTCAATATCAGTAAAACCCAAACTGGGAAGAAAGGGAAGATCTAGGATGATAACTTAGCATTAATTAATTGATTATTGAAATTGTAATCACTATTTATGATTACTAACTGCTAGACTACTAGTTCTGCTTTTATAACTTTCTTTCTTCCTGACTATGAAATTACCACTGACCACCTGCGAGTGACATCTGTGGTTTTTGCCCTTATATTCCCTGAACTATGTGAGTTCAGGGACACTCAAATGATGGCGAGTGGTCGCCAACAGAGAAATAAAATATTCTAGCTTGATTGACTGTATATCTGGATCTCATTCTGGTGTTTGGGAAATTTTCTGGATAAAACAGTTACCCAAGGCGGGCGCCAGTGGCTCACACCTGTAATCCTAGCTACTCTGGCTAATATATTAATTACTTGTGTGACAAATGATACATGCCCTGTCCTCTCTAAGCCTCATCTTCAAGACAAGAAAAGCACAAAGCCTTTTAGGTTCTAAATCTCACTGTCAGGTCTTATGAAATAGAATTTGTGAGGCTAGGAATGACTACGAGCAAGAATACAACTTCCTCTAGGAAAAATGAAAACATATCCCACAAACTTAACGTGAAGGAAGCTTCCATTATAGATAATAATCCATTCAGAAACATTCACTATTTTATTGCGACATATCTATCATCTTGTTAGACTGTAAGACACACTTGACTGACATAACACACTTGTAACAGTATCATGTCAAATAATCACACCATGTACCATTTTTGTATGTCATCATCCACACACCTGAACCCCAGACTGATCATCCCCACCCCTCACCATGAAGCTGAATGCATCAGCGTAATACTGGATGGACTTAAGTTCCAGGATCAAGTAGTATGAAATAAACAAAAAATTGTGACTAGGATGCTGACTAGGGTGGGTGAAGATACACATCCAAGTAGCTTCTTGGTTTGCTCTTTTTACAAAGGCGAATGCAGCTCTGAGAGGGACTGGGCCTCATTTTGATTTTTCTTCCTTTCAATTGTGGCAATAGGGATGTTGTCTTCTCTACTGAACATGCAAAAAATAATCACTAGGAAGATAACATTAGGTGAGGAACCCAAAGGCGTAACTCCTCTGAACATTTAAAATACTATGTATTGACATGAATTTCAGGAAGTAGAAATATGGTATCCATTTTAGGATGTTGTTTGTTGTTGGTGGTGGTGGTGTTTTGTTTTTGCTTTAGGGCTTGTTTTGTTTTGGGGGGTTAAAAGGGAGGAATGGAAAGGCAGGGCAGAAGGCTGAGCAAATACAATCACGCTATTTAGTAGACACTACATGGAAAATGAGCTACGTATCTTGGGGGAAGGGACAGAAGTGGGTAGTTGGGGGAAAGCAAAGGAAGAGGTGACGTTGTCCACAAAAAAAGAGATGTACTCATTACCCGATTTATGAAATGGTACCCTCTCTGTGTAACCCCAAAACATTACCCACAAAATTATATTTCAAAATAATAACAACAAAATTATATTGTACCCCTAAATACTACCCATAAAATTTTATTTCAAAATAATAATGATAAAATTGCATTTTTATACACTTATTAGGACAGACAATGGAAACTTGTTTCTATGTATGATCAGAGGAGGAGGAATCCATAAGAGAAACTTACTTGTTCTGTGAGATGTTCTTCTTGTCCCTCCTGTTGGTTGATACAGGAGGGACAACTCTGCATCTTTCACTGTCTCCTCAATTGCATTTTCATGAAGGAGAGATGCCTTCTACCTCTGCACAGAGTCTGGACCCCTGGCTCTCCCTTCAGCTTGTGGCCATGGAGAATTTGCGCAACTCACCAAGTACCATTTTGCAATTTCCTTATTTGTACCTCCCTACCCATGGCCCATCTTTCTCTATGCTTGAAAACGTGACAGTCATTGCGTAGACAGTGATCCTCATGGACGCTATGGATGTAGAAACAAGATCCTACAGAAATATTGTAAGAAGTGCTGGAGAGATGAGCTGGGGATTTGGGCCAATGTATAGGCCCAAATAAGGCCCAGATAAGAAACAAAGAGAAAATACCAAGTGAGTTAAGGTGTGGGTGACTTCTACAGAACTCCTTAGGAAAGGTGACAAAGATATTAAATTCTATGTTTCGGGGTGTGGGGGGTCAGTACTGTGCCACATATCATGCTGAGGTTATCCTAAACTCTTGGCTGAGAAGACCTTCCAGATTCTTCTTGGCATTATTCTTCATGTTTTAAGGCTTAAGGGAAAAAAAAGCAAAAGCTAAAATGGAGTGTTTTATGTCACATCTCCCATAGATTACTGAATAAATAAATATGAACTGTCATACTTTCCTTCCAGCAGCCAATGAATGAAAGCCCCCTGGTATTTTGAAAAAGGCTTTGTGAACATTGGGCTTCCCAGTGGGACACCAGTCTACATCCAATAGTCAAAATTAGACAAATATTTTAATACAGAGGGAATTTTCTCAAAGGTATGCTACATTGCTCTCCTGTCACCCAAAACATAGTAAAGTCATGAAGATACCTAAACAACAAGACAAATAACAGCAACACACACACACACACACACACACACACACACACACACACATCTTTCCTCCTTCACTGCAACCACTTGCAGCTCATGCTAGTTTACACAGAGGCAAAAGAAAGAAAGAAAGAAAGAAAAATCTCCTGCTGACTCCTGGGGCTTTGATAGAATCAAAGCCGGTGATATGTACCAGACCTTTTCCCTCTGCCCAGATGCTGGAGTTTGCTGCTTTCCCATTTTGCTTTTAATGGACAAGTGAGGGAGGCTGCCAGTAAAGCAGTGGAGCAAGCTAAGAAAAAACAAACAAACAAAAGCCATCGCGCCTCCAACATGGGGGTCAGTGACAGGTATGATTGATCAGGTGTGTCCAGCTGGTAGCTGTCACCACCAGGTTGAGAGAAACAAGCAGAGCTTGGCTTGTTTCACGGGCCAGAGATTATCATGGGGCTATTCAGTAGGTAGTATTCTTGACCAAACAAAGAAGCGGAATGGGTAGGGCTTGCTTTGCCTGTGCCACACATGGAGGAATGATACTTAACCGCATGCTTCATCTGGCGTAGGGGGCGCTTGAAATTAAACATGTTATATTTCCTCATGGAAGGCATCCTGCACACAGCACTACTATATTCTCCTTTTGCTTACATTTCTCTTCAGATCAACTGAACTCTTTTTTTCTTGCTAAAATAAGAGCAAAAAAAAAAAAAAAAAGAAATCCTTTTTGTCAGGTTAAGTCATACCTTCCATCAGGAGGAGCACTCAAGTTCAAAAGTAAAAAAAAATTGAAGTATGGCATATTCCTTTGTAATTTAAATGAGGAAAATAGACACCTGGTTAACTTGATAGCTTTGTTCTGAGATGTAGCTAAATAACATCATACAGACTTGATTAGAAGTGGTGAAAGAAAACATTCAAAGAAGAAACAACTTTTAGCATATTAAGTATACTGATTTGATCTCATTACTACACACATATTAAGGTGTGAAAAACAAGTACACATTGCAATTAAGGCACTGAGCTATACATGAAAACATGTGAGCAAACAAAGTTTGATAGATGTAAGACTCAATAAGTCAAAAGACAAAGCCCAGTGTGGAATTATGAGCATCTTGCTCGCTTTAAAATATCATCTTCAAAAAAAATATAGTATCATCTTCAAATGCATGAAACACATTCTAAAGAGCGTAAATGTAATGCCTTGCTGACTTCTCTTTGTGTGCAGGGGAAAGAAATCCCTTAGAAATTTTCAGGGTATAAATCCCCAGTCTAATTTTATTTTACTCCAGCTCACACATTTCATGCACAACTTATCCATAAAACTCAGGCTTTTATTACTGATTTATTATACCCAACTTTTCTTTACAAAGTTTTTGTGTGTGTGTTCAAATAATTCACATCAAACCAAAGATAGTCATTGTCTGATTAAAGGATGCTAGATTTTATTTGATACACGTGTCTACATTCTGTGGTTCTAACTCTAGATTCAACTGCCTCCTCCAATTTGCAATGGAGACTCCAGTCAGAGAAATGATACAAATTCCTGAGAAAAAGTTATTATCCAAGATTTGCCTTATTAGCCATGTTTCCAGGAAATCAAAACCTAGAATGAATATTATACACCTGTTCATTTAACTTGTCACTGCATAGCTGTAAAGCACAAAGGTTTTCTTTATCAGTAGTTGAAGAATTTGCACAGACCTATCGCAGATTATTAAATAACATCCTATTGAAAAGACAGCTTGGGCTTGTAGGAAGAAAATATAGATAGGGTTTCTTTACTATCCCTGCCAGGGTGGATAGCAAGCTGAAAAATGCCTGTTTTGTCTCCAGCTTTTCAGTGTATATAAGGAAATTATTGAAGGTGAAGGAAGAGAGACAGGCCATTGCTGTATTACTTATAGCCAACTTCTAGTATCTTTATAAACCTTTGCTAGTAGTAAATAGTAAAACCAGTAAATATAACCAAACTACCTCTATAGCCTAGTGGTTTCCAAATTGGACCTCTTAGAAAAGGGATGACACATATTTTGATTTCTCATCAATCCTAGAGACTCTGAAGCATTGAATACATGTATGGTCCAATATAAATGTGATTTTAGCTTTTCAGGTGATGCTAAATAAAGCTGAGGACTGTTGCCCTAACTATTCAAATTCATGAACCCACTAATGATGTAGCGATATAGAAAAAGTTACTCTCTAGTAGGTGATTTCTTCTTCTTTTCCTCCTGCTCCTCTTCCTCCTCCTCCTTTTCCTTCTTATTCCTCCTCTTCCTCCTCCTCCCACCTCCTCCTCTTTCTCCCTCCTCTCCTCTTTCTCCTCCCCTCCCCCCCAGTCTTCCTCTTCTTCGTCTTCCTCCTCCTCCTCCTCTTCCTCTTCTTCCTCCTCATCTCTCCTCCTCCACCTTCTTCCTCTTCTTCTTCCTCTTCCCCCTCCTCCTCCTCCTCCTCCTCCTCCTCCTCCTCCTCCTCCTCCTCCTCCTCCTCCTCCTCCTCCTCCTCCTCCTCCTCCTCCTCCTCCTCCTCCTCCTCCTCCTCCTCCTCCTCCTCCTCCTCCTCTTCTTCTTCTTCTTCTTCTTCTTCTTCTTCTTCTTCTTCTTCTTCTTCTTCTTCTTCTTCTTCTTATTTTCTCTTCTTCATTGAAGAAATGTTTATACCACAACTGGGCAGGGGTGAGAGCAACACTTGAGAGAAATGTTTGCAAAAACAACCAACAAAAAATGTCCTTTTCTATGTGCAACACTTTAGTCTTCCTTGTGAGAGACAGGCACAGAGAACATGAGATCAATTTTTATAAACAGGAAAATTAATTAAAGGCCATAAGCAGGAAGAAAATGGCGGGTAAAGGAAAATGTCTGTCAAAGTCTGGTATCTATGTATTTGCATTTTTTCTTTCTGTTATTATCTTTCAGTAGCTGCACAAAGGAGTTGCCATTTAACAAAGCGGTTTATGAGTAAGATATATCTTAAGCAATGTCATTACCCTTTCAACATTCCCACCTGTCCTTCCCTACCCACCCCTTCCATCACTATTCTTAATTTTATGGGATACACATTAGAATCTATTTTTTTCCATAGAGATTATTTTTTTATTGTGAAAATACTGTACAGAAGGGTTACAATTACATGGGCAAGATAATGAGTACATTTCTTATCAAGCATTGTAGCCTCCTCCTTTGCTTCCCCTTCCCATCCCTTCCATCCTCCCCCCCATCCTCCCCGCCCCTCCCCCCCCCCCCCCCGCACCAAAGTTATAAAGTTCGTTTTCGACATAATGACTCGTACATCTCATTGTTGCAATGGGTCCATAGAGATTCTTTTGTTTCAATAAATGTTATTTTATAGGATCAGAGGCACACAGGCATTGCACCTTGGTGATCCTCCCCTGAGAGTATCCTCCTTTGGTCTCACTGAGTGTTTATGCCAACGGCCCTGTCCAATTTACCATGTTCTGGTTACACTGGATTCTTGACTGAATTATTCGGCTCTTCTCCTCTTCATTGGTCTACATCTTGACTTTACCTCCTCCCTTTTAGTTCTTGCTTCCTGGTTTATATATACACAATGGACTTTTACTCATCTATTAGAAAGAATGATTTTGTACCAACTGTAAAGGAATGGAGAGATCTGAAAAATAATGTTAGGTAAGTCAGGCCCAGTGAGACAGAGGATGCATGTTTTCCCTTGTATCTGGAAGCTAGATTTAGATTTTAAACTTATAATTAAATATATCGATTGATATTAACTTAAATATGGTATATTCGAGCAAGATCTCAAATAGTATAATTCTTTAGAAAGGCAAAATCAAGTAGTTACTGTTTTTGAAACAGTAACAGTAACAGAAAATACAAGTCAGTAACATATTAAGGCTTAAAAGTCTAGTTGGAAATTCAATAATGTTTATATCCATGAAATCTATCTATCTATCTATCTATCTATCTATCTATCTATCTATCTATCTATCTATCTATCTATCTCTATCTGTCTATGATTTATTTATGTCAGTCATGGAGCTTGAACTCAGAGCTTGAGTACTGTTCTTGATATTTTTTGCTCAAGGCTACCACTCTACCACTTGAGCCACAACTCCACTTCTGTCTTCTTATTTTTAATGAGACTTATTTTTAATAGATTTTCTTCCCTAGACTGACTTTGAACCTTGATCCTCAGTTCTCAAGCCTTTGTATAGCTTAGATTACAGGAGAGAGCTACTAGTGCTTGGGCAAATCTCTTTTTTAAGATCATCATCCTCGATTGATCCAATCTAGTCAGTGTCAAGGATCTACAAACCTAGCCACCTCTGACTATGTCCTGAATAAATAAAATATATAGCAGAAGCATTGCTCTAAATTATGTGCTACAATAGTCAAATAGTCTTCAATTCAAAATTGAAGTGTAACTGACATGTTCCAAACATCGATGCGTAGTTGGAAATGCCAAAAGATACAGTACCAAAAATAATAATAATAATTCCATTGTACTCTTTATGAAACTGAAAAGCATTCTAAATTTAAAAATTACTATTTAGATGTCAAACCATATACTAACAGATGCCTTTCCAACACTTAGTTTCATTGCTTCTTCCTTCTAGTGAAATATACTTCATTTTTAGCTATCTAATTATATTTGGGAAATATATTCTATACATAATTAAAATTCTTTCACTGCATAAGCCACTAAATAGAACTTAGGTTCTAAAAACTATAAAACGGATTGAAAATAGGATCCCAGTAAGTCAAAAATAATAAAGGTTTTCACACTTTTACTGACCAGTAACCAGAGATATTTGTTCTTTTGGAATAAAGGAGTTTTATAGAAAAGAATCAAGCTTATGGCTCTGGTCATTTGCAAATCTCAGGTAACTGGAAATACATCGAAGGTACTACACAGTACATGAAAGAACAAAATGCTTGTCTTTAAGACAGGGCAGGAAGCAAAATAATGTCAAAATAGTGTTTTCCAAAGTATATTTATTTTTATTTTTAATGGCGCAAAATTATTCCCAGCTGTGCAAGGCTCTCAGCCTGCTCATTTGCTTTTTAATGAATCTTACAATAAGATGATTAATCCTACACTCTTGGAGGCTTTTGGCTGACTGTTGTTGGTGAAGCAATTACATTAATCCACTTCTATTTGTTTTCAAACAAGCAGAAGGATGAAGGTGATTTCTGCCCCTTTGGAATAATGTCTCAGGAATTAATAGGCCTGGATGGAAGGAGTGTTACATACATTTCCAAGAGCTACAATAGCTATTATCAACCAATTTTAACCTGCAAATTGCAATCACTCTGTTTTACTCTAGCTGATAAAGTTCACGTCACCAGTGGGTTTCAACACTCACTTGAGCCACTGACATCATGTTACTGACATTAAAATGTTCTAATATTTCTGTTATGGGGTAGAGTCAATAAACATACTGCAGGAAATGATCCATTATTTGACTGAGCAATACATGCAGGGTATTTATTTATTTATTTATTTAGTCGGTCCTGGGGCCTGAACTCTGGGCCTGGGCACTGTCCCTCAGTCTTCAGCTCAAGGTTAGAGCCCTAGCACTTGAGCCACAGTGCCACTTCTGGCTTTTTTCTGCTAAGGTAGGGCTGAGGAATTGAACCCAGGGCAGGGTTTTTGTTTTTCAAAGTGATGGTAATGTTTAAGGAAAAGTAGAAATAAAGCTAGTAGAAAACACCTGAAGTCTAGTTTTTTGAGGATAGATCAGTTTGGCTCCATACCTGTTGATAGACTAGAAAAGAGATTATAGTTCTGACTCTCTGCCTAAGAGAGAGGTTTGGTTGATAGCAGCATTTCTGGGAATTCCCAGATGTCAATAAGTGCAAAGACAGAATTAAAGGGTCATCAATATATAATAAGCAATATGATTATTTAATTCTTATTTATCTCCTCTCACTGTAAAACGTTATTTCTGCATGCAGTTTGTTGTACTAGGCTGAATCATACAAAAGAGACAATCTTCTCTTGCATTTAAGTGATCCAATGTCAATGCCTGTGGTTTAAATAATAACTAATATAATGCAACCCTGGCACTGGTTATTCCTTCCTGTTACTGTGAAATGATAAAAATATATGAACCTCTCCAAATTTTTTGATTTTCCTTTAATTTTTCTAAGTGTAGAAGAATTTGTTGTAAACTAGTGTTATCTCTGGACAAAGTTCAAGACCTTCTGTCTTAGAGGACTGGAAGGGGAATTTTGAGGGAAATAAGACACAATGCTCTCTGAGAGTGAAACCTTAAAAGTTTTCTGGATGTGGTGGTAAAAAGTAGAGTCACAATTGCATTGTTCAAGGGACATGAGCTGATGAAAGAAAAATAAATTTGATGTGTGATGGTTTTGCCACAGATTATCTACCCATTCCATTTCTCTAAAAAAAAAAGTAAGACTTTGAGTCAATGCATCCACCTCTTAAATTTGAAAGGCATTCTACTATAAATGTCTGATACTTTTATTTCTGACTTTTCTGATGTTTTAAAAATTAATGTCTCATATTTTGGGGGGTATTATCCTTGCTGTAGCTTTGATCTTTGTTTTGTCTATTATTTGTACTTTTTTATTTTTTTGGTTGGTCATGGGGCTTGAACTCTGGGACTGGGTGCTGTCCCTCAGCCTCTTCAGCTCAAGGAGAGCTCTACCACTTGAGCCACAGTGCCACTTCTGGTTTTCTGTAGTTTTTATTGGAGATAAGGGTCTCACCCACTTTCCTGCCCTCTCTGGCTTTGAACCACAATCCTTAGATCTCAACCTCCTGAGTAGGTAGGATTGCAGGTGTGAGCCCCCGGTGCCCGGCTATTATTTACACACTTTTAAGCATCAATACATCATATAAAGGGGTTAACTTTTCCATGACCAAGTATGCAAACAATACTCTTTGACCAAAGCCACCTCCTCCTTCGCCCTCCCTCATTCCCTTCTGCTCTTTCCAAAAACAATTCCAAGAGGCTTCATTGTTCTATTTTCCCACATATATGTTAACTATTTTAACTATATTCACACTCCTTCAACCTCTTTCTCCACCCATCACTTCACTAGTTCCAATATCTCAGACAACGTGTATTCTTTTTAAAAAATTTAATTTATTTTATTTATGTGGTACTTAGGAATCAAGCTCAGGACCTCATACATGTTAGGCAAGCACTCTACCACTAAGCAACATTCCCTGCCCTAATTTTATATTCTTATCATTCATTTTCTTTGCAACTTAGATTATTCAAGAAGTTTTTACCATGTTTTCTTTCATATTGATTGTTAAATAATTTGCATTTTTCATAAAACTAAAAATTTCACTCGAGTAGTTATAATGAAATGACAATTGTGCAGTTTTGCATTTTATACACATATATGCATATATATGTGTGTATACATGTGTGTGTGTATTCCAGAATCTGTAACAGAAAGTCATATATACATACATAGGGCTTAAAGGTCTAAATTATTCATGAAACAAACTATGGGCAATATAAAGGACTATTTGAAATTTATATAATTTGTAATTACTTTTGTCACTGAGTCCTTCAAATTTTGACACAGCTTTGAGACCAAGTTCCCTGCACGACTGCACAAAATTTAAACCTTCCTTATTGGAAAATAGGGGCTCCTCTAGTTATTACCTCCCACATGTTTTATATCTACTTAACTGTTTTGTAGCTACAAGATCAACTGTCCTTAAAATATGCTTTGTTTATATCAGACCCCATAAGAGGATTTTATGTGTGGCCATTATGATTTCTGTAGATGTTGTTATTCATGTGTCTTGTCATTATTCCCCAAAGTAATTTAAAATTTATTTTTTTAATGATAAACCTGTGTCCTGGCACAGGAATGCTATTTATTATAATGCTAGATGTATAAGCAGCAGTGGAATGGTAGTGTGTAAAGGAAAATGAGGCTACTTTCACTTGAAACTTTGTAGACTAAACAATGACTATAAAACCGAGGCAGCTGTCCTTACCACTGGCTGATTTCATGAATAAAAGCCACTAAATGAATTTCAATGCTTTTTACACACGTTTGCATCCAAACTCTGAGAAAAATATCTCCAGATCTGTTATGTCATTTGCCTGTGTGTTTCTATGAGCATGCACATGTGTGATGTAAACAAAAATGTGGTGAATAATAGGCCTGTTAAAGAATTCAAGTCTTGTTTTCTATCATCTAATTCTCATTTGTTTTTTATTTGACATTTTAATACTGTCTTCTTAAAGGGAGCATGAA
Source organism: Dipodomys merriami (assembly GCF_024711535.1). NCBI lineage: Eukaryota > Metazoa > Chordata > Mammalia > Rodentia > Heteromyidae > Dipodomys > Dipodomys merriami. The sequence continues at coordinate 7,901,485 of NW_027205826.1, read as the reverse complement.
TATTACTTAATGTTAGAGTAATAAAAATAGTAACATAATAAACAAATGTGCATTACAGAGATGTAGAATTGCCCATAAGATTGACTGTCATCTAATAAATGTGTTTGATTTTTTAATGATCTTTTTATACCACGGATGCTTTCCTGTAGACATATGGAATTCAAAAATGTTGTCTTATTTCTTCTCTCCCATTGTCCTTTCCACATACCTCCCTCACAGATAGGATAATTTCTTTGTTTCCAGTTCCATTAATTCAAGAGGACTACTATATCCAAATGACTACAAACTAGGTGAATGAAAACAACAGCAAATTATACTCTCATAACTCTGCACCCAATGTCTAAATTCAAAGTGTGAGCCACGTTGGTTTCTTCCGAATGGATGAAGGAGAATGCTTCTTCTGTACTACCTCCCATTGGGTGCAGACAGTGCTTGTCATTCATGACTGACAGATGTGTCCCTCTACTCTGGTCCTCCTTTCTCTCAAGCCATCCTTGCCTGTGCATTCTTGTCTCCACACAACCCTGTTTGTTAGACATTTAATCATTTCAGTCTAGCTCATGTTAGCTAGTATTGTCTCATCTTTACTAGTCTCATATAAACAGTAACCCTTCCACAAACGAAGTTGCAGTCTTGAGTTTCCAGGGGCCATTTTGGAGAGGACCTAATTACGAATTATTTTTCCCCATGGTCTAAGGTTAGCCAGCCATTCACAGCTGTCCATGAGTTATGCAACCTTTCTTTTCTTGGAGCGTTGTTGACTAGGTTGGTTGGCTAATGTCTGTCACTGGATTCTTCTCACATCTGCCTTACTTGTCCATTCTTCACCCACCTTTGCAGTGTGAGCCACATAATCTCATCTCATGGCCTCATCTTGCCCTGGCATATTTGAGAACTGAGTGTAGCTTTTACTTATTTATTTTCTATCAGATTGAAAGAACTTCCTACTCATTGGAAACCTGGTCAATTCAATGTATCATAAAGTGAACCACTGCAGAGAGTTGAGTTCTTAGAAGTGTGTCCTAATAAAGCATAAAAATTCAACCTAACTATACATGGGACCAGAAGGGTTTAGTCTCATCCATCCTATGCAAATATGAATTTTTTTGAGTTATCTGCCTCAAGTGATGAAAAAGAACACATTCACCAGGTCTAAGGTGTTAAAACCATGAAATCTGACTTCATTTTAAATTGATGCTAAATGCAATCGTAGTTTCAACAGAAGATGTTTGATGGAGCAATGATACATCTCTACCATCCTGAAGGACCTGATACTTGTAGAGGATTTTAGGTCATGAAACCTCTTCTTCCTTCCTCCATACACCAAATTGTTTTTCATTCCCTGTCATGGCGAGGTTTCCCATTGAACCACCCTCATGATAACCCTTGCTATAACTATCAAAGCAAAAGTGTGGAGAGTTTCTCAAATACCAATAACTATTGGCCTAGGTGTTTGTGACAGAAGTCCAGGGTGAATATGTTTCATTGTGACCAGAATGGACCTCTGCATCTTAAAAATGATTATAACATAATATAACTTAATAACTTAATATTTTAATTTTGTAACAAATATATTGATTGTATTATTAGTTGTGATTATGATTAAATTCACTAAGTACATGGTCTCCAAATAATGTGTCTGCACATTGGAGACCTGGAAGATGTTTCATGTTACTGAATTACAATATCATATGAGAGTCTATATTCCTAATCCTTAAAAATCCTTGAAGTATTTGTTAATGTATTTGTCATGATGATAAAATATCCTTCAGTGCATCAGGACTCTTCATCAATTAGTGGACTCCAGTGCTAAAAAATGAACTCAATACAAAGAACCTGGGAAGACCTCTGATGTCATGTAGATGTTTCCTGATAATAATCTGACCTTCTTTTGTTTTGATTGAATGGAGACAAATCTCCCTATCCCTATGGAAAATTCTTCTGCACAGCATCTAGCTCTAGAGAAATACAACCATGGGCAAACCCTTGGATGGGCAGAGAGAGGAGGAGTATGAACATCTTAGCCTTTTCTTCTTCCTTTCTCTAATATCCTGTGGTCCCCTCTCAAAACGTAAGTCCAGACACCAAAGACCTGCAGGGTGATTCTGTCTTCAAATAGTCATCCTCTTGATTGATTAATGTCTGTCTCCATTCCTTCTTCATTATCCCCAGCCCAGGCATTGGAAACATAGCATTGAAATCAATAGTGATTATTTGATTGTAACTCACTGGCAGTCCTATTTCAGCTCATTGTGCACTTTTTTTTTTTTTTTTATGAAGGCAAGGTGAATTCCTAGGAGACCTCAAAAGAGAATATTGTTCCCTTCCTGACCACAATTCAAAGGGCTTGCTGAATCACTGCAGTAATATTAGAACCTGTGAAAACCCCTGCGGACATCAGAAGGTGTTGAAGGGGTAGGAAAAGAGTCATACACTTGAAAGCTTTCTCACCATCTGGTGATTCCCCCAATGGCCAACCTACCAGAGCACTGAGAGGAGGCAAATCTCACGCAGTATTAAGAGAGCAGCATTTTCTGCTCCTGTTCAGGAAACCATTGAGACAAAAGGCACCCAGCCACGGGCCCAGGGCCAGGGGACCTTGGCAACATGTCACTTCCTCTGTCGCTTCCGAACAGTATCGAGAGTCCATCTCTCCATTTGTTTTTGCAAGGAAATAATGAAAGATACAATTATAAAAGAAGACTGACCTGTCATTTTCTTTTTTAAAAAATCACTTTTAGTAACTGATTTCCATTTCAATTCTTTCTGTTCCCTCCAGCAGAGGAAACAAATAGCTTTATCCAGATAGTAAAGAGGTTAGTTTACTTCTCTATAGAAGAAAATATTAAAGGAAATTTTGCTAAGTTAATATCTTATTATAAGACTTTCCAGGATGTATGATTTTAAGCCACTTGAAAACAACTACTTCTCACTAAAGTAACCAAGAATATCCATGTATAAATATGTATATGTATAATGTGTTCGTATATATATATATAGACATTCTTTTATATATGTGTATATATTCATATATATAAAGACATGAATTTCATTCTGTATAGTCTTTATCTCTGATTAGCATTCCTGTTTTTGTTAACTACTTCTATTGATACAAAAAAGTTAGGAATTTTGAAAAGCAGTATAATTGGACTGAAATTTAATAGAATCTCTTGTTTTGTGTCTTTTTTTGGTTTTCTTTTGCTTTTTCTTACTTCCATTTTTTAAATTGATGCTTTCCTTTTGTGCCTTCATTACTCCCACAAAGTAGAACTAGTAGTAGAGATAGGATAGATAGATAGATGTTCATCTATCTATCTATCTATCTATCTATCTATCTATCTATCTATCTATCTATCTATCTATCTATATGCCAATATATACATATATGTCTTTCTTCATTGAAGCTGTTGTAGAATAAAATTGTACAGGAATTTGTCCCATGAAACAAATTCACAAAATTTAAGATAATATCTTATCAATGTATTAGTCATTGTTGATAACATCAGACTACAGCATTGAATATATATGCATATATATATATATATATATATATATCTTCATGAAATTCGTCTAGGCTAAATAAAATTCTAATTTCACTTAGAGATAAAATTCTATGTTAAGTTGAATACATGAAAGTTTATTACTTTCCTACATTTATTTTATCTAAGTACTGATCTCAGGAGAAAACATTTAAATATTCCTATCCTAGAAGAAACTTTTGTTATATTTACGCTACAAAAAATAACTTTCATCACACACACACACATATTCCTCATTTTAATAATTAAAATAAATTTTCTCTGGTTTTGTTTGCTTATGAGAAGTCTGCACTTTGAAATAACTGCTCTTCAGTGTGTAATCTGACATTCATTTCATCCTTTTTTTCCTTTAGTGTACAGCAGACTTCTTCCTCTGTGTTTTAGTTTCTTGCAGGTAGGTTATAATGCACCTGGATTTTTTTTCTCCCTATGCTATCCAAGTTGTACTTGACCTTATTATATAGCCTGTACTAGGCTCAAACTCATTTTCTCAGCCTCCTGAGTCTGGAATTACAGGGTGGTACGGTCATACCTATGCATTTACACGGAGAGCTATATTAGAAAAGGCCATTACTTAACCCAAAGTGCAGCCACTGGAGCCTGCAGGTCAGATCACTTACTACAGTTTACTAGCCCTTGTTGACTCTTGACCTCAGAAAGGTTTTCTTCTCCCATTTGCTTCATGTCAATTTTCTTTTGCTTTACTTAGGCCAACAGGTCTTTGGCAGGACAAAGAAGGGAATACTTCATTTCCTTGCTTAGGGTTCAATCAAGGATGTTCTGTGTAGATGTAGTGCAGCCCCTGTAACTTTGATCAACATAACTCATTTCACACACACCCTTTTCCCAGAATGCATTTATGTGAGTGGTTTGTTCAGGAATTGAGATAATGCGGTATATTCCAGTGTTGTACAAACCTTTCACTGCTCAGAAAGACTCTGGGATCCTGTATGGGTAAAACCTAAATGAACAAAATAATACTTGATTTTTTTTTACTAAATTACCTAAAATTTGTTAATTATTTTGACATTATTCTAGTGTTTGTACAGCACAGGAATCTACCATTTTATTAATTGTGACTAACTTGTAGATGTTATTATCATGGGCGGCCTTATGAATTAAGTGATGAATTGTCAAAGGAGTCTCTCCTCTGATTGGTTTTTCACATGGAAAGAATGGCAAGAAATGGATAAGTGAGAGAAATAGAATGGTAGGAACTTGCTTCCACCCTTTAGGCACCCTCTTGGTTTATTGCTGTCATTCTGTTGACAGCCAGAACGACCAAAGCAGAGCTCTTTCCATACCATTACAGAGAAAATAGAATAGTATTCTCCTTTCTTGGTGTTATGGAGTTTGCAATTATACCTTCTTCCCCTTCAGTCTCTACTCAATAGCTATAATGCGCACATGAACTATGAAGTTATGTGTGCCAATAAAAAGGAATGTCTTTCTTTAAAAATCACAACTGTCTATTGATTGCTATTCAGTTGAGGAGTATGTATACTCCACTAATGATGTGGACAGCCTGTGGCATGATCTGGCTCACTGCTTTCTCTAGATGTATTCATCATCTCCCTGGTAAGGGTTCATCCTGACTTCAGACTCAGTGAAATCTGTTCCCCTCCCAACCACAGTGGCTGCCTATTCTGCTCTTCATATTGGCTTCTGTTTCCCAGTGACTTTGTTTTTTGCCTTGAATATCCAGAGACTTCTCTTGATGCAGAACACTATGACTGGCTATTTCCATTCCCTAGAATACCCTTCCTTCCTTCCCAGAGAAGATTTGCTCTTATTCTTCCGATCCTCCATGAGGAGTCATTTCCTGCAAAGGATCCCTCTAAATATTTTAAAACTAATTACAGCTGATTACTTCTGATTGCGTCATCACCTTATTTACTTCACTCCATCTATGACACTAGATAACAATCCTCCTAAATTGTTTGATGTTGGTTTCTCCCTGAGGAGGACATTGAAGCTTCGTGAGTGTGTTGACCTTTCTAGGATTAACTGCTCGTGGAACTCTAACAACACTTTCAAGGCTCTGTACCTGTTTCCCGAATGAAATCTCAGTCTGAGGCACTTCACAAGAGAGTACTTAAATGTTTGCTCGCAAAGCTGTTTGCTAGGTGGAGACTGTCTCCCTTCCCCTAGAATTTTCTACAACTACACTGTTCCCAATCTTTTGACTGCACATGGTTATTCTTATTTCTCCTTGCTAGTCCCACTAAGTTCATTGGCTTGGCATTGTCTGGGCCATTTCACTGGGTTTTCCAGATTGGTTGCTATTTCCCATTGACTTTGTTTTCCTTCAACACCCATGTTTCTGGATTCAAAGCCTTCAGACTGGATACTTCCACTTCTGTTGTACCCATATTATTACCTCTCTCTTTGCTTAGAACATGAAGACCAATCATTCCTGTTACTCTATTCCATTGGTCCCATCTATCAGAGAAGGCATATAGGCCTCCATGATGAAGCTACAGCCCTTTATCTCAACTGGAGGCTGCAGACCGGGTGCTCTGTAATAGGTTACAAAATTCACGTGGATAGAAATCCATAATTCTTATTTCAAACCTACTCCTATCTTTTCCTCTGACATATGCTTTTTGCAATGCCCTTCTATACCACTACAAAAACAACTTAGCTCTTAAAACTGACCCATGACCTGTGAATCACTTTGAAGTTAAGAAACAGCAAGAATGAAGGTGATGATTACATTTGTAATTTGACTTTCAAAATATGTATAGTTTTGATGCATTTGTTCAGAAAGCAATAGTTATGGACTGTGCTCATGTATCTTGAAGCCATGGACAAAGCATTAGTGGGGTATAGAGCCCAGGAATAAGCGACTTGCTCTCAGGAATAGTAATTTTTCTTCTCCCCTCAGACATATGAAACAACACAATTTTCTCATTATTCAGAGAGTATGTATGTGCCATCATTTTTTTTATTGTAAAGATACTATACAGAGGGTTACAGTTACATGAGTGAGGTAATGAGTACACTTCCACTTCCTCTTGAACATTGTTACCCCCTCCATTGTTTTCCCCCTACCATCCCCTCCCTCCCTCCCTTCCCCAAGGTTCTTTTTTTTTTTTTTTTTGATTGTGATTAAGTGATTACTTAATTCACAGTATTGTGGAATAATGATGCTCATTTAAAGTCACAAGTTCATTCTAACTTTCCTGGAGCAAATTGTCTATCACAGTCTGTAATATATAACGGTGCTCATATGTTATATACCATATATGTGATCAGCAGCATGGGGATATTTAGTAGTGGTTCAACCAGATGAGTGGGAGTTCTTTGTTTCTTAAGTCCTGTTAGTTTTGTCATATCACCTAACATTTTGGATTCATCATCCACTTATCAGGGAGACCATGTACTGTTTGTCTCTTCGTTCTTGGCTTACCTCGCTCAACATGATTCCTTCTAGCTCCATCCATTTCCCTGCAAATGCCATTATTTTGTCATTTCTAATGGCTGCCTAATATTCCATTGTGTATAGATACCACAATTTTTGGATCCATTCATCTGTGGTGGGGCATCTAGGTTGTTTCCATATCCTAGCTATTGCGAACAGTGCTGCAATAAACATGGAGGTGCACGTGTCCTTGTATATTGGTTCCTGTTGTTCAGGGTAGATGCCTAGAAGTGGTATGACTGGGTCGTAAGGGAGGTCAATCTTTAGCTTTCTAAGGACCCTCCAGACTGCTTTCCAAAGTGGTTGTATGAGTGTACATTCCCACCAGCAGTGTAATAGCGTTCCTCGTTCTCCACATCCCCTCCAGCATTTGTTGTTGGCTGATTTGTGGATGTGGGACATTCTGACTGGGGTAAGGTGGTATCTCAGGGTTGTCTTTATTTGCATTTCCTTCACCACCAGGGATGATGAACATTTCCTCATGTGTTTCTTTGCCATTTTTATTTCTTCATTTGAGAAGTCCCTCTTTAGTTCCCTTGCCCATTTAGTAATTGGTTTGTTGGGTTTGGGAGGGATTAGTTTCTTGAGTTCCCTGTATATACAGGATGTTAACCCCTTGTCTGATATATTGCTGGTAAATATTTTTTCCCAATTAGTTGGTTGTCTTTCTAGCTTGGTTGCGATAGCTTTATCTGTGCAGAAGCTTTTTATTTTAAGGTAGTCCCATTTGTCGAGTCTCTCTCCAATTTGTTGTGACCCTGGGACTCTGTTCAGGAAGTTCCTTCCTGTGCCTATTAGTTCAAGTGTCTCTCCTACTCTGTCCTGCAGATTCAGGTTTAATGTTAAGGTCTTTAATCCATTTTGAGTTGATGTTGGTGCATGGTGATAGGCTGGGGTCCACTTTTAGTTTTCTGCATGTGGCTGCCCAGTTTTCCCAGCACCAGCGGTTGAAGAGGCTGTGTTTCTTCCATTGTATGTCTTTGGCTCCTTTGTCGAATATCAGCTGGCTGTAGGCCTGTGGGTTTATTTCTGGATCTTCTATTCTGTTCCATTGGTCTTCGGGTCTGTTTTTGTGCCTAAGTACCATGCTGTCTTTGTTATTATAGCTCTGTAGTAGAGTTTGAAGTTCGGCATGGATAGCCCTCCCATATTGTCTTTATCCCCTAGAATTGTTTTGGCTATTCTAGGTCTTTTGTTGTTCCATATGAATTTTTGGACTGTTTTCTGTATTTCAGTGATGTACGTCATTGGGATTTTAATAGGAATTGCGTTGAATTTGTATATTAGTTTTGGAAGTATTACCATCTTTACTATATTAAGTCGGCCTATCCAGGAGCATGGGAGGTCTTTCCATTTCCTAGTGTCTTCTGCAATTTCTTTCTTTAACTTTTTATAGTTCTCATTAAATAGTTCTTTTACATCTTTGGTTAGGTTAATTCCTAAATATGTGCCATCATTTTGGGAAATTATAATGATCTGGTTTTGAAGGAGTATGTAGCGAACTTATCCATGTGATGCTAGTATATGATTTCACAGTATGAGACACCATACAACTGACAATTTTCTCCAAACACAAAAGTCAGATCTTCGGTATACTCACATAATTGCATCTGTATGCACCTGTGTGTGTGTGTGTGTGTGTGTGTGTGTGTGTGTGTGTGTGCGTGTGTGTGTGTGTGTGTATGTGTGTGTGTGTGTAAGCCCCTCCATATCTATTGTTGCTAAGATCAAGTTGGGTCTTAGGTAAATCTCTCTTAACTTTTCCAGCAGACCTCCACAATAATAAAATTGTCAAACCATTTTCTTTAACAATTTCTGACACCAGCTATAAATCCCTAAACTGGTCAATAACCTATAACCCAGCACCTTTTGAAATGGAATGTGGGAAATTTATGTCCCCCCTGGGAACAGATTGTATATAAAGTCCCAAACAGCAGAGCCTTCCAACCAGGACCACCTTTCTTGAGCAATAACACAAACACAATAGCTCAGCCTCTTCCCTCCTGTCCTCCCTCCCCCATTTGTAATGTCTGAGACCACTTTGCTTGGAAGGCTTGAATCATGCCCAACTTAACATATTAGGTGCTAGCTTAGCACACATACACTAAACCACACCACAGCTCATTAACCTTTAGACTATAAAAAAACAAGGGGGAAAAAACTTACAAAAATGTCAGTTTAACTTTCCATTTCAATAACAGGGTCTAGGGTTAACGAAGAAGGAAAACACACACCCTCAGAATGTGTGGTCATTATTATGAAGAATTATTCATTAGGACTCTTTAAGTCCTAAAACCTGGTAAGAAAATTAACTTCTAATTATATTTTTTAATTTAAAATCCATTATGTTGTGTGCTCCAAAACTAAACAGACTACAGTATAATGTTAAAAAGTTGACTGAAGTTTTGAAAGAAATGACACCTTGTATGATGGATCTTAAATACATTCTGCTCACATTCAAGAAAAGTCCCTGAAGCTCTTACTAGGGTGCGATGGTCAATTTGTAGTCAAATACACTTGTGAAGAGAACGGACATGTGATCCTGTCCTCCAGGCTGCTCTGGTGCATGCTTATATGGGCATGGGTCCTTTCTCTCAGAATGTGATCCGTTCCCCACTGGACAGTCTTGGAATGTGTGAATCCCATTATTGTTTGTCAAATGGACACACACACACACACACACACACACACACACACACACACACCTCCTTTGAAAGAGAAAGATTTATGCGACAATTTTTTACAACTTGAGAATCTGTCTTGTCCTAGAGGTGTAGTATGGATATGCAATGAAGAATCCAGGGCCTTAAGGCTTCCTGCAGATCCTGTGTCTCCTCCACAATGTACAGATGGCAGATGGAAAGGTATTCCCATTCTCTCAGAGATTACAAAGTGTCAACAGCTCCCACCAGCAGTGGAGGAATGCAGGAGCTTACGACTCCCTGGAGGTTCACCTTTGCCACACAAAACTATTGAAGATTTCCATAACAAATGAAGTCTAGTGAAGAAGTGATGTCCACCCAGTCACAGAAAATCACCATTACTGGAATGTCTCACCACATGGTAAGGGGAAGGTAGAACCAAAAGAAAAAGGGCAGTCTAGGGGCTGGGAAGGTGGCTCAGTGGTAAAGTGCTTGCCTCCTATGCATGAGGCCCTGGGTTTAATTCCTTAGCACCACATAGGCAGAAAAACCTGGAAGTAGCACTGTGGATCAAGTGGTAGAGCGCTAGCCTTGAGCTGAAGAACTGAGGGACGGCGCCCAGGTCCAGAGTTCAGGCCCCATGACCAACAAAAAAAAAAAAAAGAAAAGAAAAGAAAAAAAGAAAAAGGGCAGTCTACTGAAGGAACAATTTGAACAAACTTTAGTAAAAGGATAGAGATGATTAGAAGAAGTGGATTATGGAGAAATAGCTGTTTTTGCTGATGGTATAAACACAAAGTGAGGAACTGGAGAATTTCCTGTGTTCTTGAGAATCATCCCATCATACAGGCAACAGAACCAGTGATGATCAGATGACCTGTGCTCTGTTTCCAGAGCAGCATGAGGAGCTTAAGAATTAAAGGGGCATATTGGAAAACTAGTCTTCCTTTTAAAATAAAAGTGGAATGTGGTGAGCTTTAAGATTGTCCCCCTCCTCACTATTCTCCCTTCAATAAGACTTCCTCCCATTTACCTGATCCGAAAAATAAAAGAAAGCAAGAGTGCCATCTCTATGTTTGGGATGGCTGCAAAGGCTGAATGCGAGGGTACATGTCCAAATCTTTTCAAATATGAATCAGCAGTACCACTGTTTAACAATGACAGCAGAAATGGCATAGCAAAACATAAGGGCACACTGTAAAATGAAGATGAAATCAAGACTAATGAACATGTTTCAAAATAATTCAAAATACTTGTGCCTTTGGCCACTGAATAGCTGTTTACATAAAAAGGGTATTTCAAATTTTTATCCAGGATAGGAAAGGGAAAAACAATATCCTTTAATAAACTTCCTATTTTTTTAGAATGTATATTTTCTATCCAGAGACAAATAAGACTTAGATGCACAAAATGCTTTGGAATGGAAGATGAAATACAAGAATTTATGCTTCCTAACTAATAACTTATAAACAGGTATTAACATACTTGAAAGTCAATGGGATTTCCCACCCCATAATGTCATGCATTTTTCATACAGAAAATTAAGTGATTCAGAACATCAAATGGTAGTCTAAAAGAATAAATGATAAACATGTATTCATATGTATGTATAAGATAAAAATTAAATGCAAATAAAAATGGCTATTTGCCAAACATTTATCAAACATCCCCTGTGATTTCAAATTCGCTTTGAGAAGAAAAGTATGCAAAAATGAGGAGATTGGCTGATTGGAAAACATTACTGCAACACTGGGAGAAAAATGTGAAAATCTTCAGAAGAAGCTAACCAGGAATTAAAACAAGACATACATAGCAGGTTTGCTTGCTTTTCCAGAAAAAGAAAATGGCACAATTGATGTAAGATTTTACACTCATTAAGGTGGCAAATTTAAACAATAAATTCCAGCTAAGCAAAGTTCTGCTCACACGGAAGCTCTCTATGTTACTGCAAGGGTGTGAATTGGTTGATTCTTGTGGAAAATAATTTGGCCATGTGTGGCCAGGATAAAAATAATGATTTGGGGGCTATTTTGAACATTCTAGGAATTTATCCCGAGGGAAGGATCTAAAATGGAAAATTCATATGCATAAAGGCATTGATTACAGCATTTTTCACAAATATATAACAATTGATCTAGTTTCTAAATGTGGAATATTGGAAGAATAAGGCAATGGAATTGAGTTACATGTTGGTCACCTTTCTTGATGAAATTTCATGCAAGTTCTGATAGAATAATAATTAAAAGCTTGATGACATGAAAATACATGTACAGTTGAGGTGAAAACCTGAATGATTTATGTGTATAGCATAGTTGAAATGACTTCCATGTGACATAGGATCTGGATGTGTATATATCTATGTATTCTCTGCATACACACACACACACACACACACACACACACACACACAACTATGTACATATATTGAAGCAATGTAATCCATGGCTTACTGCATGCTTACATTCACACACTCACAGGAAGGTATAAAATAATGAATTTTAAAATGTAGCAGTTATTTCAAGATGGTTGATTCCATTTCTCCTTCCTTTTGTCAAATAACAATTTTGTTACATACTTCAAATAGTTCTGTTCTCGTTGTAAAGATATTTGCACTCTCAGTTCAATGAAACAGTGACACATACAAGGCAATATGTTAGAAATGATCCATGCAACTTGTGAGGGAATGGTTAGAGGGAAGGGAAAGTAGGAGAAAAATGAGGGAAGGGGTAAAACGTTTGATAAATAATGTACTTGTTATGTTACTTATGTAACTGTAACCCCTCTATATATCACCTTGACAATAAAAAAAATGAAATCAGGCAAATTGTTCACCTCATGCTATTTATATTTAATTAGTTTAGAAGTATGTGTATGATACAGTCCTGACCAGAAACTTCAAGTGGAGGTGAGGGAAGGGATAGATATGCTTTTATGATATAACTATGATGTCTGTAGAGTCGGTCACGTGATCAGACTGGACTACTATGAAGCAATCACCTTAATACAACTATTTGAAAGCAAAACTATATTATTTCTTTGCCATAAACTCCAATCCTTTTGCAGAGAAGCAGATACCACAATCTCCTTTGGTAAGGAAGTCAGTTGGGAAAGAACCTTGTGAGGTAGAAATCTACAGTTTATTCTTACATAATGAGGGGAGAAAAGGGCCTCAAGGGGTAACACCAGGCTCTTCGCCAATCTCCCTTAGCACCACAAGTGGTCTTGTCTAGTTGTGATACAAGGAGTGATTAGCATTATCAAATTATCCTATTCGGGCTACAAGGAAGTTACTTTTAGGATAAAGCTATAAACTAAAATGGACTGAGAGGAAAAAGAATCTAGGTCTCTGTGGTCATAAATGGATCCTTGAAAGCTGCCATAAGTGGAAACTGACTTGTTCCTTTGTTTTTCCCGGTTTTAAAGTCAGTTAGAGTTGCATTATCTTACATGAATCAGACATACATTATTTGTCTTCAACAATGAAGTGACAAGCATCCCCAAGTTTTGTTGGTTCATAGTCAATTTCAATTGGTCATTTATCCCTTCCAGAATACCTTTACAAATCACTTACTTGAACTACATTCTATTTATTGGTCCATTGTGTTTTAGGAGAGAAACACAACACCATCTACTAACTATCACAAAGCAGACATCAGGACATTCACTATGAGTGATGCCTTTTGGTGTTTAAAATTAGCCACAAGAATGAAATTGCATTGAAGAGGTCCTCACAAACATAGTTGGTGTTGCTGAGATTCTATAAAGAACTGGAAATGCAACCAATAGAAACACTTCAGGTACATTTAAATGCTCAAGTACATAATCATGCTAAAAGTATCACAGGCATCTTCTTTCCAAACAGCAAGACCAATGATGCATTTTTTTCAAAACTATAGAGGGAGCAGCCTCCAAATCGTTCCTCACACTTATAAATGAACTGCACTTACAACAACTGTACTTACAATATCTTTACTTACTGAGAGAGCTCAGATACTCATTATCATTTAATTCTGATGATGCCAGACTCCCTTGTGGAAGATACCCTTATTACCATTCAAATTTAATTCAAATTGAGCAATTGAAGACAAACTATTAATATCACCCATCTGAATGACTGGAACCAGGGCATTGGTCTAAGTCTTATGATTTCAAAATTGAGTTCCTATAGGAAGGAGGAAGAAGAAATGGGAAGTCATCCAAGACTTGACTCTATGGAGAGCAAGTGCTTTAGGAGTTAGTGTTCAGAAAGTTTCAACATCCAATAAGAGACCAATAAGAGGGAAGTAGTAGACAAGTTATGGGAAGGGAAGGTCAGTACTCCAACTTGGAATGCTTCAAAAGCTAGCCTAGGGAAGTCTCCAGTCTGAGAATGCTTGGGAACTGGTAGGTATTTTTGACCATGGTAAATAATATTGTCAGAGCTATGTCTCAGAAACATTAATTATGAGCTGATATATGTTATTCTTAACAAGAGAATGTGGTCCTGCTTTCCACTGTTTACATAAGGATGCAGGCTAGTGTTCCTTATTACTTTTTATTAAAATATTCCTTGGGTAAAATTATCCCTGTGTATAATTTTAATATAGATAGCCACATTTTAACTCTTATTAAGGTAAAAAATATCACCCATGTAGCAACACCTAATATTTTATTTAAATTAAAATTGCTACCTGCACACATTTAAAAAAATCTCCATGGATGCTTTTCCCTTCGTATAAGCCTGCCATTTCATGTAGAGAATAAGAAGGTGAGTACATGAATTTAATTATACAAATTGTAAATTAGTGGTAAAGCTAATAAAAACCAGATTTAGCTCCCTAGACTCTGAAATCCAGTTCTATCTTTCCCACTATGCTATTTCTATTGTCTCTCCTGGCTGCATTGGAACAACAACAACAAAAAAGAAATGTTGCTGAAAGTTTTATGGGTGATTGTACTTTCTTTTATTAATATAAGAAGTTTATAATTTAAAGAAAATGTATCCATATTTTTCTGGCATTTTATTTACTGACCATGTAGGAAAGATGACCAGACAGCTATTTTAAAATATCAAAGCTGATCTCCCTTCTGAAGCCCTATATGGAAACCTAGTATGTGGGATATTAAATTCTGAGCATCTCATCAGACCAATCATTTAGATGAGTAGTCTCAGAGATGGAGAATTATGTGATATGTCATGGGCTTTTTTTTTTGTCATCCTGGGGAGAAATAGGTAAGGAAGTTTTGTGTTTTAAGCTTTTAATTTCTTTAGAGGGAAAAATATTAAAACCAGAATTTTAAAAAATGTTTTCTTAGAAATGACCCATCTAAGCTATCTTGATTGTTTACTATGCAAGCTCCACAATTTTCCCCCTTTGAAAACAAAAGAAGAAGTCTAACCTGGCTTATTTTTCTGTTACTTAGTTAAATATATGGCATAAGGATTTTTTTGAAAGGGTTAAATAATTTCCTCTTCTTCTGCACATTTCTTCTCTCTCTCTTTCTTTCCCTTTTGTGTGTGAGGTTCCCCACTAACCTTAGCTCTGTCCAAAAGGAAATTAAAATGAAATATATCAGGCATGCTGGGACTTCACACTTCAGGGACTTATAAAGCAATATGGCCTGGTTAAATTGATTGTCACTTTAACTGCCCCCGGCTACTCTTCAGGAAGGGGGCTTATGGTTTTACTGTTCTTAACGGGACCATATCCCTTTTCCAATGGCTTAATTTAGGTTGTGCTGAAATTCCTATTAAAATCAGAGTCATTAATATTTCATTAAAAATACCCATGATGTCAGAAACCACCATTCCTAGGCTGCCAAGTTACAAAGAAAATCACCCTTTCCCCCAAGAACTGAGCTAACATCCTGATAGTCAAATGTACATATATAACTTTTTATTATAAACAATCTCAACAACAGAAAAAAAAGAAAGAGAGAAGCAATTTATCAAATAACTCCCATCCTCTGGTGTGTTCTGTTTCCATGTCTTCAAGTTATACCATTGGCTCTTAACAACATGACCATAAAACTAGACTTCAAGGGTGTAATGTAATCAACAGGTTAGCAAGGTGACCACATAGATATCAAATGTGTGCATCAGAAGCCAGGCACTCCTGGCTCATTCCTGTAATCCTAGCTGCTCAGGAGGCTGAGATCTGAGGACTGCAGTTCAAAGCCAGGACAGGCAAGAAAGTCTATGACACTCTTACTTCCAATTAACCTCTCAAATCCAGAAGGGGTGCTGCGGCTCAAAGGGGTAGAGTGCCAGCCTTGAGCAAAGAACTTAGGGACACCAAGATAGGGACACAAGTGGTTTTATCTTTGTTGCTGTTGTTTTTAATGTATTTATAATATACTATGTGATTTTTTTTGTTTCTTTTGTATGTTCCTCCCCCATGGTATAACCCCTGTTGTCACTGTATTTGATTCCAGTGCCCTGAATCTCATATATATATATTCTAATTTGGGGAGGGGAAGGTAAATAACAAAATGCTTAAATAAGATTGACCCATTGTAACAATGAGATGTACAAGACACTATGTTGAAAACAAACTTTACAACTTTGGCAGGGGAGGGAGGAGTTGGGGAGGTGGAGAGGGAAGGAATGGTAGTGGAAAAACAAAGGAGGAGGTAACAATGTTTGATAGGAAATGTACTCATGTAGCTGTAATCCCTCTGTACAGTATCTTTACAATAATATATATATATATATATATATATATATATATATATATATATATATATGAACTTAAGGAGAGTTCCCAGGGTCTGAGTTCAAGCCCCAGGACCAATTACCCCTCCTCCCACAAAAAAATGTGTGCATCAGAGAATTAGACCATTTTGACAGGTATTGCTTCCTCTTTGTGTCAAGAAAATGGAAAGAATTTAATTTAACACAACTGCTAGAAGCATGGTGACCAAATAATCACAATAGCCAAATGAATAAAAATAGGGAGTTTCATAAGTAGAAATGCATTGTCTTGAACTTAGATACATATATATGTAGTAAAGATTAATATATATTAAGATTAATATAAATATAATATATACATATATAATATATCATACATATTATAGTCTATAATATGTTACATATATTATATAATATATATTTTATACATAGTATATAATATAGTGTAATATAAAATATGTAATGTAATAATATATATAATAATATGTAATATGTAATAAATACATATAGATATACAATATACAATAAAATATAATAATACATTATATATTATGGTTCATAATGTATAATTATACATTATGTATAATATATATTATATAACATATATTGCATTTTATATTTTACAATGTATTTTATATTGTACTATATATTTTACATAACAATGTATATTATATAGTATATATTGTATATAAAATTTATGATATATATTATAATTACATATAATATTATATACATTATATATAACATGGTATACATTATATATAATATATGATATATAAACTTAATAATGTCACACAAGATTAATATATTAATGACTATACTAAGATTTATACATATAATATATATGTATATAATATGTGTTAGCCTTCACTCTATAATTTGAGGAAAATGTGATCTAGAGTCTGGCTTTGGTTTCAGTGTTCGCTTTAGGAGAAAGTACTGAAGTAGCAAGGTAGATTTTGTCGCGTGTGTCTCTGACCTGATTAAGACACCTGGCACTTCCTCTATCTACCATCTTTTCCTGGATTCCCATTCCAGCTTTTCTCCAGCTCATCCCATTCTGTCTTACCTGCCCACGGACTTCAGCAATTCCTGCTCTCACCTCCTGCACGTCCAGGGTGACTGCTCTACCAGGTCATTCCTCCAGCCTGGAGCCTCTACTCAGCGGCCTGCTCTGTCACATTTCTCCCTCACCAGCCTGAGGCTCCTCTGAGGACCCGGGGTTGCTCGCTGGCTGGTTGGAAGCTCTGTCATTGACTTGGCATGGTGTCTTGAACCCACTGAATGCTCCTTGGTGGTTACTGCTTGATAAACCCCTGCAAGCAACTCAGAAAAGCAATGGCATGGAACAATTTGGATACCAGGGAATGGATGAAGCGGGTTATTTTCCAGGCAGACTTAGAGAATGGACACAATTTCCCATACACAGAAACTCATGGATCACGTTTCTGGGGTGGACAAATGAGACTGCTTCTCGGATTGCAGCCACGATGGGCGAAACAGCTCACTAGGAGATAAGCACCGATGTAAACCGCGGCTGACACAAACCGTCCTTCCTTCTCGAGTTCCCATTCATCGCTTCATTGGTTCAAGTCTGCTGTGAGCTTCACTCTTTCTTTGGCAATAGCCAAGACCACTTAGGAGAGGATAACATGGAGACTCTTCGGAATAGACACTGTGGTCCCCGAATAGAAACTCTCCCCACTGTTAATCAAGTCAAGAATGCTGGTTCCTGATAGGAGACATTGGCCAAACCACCCAGGGTCAGATTTCACAGGAATGGGGGAAAAAAAATCTATCCAAGAATGATGTAAGTAAAAAGTTATGGAAGAAGGAAGGACCTCGAATCGCAAAGACAATACTGAGTAGAAGAACAGTACTGGAGATAAACATTCTCAAACCTCCACAAAGAGCTTGAGTATTATGGCACATTATCATTAGGTTTTTCTTTTTAATAACTCAAATAGTATAGACTACAAAGTAAGTTGGTTATATTACTGGATATTTTTATTTCTTATCCCTTTTGTAGCACTTCTCATTTGCTTCTAAGAGGCTATGATTTAGATTGTTTTATATGTCAGGGACACATATTTTGAAAGATTTCCTGAAATGTATGCATCAAAATAGCCCACCATTCCCCAAGAATCTTAGTGTCCTGATTAAGAGAGGAAATCTGTAAATACTATGAGTCATGCAGATAGATAAACGTGTTAAACAGCAATATGAAGGAAAAATCTTTTGAAATGAACAAATATATCAATTGGTATGCCTTAACAGTTCCAATGAAATTTTAAGTAAAATGTGCCATTCCATGATTTCTATCTCTATAGCTCTTCACAATATATAGAATCAATTTCTAAGATATGTATGTCCAGAAAGAAGAAATTTTCTAGTTCAGACTGCTTGGGAGAATAGAATAAAGGACATATGTATGAACACAGAATGATTCTATTGTCCCATTAAATTCTGGAGGGAAAAAAATGTTAAAAACAAAGAAATAAATCCAAATGATATTCTGGTTCAAGCAGGCAGTGAATCAAATGTAGACTGGTTTCAATTCTACAAATAGGAACAGAGGGATAAAAAAGTGTGTGGAAATAAAGGCAGTTTACATACTAAAAAAATAATAGAAGAAGTGGGATCTGAAGAAAAAAAAGAGCCATTACAATGATGTTTGTTCTCTTGATTTCTCTATTGTGTAAATAAAAGCTAGACGAATACACATTTTCTTAACATTTAGAAAGATATATTTGATTGTCTAAATCTGTGAATCGGGTGAACAAGTGAAGTTCTCTTCACTTGTCCTTTGCCAAGGACAAGCAAATCTTCCATTTTGTTTTGTTTCTTATCAAATGAAAAGAACAAATTCTCAGAAGTTCCCAAGGAATATGTATGCACCAGTAAGTGCTCAGTTTGAACTGCAGGCCAAAGATATAGATAATTCAGATTCAACTAGAGCAAAATTAGCCCAAGACAGGATTGAATCACAGGAAAAGACACTCATTTCAGACACTCCTCTTAACTTCTGGCTGCCAGTTCATTTGTATTGAAGCTTAGCCAGAGCCTGTAATGCATTGCACATCTGCTTGACTCTATTCTTTATTCTCATGAACTCAAGTGAGGGGTGCAGTAAGGACAGCATTCGCATTCAGTGATTTTCCAGCTTTGAGCTCTCGTTGGATGTGTTAATAAGGAGGAAGGGAGGAAAATAACAAGAAGAAAAGAAAGATAAACGAGAGCTGCATAACACATATTTAAAAACATCATTGGGTTATTTGACTCAGAAAACACGAAATCATACTAAAAATTCAGAGCCTTCATCTAAATATTTCCAGATTAAAATCTTGCTTTCAAATGGTTTACATACATACATATATATATATATATATAAAATTTTATTCTTTAGTATGTAAACTGCCTTTTTTTCCACATATTTTTTATCACTCTGTTCTTGTTTGTAGAATTAAAAACAGTCTACATTTGAGTTACTTCTTGCTTGTACCAGAAAACCATTTGGATTTATTTGTTTTTAACATTTTTTTCCTCTCTCTCTCTCTCTCTCTCTCTCTCTCTATATATATATATATATACATATATGTAAATATATGTATATATATAAATATACATATATATGTAAATTAAGTGGAAGACCAAAAAATAAACATTGAAAACCACCTGATAAATATTCACCAATAAAATTAACTTTTCTATTTAAAAAAATCAATTTTCAGATTATATTCAAATTCATTTAATTTGTCATTCTTTTGCTTGCTTGACTTTTTTCCTTGTGATCAAACCCAGGGCCTTGTGCATACTAAGGAGACACTATGCCACTCAGATTTATCTCCATTCCTGTCATTGTTTGAACTGAGACTCAGATGAAAAACTTTACCACATAATGAGAAGTTGGGTGTGAACATCAATATGCCATGTGCTTTCTAACTGACGTGAATGGAAAAGAAAGATGGATGGTTGAGCATTGTGACACATGCCTCTAATCCCAGCTATACAGAGGTAAAACGATTGACTGCTACGGTTGCCCAGGCAAAAGTGTGAAACCCTAACTGAAAAAAAATCAGTTCTTAGCATAATACATATCATATTTTCCATCCTTTATGCTTTCTAGAAACCACTTTCTGTTCTTTATTTGTAGGCAGTTAGCGAGATTTCTTTGAACAGTACTGATAAAGGAAGCAGAGTGTGTCTTGTTTTCACATTTGAATGATTATCTGGTAACAGAAATGATTAGCAATAGTCAACTTCCTTAGAAACCCATTGCCCTATATCTAACGCTGAGGAAAAAGCTTCTGAAAGCAGACTAGCTTCTGCCTTTGCTGGTGCCGCATTTGTATTTTTTTTTATGTTGTCTGTCAGTTCTGGACCCTTCCTGCTCTCCTTTGAAGAAGGGGGTGCAGCAGGGATCTATTTCAACATTTGAATTTTCTGGAGTAGAGATCATCTATCTACATCTTTGAGTCTTTATATCTTACCTTGTTTTTATTTGTACTCCTTGCTTTCCAGTCTCTTCTGGAATGTTCCTGCCTACTTTCTACAATGCTTCCTGCCTGCATCTGTAAGCCATCCTTGCTTGGGTTTTCTGTGAGGGGCACCAAACTTGCCTTGATGTGTACGGAGACCTCTCTTTCCACAAGCACTTCAGCAGCACAGAGTGTAAGACTTGCCCAGTATTGCCAGTGGTGGAACGTTATCTCTGCAGCTCTGGGGAAGGGGCTCCCTGGGGCCAGCTATCAAGAGCCCTGGCTGTGTTCTGCATGTTTCCCGCCTGTGTGTCTCTGATATGCCTTGGTGTGCTGGGGCCTGAAATCTCAGTGACAGCCACTTAAGGAAACGCATCACAATCTGGACTTCAGGCTCTGTGCCTGGTGTTTCTCCTTCTTCGCTCTTTCAGTGTGTCTCTTCTGGGTCACCAAAGAGAATCCATTGGGAAAAATAACCACATCAGATCATTCTCCTAAGTTGCAGCCTTGACTTTTGCTGATTTGGACATATTTAGCAGGATCTGAACCTCGGTTTACGCAATTAAATTCTCCCTTAAGTAATTTGCATGGAAAGAAGAAGACTTGGTATTTGCTTTACATCTTATCAAACCTTTTTTTATATATAGCGCTTGTGATCTTCTGTCACATCATGCAATTACTTATTTATCATGGGCTTTTTAATCTATCTATCTAGGCCTGAATGGGTACCTAAACTAAGGATTTTCAGGCTTTCACTTTTCATTAAAGACTGGCATTCTACCACCTGAACCATAATTCTGCTTCTGGCTTTTTTTCCTGGTTAATTGGAGATCAGAGTCTCATGGACTTTCATGTCCGGGCTGACTTAGAACTATGAAGCTAGAAGCCAATGTGAGCCCCTGGCACCTGCCATGTTTCCTTTTAAAAATTTTTTTTTCTTATGCTGAAAAAAATCATGAAGAAAAATTGTTATCAAATCTTTATCCAGTTTTTTATTTATTGATTTCCTGGGTTTGTTTTAATAGTTGTCCAAAGGGTTTCACTTCAATGTATTGATTTGTGAATACAATACATTTTGATTAGCATCACACTCTCATTTTTCTTCCATCTATCCCAACCAAACCAGTTCCATCTAATTTTAACATATGGATAAAATGTGTGTGTGTGTGTGTGTGTGTGTGTGTGTGTGTGTGTGTGTGTGTGTGTGTGTGTGTGTGTTTAAATCTCATGCAGTAAAACAAAGTAGGGTATCTGTGCATGCATTTATGTACATGCATGTGTTTATAGTGTATGTGTTGTATGTTTGTGTCATTTGGATTTTTCCAACCAAGTTTGAAACCTGATATTTTTTAAACAACTGTGCCCAAATTCCTGATTAAAATATTGTTTAAAATTTATTTGAATGCTAGGTAAAAGTTGTACATGCTGACCATGTATCACATGATCTTTGGATATATGTTGATATTTTTGAATAGCTAAATCAAGCTCATGGTGGAATGGAATACTTCACCTGCTTGTTATGTATGAATGTGTTTAGGGAAAAATCTTAAAATTAGCTCTCAGCAATTTTAACTATATAATAAACTATTATTAGCTGTAATAAATCTGGTACAGAATTGTCCTCTTGTACTCTAAAGTGATATTTTGTGCTCTTTGATTAGGATCTCACCAATCTCACAGAAAGTTTAGTACCCGGGACACTGACTTTCCGTAAAAGCTCATGTTACCATTTGTTAATATTATGTGATGGGGTAGATTGTTGCCCACTTTTTCGTTGCTTTAGGACCCCCATCCCAGGTGCAGAGACACTGTGCTGACAATTTTCTATAGGACTTGGTCATAAGAATCCCATGATGTGTTTTGTCCAATGGAATACTAGAAAACATTGAGTGCCAAAAACTCTAGATAGACTTTCGTGATTTGTCCACTTGTGCCTTTCAGGAATAGAAGGATTAGTGAAGTCAACTTGAACACAACATCACAGCAGATATCAGCCAAGTCCAAGGAGCCAAAACAGGTTCAGCCATGGGAAGAAAAGGAGTAGAAGTTGATATAAGCCATTGACAAAGGTGTTTGGTACAAGCTACTGCGAGTTTTAAAGTAGATTAATCAAAACTAACTAGTACTCTATGTGTATGAATAAATTAAGCAAAACAGGTTTTAAGCTATAATACTAAGAAATATTTTTTAAAAATGAACAAATCAGTGGGAAAGTTGGGACTCTATGCAAGGAAATTCCTCTTCACTAATGAAGTAGAATATGTCTACCAGCTTGCTCCATTCTGGGCACAGTAAAAATCTGCCTTCTTCTGAAGAAGAGCACAAATGATGCAGGATAAGCTGTCCAACACATGAATCATCCAAAAGGCTGTATAAACATCCATGAGCTGGATCAACTGTCCATTTGTGACCCTTGGGCAATGGATATTTAACCCTCCAATTCTTTTCCTAATCTTTTTCTCTAGCAGGTCCCTCACTCTATCCTGAGAGTATTGCTACTGCTTCCATGGGAAGTGATTCAGGCAGTGAAAACTCACGGAGTGAAAGAGGTCAAGGAAAGATTCATAGACACAAATCACAGGAAAAAAAGATTCAGAGGGGTCCAAAGGAAAGATAAGCATCAGAGGCATAAAACAAAATACACCGGAGGTTCCTTTCTACCTTATAAGATAGAAAAATCACTTTTAAGACCCCCAAAAGGCAATCAATGGTATTCTTCCCTGTGGAGAAACGTTCCTGTCTTAACAAGAACATCATAAATAACACTCCTATTATAAGAAAGGATCAGCCTCTTATTAACAGTCATAAATCAACAGTTATTTTATTTCCCAGTGTGACCCCCAAATGTAATTTTAAAGTGAAAGCACATTTTAAATGACATATGTGTATACATAATTTATATTTCGGTCTCTCTGTATTTAGTAGCAAGATATCTACTTATGTTTTACTAATTTCATTATTTGGAGGAATGCACTATCCTTCTCTGTGTTACTCCATATACAGACAGTAAAATATGGGGTTTTATATTATTGATTAATTCATACAAATACTATACTACAGTGCTAAAAAGCATTAAAGTTACAGAGGTCTGGAATCAATTTCTAACTGGGTCTTCTATTAATGGTATTTTATGTTTGCTTTGTTTATTACTTTTTATTCTATGTATTGTTTCATGCATCATGTTTGTTTTATGTATTACTTAGTGTAAATTGATGTTAATACAGGAGTTTGGCTCAATATGTTTGTATAATAAATGAAAATACCAGGAGGCTGATATCTGGAGGATCATAGGTCTTAAGTCAGCCTGTGCTAAAAAGTCCATAAGACTACATATACCAAATAACCAGCAAAAGCTGGACTGAAGACATGGTTCAAAAGGTATCTCGCTATCCATGAGCAAGCAAGCCACGTGAGAACATAAGGTCCTGACTTCAAGCCCTGATACTAGCATAAAACAAAATAAAACAAAGGGACAATAGGACAGTTCAAGTCATTGCTGGTGTTTTGGTATATAGAGGGTGTTTTTGGTTTTACTTTTCAATCATCTGAATACATTATACTCTATATGAAATTTTGCATTCCGATCTTTTTCCCACGCAAGCAATATTTAGCATAATATACTCTTATGATCTCAAAATGAGGTAGTGAGCTTAGAGTAACTGATCATGATGATCAATAACCAATAATTTGCAGTTGGGTAACACTGCCAAGCTGTGATGCTCAGAAGATCTGCTGTATTCAGTGTTTGCAACTTGTGATATGACATTCACCACTCATGATGAGTTTATCAAAATGTGTAGAAAACCAAAGAGCAGGGGTAAGAGGTAAGATAGAGTAGAGCACTAGAAGGAGAAATGATTTCTTTGAGTTCACACAGTTGGTAGCATCCTTGGACATGAGCCCAGCTTCTACACTTTCCTATAGTTGAAATCAAATTCAAATTAGTGGTTGAAAAAAAGAATAGGAGAATTAGTCAAATGCATATAGGAAATTTCTTCTCTTATTTTTTTAAATTGCCTTTATTTTACAAAACAGGCCAATATTCCATTTCCCACCTGCCAGCACTAGCGATTGAACCAAGGGCTTATTAGACCAGCCCCCTTCCCCTTGAGCCATACCCTACTCCTAGGATATTTCTTAGCTCACTCAAAACCAGGGAGAGATGGAAGTAGCCTTTCTGTCTCTGAAAATTGTAGCACCAGGCTTTGTTCACCTCTGGAGCTCTTTTCCTTATGTTCTTGTGTTTTACTCTATGAAATGTAACCACCTCATCCTATTATCTCATTGCAGCATATTTGTCTCTCTATTAAAAATAATCTCTAATAATACCTTGTGGGATGATAGCTGTGATGGCTGATTGTGTGTGTGTGTGTGTGTGTGTGTGTGTGTGTGTGTGTGTGTGTGTGTGTGTCCATCTGATTGAATCATGGTGGTCCAGATGGACATTATTCTGGGTATTTTTATAAGAATATTTTTGGATGCAATTACCGTTTGTATAAACAAGAGGAGTTTAGAAGGTTGTCTTCCCTCAACTGGGTGGGTTTCATATGATCCAGGGAATTTTGCACAGAACAACAAAAAAATGCTTTTTTCAAAGAAAATTTGCTTTCTTTGCCTAACTGTCTTGGGGCTGGGATATCAGTCTTTACATGTGTCTAGATTCAGACTTGGATAGAACAGCACCATACGCTCTCCTGGGGCTCCGGTTTGCCAATTGTCCATGGTGGAATGCAGACTTCATTACCCTGGGAGTCAATTCACTTTTCTTTATCCTCTATGTGTTAGAATATTTCAACTTCTTTGTCCTTTTAGGAACCTTTTCTCATCTGGAAGAAAATCAACTGGCAATTTTAATTTCATTCTGAAATACTGACAAAGAAAGAGTCTAATTGTTTATGCTTTGGGAGGTGGAAAGCTATTTTTCATCATATTTACCTGGCCATGACTTTGGTACTTTTGAGTGTAGGCAAAATGTAGGTTTGTAAGAAAAAGAGCAATTGAAGACTTGTGCTACCAAAAACTACCATATTATGATATCACCTTTCAAAAAAACCTACCAATTGTTTTCTGAGATACAGTGATTATTTTACTACTTTATTAGCTTATATGAATTATATAAAATAGTGAGTTTCATTATGACATTTTCATACGAGTATAACATTCTTAGTTTTCATGTATTCAAACTGTCAAGGAAATGGTATAAGTTATAAAATATTCCTAAGGAAAAAAGTTTTGCATCATTTTGCTTACTTCTTACTCAAGATTTTAATATATTTTTCATAAATGAAGCTACCCACACATTTCATTTTTTTATTGTCAAGGTGATGTACAGATGGGTTACGGTAACATAAGTAAGGTAATAAGTACATTTCTTTTTTTTAATTTAATTTTATTTTATTTGTGAACATACTTTACAGAGGAGTTACAATTACATGGGCAGGATAATGTGATAAGTACATTTCTTATTGAACTTGTTACCCCCTCCTTCATTTTTCTCTCACTTTCCCTCCCCCTATTCTCTCCCCAGGTTGTACAGATCATTTCCACATATTGTCTTGTGAGTATCACTCTTACATTGGTTCCCCCTTCGATCTTTGTCTCACCATTTTGTTGTTGCCCTTCCCTTCCCTAATCCAGGTAAATGTATATGCAATAACTAGGGCATCAAAATCAAATACAGTGACAACAGGAGACAAACCATACGGGGAAGAACACACACACACACACATACACACACACACACACACACACACACACACACACACACACACACACACACACACGAAAACTAAAATTAGATCCTTATATACCACCCTGCACCAGAATCAACACCAAATGGATCAAAGACCTTGAAGTAAAAGCAGACACCCTGAAAACATTATAGGAAGAAATAGGAGAAACTCTAGGTCTCCTTGGCACAGGCCGAAATTTTCTTAATAAAGACCCAGAAACACAACAAATCAAAGAAAGGTTGGAAAAAATGGGATTGCATTAAAGGACATAACTAGCAAAATCAATAGAAAGCCCACAGATTAGCAGAAGATCTTCACTATCCATATAATAGACAAGGGCCTCATATCTAAAATATACTTAGAACTCAAAAAATTAAATCCCACACACAAAAAAATCCTCAAAGAAACAACTGCCTTATTAATAAGTGGGCTAAAGACTTAAAGAGAAACTTCTCTGAAGAGGAAAGAAGGATGGCCAATAGACACATGATGAAATGCTCAACTTCTCTGGCCATATCAATGCAAATCAAAACCACATTTAGATTTCACCTCACCTCAGTTAGAATGGCTATAATCAAGAACTCTAATAACAACAGATGCTGGAGAGGATGTGGTCAAAATGAAATGCCATTGCACTGTTTGTTGGTGAGGGGGTAAACTTGTTCAAACGCTCTGGAAAGCAGTATGGAGGTCCCTCAAAAGACTAAATGTAGAGCTCCTCTATGAGCTCCCACTTCTGGCCATTTACCCAAATGACCAGAAACATGGCCATACTAAAACTACCAGCACAACTATGTTTATTGCAGCATTATCCACCATAGCTAAGATATGGAAATAAACCCAGATGCCCCTCAGTAGATGAATGGATCAAGGAAATATGGTATATAGACTATAATATATACTATACATATATATATATATATATATATATGAATTCTATGCTTCCATCAGAAAGAATGATACCACCCCATTAGTAAGGAAATGGAAAGACTTGGAAAAAATCATATTAAGTAAAGTAAGCCAGACCCAAAGAAACATAGGTTCCATGGTTTTCCTTATTTGCAATAATTAGTATACATCTAGGATAATCTTAGCAGGTGAGAAGCATAGCTCAATAGCTATATTCATATCACCATATAACATGATGCTAAGCGAAATGAACTACAAGGCATGGACACAAGAGGTTTTCCTTTGCTGTTTTTAATGTTCCCACACATTCCTAATTTTAAAAGATCAGAACCAAGTCAGATGCCAATGGCTCATAACTGTAAGCCTCGCCAGTCAGGAGGCTGAGATCTGAGCATTACAGTTTGAAGCTAGCCCAGACAGATAACGTCCATGAAATTCCCATCGCCGATTAACCAGCAGACAGCTGCAAGTACAAGTGTGGCTCAAGTGGTAGAGAATGTCAATGAGTGGAAAAAAGCCAAGTCTGGCACACACACAAAAGATTAGAACAATATGTTTATTATCACAACAGTTCTTCCCTGAGTGTCCTTTGGTGGCTATGTTTTCCTTTTTCTGATTGCATCTTCTTGATCATCATTAACATTCCAACTTCCAACCGTAAGGAAAGAACTTCATTTTTAAAAACATCAAAACTCTACTTCAAAATGAGTGACGTGTACCCTTCCTATATTCCAGTAACTTAAAGATCTCACTTAATTCCTTTTCATCTATCTACATTATCCCAGAAAATCCCTAAAATGACTGTGTGCTGCGGCATAAAAATAGTGATATATTTTTCAGGGAAAGAAAAAGAGAATAATTTTAAGTTGCCTGTGTGGCATGAAGGAAGAAAATAAGTAGATACTAGTGGATCCATACTGTCCTGATCTGTTCACATGGTGTGGAAGAATCTAAGTACCAGGGTTTAAGTCTATTTTGGAAAACAAAACCATACTCTTCCTCCTTAAGCATAACAGTCTCCAGGATGAGTTACATACTTGACCAGAAAGATTCAAATAGTTCACCTTCAGCCTCATGACCGTTGATTAAGGCAATGGCAACCTGTCTTGAAGACTAACAGATGCAAGTTTTAGAATGGATCTGATGTTGTGGGATTGTAAAATAACATTCATGTAAATCATCTGCTTTAGAAGAAAATGGTACTTTTTGTTATTGTTTTTTGTTTGTGTTTGTGCCAGTCCTGATTTTGAACTCAGGGCATGGGCAATATCCTTGAGCTTTTCTGTTCTGTTCTCTGCCAGTTGAACTGCAGTGCTACTTCTATTTTTTTTTTCCTTTTCTTTCGCTTTTTGTGGTTCAGTGGAGATAAAACACTCAGAGTCGTCCCTAACTGCCAGTCATCTTCCATCAATCATCCTCAAATATATCTCTTGTGTTGCTAGCATTACAGAGGCACGCCACAGTGCTTTTACCAACACTCTCTTCCTTCCTTCCTACCTTCCTTCCTTCCTTCTTTTTTCCTTCCTTCCTTCTTTCTTTTCTTACTTTCCTTTCTTACTTTCCTCCCTCCTTCTTGTTCTTCTTTCTTTCTATCTTGAAACTAGCCTATCCTTTCTTCCTTCCTTCTTGTTCTTCTTTCTCTTTCTTTCTTTCTTTCTTTCTTTCTTTCTTTCTTTCTTTCTTTCTTTCTTTCTTTCTTTCTTTCTTTCTTTCTTTCTTTCTTTCCTTCTTTCTTTCTTCCTTTCTTTATTTTTTTCATTCTTCCTTTCCTTCTTTCTTTCTTTCTCTTTCTCTCTTTCTTCCTTTCTTGGTAGTCCTGGGTTTGAACTGAGGGCCTGAGCTCTGTCCTTGAATATTTTTTGTGTTCAAGTCTAAAATAAAATCAAGCAATTTTAAGCCTGTGAATGCAAAGGATTACAGAAATGTAGATTCACATACATGTAATTTCACATGTGTGGTCATTTAAGTAAGCCTTTGTATATCGTAATCTTCCTGCACCACTCAGACTGTTCCAGCGGTTTCTACATAGAACAGAGACAAGTTGTCAGGGTTGTAGCCACACTGTAGAGGTGTGATACAAGTGAATGGTGACTGTTGCTTTCAAGTACTAAGTCTGGGAGTTTTTATACAGCAAGGGGCAACTGAAATGGAAATAGAAACCATTTACCTGTAGGCCGAGGATATGGCACTATCTTTTTACATCTCATTACCAGGTGAGCCATAGGTATATCACAGCATCCTGAAGATTTTATTTTTGTGTGTAGACTTTCTCCTCCTACATATACGAGAAAGGCACTTATTAGAGTGTTCTTACTCTAAATCCAGTAACAAATTATTGTCTTAATGTGGTAGGATTTATCCCACTGGCCACCAATCTCATTATCTCCTGAAAAAAAATTAGAAAGGCTCAATTACATTGTTATACATAGATCCAATTCTTAAATTCCCTAAGTGACTGTCAACACAGCTCAGAAGATAAGGTACATACCTATTTGGCTTACAATACATAGACTCCTGCGCATTGAAATGCCCAAGAGGAGTTAAGTAGATTTAAGCTCTTATTTCTTTTTTAGACACTGTTACCAAGTATCAGTTGTATAAAGGGCGGTTTCACTGCACCATCTTCATAAGTGTAGCAGACACTGTACCCCAACCAAACCCACTTACTCCATCTCCTCCATTATTCTCCCCTTCTTAACATAAACTCACCAGGCTTCACTATTCTGTTTTCGTACATGCATATAAACTACATCAATAGTCTTCACTCTCTCCTTTGTCCCAGCCCCTTCTGCAACTTCCAATCAAAGCCATTTTTATTTGTCTGTAAGTCAAAGAAACTTGCCTGAAAATGGAATTCGTGGACAAGACCCTGTGATTTCCTAGACTAACTATGCAAATTTAACTCAATAACTGCATGAAGCACACCATATGGATTTGCACAGAGAAAAAATTTTCCATAGCTAAATATTTTACCCCTAAGCCTTAGTAAGCCATCTCGCAAATATGTACACAGGTATAAGGAGAAACATGAGAAAGTGCGAAATGCGAATTTAATGAAAGTCTATCTTTTCCCAAAACCCAAAGGAAAATTACTTTATTATTTATTTATTCTTACTTTACTTTTTTCCCCATAGCATATTTGAAGCTGGTCAAGCTGAGGATTAAGATAATGAAAGCCATCTTTTATCACAATTATTTCGTGGGCTGTAATAAGTCAAATGTATTTCTAATAGGTGTGTTTTTAGTTTACCCCCCCCAAATAATAGCCATCAGTCTGATTTTTAATTCATTATAGAAAGAATGTCCAAAAAATAAATACCATCAACAAATATGTACCTCTGAAATCCATGGAGTTGGAGGTAAAAATGAAAGGTTATTTAAAAAATCATGTTAATCAGAGTAAACTTCAGGTACAGTATTGTTGTGCTTTGACACATACACACACATTATATATATAGATATATAATGTGTGTGTGTCTATATATATATATATCCACATCCATGGCTTCAACTTCACAGGGGCAGTCTGAGAAACCTTAACTCACCTCTCATTTCTTCCATATCAACATTACAAATACATTGTTAGAAACTTTTACAGGTGGTGAAACTGAGGAACTACCTACATTAATTAAAGAAAATGAGGTAAACGTTTACAACCATAAAAAACCTGATATTTTTGTGAATGTTCTCACTACTTTAACAACATCAGTAGTAAATGAATGTTAATTCTGATGAATAGATCAAGACAATCACATGATTATTCTGTTCCCTCACCTTTTAGGGATGTGAGCAAAACCAGTGTGGGGGATGGGAGAGAATGATACTTAAGCATTGAGAACATACTTTACTTACTGAAATATCATCAACACATTTCTTTATAAAGACAAGAATTACTGTCAGTAATAAGTTACAAATTATAAGAGATTATGAGATTAGAATGAATAAACAAACCCCAGCTATATGTTATATATAAAATAGTGTATATATATGCACATGTATATGTATATACATATATGTGTGTGTGTGTGTGTGTGTATACACTGATTTAATTGAAATTAAAAAGCACAGTATAATCAAAGCAAAGTTTGATGATTATATTTATCTCATATAAATTAGACTTCCTGAAGGACGTATTACTAGAAATAATGATAAAGGGTTAATTCACAAAGCTGTTATTTAAATATGCATATTCTTTAAATGCAACTTCAGAATACATAGAGAAAATTAGATAGAATGAGAGACAGACTTAAGGATTCCAGTTGGAGGCTTTAACGCTATGCTCCCAGAATTAAACTAGTAGTGCTATTATCCCATTTGTCCTTTTTGATATCTGAAGTACAATACATTTAACAGCATAGAATTTTTTCACATGCCCTTGGGTAATTCACTTCATTTGGCAGTATGTTGAGTATGTTAAATTCAACAGTTTAACAATAGCAATAGCTTCCAAGGTATGCTTTTTCTTCAGGAGCAAATAAAGTACAGAAATTTAAGCACTAAAAATACCTGGGAACTCTCAAACATTTGATCATTTCAAGACATATATCTAGGGCTGGGAAGGCAGCTCAGTGGTAGAGCACTTGCCTTGCATGCTTGAGGCCTGGGGTTCGATTCCTCAGCACCACATAAGCAGAAAAAATAGCTGGAAGTGGCACTGTGGCTCAAGTGGTAGAGTGCTAGCCTTGAGCTGAAGAGCTGAGGGACAGCGCCCAGACCGAGTTCAGGGCCCATGACCAGACCCCCCCCCAAAAAATAAAATAAAATAAGACATATATCTAAAAGAAGTAAAAATCAATTTTATTTTTATAAATATTATTTTATATGACCAGATCCTCTCCTAAGAACATCCTCCTTTGCTCTCATTTGCCTTAGGAACTCTAGGAAATAGAGACACACGGTCTTGTCTAGGAATTCCATTTCCTTTGTTGCTGTTTTAGTTTTCTTTTCTTTCTGTCTTGTTAGTTTATTTGTCTTTGGGAGGGTAAGGGTGTACACAGAAATGGAAGGACAAAGGATGAACAAATGCAGCAATGGTATCCACTAGACACTGTGTTGAAAATGAACTATACAATTTGGGTGGATAGGAGGGAAAAACTGGGAGAAAGTGAGGGAAAGGGTAACAAAAAGAAATGTACTCATTATCTGACTTATGTAACTGTAACCCCTGTGTATATTAGCTTTACAGTAGCAATAAAAATGCATAAAATGGAAAAGAAATAAAAAATTAAGACAATTAAATGTTCCATTAAATGAAAATGAAAATGGCCAGATATTAGTTTCAGGATATAGGCGAATCAACATAAAATAAATTTTGCAAAAGGCAAATGTCTATGCATACATATATGGCCTTATATGTAACTATAGTCTTGGAATGATAATCATAAATGACATAAGCTTATTTTTAATCATCCTTTTCCTCCATTCTATGATGTAGATAATAGTATATTTTATGTTACATGTTTATAATAACTAACATAACATGCAGCTATTTTTTAAAATAATATGAGGCTGGCTTACTAAAATCTTGATTGGGTCTTTCACAAATGGTAGAACAAAAGTAAAGTGATTATTTTTTTCTTTATTAGTTTAGCAAGTTTGGTGGCAGACATAAATATGTTCTGTGTTTAATTTGTGAAACCAATAAAATTTACAATGTCTAAGAACAATTATGAAATCAGTCCATAGTGCAATTTATTTCATTTAATTTTTAACAGCAAGTATAGTAAACATTCAAGCAGAGGAGTGAAATCTCATAATATCTTATTAAGAGATTCAAGTAAGGTTTCTGGAACTACTACTAAAGATTTAAATTATTAAGTTTTTCGGTAATCAAAATACATCAAGAAGGGTTGTTATGACTGAATTATCAGAGGAACCTGGATGTCAAATGACTTCGAAAGCCTGAGTGTTAATAAAATCATAATAGGTCACAGGATCCAATAAATGTCTGAAGCATGTAGAAATGGCAGCCTTAAGTCAAGTGCCAGGTTCCCCTTAGGATGTAGCCTCCATCTGCACTATTGATCTCAGCCTCAGCAGTGAAAAATTACACGTACTGAATTCAGTTTGCTGCCTTTCATCTACAGACTCACACAACGAGAGCAGGTGAGGTTATTTGTTTTCAATGAGCCATTTCATCTAATGAAGAAGGGATTTTGTAATCCTTCATTAACTTTGGTTAATCAGTTCACCAACTGATTAACAGCCCAGGGGACTGAGCAGTCTTGCACTTTTCCCTCCCAAATAATTGCTTACCCCACATCGGAATGTCACATTGGAAAATCACCGTGGTGAAAATAAGACCAAACCTCAGTACACGATGATGTCCTTCACGACTCCCACAGATCTCAAATTCTTATTGATGAATTGACAAAGTTTAGAAGCCCTTGCCAATTTATCTTACATAAACAGAGAAATGGGAAAAGGAGTTGTGGTTTGTGTTTGAGACCACTTGAACTATGCAAACAAATGTTTCTCTCTCTTTTCTTTTTACTTTTTCTTGGTGAGCAGAGTATAATATAGGATTGTACAAGAGGACTGGCAGCTATATTTAACTTAGACAAACACATAACAAATCACTATTCTATAGTGAGAAAGCACACCTCATAGGTTGCTTTTCTTTCTTTCTTTCTTTCTTTCTTTCTTTTCTTTCTTTCTTTCTTTCTTTCTTTCTTTCTTTCTTTCTTTCTTTCTTTCTTTCTTTCTTTCTTTCTTTTTTCTTTTTTTTCTTTCCATGAGGCCCAGCTATAAGACCACAGCCATCTAAATAATCCTCCAGAAATAAACCAATGAAATTGTAAGTTTAACAACAGACTCAGTATTATACCTGCAGCTGGTCAATGTTTCCATAGTTCAACCACCTTTCCAGTAAAAATTTTATCCCCAGGGAGAAAGTCAGCAACTAAGATTTTTTTAAACTACTTTTCTGCAACAGAAAAGTTAGGCGCAATTGAGCTTTTATGAATTTTCACATTTATGACTTTTTATTTTACTTAGAGTATTACCCACCCAGCAAGTATATCATGAAAATATTACTACTGTATCACTAGTCTATAAATAAAATTTTCTTGAAAAATTGAGGTGATTAACTCTGAGCCCACCTCTTAGGAAAATAAATTTCCAAACCATCTTGTTTTCCATATAATTTGCTACATTTATAATTATCAAATATGCATTTCAATTAAATAGTGAAGTCTAACAAAATCTTTGTAGAATTATGGCCAATTGCCTGGAATGTGGATGTCAATAGATTGGCAAAGTCTAGTTACGAAAAGATAACTAGATTTTAGAATCTTCTGATCTTGCATTCTATTTGCTTACTTTTCCACAGAAGTAGTATTTATTTCTTTAAGAGCTTTGAACCCATGGACATATTTCCAGAACCAAGTATGTTTGTACTATGGATATGTCATATTGAATTTAATCTTTGCCATCAATGAATTTATAATAATTTTGGAAGATAATGACAAAGGAACAAGTAAAAGCCATTCTCAGACTATGACTAGCTAAAATACTGGTGAAAATATAAATAGCTAAAACTATATGGCTTGTCAAAAAGCCACATATTTCAACCGTTACTTCTCACATACTGCTCATGTGAATCTCATCACATACATATACCTATGTGTGTAAAATTATGCACATAAAACATACATATGTATATATCCATAATTAGGTCTACCATGTTGTCTTTAGAAAGAGACAAATGGCAATATTTTAGAGTTTCATCAAAAGGAAAATATCTTTTCTCCTGAGTTCTCCAAAGAGAGATTGGTGGAGAAGATAGCTTAAGTGAGAATGCATTTATCTATTTATTTATTTATACTATCTTTAAGTAGTTGTACAAAAGGTTTTCAATTAAATATGTCAAATGTATGAGTATAATGCCCCTGAATCAATGTCACCCCTTCCGTCTTACTCTCCTGCCCGGATTTAGTGCAATCCCACCTACATTAAAATCTTAGTTTGAGATTTTATCCAATTTTAAGAATGTGGAAGGCTGGGAGTAAAGTAACAGCCAGAAATAAAGATAGAATTCCAATCATGACGTGTGGTATTATACTGGTCATTTCTGGACAATTGCTAATTGCTTTGCTCATAAAAGCCAGGCGCTTCCTTAGGGCTGGATGTTGACATCCTGAACCTCCATGACTCCCCAGTTGCTCCAGGGACTCCCATTCCCCTTGCACCTTCACTTCTCCTGTTGGTAAGAAAGAGAGTTGACCCAGGTCTGCTAAATGATGGTAAAGGCCCTCCAGGGCCCACAGAGAAAGCTAACAGAGTAGCAGAGATGAGGTCAAATTTCAACCGGCACCACCCCTATAGTAGAGCTTCATACTCTAAATCTGAGTTTTCCAGCCTCTCTTTTCCATTTATGGACTAAGGATATGTCGTTCCTCACCATATTATAAAAGTACTTGAAATACTGTATTGAAATATTCACTGGCCTTGGTACTTGGTTGGGGGCGGGGGACAGAGGTAGCTTAGTAAAACTACCTGTCACTCCTTATATCTTAGAATAATTTTCACAAATACCTCCCAGAAAAGTTCTAAGATAGCAGTGAGAGGAACCCTATGAAATTGACACCAGGTTGTCTTTCATACCAGTAGATAATTCAATGAGGCCAAGGGAGAGCTACATGAATGAACACCATTTTTTTTTCTTTTGAAGAAAGTCAGCCTGCAATTTCCCTTAACGAAATTTCATCTGAAGAGTTTCAAGGAATGTCCCTCAGTTGAAATGGAAGTGCACATTATACATTTTAAACAAAAGCAAAGATTCAAAATAAGTGTACTTTTCTGTTCTTTACCGTAGAGATTTTCCATTTGGTAACTAAAGTTCCTGACTCTGACATAACCACCTCCCCCCCAAAAAAAGTTATGGAGGACTTCCTTTGAAAGTCTGTGGACAAATCCCAGATATTAAAATTATACCGCAATCTATCTGTGAATTTAGACCACTGATGTCCTTTTGGAAGTATAAAAAATGTTTTAACACATTCAGTCATTCATCACTTTAAATATGTAATTCAATACTTTAGGTAGAAACTGACATAGCAAAATATTTCACATTTTTGTTACCTCTTCTAAGCCTCATATATATATATAATCATATTTATATATGTTTTTACTACTTGATGACACAATACATTTGGTGATTCTATGATTACATAGTATCTGACTATTGGAAAAGAGCAAAAACTTTTTAAGAAAATTTAAGAACAAAACGTTTTGCTTTGATCAAATGGATATTTCAGGTAATCAAGGCCTGTAAATAACCAAGATAATCTGGGTCAAATTGCTGACTACCTTAGAACAGTATACACAAAAGAAAGATTTAGCATAGGATGGCCATTGTTTTACAAGGAATATCATTCAAATAAAAGTCTAATGGAAATGGACATTGAAGTTTCAATACGTGTTTCTCAGGTAGTTTTAAAACTTGCTTTCTTAATTGAACTTACTTTTTTTAAACTGAAAGTACTGGCTGGAAGCCTTGGAATGTATGAAACCCTAACCCGGTGGTTGGTTGCACAATTTCAAGTGTAAACAACCTTCCTTGTCATTTGTTGGCATCACATTTGGGACACTAAGTTATTTCCCTTCATTGAAAATTTCTCTCATGAAAAACCTGCCTGGAACACTTCTGCCAAACCCTCATGCATGTACCTTGGTGGGTGTGCGGAAGACTTGTGTATAAACATATAGAAAGCCCTGGACACCAGGGAGGGGAAACTTGGATTCATAATTATTTCAACTACCCTGCACTGGCACAGGTTTACCTCCGACAGAACATTCCTGCTTACCTGTGTTCTTAAAAGTGTGAACACAGATAAACTTTGCACTGGCACAGGCTTACCTCTGAAACTCTTTCCAGAACATTCCTGCTGACTTGGGCTATTTTCTACTCTTAGCCTGGGCCTGCTCAGTGTGACAAGGATCCCTTTCAATGATACCCACCTGCATGGGTGGTGCTGAGATTTTTATGGTTCTGTGTATAGTCATCTACTACTCCTACCCTGAATGTAGACTGAGGTATTCCATCTATGAATTTTGAATGTACTAAGAGAACATGTCTTATAAATCAGATATAGTAAATCATATTTGGTTACCCATGCAAAGCACTTACTTTTATTAAAACCTATAAAATCAGGAAAAGTGAGGGAAGAGGTGGGTTGGAAGGTTTGGGTGAGAAAGTTGAAAGGGGTGACATTGATCAAGATGCATTGTATTCATAAACTGATTTGTGAAGTGGCAATTCCTTTGTCCAACTTTAAAAAAACTAAAAGACAAAAACAACCAGGCATTCATTCAATCAATCAATACGCTGAAATCCTAAGTTTTGAGGGATGGGGTTGTAGAAGGCTTAAACTTCTAAAACGATTCCACTTCTCAGGGGAAACACAAAAATGCACGTTTTTAAAAAAATCAGGGTCATACGCACACTTACACAAAAACCTTCACCAAAATGTGGTATATACAGGGAAGAATTCAAATGGTGTAACTCCTTAGAACAATTAACCACAGTCAGACAGAAAGAATACCAGGAAGCTGGCACTTGAGCTGGCAGGGGCAGGGTTCAGGGAGTGAGGTAGGTAATTGAAAAGAGAAAGGAAAGGGGAAAGAACACAGTCATAATATTCAATATATGTCTTATGAAACTAGGAAAATGAGGGGATGGCTGGATTTGGGAGGGATGGAGGAGAAGGATGAATGGGGTGGTATTAATCAAACTGACATGCCGAATTGTGACCCCTTTGTACACCTACTTAAAGAGAGTAAAAACATCATTTTAAAAAGAAAGAAGGGGACTGTTGGCTCATGCTTCCAATCCTAGCAACTCAGGAGCCTGAGATCCTATGGATCACGATTTGAGGCCAGCGTGGACCAAAATAATTCACAAGATTTCCATCTCAGTGGAAGGAGAAGCTGAGGATGATAGCACATCTGCTTGTCATCTCAGCCGTGGAAGGAAACATGAAACAGGAGGATCGTAGTCCAGATGAGTCCCCAATGAAAAAGCAAGCCCCTATCTTACTTGTTTCAACAAGCCCTCCAAGTGACTCTGGTGTTAGTAAGATTTCTAATCACTGGATCCTAGAGGTTTTTCCTTTGTGGACACGTTGATCCTTCATCTAGGATTACATGCCATTTTTTTTTTAACATACTTGTCACCTCTTCACCCAGGAGACACAGAGACCCACCTCCTTAGGCTCTCAGGGAGGCAGGATTTATAAGGGAAGTACACAGTTTCACAAGCTCCTCTTCACAATAACTTCTGTGGGATGTGCTGAACAACAGACCTCTGTGCTCCTCGGCCTCGTCTCCTTTTACCAACTCACTTTCCAAGTTCCCTGCTCATTGTTGTGTTTGTTTTATTATACATACCATTTGTAAAATGAACACGTAAACAGAATTACTTTATATGAGTTGTCTGCTTCCAGGGAATCTAACTGTAAAACATCAATGAGGTAGAGATGAATAAACTTGATCAGACTGAGATCATCACAGAGTTGTTTCCCTTTCTGGAAAAATCCAATATAGAGAAAACTCTTGTTCCAAGTGACCCTTCTCTAAATCATCCAGGGAAGCATAGGTTCCATAGGAAGTTCTTCCCTCCAATCTGCTGTAGAGAGACCCCTGACTTTCCACAATGCAGGTCCTCCTTTTCTGCAACCAACAATAAATCAATAGCTTTAGGGTTCTTGCTCACACGTCATAAACAGATCTTAGAAAAAGACGTAAGGAAGGAGAACTTTCTTCTGATAACCTCACAAAGGGAAGTGAGTCAAAGGAATTCAATTGAAGGGCATCATTCAAAGGATGTTCCAAAGGAATTGGGGAGCTTATAACTCTTAGAGAAATTGGATAATTACAAATGTTTTATATCAATATTTTAAGGGCACAGGGCCTTTCATCTGATATTGTGATGCTATGAAAATTGTTTGCCTTCCTGCTCTCATCCTCTTCAGAGGGATGAAGGAAACAGAAAGCAGGACTGTAATTCCTAGGAAATGAGAATCTGTATGGCATTCAAATACATTAAAATATATAAAATATGATGTACAATAAAATCAATAGTAATATAAACATACGTGCACATGCTTCCAAAGGAAACAGGGATCCACAGGGGTTAAGAAATGGGCAAATGCATTTTGAAAGCATGTGGCTGGATGCCAAGTCCCAACATGCTGGGAAGTAATGGTCATGTCAGGAGATAGGAGAAGCCCTTGGCTATTCTTTTGGAACTAGAACTAGAAAACCCATTTACAAGGCAATCTGAGTCTTCTATGAACCTTTAGATCAGCCAGTGCCTGGTCAATGTCACACAAGGAATAGATCGTTGAATTGAGAGCTCAGCCTTGATGCTCATAGGCACCGAGCAGAACTCTCAAAATGAGCTCCAAAGAATTTCAGCACACATCATTCCATCTAGACACCAATCAAAATCAGCTACTGCTCATGCACTCACAGTTATTAATCAGCTGATCATAAAAGAGAGAGAGGTATTCTCAATTTTCTGAAGGTCTGCTGTTTTAAAGGCAGCAGAGTTCTAAGACAGAGAGCCTTGGCAAGCAGAAATAGGAGAGTTACTGAAATCCAGGGTCTTGAATGGGGGCTGTATGGAAGACTGAGAACAGAACGAATACACCTAGAAACAAAGACCACCCTCCCCACCCCAACTTGAGAAAGGGGTACTTAAATCACACAATTTCGAGGAACTAAATTCAGTCAGAAGTGTAATGAGTGAAGAAATTCTCTGGAGATCGACTCTTGTAGTTGACACCTTGACATTTGTCCTCATGAAACCTAGAACCAAGAAAGGCAACAGACAACTTGGACTTCAGAATGGCAGGTCTGTAAGATCTTAGGTATTTAAAACCACCAAGTTGGGGGGGGGGATTATTACAGTAACAATCACAAGTGGAGTGTGGCTAGATGTGCATCTACCTATGATTGGATATTAATTACTTTTTATCCATTTTACACATGGAGATTTTTTCATGGGAAGAGAGCAACTGACTCTCTCCATCCTGTCTACCTCAGATGCTCGCACCTCAATCTCTAAGGCCATTTCTACCACCAGCGTCTGAGACTCTTCTGTCATTCTGTATATTTGTATAGATTGTAAACCCCACTACTTTCCCTCACCATCAGCTCCACCTCTCATATTTCTACCATGGAACCTCTATCATGTTCTGCTTTATAGAAAGCTCACTTCATCCTCACTTCTTCTAACAACTCCATCACGCCCATCACTTTTTTGAGCACCATCATTTACACTACCATCTGTAGTCACCGTGGCAACAACTTCACCACTACCTCCCCTAACTCCACATTTCTTCACATAAGCAAAGACACGGAAACAAAACGAACAAAGCAATTATTTGCCCTAGGTCCTACATACCTTCAGAAGTAATTTTAAAATAACCATACAGCTTCCTAGTGGATATTCTCATGATAGAAAGGGATAACAAAAATCTTTATCACTTACTTATCTTTATGCCTTTCTGTGTCAAGAAAATGAGGAAAGACTTGAATCTATCTATCTATCTATCTATCTATCTATCTATCTATCTATCTATCTATCTATCTATCTATCTATCTATCTATCTATCTATCTATCTATCTATCTATCTATCTACCTGTCTGTCTGTCTGTCTGTCTGTCTGTCTGTCTGTCTATCTGGCTATCCCTTTAAGTCAAATTGATGCATTTCTCAAAATCATGATTGTTGCAGACATTTGTCCACCAAAGCATTTGCATTTGCCCACATGCAGTAGCTCAGTTGTACATTCATTGGAAAATATAAGACTACAGAATGTGGCCATTTCGTGTGCTAATTTGCATCAATCACTGAGTGTCAATGTGGGTAAATATCAGTCAGCTTACATTCACTCTTCTTTGGCCAATGTATACATGTTCTTACCCGAGTCCTAATTATATAATAAAGTGTTTACATGGTTTAGGAAGAAAAATAGGCTGATCTCTAGTAGATATGTACAACTATGAAAGAGTATCCCGTACCCTAGGTCATTTTAACCGTAGCACTGAAGACAGTTATGCTGAACTGTGTATCGCCCAAGTGTCTCACTCGCCACATGTGAGCATTGCTCAAATTGTTAGCACGGTTATTGGTGTGCATGGAAATAAATAATATTAACTAGACGGGGTTGGGATTATGCGCATGGTCTAATTCTCAGAAACGGAATGCGTTAACCAACTGTGGCTCACTCAAAGCCAGCTGTGGAATGAGTGAAGCCTTCTCCAAATTTGCTTTGTCTGGCCATGGCAGACTTGGTGGGAGACCTGCTTTTATGCTTGGTTAAGTTGGTGAAGGTTGTTCAAATCCATGGTTCATCACTGACCTTACCATAATGGCTCACCTGTCCTTAGCCATCATCCCCAGTAATAAATCAATAAAGAAAAAAATAACATCCTCAGAGGTCCTTTTCTCATTGTTCTGGTGCTGGTCCTCTTCTTATGAGGTAGTGTCTCCAAGGTCAGAATTAAACACATGTAAATTGAGCAGCAAGTTGGGGTAGGGGACAGGGGTAGAGAGGAACCCACATTGTGATTAGACAGTCATCTGGGTTAATAAAAGTCTTCTAAAAGATCAATTAATTTCTGTTGAGGCAAAGAAGGAAGATAGGCTATCTCCATCTCTAGTCTAATAGTTCAAACATGTCTAAACTACTGCTCCGGCTTGTTAAATGACAAATTTTATTTTAAATAAACACTCTGAAAGCGTGTACATGTAGACGTAGAAGGGTATAAATATAACAGATATATAGATAATATATTTTCTCCTCTACCTTATACACAACTCATAGAATTCACACCATCCTGACTACCAGTCTTTGAGGAAAAGAAAAATAAACAGCTTAGTATGAATTCAAATATTTGATGTGTTAAAAGTGAGTTGAAATTAGACTCCCTTTTAATGGTTCTACACCCAGGAAGAAGCATATACTTATAAGAAAATAACATTTAAAAAATATTCATGTCTGTCTAGGCAAAACGGGACCTATAAATACACATGTCGTTCCTATTTAAAAATAAATACCCTAAATATTGCTTGCCACAACTCAAGTCCTATCATTAGCAAGAAATTCTTGTAAAGAGGCATTTCATTAAACTAATACACATGAGAAGGCATTAGGCATGTACCATACTTAAGGGAGGTTAAAAAAAACATAAATAGGGGAGTGAAAAAGGATGTTTTACATCACATGTTGTATACTCCAACATTTTCCCAATATTAAAACACTGGACCTAAGTAAATATGACTAGACCCCGAACAGTTCTCCTCAACTCATGGGTGGTAAAACCAGAAAACAAAATTAAAACAAAACAAAACTAGTAGCTTTTTTAAAAAATTGGCACATGGACCAAATCAGAAAAATGACTTAAAGCAAGGTGAAAATATAAATAATAATTAAGCAATGAAGGAGCTGGCATGCTATAAATAGGAGATTTACCATTTTGCAAAATAGTATCAATCAACTCTTTATTTTAGTTCCTACCTGAATGTAGTTGTCAATTACCTTCACTTCCTACTAGTGCTTTCCTTTTATCCCCACCCCATTTTGCTTATTTTCGGTATAGTGAAGTAAACACTAAACCTATAGTTTAATAGCTTCAGAAAAGGACTGAGTTATTCTTAATAACCTCAAAAGTAGAAATGAGAGCTGGGGATGTCACTCATTGGGAGAATACTTGCTAGCAGGAGAAAGGAACTAGGTTCAGATAATTAAGAAATAAAATGAAAAATGAAGGAAAAAATAGAAATACTCTTAAATAAATAACAATGTGAGTCAACTTGGGAAGAAATGATTCCATACTATGAACTAGATGTCAGGTAGATGGCATGGTTATTACTTACATGCAATTATGAATCAAACTACTTACAATTATCATCTTAGATACATCAATCCTTGGGGGACAATTACTACACATGTGGAATTATCTGTGCATGACTCAGAAAAAACTTCAGCTCAC
Source organism: Dipodomys merriami (assembly GCF_024711535.1). NCBI lineage: Eukaryota > Metazoa > Chordata > Mammalia > Rodentia > Heteromyidae > Dipodomys > Dipodomys merriami. Next base: position 7,858,086 of record NW_027205826.1, on the reverse strand, counting down.
TTCCTTGTTAGTTATCAATAGACATTCTCATATTCTGCATGATCTGTATTTAGCTTCCACTCTCAAAGTGACATATTTTTAATTTCTGGTTCAGCAAACTGATATATTATGCAGTTATGAGATTATAAGTGTTACAAGGCTTAGGCACACTCAGTAGCAATAACTGGCTCCATCTTTCTACAGCCTGCTCAGTGGATTAAATTAATATTGGGTTTGCATTGAAATCTGAAAATGCCAAATAATCATGTCTAACCTTAGTTTGATAAGTGCAGATATGAAAGGCTGTGACAGAAGATTTCTCCTCCCCCCTCTCTTTCTCTTTCTCTTTCTCTTTCTCTTTCTCTTTCTCTTTCTCATTCTCTCTCTCTCTCTCTCTCTCTCTCTCTCTCTCTCTCTCTCTCTCTCTCTCTCTCTCTCTCTCTCTCTCTCTTTCTCTCTCTCTTCCTTTTCATGTGCCAAGTTCATTCAATCTCCAAATACAGCATTTAGCTCTATGTCCTCTGACTTATTATTTCCAATTTAGATTTATTGGCTTAAATCTCTCTGTTTCTTCTGTGTTATGATTTGACCTGAAAATGTTCACTAAAGGCCAATCAGCTAATGGCTATGTGGTCAGTCCATGATGCTATTGGATGGTGGGAAAACCTTCAGGAGGTAGATAGAACCAGGGAGAAAAGGCAAGTCTCCTATTCATTCACACAAGGGAAGAGCAGGACACTGGCCTCTTTCTGCCTTTTTCCCTGTCCTCTCTCTCTCTCTCTCTCTCTGAAGGTCTCTGTCTACTGTCTTCATGTGTGTGTGTGTGTGTGTGTGTGTGTGTGTGTGTGTGTGTGTGTGTGATACTAGAAGTAATTAAGCAACTTCTTTTCTTTGTTAGAACGTAGGAACTCATGGATAAGATATGCCAAAGTTAAAAATTATAAAGGAGGGCTGGAAATGTGATGTAGTGGAAATGTGGCTTAGTGGTAGAGTGCTTGCCTATCAGGCATGAAGCCCTGTGTTCCATTCCTCAGTACCACATAAACAGAAAAAGCCGAAGTGGGGCTGTGGCTCAAGTGGTAGAGGGCTAGCTTTGAGCAAAAGAAGCTCAGAGACAGTGCTCAGGCCCTGAGTTCAAGTCCCAGGACTGGCAAAAAATCATAAAGGAGATATTAGATACATTGGTTTTCATTTGACACTCTGATTTTAATTCACTAGCTCTCATCAATGGTCCTCTGTGAATGTTTCCGTGGTGGAATTCTCTGGTTTGTTTTCTGCAAATAATGACTCTCCACTCTTTATTATTAAGATGAGGGACATTGTTCTAGGACTGGGCTATTTCTGATATTTTTCTGATATTTAAGATACCATTTATGGATGTGGATATAACTGATACAGAAACATTATCATCTGAGTATCATTGAGTAGCCACAGAGATTAAGATGGAATCAATGACTCTAATTTTACCTCTTTCCCAATGTTGCTTTTTTTGTGGGTTTTTTTTGGTGGGGACACATCGTGGTTTTCTTTTTCCAGGTTCTGTTCACATGAATTGTGAGAGAGTTGGAGAGTACCACAGACACTTAACTAATTAACATCCACATTTCCTCTTCATTTCTCTCTTCCTCTCCATTGAATTCTCTCCTGGTATCTTTCTCCCATCAGTGATGATCTATTGTTGCACTCCAAAGTACCACTGGTTTAGTGGTCTGAAATGACAAGTATAGCTCTCCCAGGATTGAATGCTCAGAAATCAGGAAGTGGCTTAGTTGGCAGATTCTGCCTTCATGGGTCTTAGGAGTATATTCTCAGTCTTTGACTTCCAGCCCCATCCTCAGTGAGGAGGGAAGTCTCGTTCTTGGAAATGGCGGCAGGACTCTTTCTCTCACCATATGTTGATTAGGAGCTTCGGTTTCTCCCCATGAGGTCTTCTCCAAAGGATTTCTTACAATATCATATCTTGCTTTACCTCCTCAGTAGGAGATGAGAGACATGGATGAGGAGAGGGAGAAAGGGAGAGAGACAGAAACGGATGGAAAATACCTTCTGGTAGAGTCAAACCTAATCACCTCCGTCATATGATATAGGTCAAGTGGACCTACCTTGAACAAATCAATCATGCTACAATATAGGACTGCCACACAGGTTGGGAATATCCAAATGTAGGGATCCATAAAAGCTGGTTAGTAGACTGGCTACTAGGTTTACAAGAAGAAGGAAGGGGAGGGGAAGGGGGAGAAGGGGGAGGGGGAGGAGGAGGAGGAGGGGGAGGAAGAAGAAGGAGAAGATGAAGAGGAGGAAGGAAGAGGAAGAAGAAGAGGAGAAAGAGGAAGAAAGGGAAGGAGAAGGAGGAAAAGAAACAATTGACTGTTATCTGTGTAGTTAGGGGAGACTGATAACAAATTCATGGACTTAGTTTCTCAAGCACAACCAGAAATCTTCAGTAAGTTTTTAAAGCAGGATTTATTGAGGGAGATGGGGGGTTTGGCTCATTTGTGGAGGAAAATTGCCTCTACTGAATAATATTTAGATGTGGGCCCATCACCGTAATGGAAAAATAATAACAAGAATCCTTGAAATACCTAGCAGTCAGAAACATAACCAAATTTACCCAATGGCAATTGAATTACTCATAGAAAATTTGACAGTTAGATCCACGTACTACCTGCTATTCAAAAACCCTGACTAATAGAGATGAAATTCTACCTGCAATTTCTATTGAAGGAATGTTGGGCATTTAAACTGAATTTTCTGGGACTGTTTTCTGCATTTTTTACTTTTTATGTTGTTAAGAAGAAAGCTTTGGCCAGAGGCAAAGTTCTGGAATGAGAATTTGATATACAAATGCTTTCCTCGGTGGCATGAAGGGAGTATGTTCTTAATAATGCAAAAATTGCATATTGATTGGCTAAGTCAGCCCTTTTTAAGGTTGGGGCAGAGGATAATAGGAGGCCTAATATTTGATGAAGTCCATTTGTAACCATTTCACTTTTGCAGTGGGATGGGTGACTAATGTAATAAGTGCAAATGTATACAGTAGGATTTTATACAATCCCACCACAATGACTAATGTTATGTTATCCAACTATCAACCCTTTCACCATTGATTTTTTTTATGCTTCATATTTCCACTGGCTTTTGGGAACTCAAGTCACATTCAGTGTGTACTGTTAGCTAGAAAAATCTTCTTAAATAGTCTTTCACAGAGGACATTGCAACCTCATTATTATACTGCAGAAAGAAGGGTTTCTTGATGCAAAAAAGCAAACCAGCACAATGATATGTAGTTATTATTTACAGCACTGACATGCATCAGAATCTGACTCTCCTGGGGTCTTCAGGAGTTAAAAATTCACATGTGGTTCCATTAACTATGTTTTCATTAGGAAGTTTATTAATGTACTGTTGTTCTTAATAAATTAGCAACCCATTCACTAAGTATATATTTCATAGGTAAATATACATGATCGGTGCACATGTGGATCTTATATCAAAATTAGCATATGATTATGTGAAGTAGGTGTAGACAAAGTCACAGACTTACAGGCGTATAGAGTATTTTTTCCTTCCCTTTTTATTAGCATCTATTAGTTATGCAAAGGAGTTTCATGTGGTATTTTCCTATATGCATACAATGAACTCTAGTCAAACCCACCTCTTTTATTTAGTGCCCTTTATTCCTTTCTACCCTTCTTGGGCCTGTAATTATGTTCCTATTCCTTCTCCTTTCCCTCCTCTCTGCCTACTTATGCCCACTCCCAAACCGAACCCGTTTTACATTCCTGCCATTCATTTTTAAGGATTTGTTTCTGCATTATGAGGGAAATAATGAACTAATATATATATATATTTTTCAGAAAATCATTTAGTGATTCTTACCTGTTTGTGAGTCAATAATGTGAGAGTTTCATAGTCTATGAGAAAAATAAATACTGTCTGGAAGAAATGAAAAAATGCTTGCTTAATGTGAATGCTTCAAAACATGGCATATATTTTTAGCATTATGAACAAAGTAATATATATATCAGTTTTCAAGAGCATTGATGATGAATGAGCAAAGATCTTAGTTATTATTTCAAAAATAGGAGTAAAAGCTACTTTCTTTCAGGAGAAAAATTTTCATGATAAGATAATCTATAAAAGAAAACCTTGAGCATGAGTTGAAGAGAATCTGAGGGCACATACCCTCCTTTGGCTGGAACTCAGATTGAAATTCTGTGATTCAGATAGTCAATTCTGGCATCTTTCTGAAGAGGAAGTCTTCCATCAGATGTGTATTCAATAGTGAATTTCTCCAGGGATCTGTCTGAGAGCAACACTTAGGCTAAGACCTAAAGGATCACCATAGTCCCTCTGTGACAATTGGGAAATGATTCCCCCATCCCTCTCCTCCAACTCCTACTCCTGTCAGTGTTGTTTCCTGATCAAACACAGCCACATGCTGTGTTTGAGCCAAGGAGGGAATCCGGTTGTTGAGAGAATAACCAGTGTAATTAATGGGTTATGGGTGTGGGAATTCTCTATTTTAAGAGTAAGAGCAACAGAAACATAGAATAGCTCGTTCATAAAACCAGAAAAAGAAGATTCATTTAATAATTCCTAGGAACATGTCTTTCTCCACTCTGACTGGGATGTGCTACTTGGCAATTTGTTTTGTGGCCTCTTAATGGGTAGTTATATCTCAGAAGACTTGTGTAAATGCCTTTGATTTGAGTGGCCCAGGAGACACCTAACCAGGAGACTCCCAGAAATGATCATATGGGCTCTGGAAAATATATGGATTAAAAAAAATGTGTTTATTGGGATGAAGATCCTAAATTTCTTGCTTACTTTCCAAGCATGTCTTCAAACACACTAGCCTGTTAATAAAGTGGTTTCCTCAGTCCCTTGCCACCCTGAATATCTAGAATTTCTTTACTATTTAAGAAAAAAATTATTGCATCATCTTTGAACCTAAGCATTCATCACAATGTCTAATTTTAGTCATTTGCATTTATAGTTTGATAGCTAGAAAGAAAGAAATCTGGCAACTTTTTCACATGATAAAACATGTTATATCAAATGTTGGTATGTTGGGGAACTGTGATTTGAGCCATATAAAGTTCTAACATATGTAGGAACAGAATTACCGACATAACTGGGTGACATCATATTTTTTTTTCCTTTTTATTCCCTGAGAGTTTTCTTAGCTGTCCAATATCTGAAGTTTTGGAATATTGTATTGTTAGTGACATTGAGTAGCCAGGACCCATGCGATTCTGGATTATTTTTTATTTGGATTTTAAGTCCCCCCAGTCTATCTGAAGCTTTAGAAAATGGAACAGTGATTTTTTTTTCCTACCTCCAGTCAGGCATAAAGAACTTGAATCCTCATGGTTTTTACTTTGTCCTTCCCAAATCCAAATGTTTACATAAACCACTGATATACCTCAACTAGTAATATCTGTCTAGGGATTTTGACAGTTTTATGAATTAACTGACTTCATCCTGATTCTACCCTAAAATGCACTACCTATAAAAGTATTGGAAAAAAATATGAATTTCAGAGATTTAAAGCCACACACAATTATTACTTCTTATCATAGTCTTGGAAGGTGTCTGGAAACTTAAATTTTGGAGTAAAATAAGGATTCAGTAAAATGTTGTCTTAAAACTAATGGGCTCTGGCAACATTTTTTTTCTTTCCATAAATTCTGTCTGTGGCATTCCTACCATTAGGCCAAAGAGATGTCCTGTGCAATACTGGTCACAAAGGTACAATGACAGATGGCAAACCATGGGGGAGTCAGCATACTCTTTGGAAAAGAGCACAAAATTTTAACCGTCTCCCTCTGTCTATTACAGCTTCAACAGTCTTTAATTTCTTTTTCCTTTTTTTTTTCAGCCATATGCTATAATTGTCTAGGTCAGGTCTGGCAAAGCTTCTGAAATGAGCCAGACAGTAAATATTTTTGGCTTTATGGGTCAGACAGTCTCTGCTGTATCTATTGTGCTGTTATAGTATGAAAGCTGTCATAGACGATGCATCAAGGAATGAGTCTAACTGCTTTCCAATAAAACTTTATTGGTAAAACACAGGCAGTGGACCAATTTGATCCTCAGACTATCATTTGACCATTTCTGGTCTAAGTCATCCAAAGGAAGGAAATGAAAGCCCCAGCAGAGATAACTATGTGTTTGATGATGCTGGATGTACTTAATCCATAGCAATAAAGAACAAATTATATTTAAACATGTAAGTTCATTTTATATGTATTGTATTTAGACAAAAAGTTTTTTTTCACACAGTATCCTGAATAGAGAATTGCATATATATTGCAACCTATATATGTGTGTGTGTGTGTGTGTGTGTGTGTGTGTGTGTGTTAAAGAAAGATTGCCATATCATTGTGTGATATAATGATGTGACGTAAACATACTTTGTGCTTAGAAAACTAAAAAGTAACCGTTTGCTAGCATTTTCCTCCTAGAGCATATAATTAGGTGAGACTACCTATCACTACATATTACATACAGTTAGATATGCCAGGTAAGAGTATCCTAACTTCTGAATTTTTAGTATGCAGGTAGGGTTGAACAGCTATTCCATCCACAGGAATGTATGTGGGTCTCACTGGAACAGAGGTGATCAGATTTTGTTAGACCATCTTATTAAATGAACCCAGAAAACTCCACTGGTAAGCTTTTGCATACTGAGGGAAACACCTCCATTGACGATGGCCACTGATGTAAGGTTAGCACTGGGATAAGTTCACTTCTGAGATGGTGCTCCTGACTGCAGCAGTAAACATCCGGGTGATTCAGATGTTTTCAGACCCATGTGTGTGCACTACTACTTATTCTTCTTACCAGGGCGGGTGAAGGGCACCAGCAGTTAGGATTAAAGGCTGCACCACAGCTGTCTGTGCCGTGAACTGTCCTATTCACAATTCTGACAAGGAATTTCCTTCAAGGGTAACTGGTTGTTTTGTCCTAATGCATTGCAGTTTACCTTTTTTCTTTTCTTTTCTTTTTTGGCATTTATGTTTTGTAGGTAATTTGGGGTTGGAGAGTCTTGAAACCATTTGACTTGTGGAAGAAAATTGCTTGGAGCATTATGAAAATATCACTGAGACCATGTGGTTTTTAAACTCTTTTGCACTGTACTCGTTTTCGCAATTATTTCCAGCTGTGTCTAGCCACTAAGCGTACCTTCCGAGCCTGGCTTTTTTTTCTCAATAGTTGTGAAGTACCATTTTTCATTTATTTGTTCAAGCGTATGTCAGATAGAGGAAGAAGCTGCATCTCTATCTTCAAGTAGCACAGTTGCTTTCTCCTGGGACTTCATATCTTTCTGCTTCTCCTCATTCTTGCTTTCTTGACAAGAATAGGAAGTAAACCTGGGATGAAGTCTCGTTAATGTATAATCTATTTGTTTATAATTGCAACTATAGATGAGGAGGAAACTTCTCTGTACTAGTGATTAACCAAAAGAAGGCAAGATTGAAAATTCATACCAACTTCCCAATGGAATCACATGTATTTCTTTCTCCCTCATCAAAACCATTTTGCCAATGAATGCTGCTATGAATGTGTCTCAGAAATAGATATTTGTTCATTTGTAACTTCCTTGGTTTCCATTTCTGTCTATTTTGCTGGAATACACTCTCTAAAACACAGGTACCTAATCTATTTCAAAGTATTTTATGGCCATTTCCTCTTCGTGTTGCAATTGTCCAAACACGACTCTTGTTGGTTCAAACTCTGATTAAAGTGACTTCTTGCGTGCATCAAGTGTACACGTGTCAAAGAAACATCAGGCTTACCCATTCCCACAGGTGAGGTTGGAAATATGTAATGATTGGTAGAACAAGAGCAACAACCAATGAGAAACCGATGACCTGTCCAATCACAATGGGGACAGTACAGGAGCACTGCTCAACAGGTGCTTTCCAGCTGCCAGTTAGCCCTGCTCCCAGAGGAGGTCTGTAGCTGCTTTCACACCAAGGAGATTCAAAGAGGGTAGAGGATATGCAATCATCATCTACTCCTATCATATGATATTTTTGCTAGCATCTCTTTCTACCATCTTGATTCCTATTTTAATCGAAGATGGGATGGAACTCCCATAACCACAAGTTCCTTCATTTGCTAGCTCCAGGAAGAACTGGTTGTGGGAATCAAAATTAATGTTGCATGATTACTCCAGATGAAGAAATGATACCTACTGCCAACACTGAACAAATTCTTTAGAAGCAGCCTGACAAAGAACCTTATAATTATTATTGTGATAGGGAATGAGATTTCCAATGTGTTGGTCATTTGGCTTTAAGTTGTTCTCAAAAGCAACACAAACAAAATCTAATGTTTAAAAAGATGCATCTTAACGAGAACGACAGATGACTTGAAAACTGTCCCTCTATTCCACGTGCACTAGTAGAAAAAGACTAGCCTTTAAAAAAATCTCAAATTAAGTACGTGAGTGCAGGCACAGAGTATTTATTTTTAGACACATCTGAGTGAAGCTTGCCTGTGAGTCTGTATGTTATTTCTCTAAATTTAGTTCCAATTCTACCAAAAAATCTATATGGTAGAGCAAATAACATTCATCCCTGATGACAAATTTAGTAACTGAAAGTTGGCAGAATATTAATAGATGTTAGAGGTCATTGCTCTCTTGCAACCACTAAAGACATGTTCTCTGCTATAAACATTTGAACAAGGTTTAAATTTGGTAGATTATTTATGAAACGAAAGCTTTTCAGACATTCCTCTGCAATTTCTAAGGAGAGTGGTCATCTCTTCCTTCTCTGTATGCTCAGAGGAGGATAATATGTGTAAGCATGCTTCTCAAGTGCCCTATGTGCTTAGAACACACGACACAAAACTGTTCATTCCACAAGTCAGAACGAAACAACCTATTTATTCATCCTTTTGCTTATTTGATCCACAAGGTTTTATTGAGTGTCAGCACTGTGCCAGGAGCCATTAATGCTGCCATGAGAGATGCAACCCCAACTCTGTCTTCTAGGAGGACAGACCCCCAAAGGCAGAAACAAAAAGAATATAAACGGGATTGCTTGAATCCCACTTCTGGGCATTTACTCAAATGATCACGAATTCTATGCTTCCATCAGAAAGAATGACAGCACCCCATTTGTTAGGAAATGGAAAGACTTGGAAAAAATCATATTAAGTGAAGTAAGCCAGACCCAAAGAAACATAGGTCCCGTGGTTTCCCTCATTTGCAATAATCAGTATATGTCTAGGATAATCTTATCAGATGAGCAGAAAAGCTCAAAAGCTATGCACATATGACCTGCTACGATGATGCTAAGTGAAATGAACCTCAAGATATTAACACAAGAGGTCTTTCTTTGTTGTTGCTGTTTGTAATGTACTATGTGATTTTTTTTGTTTCCTTTGTATATTTTTCCCCTCCCCCCATGGTATATCCTCTGCTGTCACTGTACTTGATTTTGGTACTCTGCATCTTGTGTATGCATTTGTCAAATTTAGAGAGGGGAAGGGGAATAACAAAACGCTGAAACAAGGACACAGGATGACCCATTGCAACAATGATACCCACAAGACACTATGTTGGAAATGAACTTTACAACTTTGGGACAGGGGCAGGGAGGAGTGAGGGAATTGGGGGAGGGAAGGGATAGCGGGGGAAAAGCCAGGGAAGGGGTGACAATGGTGGACAAGAAATGTACTCATTGCCTTACTCATGTAACTGTAACCCCTCTGTATAGCATCATTACAATAAAATATTTTTTTAAAAAATGGGATTGCTTGAGACGCTATGTGTTGCAGGGTGGGGCTCCCTAGAGGTTCTCAAGGAACTTTCTGGGCTCACTCAGAAAGAAAAGAGGAATGGGAGGAGGGGTTTGGAGGCGTTTAAAGCACACGCTTAATCCATCTCCTTTCAGAGGATGCAAAAACAAAATGGAAAAGTCATTAGGAATCAAGAACCTAACAGACTATTTAAGAGGATATACCAAAACTTAACCCCTTTTTATGGAAATAAGAAAGCACCTCTGAAGTATTCATACACATGAAATGAAACAGGATTGGATTTATGAAAACATTTGCTTACCAATCAGGGATGTTTGTTCCTCATTCCAGGTAATGGAAGTCAGGATTTAACTCCCATCACCTGTAAAACATCCAACAGGTAGACCACACCCAAGTATACTTGTGAAAGACATGGGTTAGGTGCATGGCGTGCTTCAATAACTCGGTCCCATTCCCCTTTTCACCCTGGCTTTGCCTCATAATGTTCTCAAAGTTTCCACTTCTTTGTATTTGGCCTTCATAGTCTTCGATAACTCAAACCAATATTCACTGCCCAAACTCTTCTTCTATTTAACTCCTGTGGTGATTTACTCCAGGGAATTTTAAATATTGTCTTTCAATATATCCAGAATAATCTAAAGACATGGAGAATTCAATTCAAACCTGGGATTCCAAGTTAGGAGTGCTAAGAACACTGTTTTTGAGGAAAGAAGCAAGAGCCTGAATTGTTATGATACTTTATAAATGTGTGTGTGTGTGTGTGTGTGTGTGTGTGTGTGTGTGTGTGGTGTGTAAGTAAACACTCGGCTTTCTGAGTTCTGGAGTTTTAAGTCAAGATTCAACCAACAGCTGATGAAAAGTTTTGGGGGAAAAACTATATCTCTGCTAAACATTTACGTGCTTTTCCCCCTTGTCATATAGTATCTGCAATATATTAAGTATGTAAGTAAACTATGGGTGATTTGATGTGAATGGAAGCATGCGTATAGCTTACATGTAAAGTTCAAATCATTTTATATGAAGTCGTAGAGCATCTTTAGATTTTTGTTCTATTGAAAGTCATGAAATCAATGTTCTATGAATAATTGAAACATGCATACACAGAAAGAAGTAAAAGTGATATATATGTAATATACACATGTAATGTATAAAATGTCAATATGTGACTGGCTGTATGGCTGCTGTTTAATTACTACATAATTCCAAGAACTTACATCATGCTAAATAATTTTAAAGTTCTTCATAAGGGACAAGTTCATTTATTCCATTTTATTTCAGATCCCAACTGTTTAAAAGAAAATTAAACACAGCAAAGGTTTTTGTCAAAAACCCCAGAGGGGCCTCTAATTCTTTCTTCTTTGAGTTAGGCTGCACAATTTCAGCCAGCACATTTTAGAAAATGGGGGGAGCGGAAACTTTGAACTCAGGGGAAGACAGACACAAAATGTCTCAAGCACTCTAATTGGTTTTTTTTCTGAGACATTTAGTAATTATAGAGAAGTTCTGTTTATTTTAATGGCTTCTTATCACTACATACAACTCACTTAATGACCATATTTTCTCAAGGGACCTTTATGACAACATGGAATATCCCCAGTGCTCCCTGATGCTTGAAAATTCTGTCAGGCAATTTTCAGAATTGCAGATGAGGGTGAAATTCTAGAGGTTATTTCCAAAAGTGCCCTCACACACACACACACCACACACACACACACACACACACACACACACACACACACACACACACACACACACTTGCCTGTCTGTGTACATGTGAATGGTATGTGTACACCGCAGATGATATATTAAAATACACTATTCACAGTCTAAAAATAAAACAGAATGCTTGAATTGGTAAGTAGATGGTCAGATAGATAGATGATAGCAGGATGGTAGATGATAATGAGGACAGATTGATAGAGATGACAGATACATAGATAAAAGATGCATAGACACTAGATTCATAGATTAGAGGCAGAGGATAAATGATATATAGATAACAGAAGATAGGCAGATAAATAGATACATGAATAGATAGAAATACAGCTTTCAATGCAGTAGGGTGATGTTGGGCTTGTTTAAATCACTACAGTCTGTCTCTGGAGAGCCTAAGGTATTGCTCATCTGTTCTGAATGCACAACATGCCTGTAGAAATGATACAGGTCACAGACATTGTCCTGTGCCTGGCATTTCCCCCCCTACAAACAGTAGCTGTACAAGCAGTAACAGAGTCTTAGGACTTAGCGTTTAGGACTTGTTTAGATAATGGTTTGTCATCTTCTCTGGCGATGGCTCTGTTCTTTTACCACCTGTGGCTGAGAATTTGGTCTCCAATAAAGGCATGTTAGCCCTGGAGTCAATGGGACATGTTGAGATTTGGAGGCAAGTGTGGTGGCATGCAAATCCCACGATGCCTGGGTCCATGTGTCACTGAGTCTTAAAGGAGTAACCCTAGCTTCCTTCCAAAGAGGTGACAGTTACTCTGTAGAAAAAAAAAAGGAAGAAATCACCTCCCTTGGCAACAGATTTTATCCCCATTTCCCCAAGGTCATTCCACTGGCTTTTCCTTGTATGCATGCACAGGTTGGAACTGAACCCCGAAAAGAGCAGATAAGAAACTCCATCCAGAAGCAGCAGCAGCCAAGCTTTGGGCTGAAAGGTCATTTTTGGTTAAGGCTTAAGAACTTCGACCCTAGGCATAACATACAGCATAGTATTCGTGATTTTTCTCTTTCCCACTGAAAGCTCAGGTCAGGTTTGCGACAGGAATATCAGATGTTCCTAGAGGCTGTTGCAGCTGCCAGCCATTATTTCTAGTGGTAGTGGAAATCCATTGAGCGATCTCCTGGGAGACTGTGCAAAATGCTGTGGTGGATTTAATATTAACCCTTGCCACCTCTGTAGCTAAGACTTCCGGCAAAGGCTGAATTTCACTGGTCAGCTGCTTGTGAAGTTGGAGGGGGGAAAAAAGAAACAACAAAAAACCAGACTTCATCACATGCAAGCTCCATTTTGGGATGGGAATCAAGTGTTTCTAAGGCAACCCGAGGCCCCTAGGAAGCCCTTTGTCTCTATTTGACAGTTTCACACTCCAGAATGTCTGTTTCTCAGAGTCTAGAAAGCTTTCCAGGAGAGGAAAATGTGGAAATGGGGAATACAGCACAATTCTGACAGTAAATGCTTTTTGCTTTTATAGTTCAATAGGTGCTTTAAAAGAGACAGAGAGACAGAGAGACAGAGAGAGAAATGAAAACTATATTACCAGGCATGCTAGTATTTTATTTCCACAGTGGTTTTTGTCCGTTCTTCATTTGAAATATATCTGTGATTTTATTTCTTCCATTATTTCTATAAATTGGTATTTTAGACTCTTTCTTGATCACTTTTTGATCTTTAAGATAAAAAATGTAAAAGCTAATAAGTTACTGAAAAAAATACATAAAATGACAAGTAGAAGCAGTCATTCATAATGGGTTATAAGGCTGACTGATATCAAGCTTGAGTTTTTTAAATTTTTTATTACTTCTGTAATTCCTAGAGCCCATATGCCAGTTCAGTATGTGAAATAAGTGAGAAAAAAATCCATAATTTCAATTGTGACTTAACCCCCAGAATTCATTAGCTGCCCTTAATTACTAGGAATCCTCAAATGATTGGAAAAATGGACTTACATCTGGGTCTCTCAAACTGGGTGCATGGACAGTTTGGCCTGGAAAATTGTTTGTAGTTGAAGGACTCTCCGTTCACTGCAGAATGTTTCCCAATGTCCCCGACCTCTGCCCAGGACAGACCAACATGACCCTTCCCCCAGAGGTGTGACAGCCACAATGATGGCAGACATCATGTCAAACTGAAGGCAACGCCTTCACAGACTGGGCACTATCAATTGAGAGGGAGTCCTTTGAAAATCTCTAACATGGCCTACGGTATTTCACCCATAAGCATCTCAGCTTCCTTTTTCAAATCCTTAGTTGTTTTGATCCCCGTGAAGAGAGATCCCTCCTTCTGTTCTTCCACTTGGTGGATGAACTTCAAAGTGACATGTCCTGAGCCCCCTTCCCCTGCTCCCGACTGCTGAAATCCTCAGGTGTCTCCGCTTGGCTTTTCATTCCCACTTAGAATTAGAGCCTTGCACACTGTAACTCAGCTTCCAGGCGCAGGCTCACACCCCATCTCAGACTCCAGCTCCTTCTTGGCACCAGGGTATCCAAGAAAGCCCCAGGTGGAAAAACGTTTGCTGTCAAGACAGATTCTTTCTCACCTGACAGACATAGAAATAGGACATTACAAAATAGGACATTACAGGTACATCCACCATTAGCAATAGCAGAGACAATTCTCACTATTCTCCATGAAAAAAACAAAAGGATTCTTACCACTGGCTGATGCTTATTTAAAACCAAAGGACTCATCTTCATTCCATCCCACCACTGGTCTATAAGTTTCTCCTTCTAGCAAATACTGTCCTGAATAGTCTGTGCTATTTTTAACCCAGATTGGGATTTAGATTGCTCTGGGAATAGAGATCCTCAAAACTGCTTGCTAAAAGATCCTGTATTCCCACAAGAACATGACATTGTTAAACAGCAATTTTAGCTGAAAGTTAACAAGGTTTTAAGGTAGTTAAAAAACTGTGAAAGTCTGACTCCCAGTGTGAAATACAAAACCTGTGAAATTCAAATGTGCAGGGACTCTTTCATTTTCTCAGAGCTATGATGAAGGCTCAAAATGTTTCTTTGTTTAATAATAATCCATAGGTTAGAGTGTAAAGAGATGTGGGATTCTGTAAGTTGCTATTTATTTTTTCTTTGGCTAATTATATGAGCTGAAAATAGTTCAATGTATATGTTAGGTAGGTGCTTTTTGTTATGGATGGTGTATAGACTCTTCTTGCATTTAGTCTCCCTCTTCCTATTCGTATATGAGAAATGGATAGATAGATAGATAGATAGATAGATAGATAGATAGATAGATAGATAGATAGATAGATAGATAGATAGATAGATAGATGATAGTTAATAGACATAGATAAAAGAAAGAATGAAAAGAAAGGCAGAAAGGTGGGAAGGCAGAAAGAAAGAAAGAAAGAAAGAAAGAAAGAAAGAAAGAAAGAAAGAAAGAAAGAAAGAAAGAAAGAAAGAAGAAAGAAGGAAAGAAGGAAAGAAAGAAAGAAAGAAAGAAAGAAAGAAAGAAAGAAAGAAAGAAAGAAAGAAAGAAAGAAAGAAAGAAAGAGAAAGGAAGGAAGGAAGGAAGGAAGGAAGGAAGGAAGGAAGGAAGGAAGGAAGGAAGGAAGGATGGATGGATATATCTACACAGATGCATGTGAGTTTGTGTCTGTAATTATACATACATTATACTTGCATGTAATATACTTCTGTTTTGGTCACGGTAGAGGCAATCACTGAGACACAGAACATATAAAATGAAAAGAACAAAATACATTGACATGCATCAGAACTCGAGGATTGAGTTCTCAGCTTGCTATGTCATTTTGTTTTTCTTATCTTTAGCAATAGCTTATCAATATTTCAGCCAATTCTATCTTTCCTTATGCATACTAGTAGGCTACTAATACCCTGATGTTCTTTTGTCTGCTTGTAGAAACAGAGAAGACCTTTCAAGTCTGTCAAATCTGTGAGACAGACAGACAGACAGACACATACATACATACATACATACTTACATACATACATACATACATACATACATGGATGATGGATGGATAGATAGACTGATGGATGGTAAATTATGAGATAAATAGGTAGATATGTACCTATATAAACTAAATATTTTAATTATGAATGAATGGAAGGGTAACTATTATATGCAATTATTTCTGTGTTGATTCTCTATATGGAGTCAAATATACCATTATTTTGCCAGCTATGCTAATGTTCACTTATTAGAGTAATAAAATGAATTAGCAAAGATCTGGTCCCAAACTAGTATTTTGGGAGTGTGAGGAAAAGTGATATATTCTAACTACAAGGAGACTTTCCTATTAACATCGAAGAACTTAGTAAGATGTTTTTTCAAAATTCTGTATCTGACATTTAAAGTGGGTTACTAAATGTATGAATGGAATATCTATAGTTTCTTTTTATTAGCCCCCCTCCTCAATGGTACTAGGGTTTGAACTCAACCTCTTGGGCTTGCTAGGCAAGTACTACACTACATCAGTCATACCCTCAGCCTTGTTTTTTGCTTGTTTTCTTTTTTGCTTGGGCTTAGCCTTGAACCCAAATCCTTTTTTTCCCCCTCAAACTGCTGAGTAGCTAGAATGATAGAGTGAGCCACTGGCACCTGGCTATCTTGGTCATTTTTATGGTTGCTGCAAAGCAATCTGAAAATACTTAGGGAGAATATATGTACCAAAGGAATGACATTCTATCAAATGCCTATTGGATCTTATCAAAAGGAAGGTTTTTATTAAATCATATTTAAAAGCATTCATCTGTAATAAACAGTTACCTAATAACATGTTACTTGCTTTTATTGATACAATTAAAATATAATCATTCATATATGCATATCATCTCTAAAGTACATAGTCAATGTTCTCCATCTTCATGTGCACCTTTTTTTTTTTACTGTAGTCACTAGCTGTCTGTATAGTTGAGTTACAAATCTAATTTTAAACAGATAAAACTGATATCATACAACACTATGGACTTAGGAAGCAATGTTAATTTTCTAGATATATTTCTGGAAAGTTCATATATAGCATTCAGGTATTTTACTCATCTACTAAAGAAAAAGTAAATGAATTGTAATAAATTTATTTGTTATAATAGTTCCCAGTAATTTAAACTCATAGAGTGATGAAATAAAACTTGGTGATGTCTACAAGCATAATTCTAAAATGTTGCAGCATGTATAAACTAATCCACATATGTTATATACCTTTAAGATAAATATGTGAAAATATATGTGTATGTATATGTGTATAAATATATGTGTGTTTATGTAATATACATATTTGATTATATACACATATATATTCCTATCATATATATGTACACATGTATACATATTCCTATCTTACATATCTAGGTATAAAAATAGAATAAAAATAACAGGATTATATATAGTATGGTGCTGGGAGGTCCATGTGTGGATTGTTATAAATTCATTTCATTAAATATATTTCCTAATTATGGTACAAAAGTATTGCATTTTATTTCATGATTACAAGCTTAATGGCTTTTAATATAAAATGCTACCATGTTAAAAATATAAAGCAAAATAACCGAGTATCTATTATAATGTATTACACTTCCAAGTTGGACGCGTTAATTCTGGAGCAGATTCAAATGTGATGATGCTACATATTTCTACTTCTAAGTCCATTTTAAAGAAGTAGAAGTAGAACCAGGCCTATAACCCTAGCTACTCACAATCTAAGGATTGTGGTTTGAAGCCAGACAGGGCAGGAAAGTCTGTGAGTCTCATCTTCAATTAACCATCCAACAGCCAGAAATAGAGGTATGTCTCAAGTAGTAGAGCACTAGCCTTGAGCAAAAAAGAACTCAGGGACTGCACCCGGGCCCTGAGTTCAAGTCCCAAGACCAGCATACACACACATGTACTCATGCCCAAACATGTTCACACACTCATATATAAAGACTAGAAAGTAAAATTTCAGAAAAGAAAAACATGGGAAAAAGGCTCTGAAATATAAAAAGGTAATAAAGAAGAAAAAAAAACCAAAATGTTTCTTAACCACATTCTTTAGTATATATGTGTATAGGTTTCAAAGAGTTCAGCTTTGTTTTTTAATGGATGGTTAAGAAGTGACACAAATGCTTTACTTTCAAAACTAGTGTATGCATTTGGTCCAAAACCCAATGGCTTTAAGGAAAATGGAGACTGAGTCATGAAAACCTATTATTTCTATTTATACTCAAGTAATCTACAAAAATCAGATCTTTTATCTGCATGTTCTTCGCTGCCATAAACTCATGAGAGCTTTGCTGTCTTTTAATTAAAAAACAAATAAAACAGACTATCATCAGAAAAAATCCAATGCATTGTAAAACAGTCCATTGATATTCCTTTGAGTTACAGGCATGATGAAGCTAAATAATCTCATGGAAAGGCTTGTTTGCTAACTTTTTGTTTGAGTCTACTGTTTGTAGGATTAGTGTGTGGGAGTTGAGGTACGGACTCTAACAATATTGCCTTCATGAATCTTTATTTTTTAAATTAATATATCAAAAAGGAGAAGTAAGAAATGGAGCTAAACTAGGTGTCAGTACACTTTAATTAAGAGCAATAATTCTCCTTCTTTCCATGACATACCTCTGGTAAAGTAGGTTTTTCTTCAGAGATTTACATTCTGGGCAATATGTTTTTGAGTAGCAGCATCAACACATCTGTGGATTTCCAGTGCCCTCTATTGGAATATGGGAGCAACACAGACAGTTTCCCAAATCCAAACATCAGGAATTAAGTTCATTTCCAGTTTGGGTGCTTAATTTTCTTTAGCTTTTCAGATGCATCTCCTGAAGGGTACTTGACCATTTTCAAAGTTAAAGGAGAGTTGCTTGTCTTGAAAACACACAAACTGTAGTTTAAAAACCTTTCTACACAGGTTGAAAATCAGCTTGGACTTGTAAGAACCGTCTCATTCTATGTAAATCATACATTAGAAAGCTTTTGACTCCTGAGACAGAGTGAAGATCTTAAAGTGCCTTTGAAACAGGAAAGCGTATTTTTTTTCCTTGTCTTCTTTCATCATGAGCCATACAGAAAGAGAAAAATAAGTTAAGAGAACTAACTCTAACATCAATGTGTTATTATAGTTTTATGTCTAGCTAAATAATACGGAGACAAAAATTATGTTGGGAATTTTGAAATGCATTAAAACCTGCAATTCATTTTAGGTGGCTTTCTCTGAATTAAATCCAACACTGACCCTGGTTGCAGTGAGCAATTTTAGAGACGGAGGGCTTTGATCTGTGGAACACATGTTGACCTGTGTGCTTCGAGCTCAAATCCTCCACAAATATACAATAAGAAGTGACCTGGAAAGTCACCTCATGAACGAGCAAAAAAGTGGCCAGAGGTGGACTTGAAGGTGCCCACGCCTATCTGGCTGAAGACTTTGTTACAGGCTATTCATCAGCTTTTAATTCGTTGGATAGAGCCTTTCAGCAAAAAATTTAAAAATCTCTCCTCCTTCTCCAACATCTGGTTTAGCAATTTCTTGAGAGACAAAACAGTCCTTTCTCTCTCATCCCATCTATTAAAATGAACCTAGGTCCTGAGACAGAAATGAATGACCGTGTCAAAACTTGAATACCTCGATTCCAGTATTCTGCTAGAAATAATCCTTAATGCCCTAAAACCAAAATATTACAGTAGGACAATCTTCGACAGTGTCATTGATGGAAAATTAGCTTGGTTTCCTGTTATATCCACAAACTCATTTGTCACATCAGAAATGCACGACATATTATAATGAGTTCAATTTATTTCATTGTTTGAAGCACAGAATAACTTAAAATCCTTACATTTAATCCTCCTATGGCTTTTAAATGTTTTTTAATTTATAATAAGCTATTTTAAACTAATGTTCTAAAAAATGTTTCCAAATGATATTGAGTATGGCTTGGATTTATTTCTAGTACTTAGAAATTGCAATTGCTGGGTGCAAGAGATGACGTTTATGACCCTTGTACTTTTAACAGCCAAGAAAAGTTTATGGGCTTAGTGATTGTGTGCCTCTTTTATCCATCCAAACTTTTCTAAAATTTAAAAAAGGACTTTCAATAGGATGAAATTTTAATAAGAACTGAATACATGATTTGATTCCTCGGTTTAACTGAATTATATCAAAGCAGGAAAAAATGAGAATCACTAAAAATAAATGTATAAATTGTATAAGTTGTTGGCTATCTGCCACAAAAATCAATATGTGTTTGTGTCTTCTTTATTTACACTTGGAGCTATGTGTATGTGTAATTGATACATACAAATACCATCATAATTAGAAGTAAGTAATATCAATGTCTTTGGTAAGAAAAGAAAAAGAGTGAAATTTAGGACCTAATTTATAGTACAAGTTATTTTGGGTGTGTACTACCTTATGCCTTACCTATATAAATAATCACAGCAACATGTAGTTTGAGTCATTATTGGTAATTTGTAATAATATATGATAATATACAACATAAGGCTGAATAACTTC
The DNA here is from genome assembly GCF_024711535.1 of Dipodomys merriami. NCBI lineage: Eukaryota > Metazoa > Chordata > Mammalia > Rodentia > Heteromyidae > Dipodomys > Dipodomys merriami. The sequence goes on along the minus strand of NW_027205826.1, from coordinate 7,838,134 downwards.
TTAAAGTGAATTGTGGTATATCTAATATAAAATAAAGTTCTAATTGTTAGAAAAAGGATTAGTGTAAAAGTGATATAATTAATATTCTTGTTGTAAACTATTAGTTAAATATTTATGTGAATAAAATAAAAAGTATTATTGTTGTAAACTGATATCAGAATTTGTGAGTATTCAAAATATCTTTTTATGTAGAATCTGAATTATCTTAGTTTAAAATTAAATGTTTCATATTTATAAGATTATTTCTTTGTTGCTTTGTATGTCCCTCCCCCACGGTATAACCCCTGCTTTCACTATATTTGATGTTGGTATAATTTGTGGAGGGGAAGGGAAAAAACAAATCATTTAAATAGGGATACAGGTGGACCCATTGCAACAATGAGATGTACAAGTCGTTACATTGAAAAACGAACTTTACAACTTTGGTGGGGGGGAGGATTGAGTATGAGGGGCAGGGGTGATGGGAAGGGATGGGAGGGGGAAACAAAGGAGGAGGCAACAATGCCTGATAAGAAATGTACTCATTATCTTTCCCATGTAATTGTAGCCCCTCTGTACAGTATTTTCACAATAAAAAATTAAATTAAATTAAATGTCTAACATCTTCAATCTAAATCTTTATCTTTGTCTTGTACCTGTACCATACAACATTTCCAAAGGTATTTCATGAAAGGAAAATAATAATTAAAAGTTTAAGGCTTTCATATATTTTTATTAATATTAAAATTATTGTCAGCATATTTTAATAATAATTTAATAATTATTAAATTTAATAATTTAATAACAATTAGTAGTAGTATATTTTAATACGTTGCACTAGGCTCTTTACAGTTTTTATTTTGAGACAGGATTTTTCTTTTTATTGATTATTATTGTTGTTATTAAGTGGTTTACAGGAGTTTATTAGGGTGCACCTCTGTCAATGTCACCCTTTGCTTTGGTGTCCTCCATTTTCCCCCTCAGTTCCCTACTGTAAGTTACACAGTTCACTTTTTTACATAATGTACATTAAATACAATGATTACAATTGTTCACCTTTCCTTCCTGTGTCCCTGCCTTGCCTATCCCCAAAGCATGTTTCCACTTTCTGTTATTCTATTGTTTTGATAAGTGTTCCTTTAGCTGTTTCACCTGTAGTCAGTTTATGTGTAACTGCACTAAACTTGAGTCAGGGTTTATCTATGTAATCCAGATTGGCCTTGAACTCACAATCCATCTGCCTTCATCTCCTGAAAGCTGGAACTACAGCCTTAAAGTACCACCACATATGGTATATTAGGATCTTTATAGGCATAATATCATGTGAGTTTTGTCAAGGGTTCTCCAAGTCATTATTCTTATTTTACATATGAGGAAACTGACATTCAAAGAAGGTCAGGGATTTGCCTATAGTAGGCAGCAGTTGAAAGACAGACTACTGTTTAGAAAGAACATTTCAATGCAAGTATCTTACTCATAATCCTCCTCTACTTTCCTCACTAAAATATCTTCTTTCCTCATCAAAAAGAAACTAAATACATTATTTTATTAAGGAAAATATTAGGCCTCTAAGAGTTTGAATGAAATTCTTAAGGGGGACAAATAGTGCTAGTTCTTCTATGTAAGATGTCTAAGAGTGAATTTGTGTCTAGCAGATTAAAGACGATAAGATGGTACCTTTATGCATTTATTTTTTGGTCAGGATTAAGGCTTGAACTCAGGACCTAGGAGCTGTCCCTGAGTTCTTTGTGCTGAAGGCTAGCACTCTACCACTTTGAACCATAGCACCCCTTCCGGGTTTCTGGTGGTTCTTTGGAGATAAGAGTCTCCTGGACTTTCTTGGCAGGGCTGGCTTTGCAAAGCAATCTTCAGATCTCAGCTTCCTGAGTAGCGAACATGACAGGAAGGAGCCACCAGTGCCCTCTGAACTGCTCTCAGCGCTGTGTATGAGGAGTGACGTCACTACATTATAAAGAGAATATTCCATATCTTGTTGGGCTTCTTGACCTATGACATGTCTACTCCTGGGCTCCAACTACCTTCTTTCCATGTCATTGTCTTATCATCATGTTATACAGGCATTAGCATCACAGGGACCCACTAAATTGATTGCCCTGCTTTTGTGTGTGTGAGCAGCAATTTGTGACTTTGTGACTCTTTGATAGTTGACCAGACACCTCAGTGAAGTGGGTCCTGGGAGCACAAAAATCTGATGCAAGTCACCATCTAGAATCTATTCATTTAGAAATAATTCTTTAGACTCTTCTTTGTAAGTGCTTGTTTTGTGTGGCCTAATAAGTTTGAATTTTCTGTTTGAACAATACTATTCACGCTCAGTTCAACTGAAAAACAACAATGATTTGAGGTTATGAAATGATCAAATGTTTTTGTTTTACACCAATACCGTCCTCAATTCTTTGAGAACTTTCTCCTAACTTGGGGGTAAAGGAATATGCTTTTCCACAAATTTCTAACTTATACCAGCACAACACACATTGTTTATGTAATTAAAACTAAATAAGGCCTTACTGTTACTAATTACAGTAGTACGCCACTATTTTTACGAATGCTCGAATAATTTTTAAACCTTTTTCCAATAGAACTCGTTGGGCTGGGAAGGTGGCTCAGTGGAAGTGTGCTTGCCTCCCATTCAAACAAGTAGACAACTGTGTTTATGGAGGCTTATTACAAGCAACAACCTTATTCAAATTTCAAGAGTTATATCTTTGTATGTTCATCTTACTTTATGAGGTATAATTGAAACAAACTATTTTCAGCTTTCAGTTTTTTTAACTGTAAATGCATTATTTTACTTGACAATTTCTCTGAACCCTTAATAATTTAGCAGAGCAATGTGCAGTTTATACAATTTAAGCTGTAATAGGATTGATTTTCTTCCAGTTTCATTCTTTACAACAACACAAGGGCGTTGCAATTAACTTTAAAATGTATGCCACACCCTGATTAAATTATATTGCTGTGAATATCTATAAATCCTACCAAATCCCATTAAATATAAATAAAATGGAAATAAAATTGCATAACTGAAGGGAGAAAATTGCCCATTCTGATTTTATTACGAACATTACTAAAGCATATATGCTCATTGCTGGTAAGACTTTTTCAAACAACTACATGATACGTAGTATCTAGTGCTACATATTTGTCATTCAGTAGCCCAATTTTCATGATGACTGGTTGGACTCTATCTTTGATTCAGGAAATGTCTTAAAAATGTGTATTTTTTATTTCAACTAGGATGAGGAAGTGTACTTGGAGAAAAGAGTTATAATTCTTAACTCATCTTTACAAGAAGGAGAGATGATTACTGTAAACAATCCTTTCCAATTGTACTCAAAACATACGTGAAATATTGTATTATTGACATCTCATGAGTCATGTATTTGTGGATAGCGTATAGTCTATTATATGAAATGCCAAAAAGAAATTCCGGCTCTCGGGAAATAATCAAAACTCTGCCAGTCAACAGGAGCAGTATGCTTAATAAAAAGTAGCTACCTCGTTTCCGAAGATTACTAAACATCCCTTAGTATTTACAAGAGAGATTTTTCAAACAGGAGGGATCTTGTTCCCTAAATGGTTTCCATGGTTTTATTTTGTTTACTTTGCATTTTCTTGGCACATGGGTTAAATTATCTGTGACTAGAGGAAATGAAGATGGTAACAATCCAATAATTCTTCTTCAGTGAAGAGCATTTAAAATTCAGTAACTATCAAAGTTTAATTTCTTCCTCATTAGAACCAGGAGAGTCGAGAGAGAGATGGAGAGAGCGAACCTTTTTTTTTCTTTTTCTTTTTCTTTTTTTTAAAGAACGTTGCAACTCATTCTTAAACATCGTGGTATTTTTCTTGAAACAGAAGGTAGTAATCAATGAGAAGTTATTCGGTGTGGTTCAGCTCATATAATACTTTCCTGGTGTTAGTCTAACCACTATTGCTTTGCACCTTTTTTTTTTTCTTAAACCTTAGTAGACTCTTTAAGGTCACATCTGTTGGGGCACATAATGGTTTTTAATCACACTTTTTCTAAATGACTAGAACACAAGTATGTTGGGAGGAGGAGGGGCAGCACTTAAACCAAAGCCTGATCCCTGTTGTAGGATATTTGGGTGGTGATTTTTTCTGGAGGATTGAATGCAAAATGGCAGAGACCTCTGCTGAACCCAAAGCAGTGGGTATACAGCTGAACAATCAAATGCAGGCAAACCCCCACGCGCGCTGAGCCTTCCTTCCCAGAGGAGGATGGCGGGGAACACAGTTTCACTCAGGGAAGCCATGAAGGCTAGAATAATATATTATCTTTACAGACCCTGGTCTTCCATTCTGAGCACCTCTAATGCACCTTCAACCACATCAGATCAGTTTCAACCAAATTAGAATATGTATTCACAGAGAAGCCTTTTCTTCCTGCCAAGTCTGAATTAGGTACTAAAAAGAAATTCTTCTTCTTTTTCAACTTTTATTTAGCCGTATTCATTGATGATGTGCTAGTGACTTTTGCTGGGCAGCTTGCAACCTGTCTACCTCGAAGTATCTTACCTGAATTGGAAGTAGTTGCTTCTGTTTTGAGGGCATAAAAATGAAACAAGCAACAAAAAAGTCCAAGCTGATAATTTATTTCAAAATTCATTTTACTCAACAATTAACACTATTTAAGGCTGGGAGAAGAACAAAGAACATCTCTAAGACATAAGGACTTTGTTCTCATGGATTTCTAATTTCAATATTCTACTGGACAAGAAAATAAAGCAAAGGGGAAATTTTGGAGATAAATAAGCAAGTACACCAAGGTGACATAGAAAGAAATGACTAAGGACAGTGACTTACGTGTATCTTTAGGGAAGATATTTTGAAGGCATGGTATATGTGTGGTGACCGGAATGACAATCAACAGTCAACATTGGCAAGATTTAAAGAGCAAAATTAAGAAAAAGTAGCTAAGCACTTGCCTAGCAAGTGAACAGCCTGGAGTTTAGAAGCCAGTAAGCTCTTCTCCCTCGCTAAAAATAAAATGAAATAAAATAAGAAAAAAAGTATAAGACACAAGCAATTATGCTTGAGAAATAAGGTTAAAAAGTACAAAGTGGCTGGACCACAATCAATGAGAGGAAGGGTAACGTCTCGTTTGCCTATGTGAAATCAGACTTAAGTTTTTCACATGGTCCCTCAGCATCATTGAAGAGGGCTGAATGATGAAACCTGGTTGACTGTAATATTTGAGTTTTACCTGAGATGATCTGAAGGGTGACAAAGCAAATCTATTCTTCAGCATCACTGGCAATACACTTCATACCTGAAAATAAGAGATGTCATCATCTCTGAGAATTATGAGGCTGTCCTGTGCTTTCTGATGTCTACCATTTCATAGCAGTAGCAGTCTGTATGAAAAAGCATACCTGCTTACTCATGAATTTGATTCAAATAACACCACGGATATTTTAGCACTACAGGCAAGGAAAAGAAGATACTTTCTGTCTTTAAGAGTTTATGATAGGGTTGGGAAGGTGGCTGAGTGGTAGAGTGCTTGCCTTGCATACATGAGGCCCTGGGTTCGATTCTTCAGCAACACATAAGCAGAAAAAGCTGGAAGTGGTAGAGTGCTAGCCTTGAGCTGAAGAGCTGAGGGACAGCGCCCAGGCCCAGAGTCCAGGCCCTACGAGTGAAAATAAATAAATAAATAAATAAGAGTTGATAATAAACATGTTTAACCTACAACACGAAAAGCCCTTGAAGCCAATAAAATATAAAACTTGATTATTTCCCTTTTAAAGATCAGTCCTTAGAGTCTCTGACTGAATAGATAACCACAACGAAAACTTGACACCAGAAACTGTAAGAACACACTAGAAAACATATGTAGGCCAGGCACTGGAGGTTCACACCTGTCATCCTAGCTACTCAGGAGGCTGAGGTCTGAGGATTGAGGTCTAAAGCCAGTCCTGTCAGGAAAGTCCGTGAGACTCTTATCTCCAATAAACCACCAGAAAACCAGAAGTGGTGCTGTGGCTCAAGTGGTAGAGTCTAGCCTTGAGCTGAAGAGCTGAGGGACAGCACTCAGGCCCAGAGTTCAAGCCCCATGACCGCCAAAAATAAATAAATAAATAAAGATGTATATTTGTGCATGTCTGTATTCATTGTAACAATAATAATTCATATATGTGCATCTGGCCATCACATGGAAAGACAGTCAGAACTAATATGGTATAAATGATATATTTACAATAAATACCATATATAAGCAAGCATAAGATCTCTTTACAATATTCATATTCTATAACATCATATTCAATATAATATTAAATGATCCATTATAATAATACAAATAGTTTTAAAATTCAAAAACGTTTTTGCTATTCAATGCCAATTGAATGCATCAATAAACTGGATAAAAGACACTGTGCTGAGACTTTTACAATGGGGGAGAGACAAGAGAGGCAGGGTTGCAGAACTTTCTTTGTGAGATAAGAGCACCTGATATTAGATGAAATATATCAGATCTATGAAGTTGAAAGACCAAGGGAGGATGCTGGGTGCAGTGGGGTAAGCCTGCATTCCTAGGTACTTGAAAAGCAGAGATGGGGTAGTTGCAGTGCTAGACCATTAGCCTTGACAAAGGAGAATTGTGAGAATCCACCTTAACCAATGGCTGGGCCCTGTTGGCATTAGCCTGCCATCGTCCGGGCCTCGGGGAACCACAAGTCGGAGTATCACAGTTCAGGATAGCCAAGGCATAAACTGAGTTCCCGGGTGGTAAATAATGCCAAAGTGCCTGTAGATGAGTGGCAGAGTGCCTGCCTAGCAAACACAAGCTCCTGAGTTCAATCTTCAGTCCCAACACACTCTATTTCTAAACGATATGAAGACTGAGGGTCAGAAGTAGCAGCCTCTGTGGCAGGAGGTGTCGGGATTCCGGAAAGACGCAATGACACACAGACAGGCTTAGTGAGGGTAAAAAGTAGAAGGAAATGTCAGGTAGAGAAAGCAGCAAAAGCATATCACAGAGATGAGAAATCAGGGCAATTTTTAGGGGGGAGATTATAATGGTTCTATAGATATAAATATGAAATATTATATGATACGAGTTGTTTGTTTTCTCAGTAAGAACATAATTGGAAAACATTCTTATATGTTCTCTTTAGCCTTTTGAATGAATTTCAAATGAGCCATTCTTTGGAATGCCATACTTTTGCACATGGGTAAATTTTTTCCCCATAATTTCAAGATATATGGAAGCAAAAAGCTTCTCTTTCTATCAGTTTCTTCACCGTTGATCTGTATTTGCAATAGACATTGAGCAAGACATATAAAGTGCAGCCAAACTTGTCCACTTTGCTGATTCATGGTTGATAGTGTAAAATAACAGTAGATAAAATCATAAGGTTAAATCCTATGATAAAGTAACACAATTAATATCCTAATCCTCTAAAAGTTACTAAACAATTCTCAAAAAAAAAGAGAAAAAGAAAATCCCCCACACTAAAAAAATGTTAAGTGTGAAACCTCTGGAGTAGTTTGATTCACATAGCAGAAAGGCATAATACTTCTTTTTTACAAAGAACTCACCTTTGAAAATTTAATTCATCCTAGTAATTTTATGAACATTAGAAGGCCTTATAGTCTGTTAGAATGTCTTGTCTGAAAGGTGTGTATTTAAAAGTTCTGAGCTGGACACCAGTGGCTCATGCCTATAATCCTAGCTACTCAGGAGGCTGAGATCTGAGGAGCACAGTTCAAAGCCAGCCTGGGCAGGAAAGACTGTGTGACCCTTATCTCCAATATAAACCAACAGAAAACCGAAAGTGGCACTGTAGCTTAAGTGCTAGAGCATTAGCCTTGAGCTGAAGAGCTGAGGGACAGGGCTCAGGCCCAGAGTTCTGGTGTCATAGTGATTCAGTAGATCTGAAAGGTATATTTTGATTCCAACTGTTTCCAACGAGTCCTCTACAGAATTTCTTGCATTTGTGGCCACCTTCTCTATCCAGTAGACAACATAATCACTCATCCAGTCCTGCGTTGAAAACTTCTCACGTTAGAGATGAAAATCACCAGTGAGAGAGCGAGAGCGAGAGAGAGAGAGAGAGAGAGAGAGAGAGAGAGAGAGAGAGAGAGAGAGAGAGAGAGAGAGAGAGAGTCAGACAGACAGACCCAAAATATCAGTCAAAAATACTTTTCTACTTCTTAAAAGATAATCCATTAGGCTGGGAATGTGGCTTAGTGGTAGAATGCTTGCCCTAGCATGCATGAAGCCCTGAGTTTGATTCCCCAGTACCACATACACAGAAAAAGCCAGCAGTGGCACTGTGGCTCAAGTGGAAAAGCGCTAACCTTGATCAAAAGATGATCAGGGACAGTGCCCAGGCCCTGAGTTCAAGCCCCAGGTCTGGCAAAAAAAAAAAAAATAATAATAATCCATCTGACCTGGGTGTGGGTGTGGTAGCTCATACCAGTAACCAGTAATCCCAACAACTCTAGCTAGAGAGAACAGGAAGATTTCTTTTCTTGAGTCTGGTCTGAGCAAAAATATTTGTGAAATCTTGTCCTGAGCAATTAAAAAAAAAACCTGGGCATGGTGGATCGATCTGTAATCCCAATTATTTAGGAAATACAAATAGGAGCATCAAGGTCCAAGTAGGTCCTGGAAAAATAGTAGGACCCTAATAAAAATTATGAAAGCACCAAGGACCCTAATAAAAATTATGAAAGCACCAAGGAAAATCTACGTGCTAGAGCACCTGCCTAGCAAGTGTGAAGTCTGAGTTTAAACACCAACACCAACAAAAAACAACAACATCAAAAATAGAAACAAAATGCACATAACCAAAACAAACAAACAGCAACAACAAAACCACCACAGGACCATCTATTTAATTAGATGCTGTGAACTTATTTGGCACATTCAAAATAATCTTGCATGTCACAGAATATAGAATAGAAACACTTCACAGCTAAACCTACTAAAACAAATTTGCAATATAATTTTGGGGAAAGAAGAGACCACCTTGGACACATGAAGGAAACAAAAAGAAAGGCCACAATAATTCCTACACAGAAAATGAAAGATAGGTCCAGTTGAAAAAGGATTTCATGGAAGGAAGACAAATAGCTGACCAGTTACGTTAGGGACTGTATCGGTAGCATAGATTTCCTTCCAGAATGCGAAGGGTTCATTTTCTCAACTGATCTCCTTTAAATAACTTTTAATTTCTCGTGTTAAAAATCTCTATTGTAACAGGGAAAATTGAGGAAGACATTACTAAAACGTGAGAGCAGCACATGTGGTATTATTTTTACAGCCATTCTGTGTGTTGATATAAAGTAATGCGTTTGAGTCAAACATCATCTTTGTGAGTAGTTAAAGTGAAAACCAATCCGTCTTTGCACCGTGGCCTGACTGGCCGACCAATTAGCAAAATGATTAGCCAGGCTAATATCAACAGACCCATTTCTGTGTCATTTTGACAGTTATATTGCTACAAAGATTCCAGCTTTTCCCTAGAGTCTGACTTCAATTCATATATTCATATATGTGGATATATTCATACTAAAACACTGTGCATTAGATTTCAGGCGGAGGCATCTGAATTTTTTTTCCTCTGTAACACAAAAACAGTGTGATAGGTTCCTCAAATTTGGAAGATTTAATTTTAAGAAAATCTGTACTTAATTTAGGCAACTAATTATATCTTTTCTGGAAACATTTATAATAGAGACATTAGTTATATGTCAAATGACAATGGACATGCAGATTTTCTTTGGCCTGTGATTAGAGGCAATAAGAAGCATTTCAATATCCACCACTTGCAATAGTTATTTGACTTATCAAAATTTACCACTCATAAGAGTATTTTTTGAAAAACTGTAAATAAATTTCCTATTGATACAGTCACAAAAAGGGTTTTTTTGACAAGATTTTTCCCTCAATATTTTGTATATTCCAACCTAGTATTGCTTCAGAGATCGCCAATTTGCATAATAATCTTTTTTTCCTCCTGCTTCTGTGGATAGAACTCAAGGCCTTAAGCCTGCTGGGCAAGTTGTTTCCCTTGTCCTTTTGCTTTTTGGCTTGTTTTTCTGATGGATTCTCAAGCAAATTTTGCCTAAGCTGACCTTGGAACTCCACCTACCCAGTAAAGAGGTTCCCAGGCATAACCCATTGTATTTGTCTTATTTGTTAGATAGGATCTCACTAGTTTTGCCTTGCTAGACTCAAACTGTGAGCCTCAAGAGTAGTTAGGATTTTCTGGTTCTATTACCATCCTTAGCCCATACAGTCTTATGTTCATATATGTTTTAACTTCATAGAAGAAGGTAGTTGAATTTCACATTAATATTAATATTACAGTAAGCGTTAATGTAATATTACAGTACACATTGTTAACTTACCTATGTGTATAGGCTCAAGAAGTTACTTAAGACTTCTTAAGTATGCATATCAAAGTTGCAATAAGTTTATTTTTCTGGACTGGGAGATTGTACTATAGCTTTCATTAATCGCTCAGAGGGGTCTGAGACTCACAAAAGTTTCAAAATGATGCTTTGGATAACATATTAGATGAAAGTCAAATTCCAAATGAGAAGATCTGAATATCTTTGTCTGTGTGTCCTTTTTACAGTCTCAATGGACTACTTTTCTGCTTTCATTCTTAATTTTTTTAATGAAAAGGAGATACATTAAAGGATGCGTAAGTAACAGATGCCCATTAAATCTGACATGGCACATGAAAATGGACTATAATGGTCAGAACTCAAAATATAAGATAAAAAGAGAAGGAGATAAATTAAAACTCCATTTTTCTCATGGTGCAGAAATAAATCAATAAAATGTATTAATAAAGCAAAAATAAGCACTGACAGCTTGTAATGTAACAATATTTGTACCTCCCATGAAAATGTTAATTTCACATAATATTGCAAAAAATGGATTTAAGCCATTGAATAATGATTATGAATAGAAGTAAATTTGTTACAACAGAGCTCTGGGTAGGGGGAGGGGGAGTTTACACTCCAATTCTTACCAAATTTTACCAGTTGTGAAACACGCATAATGTGTCCCTTAATTCGATACAATGAATATTAAGTAAAAGGTATTTGTTCCTGTAGTTCTTTGTCATTAGTTTTAATAGATTCATCTCTAAGGATAGCTTCAATATCTTAAGACAATATTTTTTTTTTTTGGGTCCGGTCGTGGGGCCTGAACTCTGGGCCAGGGCGCTGTCCCTCAGCTCTTCAGCTCAAGGCTAGCGCTCTACCACTTGAGCCACAGCGCCACTTCCGGCTTTTTTCTTTTTGCTTATGTGGTACTGAGGAATCGAACCCAGGGCCTCATGCATGCAAGGCAAGCGCTCTACCACTGAGCCACCTTCCCAGCCCCTTAAGACAATATTTTAAAAACATAAAAATGAAATGTGTTTTGTACAAGTGTTCTATCTATGCATTTATGTGTATGAATTAAAACACATATAGGTGAATAAATAATTTAGAAAATAAATATCTTAATCAAAATTTACAAATAAAATTCTAGACCTAACTTTAGTAAACTTTCTTAAAGCTTGTTTAGATACCTAGCTTATTGAGATACCTATTATGTTTTTATTTACTGAGATTCTTGTGAGGACTAGAATTCACTGGAGAATTTCAAAATCACATTTTCCTATAAAATTTCCTTTTTTGGTATTACACATAATATTTTATAAGAATCTTTATTCAGATGTGCTGACAACAATCAGTGTAGAAAACTGACTCTCTCCATGGAGAATTTATTAGTCAGGGTCACAAAAGCCCAGTTTCAATGTCCGTATAAAGGTAAAGGTTGTAAATATTTCCTTTTAAAACTTTGTCAATATGGAGATATATGAAAATACGTCAGGATTTGTCAACACTTCTCTCTAGCTTTTATTTCTAGAATTCTTTTTCCATCTTCACATTGCTTTTATCATTTACTCTAGCTAACAGATAACATGCAATCTTACATCATCTTACAATTTTTTTGTGGATGATAATAATAATTTTTTCATGGAAGAATGTTTTCCTTCTGTTCTGAAATCACAGTTTTTGTTGTCTCATTTAGAAATACTGAGAAAGCAGTTTCACAGCCATTTACCCCCAACCCCAAACTTGATTGCTTTACTCCACAAAATGTACTCCCCCATCTATTTAAGTTCCAGCTAAATAAAATGGCATTAGCATCTTGGAAGCAGCGAAAAGGATCAGGATATTTTCATCCTAGAACAAGTTTCCTATGTATCATGTCAGATGGCATTTATTCACTAGCTTTTCCTTTTTTCTTTTGTAAATTGATAATCAAGGTGCACGTTTCAAGGGATGACATCCAGGTAGACATTCTAGGAAGAACTTCAAGGTTTTTGGCGTGTTATTTTTTTAAACCATAGTTTCCCCCAAAGAAGTTTTCCTTTGAAATTAAATAACAGAGATGACTCCATATGCCTTTGTTTGCCAGGTTAGTGTTCAAAACATACACTTAGAAATGCTCCCATAATTCAAAGCATGGACTTTATTCAGAAAGTAGCATCATATATTTTATTTTCAAGTAACAAAAACTATATTGCTTAAAATGACTGAAATCTGAGTTGTTCCCCTTCCCTCCCTCCAAAGTGACATTCACTGAGATCGTTCCATAAAGTGAATTAGGCTATTGCTCTTAGTTCACATGCATACCCCTTCATTTCCTCTAATTTTATACAATGTAAATAAATACTCTGTAATGTTCAGAGGCTACTGGAAAACTCAGAATGCCTATCATGTGTTCTAAATAAGGCTCTCTTGAATAAAGAATTACCTTTGAGCTAAGAAAAGTAATAGTTGCTAAGCACAAAGGTCAACAAGAGCAAGTAGGCCTTTTCCTGTATTTGTCTGTGAGAATAAACATATGGAGGGAAATGTTCTTCTATAAAAGAATTCAAACAAAGCAAAAGTCTTCAGAAAATAGATCGCCATGGAAAGTTTATTTAAATAAAAGACTCCCGCATGGAATTAGCCAAGCTAGACTGCCACGAATTGAATAAAAAATTCCATTCCAATATGGTCTACTTTCCTTAAATTTCTTTGAGTATGGTTTGGAATATCTGTGCCCAATAGGAGAGGAGACATTTCACCATCAAATTAAGCAGAAGACACAAGACTCTGAAATAGGGTCTTACTGAAGTACTACTCAGATTTGCATAGACAGAATAAGGCTGGGGGCTGGGAAACAGAGTTTATATTCAAAAGAAGAAAAAATAAAAGTGGGTTTCTAATCATACGTCAATCTTTAGAGTATTGTGATGTCTATATTTCAAAGATTATTTAAGATTTAATTTAAAAACTTTCTCTATTTTTATTTTTTAAATTTATTGTTCTTATAAAGGTGATGTACAGAGCAATTACAATTTACATGAATCAGGTAATGAGTACATTTCCTTTCGTACAGTGTCTGTTCCCTCCTTCTCTCCTAGCCCCTCCCTCTCATCTCTACCCAGGAGTTGTATAAGTTCACTTTCATCCGTGTCCAGTGAGCTCCACTGCTACACTTTTCACCTTTTTTTCCCTCCTCGAGTTCTGTACCCTTAGTTTATTACTGTGGAAACCATTTTACATGATTCTCACTGTATTTTGTAGGCACGTTCATAGGAAATGGAATAGCTACAGATTAAAAATAAATGCCTTTTCTTTGTTAGAAAAGGCATTTTCCTTCCTTCTGATAACCTATTCTGAATAATTTGCTTGTTGGCTGTTGGAATTGAGGATCAAGGCCAGCCTGGGCAGAAAAGTCTTGAATGAACTGGATTCTACAAAGAGGTAGACCCCCTGCTGTGAACTTTCTAACCTAGCTCCCAAGGAATTCTAACAAAGTTGATTGTACCCAGGCACATGCCCAGCTAGGAGCAAAATTAATAAGCAAAACTTCTGGCTGGAGACATTCCTCAGGTATAAGAATGTCTGCCTAGAAAGTGTGAAGACCAGAGTTGAAACCCTAGTGGGTCAAAAAGAAAATGTACTCTTCATTTATATCTATCATAAGTTTGGGGCCTTCTATATTCCTCAACTATGATTTTATACAATATATACAATGAAGCATCCAAGAATCTGACCACATCCTTAATACATTAAAACAAATTGTTCCAGAGTTCCTTTGGTTGAATGGAGAAGTCAATAGCATTTAATCACATTTTTTAAACAGTGAACATGACATCAACATTTACATAAAGCATCTTAACTTTCAGCTGTGGTAGAGTTTTATTTTAATAGGGAGGAAATTAAGATCAGTTTCCTACGAGAGTGCATCTTTTGAAGCAGCTTAAACTTTCCGTATTAAATGTAAAATCACTTGAACTTTGATTTATCATGGTTGAGTCTTTGAAGAGATTTTTTACTTCACTTACTAGAGTACATGTAAATCTAATTACAGATTATTTCTCTGTCCCCATCATCTGTGGTTTGGAGATTACTGTATAACCAAGCTAGATGCTGGTTATTATATAGCTTCTCTTGATTTGATTTTTTTTCTCATTGGTTTGGATGCCAGAGAGATTTCCATTAGCCTGGAGTATGTAAGGTTTCTAATTTTCCAGATTGAAAATTAGAGCTTTCAATAAATTTATCATTTCCCAATTTCATTATGAGGTCATAGCACTAGTCTCCTGAGAGATAATAAAAGCTGGAAATAATCTTGGGAATAAAAGACACAGCCCAAGAGTTCCTGCCATTCATCGGAGTCGACAGGATCTGAGTGCAGCCACTATGGCTGCATTACTCAGACTTTTCTAAATGCTCTTTCTATCCTTGAGCATGGACCATGCAGAACTCTGAGGACTGAAAAGAGGTTTTAAGTAAAGCCAGTTGCTTTTTCTTTTCTTTTTCTTTTTTCTTTTTCTAATCATTACAAAAGGAGCTTGCGTGCTTCGGAACACTGCTCAGGCTTTCCATTTAGATATCTACAGGGTACCTAGAGGTTCTCTGAAAAGTATTTTCATTAGTCAGTTATGATTTAAAAAAAAATACACAGTTGTGTGATGTGTTTTTGCCCAGATCCCCAAACCAACCAGAGTAATAAGTAGACCTTCTCTTGGAAAGTTCCTTAGTGAGTTCCTGAACTTGAACGTTCTCTTAGACTAATAGAACAGTGAGAACTGTGGTTCATTCAGGATGATTGGGATGTTTTTGGAGTTGCTACTGCTCCAATAATATGAATCTCATATGTCTTCCTGCAATCCCTTAATGAGCTGTATCCCATGAGCTCATACTGGAGACCCCAAACCATTAAATCTAGATGGCCAGTTGAAGTCTGCCCTTTTATCCAGAACATGACTTTTGAAAGCTTGCTTTGCCCCACACCCCTCCACTTTCCTGCCCACCTATGACTTGTTTGGAGAAGATATTTGGCTCTGCGCTTACACCCAGAAATGGAAAGTTGTTTGGGTTTTTCTTAATAAAATATTCGCAAATTTGATTTCTAACATATAGAAATGAGTTTTCCATGAAGATTTTTTCTTTTTCCATATAAGGAAGGCAACCGTTGGCTGTACAGCATTCTGTAATTAAAAACAAAGATTCTCTGCTTTCTCCAATGGCTCATGTATGCATTATACATTTTGATGATTACATTTAATGATTTTTTTTCCTGCTGGATTATACTTGGTATAATATGATACAATTAGGAGTAGTAGCGTGAAGTTGAGATGTAAACTGAGCTACCTAAAAGTTGTAGAAATGGCTGAGACAATATTCTGTGCTAGATGCCTGCTAGTTTACATAATTAAGTCAGCTTGGAAATAAAATATCATACGGTAATTCTTAATGTGTTGCAGCATTTCTTCATCTTTATAAACAGATTTTGATGTAGAATGCCTATGATTTAATAGAAAGCCCTGGATTTGGGTTCAGGAATAACATAGGACAACTTTAGTCGTAGTTCTTTCTCACTATCTTACATAACTTTTTGTACATTGTTTTAATTAATAACCAAGAAAATATTCTTTGTGGGGCTTTGTGACATCATTTTATAGACAGAAAGAACTTAGGTTTCATGAGATTATAGAGTTTGCTGCACACTGCAGAGCCTGCCAAAGGAGATACTCTGCTATCACCAACCAGCTCTGCATTCATGATAGTCGCTTTATTGAATTTCCTTGAGTTCTCTTTTAGATGTATGTCAAGTAGAGAGATATGGGGCATTATGTATAGTAACTAAGATGACGTGCAAAAATACAGCATATGGAAGAACACAAATAGGGAGCACAAAGGTGCACAGTACCTTTATTTAATGTAAAGGAGTATAGAGATACAACTTGAAAGATAATATTAGATGAAGAGAGACATTAAATTTTCCACTTAGATGATGAATGGGTACACAATAAATAAGCTGCAATTTGGCCAGAGAATCAAGGAAATAAGAACAATGAATATTTTCTTTCATTTTGGTCTAAGAAAGTATTATGATGTCGTGTACATTCAGAAAAAGAAATGGACATCTTTTTCCCCCATACTAGTGGACTTACAAAATTAGAAGGTATCTTTCAGTATACAAAATGAACGTTGTCAGATTATATATATAATATATAGTATATAATATAATATATATAAAATGCAACAGCCAGACATTATTTTATTTTTAAGAACAAAATTAGAAGTCTCCATTAATAGACTCCTTGCAGGCTGGGGAATATAGAAAAAATAGAGAGTACAATTTCCTCATGAATTTATGGTGTTTTTCTTTGCTGTACATTTTGGCTCTCTCAGAAAGCCACAAATGTGAATATAAGTTATAATGGAAGCTAGAAGAAAGTGAAGAAGGAAAAGGAAGAGGAGGAAGAAGAGAAAGAGGAGAAAACTCATCACCGGAAAAAAACTCTTTTCAAAACAAATCATTTTACTGACCAAATAGGAAAAATGGAATCCAATAATAGAATTTTAAGAATAACTCCTTCATTCCATTACTAGAGAAGATAGATTAGTGATGCATGTATCTTTTGTATTATTTATTCTAAATATGTTTTAATAATATCAAACACAATGCTTTTAAATGATTTTACAGTTTTCCTAGCCTGTTACTTCTTTTTCTATTTTTTCTTGGATATCAAGTACAATGTGAGATATAGCTGGGGTTCTTCCATTCTACATACTCCAATTAATATTGGACTCATTCATAATATCCTTAATAGAAAGGGAAATCACTAGGCATTTCATATTCTGGATATTATTTACTTTTAAATACATTGCTTTTTACTTAAAATTTAGAGTAATCACTGTATGCCATGCTTGTAATCCTATCTACTCAGGAGGCTGAGTTGGAAGATCATGGTTCAAAGCCAGCCCCAGGAGGAAGGTCAATTAAGAAGACACTTAGATGTTTATAGTCAAAATGAATAATCCTGAGAAAAGCTATATCCCTCCACTCCCTGTATTATTTTGGGGGCAGATCAGTCTCAAAGACTGGATTTTACATCTGGGATTGAGAAGTGTCCCCCGTAGTCACAAAGAAATACTGGCCACTATCATCTTAATAGAGAAATCCTTAGCCTGCAACTGCAGCTATAGCACCCCACAGTGATCAGCAGGTGGTAGATATAACTATCTCTTTCAATAGAGACAAACTCCATAATGAGGTGATATATGTAGCCTTTTAAATGGGAGAGGTGTGAGGAGCTGCTGTCTTCTCTTGAGATAAAGTGAAAATGAACATTATGGAAAGGCATCATTCTCTTGACTGAGACCCTTCCTTGAGTCTCTGGGAGAAATATATGGCTCTGAATTTCATTGGGATTCTCCATAGACAAGTGAGTCTCCATAACAGAGTTTGGGAGGTATATCCATGCAATTTACTGTTAATTGTTTTGTGTTTGGAAGTGAAGTCCCAAGGAGTTGTTAATAAGACAGTTAGAAAATAACAGAAGCCAGGTGCTAGTGGCTCATGCCTGTAATCCTAGCTACTGAGAGGGTTGATATCTGAGGATCACAGTTCAAAGCTAGGCCAGGCAGGAAAATCCTTGAGACTCTTATCTTCAAATAATCACAGAAAAATCCAGTGGTAGAGTGCCAGCCTTGAGCAAACGAAGCTCAGGGACAGTGCCCAGGCCCTGAATTCAAGCCCCACAAGGAAAAAGAAAAGAAGAGGAAAGATTGTTGATCCCTTTTGGTTTCATGGAAGACACATTCATTCCCATCACTGTATTACTTCATCTTGGGAACATCAACACCAGGTTATTCAGTGTGCCAGCTAGAATTTCCTCACTTCATATTGCATGTGTAGTTTAGGTGGAGACCAACCATTTTACAGGAATTCAGAGCTTCGGGATTCAGCTTGCTGGATGTACCTTATATGCATGAATAATGAAAAATTCAGTCAGGAACAAGTTGGTGTGCAAATCATGACTTTTTCTCAAAAGCAGATTTTGAATATTTAACCATTATTTCTTAATGCTAAGGTTAACTGTGGTTCTATTAGATATATGATCATAGAGTGAAAAGATTCAGGACCCATCTTCCTTCTTCAAGTCCTCTAGCTTCTGTGACTCTTCCCATCACCTCTGTTACATAGGAATAATCCTCATGCTCCTCCTTTCCCCATGGTAAATCTTTCTCTTATTGGTTATGTCGTTGTAACCATGAAGTGGCAACAAATCAGTGTATCCCTTTCTACTTCAAATTATAAGCACATTTCATTCAAGGAAATGCAGAGAAGGAAGCCACATGTATGAAAGTCAGTTTAACATTTGAGTATGTCTTTTAAACAAGATGTCATTCTGGGGAGTGAAATTCTTATGATATAGAGATTAGGTGATTTGAAATAATTTTGCATTACTAGTTCTACAAGTGTGGTTTATTGTCCCAATTTTATAAAATTCAGAGTAGCATCATTCTTTGGAATTGTTGACCAAAGTGTACCTTGAATTTGTTCCTCTTTGGTCCCATTTGATTTAAAATGTGACTCATAAAAATAAACTGCCTAGCATTTCATGAGCTCAGGCACAAGTGACAGGATAAATCTATTATTTTGTGAGAAAATAAATTGCCCTCTTCAATATCTGGTTTCCAGGGTACAAATCGTGAGATCAGGGGATGTATATTAAATGACCTATGTGTAGAAATTCTATTTTCGAAAATAAACAAAACACAACACTTGTGATTATGAAGGCAACTATGTTCTGAACCAAAATCATCCCAAGGCAACTTAAACTGTAGAGATTCACTTTCCCTTTCTATGAATAATTTAAAAATCTTTAATTTGGTATCCTTCTTGACTCGACAGTAAGCTACAAAGCACAAAAACATAATCTAACACTGATTTTTGTCAGTTGTTTGGTTTTATTGCTTTTACATACGAATGGGCCAAACTGAACTCAGGTGCTTTACTTACATGTAACCATTGCACAAAGAACTTTGTTATACAATCAAGACACTCAACATATAGGATAACTAAACATTAGAAAAATTTTAGCTGGATATAGTGGTGGATGCCTGTAGCTCAAGACACTGAAAAGATTGACATGAGAGAGATTTGCTTGAGTTCATAAGTTCAAAACTAAAATGGGCAGCACAGTAAGACCCTGTTTAAAAGACAACATAAAAACAAAATGACAATAAAACCTTATACAACAATTGTTCTGGAAATATTTTGCTATCTATATTGAGAATGTGCACATGTAAATTTTATAGATTTCATTTACCATGGAGTTGATATTCAATCTCCATTGGGCAAAATTGAGTACAATTTATATTAATTAGTAGTAACAACTGAATTTTATTAAAAGTGATCATTTTAGTATTGTACTTGATGAACCACCAATACATATTTCACATTTACACTCCACCTACAGTATTGCTCAAGTTGCCTGAAAAAAATCTGCCCAGCCTAATAATGATTTGTTTGTAACTTGATTTAACATAGGTGTCAGACTAATTTTATGCAGAATTTTGCATCATTTTATATTTTTCATCGGAGAAGGGGTAATATGCTTAAGACCACTTCATGAGCTTCAAAAATAAATTTTGCATAGGAGTTGGAGAAGGTGAAGGATTTATACCTTCTCCATGAAATTCTGGAAATGATTTTCCTTTTTAAATCAGAAATTGAAATGATTGTTGAAGACAAACATTAATCATTTTTTATTTTTGTTGCCATTATTATTGTTTTGAAATAAACTACTATGTTTTGAAATAATTTCACACTTGCAGAAATATTACAAAAGCAGGAGGAAGGGCTCCACAAAGCAAAATTTAACTATGTAACCTTTTGCCTAACCCCAATAACCAGGTCTATTTAACTCAGTATTATCATTTTTGTATTGACACTGGATATTGGTCGGGACTGGGAAAGCTAACACCAGTACACTTAATTAAATAAACCGCAAATCTTATTCAAATATCACTATTGTGTTTATCAATATCCAGTTAAATTTTCTGCTGAAAGAACCAATGTAAGATAACACATATCTATTTTACCTGTCTCTAGTATTCTTTGGTCTGTGAAATTTCTCTTTTTTCCCTATGACTTTGACATTTTCAAGGAGACTGATAGTAAATATTGTCAAATAAATGACCAAGGACTTTGCTTTAAACTCTACCAAAAAATTAGAATTCAAGAAAATAACTACCTACCTATATATGTACATTTGAGATATTCGTGAAAATTGAATACATATCAAGAGTACGTGAAAATACTTAGGCCAGCACAGCACCCTTCTTAGGAAGATTTAATGGCAATATTAAATGGGCTATTGGCTGAGGATTTTAGGAGGTATTTGTAGCCCAAACATTAGCTTGCTCGATGAAATTCTGGTTATGATTTTATATCTGAATTTCCTGGTTTAGTTGTTCATCTGGGAACAGATGAAATGAGTTCATCTGTAATGGTTTAGTTGTAATAGTTCAGTTGTCATAGATTAGTTGTAATCTGGGAACCTCCAAACCTTTTGTAGTGATCCATCACTGTAGATTTTACCCTTGTTCTGGTATAGAAATTAAGGACTACAAACACCAAACAATAAGGAACACAACTGCAAATTGAGAGTCTATAATTTGAGGTGCATTGCTTTGCAAATCTTCAAATGTGTATGCCTGCCAAGCAGAGAAATTGAAGCATTGCACTTCCATTTCTAAAGAGAACTGAAACCAATACCTCCTAAGACATATGTCTTTATTTACTCAAACGTAAATCAAATGGTCCAGGAACTCGTGCAAGTAAATCGGATTCCATTTGTATGTTTTTCCTGACACATAAATCTAGCTGCATACAGAATGACATGAATAATGCAGGAACTGAGGTCCCAGAGTGAATAATCTTTCACTGAAGACCTAGGGTTGATGGCTTACCTTACATAAATGAGCTTGGTACCATGGAGACAAATGCAAGAAAACACATAAGCACTCTTACATGCAGCTATTTTTTTCTTATTGAATTTTGATGTCCTGATACAATTGAAAATATGTCAGTGATTGGTTTCACTTAATTAATGTGTTAACTGTCGATGATAATGAATCTTGGTCACTGTCATTATTGTTAATGACTCATTTATATCGGGCATGTGACCCACAACAATACAGAGAAATGGATGCTTATTATGATGGTGGTAATCTAAAGAGAAGGGACTGAAATTTTCATAATTCATGGAAGACCATACACACAGTCAAAGGCAGAATCAAATGTAGACTGACTCCAGGGCATAAACATTACTAAACAGATTACTTGTTTGTAACTCAAGTTATTCAAGTTATTATTAATGACTGTGGTAGTAAGATTAAATAATCCAAAGAAGGATAAAACTGAAATAAAAAACAAGCAAGGAAACAGTCAAAAACACTGAGTATAAACAGAACCAATCGTGTGTTCAGACTGAGAAGCAAAGTTAAAGCACACCTTGAAATCCTTATCTTAGCAGCCTGCAGAGCAGGCCTGCAAGAACTTATATTGAGATCTCATTTATCACCTCCTTGTCTGAACAGTCCAGGAGAAAAAGAAATAAATAAATTTTGCCTTGAAATCATAACTGAGGACATGAAGGCCTTCATTCATTTATTTAAAAAAAATTATCCAATGATTAGCTCAGGGTCAGGCAAATTGTGGTTCAGTTGGACATCTATCTAAATATTTACAGTGAGGAGTAGTTAGGGGACACTGAAAATAGGCAGAGAACTCCAAAATGCTAGAGGGTTGAGGGTAAATAAGAATTCATCTCCATGCTTAAGGAATTTATAATTTTTAAAGCATTTTATGGTGAAGTAGTTGTACAAAGAGGTTACAGTTCCATATGTCAGGTTATAAGCACAATGCATCTTGATCAATGTCACCCCTTCTAGCATCCCCCAATTTTCCCTCCTTCCCTACTCTCAGATTACATAGGTCAATTTTTACATAACATACATTAAATATATAGACTGCATTTGCTCCACTTTCCTCCCTCCTATTGGGTGCTCTCTATTGCTCTCCATGACCCAAACAGGCATTATTGTGTATGAGTCATTCAGAAGAGATACACATTTAGATTTCTCCATATATGTATAATATGAATTTTGAAGGAAACAATACATCAAGCAAATAGTAGCATGTCAATGTTCAATTGTGTTGTCATACGTGATAAAAATGAGAAGAGTAGAAAACAAACATAGGGATCTATTATGTTTCCTGTTATCAAGGGATTTGTACTATCATGGCGATAAGAAAATATAATGAACACACGTAACAATTAACACATGAGAAAAATACTTTATCAAGAGTAACCCAAAAGGAAGTTCTCAAAACTGCTTCCTGTTTTAGGACATCCAGGCTAGATATACCTGCCCTTTCTAATCTGTATGGTTGATTATCTTTTTTGTAATCCCTGGTAAATAGACTAATGCATTTCTACAAGTGAAAACAAATACCAAAAAATATAGCTTAAACAATGTGTATGAGTCGAAGCATTAAATAATAGTGAAGTACATTTGGGAAATGCTTGTTTTCCCAAATGGTAGAAATATTGAAGGTTTAGTTATTGAAAATTTGAAGTATGTAATTTTGTAACAAATCTAGTATCACTTCCCTTTTAAGTTCTATTGGCACTTCTTGTGGAAAAACATTCAAACATTGTTTTCATGAAATGCAATGACTCTGTATGTGGCCAATGTGATGTTTCATGGAATGAGCTTTGTGTGTCAATCTTTGATTGTGTCAGAGCTATTTCAATGTATTTAACATTAGTAGTAGTAGTAGTAGTAGTAGTATTGACCTTTGTGTCTCTAAAGGAACATTTGCTTTCTTGAAATTATTGTCTTTATGACAACCAGGCTGTAACGTTTTATGTTCTTGGCAAGGACACCTACAAGGGATAGGTCATTAGCAAAGTTGAAAGCGTTCTTTGAAATTGTTCTTGGGTCACAACCTCTTTGTAGGAGTGGAAATGTGTGGAGATAACCATTGGAATCTTTCAACATCTGGATGGCTATCCATATAGACACAGACAAATTAATTCAGCGAGGGAACAAAATCAGTCTACTCAAACCATCCCAGAATGATGTCACACTAGAAAGCTAATTCTCTTTATAAAGTTTCAAAGGTGATTAAAAAGTCTTTTTTTTCTTTTCTTTTTTAAGCTTTGGTAGCATTTCTTCTAATGGGAAACCAATGGGATCCAGGTCACATACAGGCCGGTCTAGAATGAAATCACAGAGCTGAAACTCAACATAGAGTGTAAGATTAATTTAATTAGGATTTCTTAAGATAATATTTAATTTTATGAAGGATTTGAAGTCGGCAAGATTGTTTCCCCACGTCACAGGCTGCAGAAAATGTGCACATTTTGAGAGTCTTCCCAGGGACACGTTCAGCCAACCGGAGTCTATGGAATTCACTACTTCCGGAAAGCAGAATTAATACCAGTTATAATACAACTTAACTGAAGTAACTGGCATGCAAATGGATTTAATTAAAAGGCAATGTAAGATGGTATTTCTGTAAGTCTATAATCCAATGATTTTTTTTATAAAGAGATTGTCCTTGATCTCATTGTGCCTGGAAGTTGTGACTTCGTACCAGAACCAAGTGCATTTGATAAGAAATTAATGCCCCAAATCTACAAGCAAAGAACGGACTTCGTGTGTGGCCTGTAAAAACTTTGAGGAGAAAAAAATAAAGAATTCAACTCTGAAACAATATTGGTCTTAAGTATTTTCTGAAGTGCGAATGATTTAGAGGTTCAACCCTGAGAAGGGAAACATTGGTTTGTCATCATAGCTTTTGAAGTTATTGGCTATCATTTTATACCTTAAAGTCTGTCTTTTACACAGATGCGCTCATTTTGAAATAAAGTGTTACATCTTACACCAAGATATTACTAACAAAAAAAAAGAGTGTTTATATACCAAACATCCTTACACAAGTTTTTTTTCTGAATTTGCTCTCTTTATACAGATAGTGAAACTGAGACTCAAGTTAGGCTATCTATCTGTCCAGACCATGATCAGCTCCTACTGAATTTGCCTGGAAGCCCTTGCATGGCATTACCTTTCTTATCATTTTGAATAAAAGAACTAGAGGCCAGAATCCCAAGGTATTATATATAAAAGCAGCTGCCTTCTCCTTCATTATCCATTGGGAAAGTGCGAAGTACTGAAAGGCCATCACTGTGGTCATGGTGCTGGAAATTGCAGAAGTAAGTCAACTTACTCAGCTCTCTGTCCCAAAGGCACATCTCCCATGCACTGTGATGATTGGATTGAGTTCTACGGATGTGGTGAGGGGAAGAGGCCCTCAGGTTGGCCAAGACTCAATGACAACGCATTGTCATAGGATCTTTAAGTCTGTTATTATCTCATTGGCTATATCGAAAGTCGGTGTGGGAGGAGCAAGGAGGAGGAGCACTATTTCAACCACTCTTAGAAATGATCTTCTGGAGGTCTTCCTGTCGGTAGTCACTGCCCCCTTAAACTGCATGGCATTGATGCTTTTTGCCCAAGTTCTGACCTCAATTTGTGCATCATGTGGGAGACTCTGAATTTCCTTAATATACAAACATTTCAAATGAGAAGTAAGATATCTATTTATTAGTTCCTCCTTTACTGTAATTAACAGCATGCCTTACAAATGTAGAAATATTAGACTTTGGGATCTGAACTGTTTTGGTAACAAGAAAAGAGGGTGGGTTTTTTTGCTTTCCTTTTTGTTGAGAAGAAATAATCTAAGCTATCAAGAGTGTTCAATTTTATGAAGAGAAATTGCCAGCCTTTTAAATTCATGGTGAGTTTGGGAAATTTGCAATCAGTCTCTGTATTTCTCAAAGACGCCTGAACAGAGTTAATATTTATAAAAATGTAAAAGGAAATAATTCTTCCTGAATTCTCTAATTCAGAATACCTGTGCTGGAGAGCAACAGAACAAAATGTCTCCAGTATGAAAATCCCCTGTGTTTTATTCTATTTACAAGGGGTGAAAAATATCTTGAAAACAAATACCCTTCAAAGAAATCTGATGAAACAAACAGTATTTTGTTTCAGATCTGTGGAATAAATCTTAGAAATTTTAAGTGGTTTCCCAAACAAGAGCATGGTAAAAAAGCAAAGATGGTTTATCTAGACATTTCGTTCAAGAGCCAAATTTCAAAGATTTGAAAGGTTTTTCTTTTCTAAATTACTAGCTCAAATGTTGTTGGTTGTTGATATTTCTTTTTTTAACTTTCTTTGAAAGTATCTTTAGGATGTATTGTATGAACATCACTGGCTATATTAATGGGCACACTACATGATAAAACCTTTAATTAAATGTGTGAACACAAACACATACACAGGAATGATAGAGTTTGCTCTAAGGATGATTAGATTAATTCTGGAAATCTCTTAAGTTTTAGAAATCTCTTTCCTATTCAGCTCTGATTCTTTTTAAATTCTTGGTATTGTTTAGGGTTTTTGTTTTTTGTTTCTTGGATTTTTTTTTGCTTTTTGTGTTTTGTTTTGATGGCTTGTTTTTTGTGACCTCAAGGCCTCATGCTGCTCTTGGTTTTTATGCTCAAGGCTAGTGCTCCACCACTTGAGCTATACTTGCATTCCAGGCTTTTTCTGGAGTTTACTGTACTTTTTTGCCTAATCTAGCTTGAAACCTCAATCCTCAGAACTCAGCCTCTTGTAGAAAGGATTATAGGTATGAGCTATCAGTGCCCAAATGTGTTCAGTCCATATTGTACTGAATATTAAGGACTTCTGAATATTCTAAATGAGCATAGCTTCTGTCTGAAAGAAGAAAAGATAATTGTATTAAAATATCATGCTTTGCAATATTAGCACATAGAACAATAACCTCCAAATTGTTTTCATCTATTTTTTGTGGGGGGAGGGGTTGGGGTAGAGGCAGACATAAGGCTTGAACTCAGGGCCTGGACTCTGTCCCTGAACTCTTTTGCTCAAGGCTAGCACTGTTCCACTTTGAGACACATTGCCATTTCTGGCTTTCTGGTGGTTAATCATAGGAGTCTCATAGCCTTTCCTGCCTGGGCTAGCTCTGAACTTCAATCCTCAGATCTCAGCTCCCTGTATAACTAGGATTACAGATGTGAGACACTAGCACCAGGCTATTTTCATCTATTTTGAGTGAATGATTGAACCTCTAACACATTCTTCCTTGAACAGCTCACTCCCTTGGTGACAGGTACCTAGGTTTATATGCTGTCTCCCTTGTCTCCAGTAGAGAATTATTTCTGATAGTGGGTTTGATGTACCTGTCTCATCGATGCACTTTAAAGATGGTTAAGCAATAACTAATTATAATTCAGCTCCTGGTATGTTTTTGCTTGTTTGTTTACTTGTTTTAAATGTAAGTCAGATTTTTGTGATCTTTCTTGTAAAGAAGCTAAAATCCTTCAATGGCTTCTCATTGCTCTTAGACTAAAGAAAATATTACTGGATGCCTGTGGCTCACACCTGTAATCCTAGCTACTCAGGAGCCTGACATCAGAAAGGAAAGAGACAGAGAGAAAGAGAGATATGAAGGAAGGAAGGAAGGAAGGAAGGAAGGAAGGAAGGAAGGAAGGAAGGAAGGAAGGAAGGAAGGAAGGAAGGAGGGAGGGAGGGAGGGAGAGAGGAAGAAAAGGAGGGAAAGAGGGGAGGGAAGGAGGGAAGGAAGGGAGAGAAGGAGGGAAAGAGGGGAGGGAGGGCGGGAAGGAGGGGAGAGATGGAAGGAAGGAGGGGAGGGAGGAAAGAAAGGAAGGGAGGGAGGGAGGGAAGGAAGGAAGGTAGGGAGGAAGGACGGAAGGAAGGAAGGAAGGAAGAAAGGAAGGGAGGGAGGGAGGGAGGGAAGGAGGGAAGGAAGGAGGGAGGGAAGAAGGAAGCAAAGAATTGGGAGATTTGAAGTAAATGCAATTTGAAAATTTTTCAGTGAGTACTTCCAGGATTCCTCTACCCTAACCCTACTCATATGTGTAGCTAGACAACTTGTGATTGTTGGGCTGTCCGGTGCACCATAAATTACCTATCTCTGGAGCCAACCCAAAAGAGACCAGTAGTGCCCTCTCTCTAGACCCTGTCAGAATATCCCTAGTAGACAAAACAACACTCGGTTGAGAACCACTCTTGTATTAATTCTTTTCTGGACTTTGCAGTAGACAGCAAAACTTTTAACCCAAATTCAAAGAAAATTATGTAAGATTCCAAGGCTACCCTAAGAATTTTAGATCTGAGAAATAATATAACGTAGACTATCCCCTGATACATGAATCAAATTCTCTTGGACTCTGAGGCCCATGGTCTGTCTTTTTTACGTTTTTCAAATTCTGTGGCACAACAGTAGGCATGTTTGGTGTGACATGGATTCAACTGGTTGTTTTCCTTTGCTCTTTTGCAAAACCTTCAGTTTTAGATTAAGTGGAGCTAGCTCTGCTGGTCTTTAGCAGTCACTGTCCTCCATTATCCCAGTCTAAACCCTTCAGGGATGTGAGGAGACCATTTCCAAATCTGCATGAGCACAAAAGGGACATACTAACACTGACACCTTATTCTCTAAAGACCATTTGTATCAGATAAACATATAGTTATATTTGATATGCAAGTGAATACATATTTAGAGGTACAACATCATAATTCAGTTTATGGGAAGGAAAAGATCATAGAAAATTAAATAAATCAACAAACATAAACAACCTTCAATTCAAACTCAGTTTGGATGGTAGAATCAGTAACAATCCTCAAACTTTCCCCAAAGCCTATCTTTAATAGTGTAAAAATATTCAACGTGCATAATTTGGATTTGTTGAAGACTGTGTTTTATGAAAGCTTGGAATCACAAGCTTAGGCATATTTAAAATGTTTGTACTTGTTCCCCAAATCTTTCTAGAAAAAACGCATTAGAAATACAGATTAGAGCTTTATTTTTATTTATATATTTATTTTTGTTGGTCATGAGCCAAACTCTGGGCCTGGGCACTGTCCTTCAGCTCTTCAGCTGAAGGTTAGCACTCTACCACTTGAGCCACAATGCCACTTCCGGCTTTTTCTGCTTATGTGGTGGTGAGGAATCGAACCCCAGGACCTCATGCATACAAGGCAAGCACTCTACCACTGAGCCACCTTCCCAGTCCCTAGAGCTGTTTCTTTTAAATCATGCCTTTTCCAATCTAAATAACAAGGATGCTATTGACTTATAATGTAGAATATTAATATTGATGCAGAAAAAATATTACACCATAGAAAGCACTGTACAAGTTTGTTTATGCAAAGACAACTTTATGCTGGCTTCATGATTCAAGTGATTTAGAAGAAAAAAATCTGACTTACTAAATAAATTAGTATCTAACTTCCAAATTTACTAGATAAATGTGAAATCTGCTTTCCTACATGTTCTTTTCAGAAGAAATTCCCCTATTATATGATTATCCAGGTCCTCCTCCTGTTAGATGGTGGGTTTTGCCACTTTTCTCTTGATTAAGCAAAGATGACAAGTGTGACTTTGAAAATGGGTGGGCAAACTCATATGGAAACTAATATACCAAAAGCTGAGTCTGTTTACAGCTACATCCCCATGCTTTGGAATAGAATTTAGACCATTCATCAATATTAATCTAGAAACACATTACGTACACTCAAACTTACACATTTATCTGCTACTGCCATAACATGATCTTAATGGAAATGTTCAAAATTAAACACCAAATTACCTGACACATTATTTCCTCATTAACAAATGAGACAGCAGATCAGAGCATCCTCACATTCTCATAATTTCTCCTTACTTGGAAGATCCAGAGTCAGTGGCAGATATGAATGATTTTGGCTTTGATGAAAAGGCTTTGATGAAGAGAGGCATGTTTGTTTGCTGACTCTGAGCATAAACACAATGCATTAGCTTATTTGAAAGGCTGTTAGGATCATCCAACCAGTGCCCCTTAGAAATGTGCTTGGCTTTGATGATCAGAAAGGAAGAAAATAAAAGAACTGAACAATAATATAAAAAGGTGGGTATCTAGCCAAGTCATAAAAAAACAAATGCAAAGAAGTCACCTGTGGGTTCTCTGCAAACACATCAACATTGTGTACATACAGATTCTTATGCTCCTTGATTTTAAATAAAATAGTAAACATATGTTGGTAAAATAACCTTCATCTTTTGTTGACATTCCAAAGAAAGATAAAAAGAGAACAAACAACCAAGAAGGAATATTAAGAATCCTGTAATGCACTCTAAAAGTGGTGCATAGGAAGAACTTAGTAAAGATTAGTTTAACTTCCCTCCAAGCACTTAAGAAAACAACCAAGACAACAAAGCATACACAAAAAACGCATATCGTTTACAATTAAAGTAGACAGCAAAGCTGTCACAAGAATATGAGCTCCTAATGGGATTCAAAATCTGTATTGCTACATGTGGATTTATAAACAAGTCTGGAGGTCCCCTTTCTTTATCTAGACAGGAATCATGGGTAGACAAAGAGAAGACCTTCCGGTTTTGTTATCCTGAGCCCTGGACAGTTTTTACAATCCCAGGGAGGTGGTGGGAAGGACAATGGTGAGCAACCATAGATGGAGAGCTCCAGTGTTACAGCTCTCTCTCAGGATTGGCCACAGACACAGGCTCCACCACAAATTCTGCCACTGCCGCTGCCATTGGCACCACTGGGGTCAGTAAGTGTCAGTCTCCCTCTGCTGCTGCCTTTTCTCCCTTTGTACTGTTAACAGAGCAGCCTGCTCTACTGATGATAAAAATCAAAAGGAGGTGAGAAAGACCGGTGAGAGAGCTTTTATTGGGTTGAATACTGTAACCCTGGGGAACAGCACAGGATATGGTGTGTCTCAGCTGACACCCAAAGTAAACCTGCTTATCTATGCCTGAAAGGAGGGGTGATCAAGTTATCAGCACCAATTATGGGAATTCCTCATGCACATGGAGAAATGCAGAATTCACAACCGTGACAGGCCTTCTGTTTGATCACCCCAGGAAAAAGGTTCCCCATCTAGTCTTGGTGGAAATGATTCCAGGGTCAGCTAGACTTTGCTAAAGCTCAAGATGACAAAAATATCCACAATCTGTGTGCTGGGCCTGTGCTTTCAAATGACAGAATTGTTCTTCTATCCCATGCAGCAAGTTATTGCTGTGCAGCTCCATCAAGATGACCATAGAGTGTTGTGGTGCAGGCATGCAGACAGTGCAGCTGGCTACTGGGTGGGTAATCTTTTACTCAAGGAGGTCAAGACACAAAGAGAATTATCTGACAGCTCTCAATTAAATGAATAAGTCACTCTGCCCCAACATCTTAGCTTATTTAAAGGAAAAGTGTCTAAAAGATAAGCTTATCATTAACCAAAACAGTGATTGTACAGTATTGATCAGTGGTTTAATATTTTTTTATTCATGACCCAGTGACCTAAGGAGAGATGTAGGTCCCTCATCTGTCTTGTAAAAAAAATAGTGTTCATGACTGAAAGACATGAAGTAGCTTCTATATCTTCACCAAGGTTCAGTTTTAACCTCAGTTTATGACTAAGTAATTAGACCAGCTCAGTTCCTTATGTAGAGATGCTTCCATAACCAATGACTGTCATTCCAAACAGAAGATGTTACAGAACCCAGACACTGATGCTCAGACCTGTGATCTTAGATACTCAGGCAGATGAAATAAGAAAATCATGACTCAAAGCTACCCCAGGCTAATAAAAATATAGTCAAAGAGGCTCTATCTCCAATGAACCAGAAAAAAGGGCATATTGGACTCAAGTGGAAGAACATCAGCATTGAGTAAAAAAATAAATAAAACCAAGAGCACAAGGCCCTGAGTTCAAGCCCTAATACCAGCATAAAAATGCAAAAGAAAATTATAGAGAAGGTAAGATTTGAAGATGTATTTGCAAAGCAGGGAATTCATCACTCCAATTAGGAATAAAAGTTAAGTTATGATATGATTTAATAAATGTGGATTGAAAACTATGTGTTTTGATTATATTAATCATAACTATGAAGTATAGGATTTTGTGAGTATGAATGTGTGTGTGTGTGTGTGTGTGTGTGTGTGTGTTTGTATATACAAAACCTGTGGCTTGAACTCAGGTCCTAGGCACTGTCTTTGAGATATTATTATTTATTTTCTCAAGGGTAGTGCTCACAACTCCACTTCTGCCTTTTTGATAGTTAATTGGACATAAAAGTTTCATGGATCTTTCTGCCTTGGCTTGCTTTGAGCCATGATTCTCAGATCTCAGCCTCCTGAGTAACTAGGATTAGTGCGAGCCACTAGCTCTTGGCTAGAAGTAGAGGATTCTTTTAATCCCAAAAGATAACAAATTTTTCTATGTATTTTAAAGGATTATAAAATGTGCTAGCTTTTGTGTTATAAAAAATATAATTTCTCTAGTGCTCTTCCCAATATTAATGTACCATATAATTATCCATTTATTTTGCAAGGTATTGAAAATAGGCTCCAGGTCCATCCTGCATATGGGCCATATAGAAATCATGATTTTCACTGTGATGACTAGAGATGAGGAAGGGAAAACTAGACCACTGTGCACAATGACATTTAGTATTTTTCCTGATGCAACTCACAACTCTTTCATCCAGTCATCTAATAAGACTCCTAGGAAGGTTTTGGAAATGTGATCATCCAGTGGGATCCAAGAAGGAGAAAGTGTGAGATCACAATGCTTCCTTTGTTGTTACCCTTATGCAGGAAATATGCCAACGTAGGTATTTTTTAACCCACTTCATAAACTTTTCATTTACATCTACAGACTAATGATATTGGTGCTCAAATCCTCAAACATTCATAGTCACATGGATTCAAGAGCATAAACAGCGTTAAAGCTTGGAACACATCTGGAGTATTTGCTTTGCAGTTGTTTCTCTTTCTTTGCTCCACAATTCCTGTATTGAAATTGAGGAGTTACAAGTATAATTTCAGCTAGATTACCAGAGGTTTAGGCCTGTAATCCCAGCTACTCAGGAGACAGATATGAGAAATAAGCTTCCAGGACAGCCTAGGCCGACAAAGTTGAGAGACTCTTATGTCCCATTCAGCATCAAGTAATAGAGAGCCAGCCTTGAGAAAAAGAAAAAAAAAGTGCAAAGCCCTGAGTTCAGTTCCAAGTAATAGCACAAAAAAGACAATATGAAGTTCGTGTACAATTTGGGGTGGGGGGGGGTAGTGTAGTTGTGAAGATCGGAGGGAAGGGATGGTAGAGGAAAAACAAAGGAGGAGGTAACAATACTTGATAGGAAATGTATTCATTACCTTGCTCATGTAACTGTAACCCCTCTGTACAGTATTTTTACAATAAAAATGTATTTTAAAAAAGACAATGTGTAACTTCACTTAACGATGGATTTCTTTCTGATTTAGTGATTCCCAGGGCTTTCTGTCTTTTCCCTAATATTACCTTGTCATTCCATCTCAATATATACCATACCAAAAAAAAAAGTCTGTGTTTTATTCTTGCACATGTACATGTTTCAAGTGAGTTAATGTACATTTTTTTCTGTCCTTCAGAGTGGAATTTTCAGTGTTCTACAGCTTAGCAAATAAATCTGTATGTCGTTCTCATGCATGCTTTTTAAAATGAGATGATCTTCTTCTTTTCATTTCCATGAGGAAAAGAAGAGAGATGAGAACATTTCTTGCCTTCTACTGGAAAGAAATAAGTAACACGGTAAGAACATCTGTGTGCCACTCCTGCAACTTGAGGGCTGTCAGACTCCAAGATAAAGCAATCCAGGGGGGAGCATGCAGCATACCTTCTGTAGTAACAATCCGCAACTTGAGCTTTCTCTTCCTAAGGCAGAACTACATTATCTCCCACGGCACTGAAGCATAGTAACATATGTTCTGCTCTCAAGACAGTGAGAATCTCAGGTCCCCTTTTTTGAGCATCACTCTTGTTTTTCAAAGCTAAACCACATCAAGCTTTTTCTTTTGCTCTGTATCTGATTCCTGAGTCAAACTTAGAATTACAACAATATTTTAAAAAACTTGAATGCTTACTTTTGTCATGTTTTTGGAGATTTTCTTCCAAATGATGAAAAGGAAATCTGTCTAAAGTATGTATAAACAAAACCTTCTTTTGTCACCAGTACCCCTGTAGAAACCTAAGATGAACATTAGATTACCCTGTGCACGTGGCTACTTGCCAGTGATTTGTCTATAGCAGGTTTAACCAGGTTTATCTAGAATAGGTGGACCGGACCGTGCATGCACAGCTAAAGGGGAAGACATGGTTAAAGTAATTATCTGGCTTATTCTCACAGTGTAGACAGTCAGTCTGGCTCATTTAGACTAAGAATAATAAGCCAGCACATTCTTTTTTGCCAAAAGGAGTTATTTGGCAAATCACCTCAATGTGCCTCAACAGATGAACTTTAAATCTACAAGATGCCAGAAGAGAAAGAAAACATTACCGTCTTCTGGTATTGGAGGAAAAAAAAAAAAAAGGCAGACAGGACGGGCGAAGTCAACTCTGGCTCGGAGGGAAGGCAGTCAGGGCAAATTGCCTTTCATTTCCGTGACCCTGTCTGGGGCTGCTTATGAATTAAAATTCTGGAATCTTTTCATCTCCCTTCTGTGATTGCTTCATTAATATTTCTCATGGACCTTCTGGTCTTTTGTTAGATTTACACAAGTACACAAATATCAGACCTTCCCTAATCTGAGTGGCTACAGTTTATCTGGCCGTCAGTCCAGTGCATGGAATTATCCCAACTTGAAATATGGCTGGAAGAAATCAGAAGGCTTGCTTACACGTTGTGATACCATATATGATCATCCAGATACCAGTGTATTCTGCAGATCATCAATGCCCTTTTAAAGTATTGTTTTCCCCTGTGCTCTGATTCCTTGCCAATTTGTTGTTGTTGTTTCTTTCCTTTTTAGTGTGCTAGAGATTAAACCAAGATATCACGTTTGCGAGGTAAAAGTTCTACCATTTAAGTTAGGCCTAGAGATCTCTTGTTTTTATATTATTTTTGAGAGTATGGTCTCAATAACTGCTCTACAAGGACTTTGAGCTCATGATCCTCTTCCTCCAACTCCCTGTAGCTGGGGTAGCAGATGTGTGCCACTCTGCCTGAATGAACTGTTTTTTTTTTAAATGGAGAATTATTGTCCTATTCCATAGAGGTTTTCTTCTCTATGTACAAGATTGTAATTCATTCCCAATAGTAGATGTTACATTCCTAGGAATCAAAAAGGAATGGATAGCTATTCTCTTTCATGCATTACTAACAAATGATATTTCTGGAAAATTCAATCAGGTCTTCTTTCTCTGGTTATTTAGTGGACAAATGAACAGGTTGTGGAGGTTCAATTTTTTTTCCTCTTCCAATGAGTGTTGTATTCAATATGACATCTCCATTTGAAAGGGATGCAACAACAGTCTCTCAATACAGGAATTCTG
Organism: Dipodomys merriami; assembly: GCF_024711535.1. Taxonomy (NCBI): domain Eukaryota; kingdom Metazoa; phylum Chordata; class Mammalia; order Rodentia; family Heteromyidae; genus Dipodomys; species Dipodomys merriami. The sequence goes on along the minus strand of NW_027205826.1, from coordinate 7,803,310 downwards.
AGATAATATAACAAAGCTTACTGTGAAGCCAGGTGTATGAAAATGTATTGATCTCTATTCATACATACTGGCAATCGCTTTTCAATCTTGCACACTGTGTAGACTCAGGCTAAAAAATTCTTGGGCTAATTTCCTCATCTGCAAATCAGAGATGCATCATAGGCTTCACAGACAGGTCCTAGAAGGACTGAAGAAGTTAATTCATGTAAGTGTGGTTAGAACATTGGAAAACCTGTGGTAGATGCTCAAAACACTAAATATATAAATATTCATAAATATATGAACAATAACCAAATTTTTAAGTATACAGAAAACATAATGTAAAATAAAACAAAATGAAGACACAAAAAGGCATGGTTCATTGTACATAATCTCCAAATTGCAAATAGCAGTGCACATAAATATTTGAGAAATGAAAATATAAGTATCTTAACAAAGACAATTTGATTTTCCTTTCTTGCTGCCTGTCCTAAATTTGAACTCAGCCTGAGCTTAACACAGACAATAATGTCAGCAAGCAAGTGTCTCTTCTGAGGTGGAATGAGAAAGACTATAGGTGAAAATTAAGCATCCATTTTCCCTACCTCATTCTTCCAGGATCCAATTTGGGGTTCAATGCATTTGGAAATTCTCCACAGCTCACTTTTCTTCTTTCAAACCATCATGTCTAACAATCATGACTTGATAATTGAACATTCTAGCTGTCTTCTCTTTATCATCTATCACATTATTAGACTATATTTTGTGAATCTATACAATGAAAACTATTAATATATTAGTATCTATTTACCAAAATGTTTAAGAAAGCCTGAAGAATTAATTCTCTATATATGAAATGATGAACCAGGTGCCAGTGGCTTGTGCTTATAATCCTAGCTACTCAGGGGACTGAGATCTGAGCATCGTGGTTCAAGCCAGCCCTGGCCAAAAAGTCTCCATGAAACTTTTATCTCCAATAAACTACTTAGAAAAAGCCATCAGTGACACTATGATCAAGTGTTAGAATACTAGCCTTGAGCACAAAGAGGCTCAGGGACAGAGCCCAGACCCTGAGTTCAAGCCCCAGGACCAGAAAAAAGAAAAGAAAAAGAAAAAAAAGAAAAGATCAGTTTAACCTTTGTCTTATCATTGTTTACTTTATTCCTCTTAATTGGACCCATAGGGGACATACCTATCCTTCCTCTTGAGACCCCAAATGGAGTAAGTTGGCGCTCTATTCTTCTTGGAGAGAAATTCCTAGCACCTTGTCCAAATCCTTAAGCAGAATTGAGATTGGCATCCACAGTTTGGCCTCCTCCTCCTAGTTAGTTCTGAGCTTTAGTTCCATTGTCCTAGCTCAGCTGCTGGGTATTCTGCCCTCAGTTGTCAACAATGACCAGTTTTGGGGGGGGGGCGGGTTGTGTGTGTGTGTTTTTACTCTGTAAGTACTTAGATCTTATATTCTGCCCAGTGCTATTGTACAGACCACATCGCATGTCTCCTCTGACCTGACTCTCTCCTAGAGATTATGGGACAGATGATGGTAGGATGGGACCGGATGCCTGGAGAACACTGCTTCCTGTGTTCTTCCTGTGGCCTCCAGCATAGTCCTATCATGGCTGTAGCATCCACCAGATGCCCGATGTGCAGCACCATCCGGCCCACCCGGCCCAGTTTCCACGGTCATCTGTAATTCCCTCAGTGCAATGCTCAGTGCTCAGAGCTAGCAGCACCCTGTAGCTCCCAGTTTCTGGTTCATGTCAGAGAAAGCAGAGTACAGCTTCACCCTGTCCTTGATTTGGTTCTCTGCTGCACTTCTGCCTCTAAGCTTTAAGGACTTGAAACTGCCTGGCAACTTCTTCCCTTTGTTCTTTGGTTTTGACCAAGATGATCTTAAGGTTCCCATCACATCAAAGGGACACACTTCACACAAATTCATATTCTAATTATAGGCCCTGAAGCTCTATTTTCTTAAAGCAGTTTGCTTCATCAAACAATGTTAATTGTAAATTCTTTCTTTGCTCCTTCTGTTGCAACCTGAGTCCTGGGCTGGAACCATTCTCTTGAAAGGTCATCATTGACAAGATGGCGGCCCTTTTCCCCATTCTGTGCAGAAGCATAGGTGGTTAATTTTGCAAGACCGTAATGGGTAAGCGTATACTGTCCCCCTATTTTGGTGATAAAGTGTGGCCCCAAATAGAATCCATACATAGTACACTGTACCCTAGCTGGATGAATTCACAGATTATAACTTGTTACCTGTATCCTGTCAGCTGGATGGGGAAATAACGTAAGAGGATTCCCTATTAACTAGCAACTGAGTCTCATTCAACCACACCATATATAAACAGATATAAATGTGTGTGTACTTATATGATTATGTAACTATATAAGACAAACACCCCGTTGCAACAATGAGAAGTACAAGTTGTCATGTCGAAAAAGAACTTTACAACTTTGGTGGGGGGGCGGGAGGGGGGGAGAGGCTGGGAAGGGATGGGAAGGGGAAACAAAGGAGGAGGCTAGAATGCTTGATAAGAAATGTACTCATTATCTTGCCCATGTAATTGTAACCCCTCTGTACAGTATTTTCACAATAAAAAATAAATAAAAATTTAAAAAAGACAAACACCAATGATAGGCAATTATATTATTTTCTATCTTCCACTTATTTTCTATGGGTATAAATAAAAACTGTGTGTGAGGCATTCTGGACCATCTTTCGATCTGTCTTGCTTACTGGTTAAGGAAACTTTTACTTGTTCAAGTAAACTTTGTTAATTTGAACCGGTCTCAGAATTTTTTTAATTAAAGAAAAACACCTACAATTAGCACAACATAGATGAACTAATCAATTGACCAAGATGCTTTCCTCTGAAGCACTTTCCTGAAAATGTATTCAAGTATTTAAAATCCTCTCCTTTTTTTGGAAAGTCCAGTCTGACACACTGTACTAAATTCTCTCTCATTTTTATTGCTATAGCCCAAAGAAAATCTGCTTCTTTTTGTTCATAACCAATGTCCAGGGCCTTTTTATCTTCTAATACTTGAATAATTCTCTGTTTCAAATCTTCTAATACTTGAATAATTCTCTGTTTCAAATCATCGGGATTAAAATATCCTATCTCCTTGACTAGAAATCATTTGATTCTCCATGTTGTCTTTTTTGCAAGCTAGGTCAAAAGGGAGAAACTTCATCATCCTCGAGTAGTTCCATAAAAACAGAAAGACTTGTTTGCCTCAAAAAATTAAGACACAGAAAATTCAACTGTTAGTTTTTTTAAAAAGCCAGTATGTGCAATAAGCTTTTAGACATTTGGGTAGACATAAAGTTTTATATCAAATGGATGACAAGAATATAAAACTAAAGAGTTCCACCTAGATGTTTAAATTTTTCATGTTTTATTTCAGTGACTAAAACTTTTAGATTGCTTTTCTTCTCCTTGCAGAAAGACAGCAAATACGTTGATTCATTCTGACACAACTCAAATCAGCCCTTGGATTTGTTTTGTGCCTCCCTTTTATTGTCTGGGTCTGACAGAGATATTTTCACAAACACATGATGATTATTGCCTCTGACTAATGAAGACAGAATCTTTAAAAGGAATTTAAATGTCAGCTTTTAAGAACACATACCCACACAAATAAACCCCTGTCAGCAAATAGGCAATTTACAGAAATGTTGAATTGTGTTTGATTTGTTGTGTTCTAGAAAGAATGACGTACCAACAACACCATCATCATCATTACAGTGTTAATTAGAGCTATGGAGTGGGGAGGAACTTCAAGTGATTTGCTAGGAAAACAGCATCACTATGTGTATCACAAGCTTCCCAATTTTCCCTCAGCAGAGTTTTATTACAGTTGATATAAAGCAAAACACAAAATGTTAAAAATCCTACAAATGTTCTTTTGCTAATGCAATTTATACTCCTTCCTGGCTGGTCTGACTTCTCGCTGTGATTTTGGAACCTTTCTAATTGACTTATTCAGGATCACCTTGCTGCAACTTAGAAGCAATTCTTCACAGTTAAAGAAAAAAGCAACAGGGTTTGAAAAAGGAGTGTATTTAACCTTGGTCATGGGTATCCTAGGAGTGTTTCTGTTTTAATAATTAATTAGCTTATCAGTTCCCCAAATGTTCAAATGACTTTTGGAATACTGAGCACTGAGGCAGTTGGCATCATGCATGTTTCCTGACTGGCTTCTTTAACTTTCCATTTAATATTTTGTTTTCCCTTGAAACAAAAATCATTTAATGAAATCTGACACTTCAAGGCCTCCGACTGATCTTCTCAGCAGAAGGTACAGCCAAGGTGGCCAATTCCATTAAATTACAACTCCTGTCCAGGTTGGGAGACATGACTTTAATGCAGACAAAATGCAATGCAGTCAGGAATGTGAAGAGACATAACTAATAACAGGGTTGGGGGGGAGGGAACATCTGAAGGGAAAGTAAGTTCAACATACAGAACGGTGAAGAACAGGAGGAGGGGGAAGTTAAGAAGCACACACGTGTCATTTTCTCCCCACTTATTCTGTTTCCTTTATGTTCCCTAGTTCAGGGCTGCTGGTGGAAGATTGATACATTTATTAATTCTCCATGCAGAAAGACAAACAGTGGGCTTAGCCTTGTGGGACTGAAAACGTCTGGCCCCAGGTGTCCCTGTGGAATCTTCCAGAGTTGCCTAATGGTCTTTGACCACCACAGACCATTCAATGAATATGGTATCCATTTTCCAAAGTCTCATTTTGACTCATACATAAAATAAAATCATCCTGTCATAACGCATTGGCTTTCTCTCCCGTTCTTTTTTTTTCTTTTACTTATTTATTTTTTATTTCTCTTGGTTAATTTAAAATGCAGAACTAGAAAAGGAAAAGATGAGAGGAAAAATGTTCAAAGGATGCTCAAGATAGTCTTTGTTATAGGATTTTCCCCATCCTTCCCAATTGCAAGAACATAGCAAAATAATTTTATTTCTTTCCACCTTAAGTGACAGACCTTCTGTCTCAGGAACTAAGCAGACCTATATGGAGAAATATTTCACCTCTTTTACACATCTTTTACACTTAAAATGTGACCGTGAAGGCACAGTATATCGTGAGAGTTATTTTATGAGGATTAGTATTGGCATTAAAAAAGGTGGGGTAGAAATTATTTTTCATTTTTTTGGTCATTTTATGGGAGGGTAAAGTTTCATGGTATTTCATTCATAGGATCCATCTTACATCTTAGTTACTTAATAAATATCAGGAGATTTCTGTATAATAAGTGAACTCTAACTAGAATCTTGGTCATAAAGTAGGATTTTTTTCCAGTTGATCAATTCTAACAAAAAGCAGTAGCTGAAAGATGAGGTGGAGGGTGGATGGAAACAAGATCACAAGTTATTGTGATTTTAAGTTGGGCCTTGAAGGTCAGCAGAGTTAGTTCAACTATTTGAGAGTCTTTTAGGTAAATGTGCAACACTTCCTTGGTACAAGAGAAGAATAAGGCTGTCTTTGTATTAAAGATTATCCATGGTAAATGAATAAAAATATACCAGTATATTATCAGGAATTTTAAAAAATCACTTTTTGAAACCAACTTATATAGGAGCCTGAAATATAAACATGATTTGAGTTTCTGATGATGAATTGATAAGAATATTAATTTTATAAGGCCTGTTTTTGTTATTAAGTGGGATAAGATAAAATATATACATAATGATTTTTAGAAGGATGGAATATATCATTTTAAATTATTAGGTCCATTTATCTTAATTTTATATTTGTTTGGATTAGGGTTTTGAAATAGATCATGAAGCCAAATGCTTTAAAATATTTGAGAAAAAGAAATTTCAGAATTTCAGCATAACTAATGCAAATTTATATTATATTAATCCTGGAATTAAAAAGAAATCATTTCCTATAAATGTTGATCTTTTCCTTTTCTAAGATCTATATTATAGCAAAGAATTACAGATTCAAAGAAAATTAAATTATTTATTGTCCAGATAAAAATGTCAGATTTACATATAGTTATACAAACCCACATATAACTATGTTTCTGTACCTGCATTCATATAATTTGTATCATTGTGTTTGTTAGACATGGAATATGTATTTATTCAAAGACTATGGTGCTATCAATCCCCACATATGGCCAGGCTAAGAGTACTAGTCAGCCCTCAGACATTGAGGAGAAATCATTTTTTTAAAGATAAATGCAAACTTTTTTAAGGTTTCAGATTCCTCGCACATCCCATGTGCCAAGTAGTGCAACAAAAGCAAATGTAAATGATGTTTTAAAATAAATCCTAAGGGGAATTTTTTTGAAAACTGTCATTAAAACGAAGAACAAAAACAACTTTAAATGTATTATCCCAACTAAACTAGAACTTCACATTTTGTATAACAAGAGCAACGACTGAGTATTAATGGTCCTCCTTTGTAGTTCTAAGTATTCTAGAGGCTTAGGGATGAAATACTAAGGCGCAAAGATAGTATGGACAGAAAAGTGCAGGAGACCGATCTCCATAATAAGCAGAAAAATAGAAAAAAAAGTATTGGAAGCATGGCTCAAGTGGTAGAGCACTGGCCTAGAAAGCAGAAGGCTCTAAATTCAAGGCAAAGTGCCACAGTAAATAAGCATACAAATATATAAACAAGCAAAGGCCAAAGGTGCTTAGGGATTCATGAAATTAAAAAACTGGGAACATGTTTTTGACATATGCAGCTATGAATTGTTAAAACTTATAATGTATATAAGCAATCAGAAAATACACTGGACATGAGTCTATAGTCAATAATAAAATTATGAAGAAATCTACAGAAGAAATACATATTGCCAATAAAGTAATAAAGGATAATAAAATAGTAAAAATAAAACAGTACAAAGGGATACATATAAATAAAATAGTGATTTTAATTGTATAATTGTCCAAAAGTAGTGAGAATATCTCATTTGGATAAGATTAGGGATGAGTCCACATGATTGGTAGAAGCTTAAAATATTACAAATCCTGGCACTGCTGGGCATGTTGGCTCATGCTTATAATCTTAACAACTCAGAAGGCAGACATCAAGAGAATTACAGTTTGAGACCAGCTGGGGAAAAAAATTGTGAGATTCCATCTCAACCAATAAAAATCTGGGTTCAGTGGAATGAGCCTGTCTTACCAGCTATATAAGAAAGATCACAGTCCTGACAGATGGGACAAAAACACGAGAAAGTTCATGGACCATGACAGCTTAGGCAAAAATACAAGACAAAACTTGAAAATGTTAAGAGCAAAAACATCAGGGGACATAGAACAAATGATACAGTACTGACTAAGTGAATAAGGCGCTGGGTTCAAACTCCAGTACTATTAGACAAACAAACAAAAACTTCTGGTGAGCAATTACCATATATCTTCAAGTAAGGAATTCAATGTTAGTGTCTAGCAATTCTTAGACTCAGGTTAATTCTTCCCAATACTTTTAAAGTTTGGTCTCATGGGGCTAATAGTGGACATAGAAGGAAAGCACTAGACAAAGTTTCTAGTCTGGAGAGATTAAACCATGCTGGCATAGATAGTCACTTTGGTATAGATATTTATCAGGGTGAAAATTCAGGTTTCTAGGTCAGGTTAGCCAATTAGTAGTCTATCAAAACTTTGTTAGACAGAAAAAAACAACAATGAAGATGAATCAGCAATTCATAAAACCAAGAAATAAAACTGGGCAAAGTCCCCCACTGGTAACAGAAATGTCTTGTTTATAGAGTTATTAAGCTCTATTATTCCTTTTATTAAAAAAAAGAAAAGGTCAGAAAAATCAGACACATCTTGCATTTCCATGCTTTTGTACAATGAACCATTTTGAACCAGATGGAGCTGGATAGAACTAGATCGAGCAGAATCATAGATTGAGTCAGATTGAGCCAGTTTGAACCTGTTTGAACTGGATGGAGCTGGATTGAGCCATACTGATCCGGATTGAGCTGGATTGAACCAGACAGAGCCAGATTGAGCTGGATGGATCCAGACTGAGCTGGATTGAGCCAGACTGATCCAGATTTGGAATCCTTCGGACATTTAATGAATGGGGACACATGAATGAATTTTCAGGAACATGATTGTCATATTCTCACTCTATTTATTCTTCTACTGTCATTCTGGCCCTTCCTCAGGCTAGTCTCTTCTCATTTTCTGCTTCTGATTTTCACACTCTATTCTATTCTATCAGATCTTCCTATTGGTAATTTCCTCTAACCGGAAGGTACCTTTCCAGGACTATGCAGGCCTTACCTCTGACACCATGTGAAGTCACCTTTGAAATAATTCCTGCATACCCACAGCTATAATGTTCTTCTATGGTTTCTGTTTTATTCACATCAATGATTAAGTTGTAACATGCATTATAATTTTCTTATTCTGTCTATTGCCTTAGTGGAATGTAGGCTATACTGGTCAAGGAAGTGTTTTACAGTACCCAGTTAAGTGCTCAACACAGTGTTAAATCAATATGTCATCTTTACTAAATAATAAGGAAATCATCATCATCCAACCTCCCAGCTCAGAAGTATCATAGGTATGAATGTGTCCGTCTGTTCCTAAAATTATGAGCTGATATAACTTTCTTGAGTTATAAGAATAAAATCAAATATATGGAAATTGCCCACAAGACAAGGAGACTCTTTCCTTATTTGTTTTTGGTATCAGTTCAAAATTCACATTCTAAAAGACTAAATAAACCCTGGGGCTACAATTCTCTGACTTCAGTAAAACATGTATAGCAAAAATGATGTAATGTTAATGCAATGCTATCTAAATAAGAAGGAAAATTAATAAGGAGATATCTTTCCACCTAAAGACCTATCAAACAAATTGCAACAATGTTTAAAGGAGCTGAAAGCCATGAACATCTCTAATTTCCAGAAGTGTGGAGAAACCTATGGAAAAGAGGACATATTCACTCAAAATCTCGTTCTGTATACCATGTCCAGCATGCTAATGTAAGTTTCCATGTTTTAGAACTTGGCAGGGAAATCCCTATAAAAATATAAAGTGATCCACTCTAAGCTCACTGCAGCTGGAGCCTCTATAAGTTATGGTCTTGTCTCTAAGCCAGATCAGGGTGGCAATGAAAATATTTGGAGCTAATCCTGGCACACAGCTTTTGACATTTAGGTAAAATTCACTGGGAAAAAGAGTCATTTTGGGTTAACCTGAATCTGAAGGCTCATTATATTAGAGACATAAGCATTCGCTTTTGCAAACTCCACATTTGGTCTTCAAGCCAAATGTAGATGTGACTCTGGTCCTCACCTCAGAGAAGCAGGAAATGTGGCAGGAGAGAAGGAGAGATCTTTCTTGTTATAACCATTATGTTTGAAAGAATGGTTAGTTTATGCTGCTTTAAGTCCATTTTTTAAAAGAAAAAAGTATCGATAGATGATAGATAGATCGATCCTCTACCCTACTCAGTTCATAGTTGGTAATTATTCTTTTTAATTCTCTTTCCTTGAAGATTATATGATGCCCTGCCCCCAACATCTACCTTTTAAATATTTCAAGGATTTCTTTTTCCTCTTCTTTGTTTTTCAATTTCTATTTTCTAGTGCTCTATCTGGGGCTTGAACTCTGGGCCTCATCTTCTTGTTCAGCCTTTTAGCTCATGAGTGGTGTTGGAGCCAGGCTTCTACTTCTGATGTATAGATGGTTGGAGTCTTCTTTCTTTCTTTCTTTCTTTCTTTCTTTCTTTTTGGAGTCCGGTCGTGGGCCTGAACTCTGAGCCTGGGTGCTGTCCCTCAGCTCTTCAGCTCAAGGCTAGCGCTCTACCATTTGAGCCACAGCGCCACTTCCAGCTTTTTCTGCTTAAGTGGTGCTGAGGAATCGAACCCAGGGCCTCATGCATGCAAGGCAAGCACTCTACCACTGAGCCACCTTCCCAGCCCTTGTGATTTCTTTTTTAACCCAAGCTAGTAGACCTTAGCTTCCTGAGTATCTAGAATTGTAGGCATGAGCTGCTGGTACCAGGTTTCAAGATTTTTTGGTTTGTTTGTTTTCCTATTGATTTTATTATTATGAACTTAAAAATGGTTTTGACAGCTTACTATAAAGAATCACATTTATATTTGAGGTTCAGACTTTTCTTTTATTGCTGATGAGTACATTTTGCACTGCTAGTTCTGCATGTTACTTTCTTCAGTGTTTAGTGCATCTTACTTTGGTTCTAATATCTCTTCTCCTTGTCTCTGCCTCTTATCTTCATTACTTATTTTCTTTCACATCAAATTGTAAGGAATGTCTGAGCCTCTCTTTTCTTCACTTCTCTGCAGAATCTACAGGATAATTACTGACATTCTCATATTTTAATTGAACTCTCTCTTTCCAGAAGCCTTCTTCCTTCCCAATATTTTCATAATAGAAGAGGTAGTATGAAAAGATGAACTATCATCTTAAATCTTTGTGCAGTGGTGAATTCACCTTTCTCTGAATTTTGCTCTTGTTCCTCACATCAATCCTTTCCCATAAATTGCAATCTATTCTCTCTGTTGAATAATAACTATTCAACATAAGAGCATGAGACAATATCAGAATCACTTTGTACTTTGGTATCAATTTGTATCTAAATATTTGACCCAGAAAACAAACAAACAAACAGGAAAGAAGTCAGGCACTGGTGGCTCACATCTACAATTCTACTGAGGAGGCTGAGATCTGAAGATTGTGGTTCAAAACCAGCCTGTGCAGGAAAGTCTATGTGACCCTTATCTCCAATTATCTACTAAAAAGCTAGAAATGGAGCTATAACCAGAGCACACTAGCCTAGAGAGGAAAAAAAAACAACAGAACAGGATCTGCATTACAAAAAGAATAACAACAAATAAAAAAGGTAAGGAATCATTAGTATTTTTCCTAAGTTCATTTTCCTAAACTATGATTTTAATATCCAGGAGAGATCTGAAATGATCAGGCTAAGATTCAAAAAAGATCTGCTTTCATTATTTTTCATTATTATTATTTGTGTTTAGGGCAACACAAAGAGAACTTTGGCACACAACCTGCTTTTAGATTAAACTCTTTATTACAAACAAGTATAATAGACATTTCAAGTCACTTACTATCATATTCATTGGGTAAGAGAGTTTGGAAGACCTAGGAACATAGAAGTGGAAATTTCCAACATGAACGACAAAGTTCAGAATTAAACATAAAATAAAGGAAATCATACAGATTTAATTTGCAGAATTTAATGCAGAAATCTAGAATCATGTCAAAAAATTTTATGTTTCCTTTCCACCTACCTATGTACCATCTGAAATAGTCTCATCATGTGCTAGCATTTCCAATTTGTTTTCATTATTGCACTGTTTCCCCATGGCCCTGAACTATTTGTTAGTCAGTAAATCTGACCTGAGCAACAGTAGTCCAATTCGTGAGACACAATAACACAATAGACTCTAATTAATGGCAGGAAGAACAAAGATGGACTATGACAGAGCATATACAACAGTGCCACAATATCAGGGCTGATTTCTGTCTCCACATTCGTGTGTGTGTGTGTGTGTGTGTGTGTGTGTGTGTGTGTGTGTGTGTGTGTGTGTGTGTGTGTGTGTGTGCCAGTACTGGGGTTTGACCTCAAGGCTGGCTTTGAACCATGATCCTCAGACTTCAGCCCCTTGAATAGCTAGAACTATAGGCATGAATCACTGGAACCCAGTTGTGTGATCCAGTTTTAAGGTGACAAGTTACTGTGATACAAGTTCAGTGGAGAAGAGGCTGCTTAGCAAGTCTGATCCCCTAAAATCCCAAAGAAGGGGAAAAAATCATCTAGTTTACAAGTTGCCTCTATCTATGTAGCATTTTTACATCCTTACAACTACATCTGTATGGTCTGTATCAAGTGGAGGATTCAGCTGTTGATCAGCTTCTTACTGAACTAAAAAGAAATGTCATTTCCATTTTTATTTTTCCCCAAAGAAATTCCAAAGAAGGAACAAATTCTAGCATTTTGAAACCTGGTCTCAGAAACAGGACAAAAAAAAAAAAAAAATAAGCACCAGGGAATCAGGCTACATGGTGAGCTTGACTCCATACTTTACTTCATGTTTGCCATTGTTTAATTTTTTTAGTCAAAGCCATTCATCTTCCCACTGGGATCAAATAACTTGGGCAGTAAAACAACAGATGAAGGTAGGAGGCGCAACATGTCCAGGAGAGAGGTTGGAAGAAGGGTGTGCAGCTCCAGGCTTGTGAGATTCTAGGCTGCTTCCTTTGACTGAGACTCCAGGGGGGAAAGCCTTATTGCTGCTCTTGGATTTGTTTTGTCCCCCCCATACAAAGTGAAAAAGAGAAATGTGTGCTTTCCCCTTCTCCTGCTATGCAGGAAGGCTCACCCACAAGAAAATCAACTCCCTCCCCATTCTCGCAAAGACCCTGCTCAGTTTCCAAGCCAGATATTTTGCTCCTCCTCCCCAGATGACCAATGGCATGCGTGTGTGAATGATCAATACTTGCTTCTACAAGCATAATTCACAGCTACCGCTGGAAGGGCATGTCACCAGGGGGATGAGAACTAGTGAGGTGCAGCAAAGGTTAGTGAGGGAAGGCCCACATGTGCTTCTGTGTATTATTGAAATGGCTGTCAGAACTCTGTATTCTGACTCATGCAAATTCGCATTGAAGACTAAACATGACTTCATTATTGTATGAAAACCTTTGGGTTGTCAGCCTTCAGTACCAGAAATGATGAAGGGTTTTCAACAAATGTATATTATTTCATTAGCTGTTCCCTAAAGTCAATATTACAAAAAAAAAAGAGATAGTTTTGAGGGGTGGATATTATTAACTGATATCTTTAAGTCAATTCATGGATTTCCTACCTTAATTTGTACCTCCAGACAAAAGAAGTACATACCGAGCAGAAAAATATGAAATCTATTTTTATTTGCCTGAAATAAACCAATTTATATAAAAAGATACCATTTTTGAACCTAAAACGGCTAAGATACTATTAACTAGAAATTCATAATGCCCTCACTATTATGAAGGATTCAAATCTTATATATAGCAAATTATTTTTATAATACTTTTATAATATAATACATGTGAATGAATTAAATATCCAGTAATTTGCAAGACAGTTTTAAAAGAAGATTTTGGAAAATAAGACAGAGAGATACCAGTTTTAAAAGAGCAAGGGCATTTGAATGAAAACTGATTTTTTTTAATTGTCAGTAAAATTGAATTTATGACTGAATTGTATGTGCTCCATGTTACTTTGGTTTCTTATATAATTTTGGAGATTCTGCTCATGAATAAACTTTGGAAATTAAAAGAGTGCTCTATTTAGTTCAAATGCAAATTAACTAAAAAGTTCTACACAAATAAAACATTCAAGTGGTCCAATATAATAATCGTTCCATTTTTTCATTATGAATGTTGTTTATCTAAATTTTAATCATGGAAATGAGAGAAATATCCTATTAGGATTCACCTCTTAGGCTAGCTACACAAGATTTTTCCTAGCAAATATGATTTTTAAAAGTCCATCCTTTATCTGAGCAACAGCTCACTCCAGCAATCCTAACTACTCAGGAGGCTGAGATCTGAGGATCTCAATTCAAAGCCAGCCTGGGCAGAAATGTACATAAAACTCTTATCTCCAATGAACCACACAAATAAATAAAATAAAAAAACAGAAGTGAAGCTGTGGCTCAAGATGTAGAACACTATCTTTGATCACAAAAGTCCTGAGTTCAAGCCCCAGGATCAGCACATACATGTGAGCACGCGCATACACACACACACACACACACACTCACACACACACACACGCGCACACACACACACACATCCTTCCACTTATTCCAACTCTAGGACTTCCATTGACGTCAGTAGAAACCTTTGATATGAAAATATATACATATATACAAGAGAATGAGCATAAAAGGACTCTGTATTTTATGTTTATAGTAGGTTATATATATATATATATATATGTATATATATAGTGCCTTTTGCAAATTGGTCTACTTAAATCAAATGTATGCTTTCACTTGAATAAATATAGTTTACTTATAAGATGAATTAAGTATGATTATAAAAAGAAACTTGCAGTAGCTTGTAAGTACCTCTAGTTTTTCTTGCTTTCCCCCCGCCAGAATATCATCTCTAACCATGGAAACATTTATTCTTTTCATGAAGTTGCATTCAAATATTTGTTTTAAAGTGGGCAAGAGCTCTGACCTCATGACACAGTAAAGTATTGATGCTGACAAATATGTAATTGAGGAGCCAGAATTTGGCACCATTACCGGCATTTCATTTTAAGATAGGAAATATTTTCTGCTGAATAGAAACACTAACTAGCAGATGATTTCCTTTTGTTACAATCTGAGAAAAAATATATATTTTAAAAGCCTAGAGATAAATTATAGTTTCATAATGTCACTTAGCTGAAGGAGGAAAGTTAAGGGATCAATCCAAAAATTATATTTTTTTCCGTTGATGCTGAAGATTGAACACAGGGCTTTGTACATCCTAAGCCCCTATCTGCCACTGAGCTCTACCTCCAAGCTTGGTGCAGAATCTTAGAATCTTGAAGCGGCTGGAACTGCTGAAAATAGTCATGTGCATTCATCAGCTGACACAATTTCAGATGTGTTCAAACACTCTAATGATTGCTTGGGAGTTTTCTAGACTCCCAATGGCCCTATAGTTCAGCTTCAATATTCATTCTAACAGCAAGCCCCTCATCTGAGCTGTGTGAGACTTTGGCATTTACTCAACCTCTCGGAACTTCAGTATCCTCAACCATAAAAACAAAGATATTATGTAGCTCAGAGTGTCGTTGTAGCGATGAAATAAGCACTGCCCATTACAAAGATAAACTTGTTAACATAAAGGTCAGTGGGCATCGATTTACTGCGTTGAATCACATTTCCAGGACTAGACAGTGTATTTCCACATCTGCCCGATGAATGATCTGAGCATGTTACTGGACCCTCAGAGAAGAACATAGTTCATGTCAGTTTTGTCTCCACAATCTGTATAGTTCCAGGATTCTTTTTGGAAGCATTTTTCTTTCAAGAAAATACCCAGATAATCGTCGCTCTTTCCCATTAGTAAAAAATACACTTGGATGAAGCAGAAGCCAGCCTCTATAAACTAAAGATGAACAGAAAATGTTGGTAGCTAACCTATTTCACATGTGGTAACCACAATTACATTTCATACCGGAGCTTGTTTGCTTTCTTTGCCTGCCCCAAATGGATTCCACGGTAGCTGGGAACTTGCAAAATTATTGCCAGTTATAACTAGAGGAAAAAATATATTGAGTTTAACTTCATTACAGCTACATGCACTTGTATCAACAGGGCCTGGCATAAAATGGGAACGTTGCCGAAATCCATCAAGTGACGTTACTGTTTAGAAGAGGTGCTAGTGACTGTTGCTGCTTCTGATTTTAGTTCTTCTATTGATCCTGCTTCTGTGGTCTTCTGGCTCCACAGGCTGTCAAACTGGAGACAGCCAGCCAAACAGGTCCAGAGCATGAATAGGATTCATGTAGTACACCTGGGTGGGGACAGGCCAATCCAGGGAAGGAAAGGATGGCAAGAGAGCAATTACAAACAATGCCAGTATAGGAAGGCTGACAAGATGCAGGGAACCAAGAGATGAACAAAGGAATGATACTGACCCAATTCCACACACTGACTTCAGCTCAGAATCTTTCATCTGTTCATGTATTTAATGCTTCTGTTGTGGTTGTTGTTTTCATCAGCAAAGCTTAATACAGATAAAGATTTGAATGGTGACATACAAGCAGCCTCTTTTTATTCTAGTGTAGTTAATATTTCGTACTTGGTAATTCGTTATTGGAGAGGTAGAAGGCCTTGCTATGAATGATAAAAGTATATCTACCTCTCTTGTCACTACAGGATGTCCATGGTGACCTCCTGCTCCAGTTTTGTCAGCAAAAAGTATCCCCAGGATTGCCAAGTGTTCTGAGGGTCAATACCAATTTCAAGTTCTTATGTCTAAATGTCACTGGATTACAGGAATGGTGCGGTCTAGCAGATCTTTGTTCGCCCGGCTCTCCCGATGATAGGCCAGCATTGTCTTTAGAAAATGATCTGGTAAAAACAGATTTCTCTTTCTTTAAGTTTCTCACTAGTTACTCCTAACATCCAACAGAGAAGTAGGCATAACATCTAGAGATCTTCTACCACCTTCTTCCTCCTCCTCCTCCTCCTCTCCCTCTTCCTCCTCCTCCCCCTCCTCCTCCTCCTCCTCCTCCTCCCCCTCCTCCTCTCCCCCCAACAGTGGGGGAATTTCTGAACCTTGTGCATATTGTCTAACCAGAAAGGAAAATAACACCCTGGAAATAATTAGAGAACACTGAACACCGGACTTTTGGATATTGACTTTGTAGGAAACAGTGCTTTGGGGTGTAACTGGAAATGGAAGTGCAGATTTCAGAAGACTGGGCATGATCCTATGTGCTGACTGAACAGAGGTGCATATCGGAGAATAATGAGAAATTGCCTCAGAAACAGAAACTTTGTGGATCCCAAGCGATCCTGTGTCCATCAAACACTTCCCCAGCCCTCCGTCTGCTTGCTCCTGACATAGAAAAATCCCTGAAGGGAACACACCAACTTCTTGGACTGAAACTCAGCCATCATTTCCATCATTTCGAGACACGATCTCTGCAACCCATTCAATCTCGACCACTGTTATTGTGCTCAGAGATCTGGCGTCCCTTCTGTCCTGGTATAGAAACTCGAGCTCAGATGCACTTGGAGCTCATGAGAGCAGCCCCCATTCAAGGCTAACAATCTCTGACACGTGAGGTAAACAGAGTTTGCAGCCTGTTTGTTTCAACAAGCAGGGCTCCAAGCTGAGCAGAGAGCCAGACTGGGCAGTGGAATCCTGTTAAGCAATGTTCTGTATTATGACTCATGAAGAACTGGAATTTCAATGCCCTTTCTCTGAGAATAGTGACTGTCTTTGGGAAAAAAAAAAAAAAAAAAAAAACAGCACAACAAGCTGTAAAACAGAACATGAAAACAAGCACGGGAGCTAAAATATATCTCTAGGGGTGTGGACAGGAGCTGGGGGTGAACTGGGTTCATTTGTTTGTTATTTGTGGGTTTTCTTCCATTAAGCCATGTTTGGTTTTCACCAACTAAATTGGTGCCGGAGGAGAGACATGGCCCGTGAAACAGGAGTTGGACGTTTCCAGGCAGAACTAGGAGGAGAAGTTTGTCCACGTTCCAGAGGTCCATGAACAAGCTCCCCAGATCCCCAGACCTTGTTATTAAAAGCGGGGAACAGATTGACGAAGGTTCCCAAATCAGTCACCTCTGGAAACCGTAGCTTAACAGCAGGGAAGATACAGCACCGACACCCTCTACTGCAAAGATAACCCACTTTCTTCCCAGGCGCTACCTCCAGCTGGGCTAGGCTTTTTGCAGTCACCCTCAACCTCGATTTGCTGGATCCTAGGGGAAGAGAACATTTTTTTCAGCTCCATGACACTTTCATGCTAAACCCTTATTTCTGCAAAACGACCACAGCTTGCCAGTGACCCTTAAGGTGTCTAATGAGGAACAGAGAAAAATTCTCCAACTTGCTTAAATAAGCAACCTGGGCATTTGTGAGATTGAGGCACATAGTAATGCATATCCAACAATAACAATAGCAAGGAAAGCCAACCAAAGTGGTTCTTCTACATCTTAACTAGTCATAATCACTGCTGATCTGGCTAAAATAATCCAACACATTATTGTTTAAATAGTCATCTTGTTAGCAAATGCTATAGTTTTCCAGAAAGTGACTAATCTTATTTTTTAAAAAGCCTAGGTTAGAATTAGTTGCTTTAAAAAAAAAAAGTCAATAGCTGCTAGAAATGGCTTTAGACCCAAAAGGATTATTTCCATTTCTTTTGTTCTTTTGTGAATGAGGAAGATAGGTGCCAGCATCATGTCCTGATTTTTAGGGTGTCTTCTTTTTGTTGTTATTTTCGGTTGTGGGGCTTGAACTCTGGGCCTGGGTGTTGTTCCTCAGCTCTTCAGCTCTAGGCATGCACTCTACCACTTGAGCCACAGCACCACTTCCAGTTTTCTGATGGTTAATTGGAGATAAGTGTTTCACAGACTCTCCTGCCCAGGCTGGCTTTGAACCTTGATCCTCAGATCTCAGCCTCCTGAGTAGCTAACGATTACAGGCATGAGCCACCAGCGTTCAGCGAGTGTCTTCTTTTTAGTGTTTTTTTGGGTTTGTTTTTTTGGTTTTTGACTTTGTTTAAATGGTTCTTTATTTTTTAGACTCAAATTCTGCCAAGCAAAGAAAGCTTCTGTCCTGTGGTGTGGCATATATTATGAGGCATTTCAAAAATCCTGAGAACATATTCAGCTGATGAGCTGAGGGCCGAGAGTTCAGGCGCCATGACCGACCAAAAAAAAAAAATTACAGCATCCACTAGTAACTACAACCAAATCATTTATAGCTTGGTGAGAAGGAATTAAACAATGCAGTATAAAATCAGCTTACAGGAGTGAGTATTGGATGAGAGAGAAAAATGTGAAATATTTTCCTGAAATCTGGTAAACTTAGGCCCTAGGTACAGTATTGACAACAGGAATATTCAGGAAAAGGGTCTTATAAATGTCCTACTCCATGGTTGCTCAAGCAAAGATGAATGCAGGAAGAATGACAGGTCATCCCATCTTCTTAAAAGGACACTTCTCTTCTCGGAATACCTAGGTTGAATGCATGATGACTTATTTTTGCAGTAAATTCAAGTGTTTCTGAGAGTTAGCATTCCATGAATTTTCTGTGGTGGACTCAGTTTAGCAAATCCATAGATGATAAATAAGATCATATAAAACAGCAAAACGAATTTGCAGCTTAGGGACAATTTCACTACTATGTAAGATCTGTTCAACTAGCTGGGAAGCATCATGCATTTTCTCACATGATCAGATCCAAAATCTTCTCCCAAAGGTAAGATGTCAGCCAATGAGTGGCAAGATACTGTCACCCAGAGACTATTTTATTTTGCTCTAATTATTATTGTATGTGAAATTCATGGTTCAGTTAATTCGCCCCTGGGAGCCCAGGTTTAATGATACTTTACCATCATTTATCTAGATGGATTCTTATATTCCAATCTAGACATCCTCCTTTTTATTGTGATGATTATTTTTTCCCATCATGAATGATCTTAGCAAAGATATGAAAGAGATTTTGGTTACAATGAACAATACTGTTTTATCTGGTTGCTTTATTTGCTTGTTGATTCATTAGATTCATGCAAAATTATTTGTTGACCAACAGCTATGAATTACCCAGGGTGCTAGATATTGTTACAATCAAGCATAACTTTAATTTCATATGTTTTCTATTCTAATTAGAAAGTTAAGCTATATGTCTTGGCTATCATTCAGCTTTCTGGATGTGGTGTTATAGAAACAGTCTAACGACATTTTTCCCTGGCATTTTGTTGTTTTGTTTTGCTTTGCTTTTAATTTGTTTTTATTGTAAAGGTGATGTACAGAGGGGTTACAGTTACATAAGTCGGGTATTGAATCTATTTCTTCCTTCCTTCCTTCCTTCCTTCCTCCTTCCTTCCTTCCTTCCCTCCTTCCTTCCTTGCTTCCTTTCTTTCTTTCTTTCTTTCTTTCTTTCTTTCTTTCTTTCTTTCTTTCTTTCTTCCTTCCTTCCTTTCTTTCTCTCTCTCTCTCTCTTTCTTTCTTTCTTTCTTTTTCTTTCTTTCTTTCTTTCTTCTTTTTGCAAGTCTTGGGTGAACTCAGGGCCTGGGCACTGTCCCTGAGCTTCTTTTGCTCAAGGCTAGCACTCTACCACTTGAGCCACAGTGCCACTTCCAGCTTTTTCTGTTTCTGTGGCACTGAGGAATCAAGCCCAGGGCTTCATGAATATTAGGCACTCTATATTCCTAGCCCTACATTTCTTTCTGAACAGTGTCAGTCCCCCTCCCTCATTTTCTCTTCCCTGGCATCAGGGAAAATTTGTTATGTTTGGTTGTTTCTTATATTAGTACATCAACGATGGTAACTTGCAAAATGTCTGCAAACATCCTACTTACATGCACAAAGTGGCATTACTTTTACACGCATGTCCTTCTCCGTTTGAGATGTTATAATTTGTTAGTAGAGAACAGATAATTGGATGATCCATAATCTCTCAAGAAAATAGTTGAGCTAACTGTACAATGTGTGGTTCAAATGGGAATTTATCTTGGAATGAAGAAGAAAGGGAAATTCTTTGAAGGAGCCATCTCTTAAGTGAAAAGTAAAGAGTCATGCAAAACACAGTCAGAAGCAAGAAGGACAGTATTCTAGGTGAGAAAAATGATTGGGGGCAAAGACAAAATAGGGAACAGATGTCACATACATAGAAAAAAAGATGATTAGGCCAATTATAAAGGAACAGGGCTTCTGAAAGAGAAGGTTTGCACAAAGATAACTATGACATATCAATATATCATCTATCAATATGACTGGTATTGGTGGCAGCATAGCTTCTATGGAAGAATGTGGCTCACAGCCCTAAAATAGCTGACTCCCTAAGAAACACATAACTATTCCAATTTGTGTTCGTTTAGGACTTAGAAAGGTTGTTAGGAGAAAGTGAGCATATGAATCTGAAAGCGAATTGACCGCAGAATTTCAATGCTTTTCCTTCATGTCATTAAACTAGAATTCTCCAAGAAATAAAATGAGCAACACAGTATGTTTCAAACCCCCTCAGCTTTTCTCCAAGTACTCCCCTGATTCAACTCTAAGAAAGCAATAATTGACATGCTTGCTCATTAGGAGATGTTCTTTATTTATGTAAGATGATTAATACTTACTTTGTTTTTATTTCCTTGTCTTCAATCTCAGAAGTGTTGCTCTCATAGTTCAGTGCTACCATAATTCTCTTTGCTTTATGCCAACTATTTCCTTTTCAGTAATTTCCTCAATTTGTGAATACAAGGATAGTCCATTAGCCAAGGATAACCTCCTCTTGTTAAGAAAGGGATTGCTCAAATAAAAGTTAAGACCCGCGCCCAAAACCTGGTACTAGGGAAAGTTCAACAACAACAGAAAAACAAGCAAACAAACAAACTGCCATTGGACTGATGGAAGTTATTGTAATACTGAAGTCACAATAAGTACATGTCTGGGGGTTAGCAAGGTCCACTGAATGTAAAGACTTAAAATCCATGCATTCCCCCAAATTCCCAAAAAATCTAAGACGTGGCCCTGACACTGAAGAACCAACTCATTATTGGAAAAGAAGATTCAAGATGGAGAAAGCCATAAGAGAAAACCCTGGAGGTGGAGATATCCTGGCCACTGGGTCGAGAGGAATGAATTCATTTGTACAATTAAACGTGAGGAAAGAGTTGCAAAATCATGGTGGTCTGGGTGGGCTCGATGTGTCTGGTATCCATTAAAATCCCAAATTTACTCAAACCTGCAGATTAATTCTCCTGCAGGAACTGAAGCAAACCAATAGCAGCTGAAAGTTAATCAAGCACTGATCTCCCCCAATCCTACTAATCACTGCCAGCTGTGATGCTCAACCTTTGCACCCACGCTCCCTGGGGGCAGCTATGCACCAGCCCTGGAGTGAGCACCCTTCACTTTTGAAGGGCAAGCAAGAAGTTAATAAAATAAAACTTAATGCCTTCAATCAAGGGCCAGAAGAATGGGATTGAGATAGTCCACGGCATTTTTCCTGTGTACATCTCTTCCTTCTTGCCCAGCTGCCCATCGCTGGAAGGCATATGATCTCTTCTGAATATTTGCAGGCAATCACTTACGTGAATGTGAAATACAATTGGGAACAGTTGGCTGTTTTGTCCATGGGGGGGGAGGTGAGTTTCTAGGTATCTCATGACAAGGGATTTTTGCACACTGCCTAAAGATTGTATAGGTATGAGAATGGGACTGTTAACTTGTGTGTGTGTGTGTGTGTGTGTGTGTGTGTGTGTGTGTGTGCGCGAGCGCACGCGTGCGTGCGTGCATGTGGTGAGATGTCCTGTAACTTCTGTTTATGGATGCTATAAACAAATGATACCAGACAAAACGCTGTAGTGACCTTGTTGCCTTTCCTAATGTCTACCCCAGACACAAACCCTCGCTTCATTACCTCCTTCATTCATTTTGGAGCCAGTTCTCTTTTCTTGGAACTAATCACCCCCAATCATGGGTGTATGGCCTTCCTTCGTAGCTGACAAAAGCCTGAATCTTCTTGTATTGGCGCTTAACCTTAGTCACAGCTCTGTGGTGCTCATTCCTGCCTGTCAGGATTACCCATAGTCACTTGGGGCATTGCATTTTGATTAAGTCCCTCTGGTACAGAGATAAATGCAGGCATCTCATAGTGTCTTTTGCTTTAAGCTTGAGTGATGTGTTATGTCCATTAAACTAGCTTGTCTTCTCTCATTAGTGGCTGTATCTTTCCAGAACCATCTCCAGTTTGGTTTTGCAGTTTAATTTAGCTCCAATTCTGGCTTTCCTTGTCTACTCCCCTTCCTCATGTTTAACAACCATTTCTAGATCTGGTTGAACAACAGACATGGTCCATAGTGTTCTTGGATGCTGCTAGCCCATGTTGACCCAGACAACATAATGTTCTAGAACTCACCAAAGCCTCATGCAAGTAGATGGTGCTCCTTTTCACCTCTCCACTGAATCTGAGAATTTAATGCAGTCAAAATGACTAAGAGGATATCTTGGCTAACTTACAAAAAGAATAAGTATCAGAAGCTATTGATTCTGTGAATGTGTCTGGACTTCTCTAGATAATGCAGTTTAGACATGCATGTTAAATCGCAACACTGACTTCATCCACTCATGATAGCAATGACCAAAGGACTTTGCAAAAGAATTGAGAGAAGAACATTTGTATCTGATTTAGAAATAAGGGAACGCTGCCATCCATGTACAGAAATTTCAAAAAAATTACTCCATCATATACAAATAGTAAAAGGAAGCCATAATTCACTGTGCGTACGGAAGCCGATTCAATTGAAATTACATGGAGGATAGGACTCCAAGAGAACCACATCAAAATCTCCTATCTCAAAACTGCAGAATTTGTTGGGACCATGGCAGGATGTGGGACCACTGGTCAGCCACAAATGCATAGCCTTGCCAATATCTTGGCATGTTCTCCAACACCAGGAAATTGAGAGGGAGGGCAAGCTCTCACAGCAAGAACTCCTGCTTTTTATTTGATGCAGACAGAAATGGTAGGCAAAGCCAGGGCTCTGCTGCACCTGTTCTTAATCAGAGACACTAGGCCTGACAGATAATGAGGGCACTGCCCCAGGAATCTTTGATCACCACACACACACACACACACACACACACACACACACACACACACTCACACACAATCTATATGATCTCCTTATACCTGACAAATGCTGACATATGTGGGAAAGGAGGAGAGCAAAAGCAATCAAGTATGTAGAAAAAGACCAGCTGAAAAACAGCGGTTTCAACTCAAGATGACAGATGGAACATACGTATTTGCCTCTTTTTCTTCCCCAAATTCCAACGACATGGTAATACAACTATTTAAAAACAGTGAATCCCTGGCAGCGGTAAAAGTAAAGGGTACCATTAGTAATGTCCTTTCTCAAAGGACAAACATTTGGAATAAGGTAGATAGACCACCATCAGTGCAAACCCTAAAGCTCAGTTCGTGTTCCTTCTTTTCACAGCCCTAGAAGTCTGGCAAACAGAGAATGTGGTGGGGTTATGAAGTAGAAATCATTGCTGTCTATGGAAGGATGGCTGGGACTCCTTTCTAGGAAGTTGAAGCAGGTGTCCACCTCTATTTTTCTCAAAATCCCAATAAACAACTCTCTAAGCAAACAAAGATGGGAATCTGGGCACCAGTGGCTCATGCCTGTAATCCTAGCTCTGGAAACTGATATCTGAGGACCATGGTTTGAAGCAAGCCAAGGAAGAATTATCCATGTTTGATTCTTACTGCCAATTGATCAGAAAAAGTCAAAAGTGGAGCTGTGGATCACGTGGTAGAGCACTAGCCTTTAGCAAAAATGCTCATGGATAGTACCCATGCCCTGACCTCAAGCCCTAGAACTGGATAGAGAGAGGTGTGGGAGAAAGAAAGAGTGAAAGAGAGAAGGAAAAAGAAAAGGGAAGAAGGGAGGGAGGGAAGGAAGGAAGGAAGGAAAGAAGGAAGGAAGGAAGGAAGGAAGGAAGGAAGGAAGGAAGGAAGGAAGGAAGGAAGGAAGAGAGGGAAGGGAGGAAAGAAAGAAGGAAGGAAAGAATAAGAGGAATGAGAAAGAAAGGGATGGAAGAAAGAAAGAAAGAAAAAAGGAAGGAAGGAAGAAAGAAAGAAAGAAAGAGAAGAAGGAAGGAAAGTAGGAAGGGACAGAGGGAATGAAGGGAGGGAGGGAACGAAGGAAGGAAAAGAAGGAAGGGAAGAAGGAAGGAAGGAAGGAAGGTAGGGAAGGAAATGATAGACATAAGACCAGGAGAAAAAGAGGAAATTGAGGTGCTTCTCAACAGATCAACAAGAGAAAAACAAAATTTAAAGGAAATCATCAATGCTATCTAGAATTGAGTTAGCCTAAGTTAAAGGTTGAATGTAGGAGTTTCCCACCTTAGCTGCAATAAATCATCCCACATTCAGCACATAAAATGCAAATATATTATCCACTCTAGGCCAGAAGTTTTAAGTGATTCTTCTAATCCAGTAACAAGGTCTCTGCAGAGCTGTGCCCTTCCAGAGGAGAATCTAGTTCTGCGCATGTCTCAGCTTCTACATGTTTAAATGCATTCCTTGGCTCGTGGTTTCTTCCTCTGTTTTCAAAGCCACCAGCAAGGCATCTTCAAATCTCTGGTTTACAAGGGCTCTGAATTACAAATCTGTGGTTTTCAAAAATCTCTTTGGTGATGTAGGAACTCACCCAAATTATCCAATACCCATTTAAGACCGTTATTATATTCCAAGTCCATTTTCATTTTGTCCTATAGGTAATATTCCAGGGAATGGGACAGAGACACAGCTGAACAATGAAAGCCATTGCTCTGTCAATTTAGAAACAACTTTACCTCTTGATGTTTGTATTATGTAAAAGGAAACATGCTTATGGATAAGCATATTACATCCAAGTTTGGATGTGTCATGATTGTAAGAAAAGAAAAAGAGCCGGGCGCCAGTAGATCACGCCTGTAATCCTAGCTACTCAGGAGGCTGAGATCTGAGGATCATGGTTCAAAGCCAGGCCGGAAAGGAAAGTCCGTGAAACTCTTTTCTCCAATAAACCACCAGAAAACCAGAAGTGGCTCTGTAGCTCAAGTGGTAGAGCGCTAGCCTTGAGCTGAAGAGCACAGGGACAGCGGTCAGGCCCAGAGTTCAAGCCTCACAACCGACCAAAAAGAAAAAAGAAAGAAAGAAAAAAAAGCAGAGAGGGCCAACTCACAGATCAACAGGCTTTATTGGGCTGGATGATCCAGGAAGGGCAGATGGTGCATCTCCTTACAATGAGGGTGTCTTTATATATTTATAAGCACTTTTCTATCTTCCACATAGAGAGAAAATATGCAACCTTTGTCTCCTTGAGCCTGACTTACTGCCTTTACCATATATTTTTTTTCAGGTCCTTCTATGTCTTGGGAAATGATGTAATATTCTTCTTTCCAATGGATGAATAAAATTCTACTGTGTGTATATAGCACATTTTCCTGATTCATCTGTCCATCAATGGGGCATCTGGGTTGATTCCAAACCTTGTTTGACAGCATTTGGATTTAAATTCAGGGCCCTGTGCTTGCTGAAAATACATTCTATCCTGTTCCCAGTCTTCATAGTTTTAGTTTCTTTTTCAAGAGCCTTAACAGAGATTTTCCTGTCTACACCTCCCACAGAGCTGGGACTACATGCATGTAGTAGTAAGACAATCTAGATGGACCTAGATCATTCTTTTCCTGGGCTGGTATGGAAATGTGCTTCTCTCATTCTCTGCCTTCTCATTAGCTGGGATTACAAATGTGAGCAACCTTGCCTGGCTTTAGTCAAATACACTCTAGATCATCATTTATTCATCCTTAGCAATTTCAAAGCAAGAGCATTAAATCTATGTTGTAAGGTTGATTTATTGGTGTGGTATAGTATAGTATAGCACAGTGTATATGGTATGAATACCTAATCTGATTACCTGAAGACACTCAAGAAAAACTCTAATGGGATAGATTTAAGGACTCCTTCACATTAGGAAGGAAAAAGGGATAGTGGAAATATTCCAAGTTCCTTGTTTCTAGTCTGAGTGCACGTACCATTCTGGGAGAAGTATGGGTATTTAAATGTTATCCTCTAGTATTGAGTTTTCATAAATAAATCAAGGTTTTCTAGATATCCACAGCAAAATAAAAGCACAAGAACACACAGTAGATGATGTAAGTGCCGTTGCCAGTCTTAGAGGGAAGGCTGAAAGCAGCAATACTGCTGTTTATCAAAGCCATCCTCCAGCTCCAAGTTAAGCACTCTGTAGTCATCTGGCAGACATCAAATTTATAAAGCATATACACAGAAAAAAAGTCCAATACTTGCTTCAGATATTAGGACTTTACATCATAGTATGTATAAGTTGTTTTGCTATGAGAAATCTGAAAAGCACAGGATGAACTCAGGATGGGTTAAAATGAACATTTCTGGCAAAACCAAAAATAAGCCTAACAAGCGTAAAACAACTCACCACACTGTTTATAAACGCCTATATGCCTTTCCATATTGAACTTCAAACTAACTTCTTTCAAATCTACTTGAAATAACTGGAAAAGCGGTTGCACCCATGTGAACATTAGCATATTAAATCATTTTGCTGATGCCAAATCTATAAAAGACTAGGCAGTTATACCACATGCTTATAACATGAATTAAAAAGTCATGCAGGTGATTTAGCTATGTCTTCAAATACAATCTTAGCCTGCTGATTTTTCTAAGGAAGTTGCCAGAATCTAGTTAGATCATTTTTAGGTTCCTGTAATTATCACCCAAGTTCCATTTCAGCTAGCCCCTGGCTGCGTGGTTCACAGTGGCTGTTTCCATTCTTCACAGGTACTTGTTATTGAGTCAAGTCATCTCCTTCTACACACATAAAAGTTCTCCATGGAACAAGCAAGGGCTGTCAATAGCGAGCCATCATTCCAATGAAACTGATGACCTGGTTTCTAGATAGCAACAAACCCACTTTAAAAGTATTGGCAAGTTGCTGTATGTTCAGCAAAGGGAAGTTAAAGTCAGTCACCTTAAATTACATTCTCTTGGAAATAGTGCCGTATGATATTTTATAGCATGTAAATGAGACACCTAGCATGTATGACTAATTAAAAACTGAAGCTGAGTAATGCTTTGTTTTTTCTTATTAATGCGTTCACTAAACTTATTGGTAAGTTTACAATATTCATTTTGCTATCAATCCAGTTCTTTTTTTTCTTCCTTCTTCTTCCTCCTCCTCCTTCTTTTTCTTTGCTTTACTGGGGCTTAAACTCAGCTCCGGGCTTTGTTTTCTTGTTTGGCTTTTCCTACCACCGCTGGTGGTTTACCACTTGAGTTACAGTTCCATGTTCATATTTGCTTGCTAATTGAAGGTAAGAGTCTCAGGGACTTTGCTGCCATGACTGGCTTCAAACCATGATCCTCAATTCTCAGCTTCCCAAATAGCTAGGATTACAGGCATGAGCCACCAGTGCCCAGTTGTTTTTTTTATCCATTTTTTAAGTGCTCTCCTCCCTCCTTCTATTACCACCTTTGACACACACTGGTAGAGAGTAAATACATAAATAAATTAGCTTCAGTTTGCA
The DNA here is from genome assembly GCF_024711535.1 of Dipodomys merriami. Lineage (NCBI taxonomy): Eukaryota > Metazoa > Chordata > Mammalia > Rodentia > Heteromyidae > Dipodomys > Dipodomys merriami. Next base: position 7,775,493 of record NW_027205826.1, on the reverse strand, counting down.
GCAGTCCTGAAAAGTACAAAATGTGATCAGAGCTCAGTGATTCTAAGAGTCAAATCAGATCAGAGCTCACTTAACTCCACTGAAATATGAAAGAAGGAAGACCTCACTGCTTTCCAGCAAACATATAGTTCTTTGTAGTTCTACTTGGAGGAAGATTTTCTTTGATTATCCAGGAGATTTAACCCATTAATTCTGTCTTCTGGCAACCTGAGCAGCTTCTGTTCATTTTAAAGATTCTTCAGACCCAGATCATTTCTTTCATTTGCCAAAAAGCTACAGGATAAGCAGAATTAAGCACTAATAATTGGTTATAAAGTATTACCTTGAAGCCGGGCGCTGGTGGCTCACGCCTGTAATCCTAGCTACTCAGGAGGCTGAGATCTGAGGATCGCGGTTCAAAGCCAGCCCGGGCAGGAGAGACCGTGAGACTCCTATCTCCAATAAACCACCAGAAAACCGGAAGTGGCGCTGTAGCTCAAGTGGTAGAGCGCTCGCCTTGAGCTGAAGAGCTGAGGGACAGTGCCCAGGCCCAGAGTTCAAGCCCCACGACCGACAAAAAAAAAAAAAAAAAAGTATTACCTTGAGATGATGTAAACTTTTATTGTTTTAGCAGTAGCCATTTGTGATGCATCTTTAATGACAAGTGTGTGTGTGTGTGTGTGTGTGTGTGTGTGTGTGTGCGCGCGCGCGCATGCATGTGCATGCACCACTGGGTCCTAAGGCTTGAATTCAGAGCCTAAATGTTGTCTCCAAGTTTTGTGCTCAAGGCCTTCACTCTACCATTCAAGTCACAGCTCCATTTCCAGATTTTGCTGGACAATTGGAGATGAGAGCCTCAAGGATATTCTTTCCCCGGGCTGGCTTTGAACCTGGATCCTCATCTCAGCCGCCTGAGCAGCTAGGATTACAGGCATGAGCCACTGGCATCCAGCTGTAATAACAATTTTGAATGACAAATATTCCATATTAAAGATGACAACTATCTCTCCAATCAATCATGATAATTTATTCACAGTCAGGTAGGCAAAACTGAGCAAAGTTGGCAAATGAAAAAAAATGCTAGATATTTGGTAAGCATGGAAGACAGATTTTATATATATTTATATATGTATTATATGTATATATATATATATATATATATATATATATATATATATATATATATATATATATATATATATATATGATCCACTAACAACCAGAAGCAAATCTGGTCATTCAGAGTCATTTAAGTGGCATTATAATTGATTCTTATATAGCAGACAAAAAAGAAAAAAACTATTTTAAAATATTATATGCATAAGCCATAAAGACCAAAATACAATTTGATTTTTCTCAGGTTTTTGTGGCTGATGCATCTAATATACACATGTGTATGTATGTATAGGTGTAAGTGTATATGTGTCTAGACATGTACACACATATACATACAAATATACATCTATGTATAGGTAAAAGTATACATGTATAGATATGTGTTTATATGCAGACAACTATATACACATGTATGTGTGGATATACATATATATTTAAAGTCAAACATGCTAATTTAATACTTTGCCAGAATGTCCCTGGCTCACTTACAGAGCACGGACAGCAAAGATCAAGTGTGGCATCATAACAATACACTGTGGACTTCAGCTCAACAGCTTGCGATCACAGTCATTTGAAATACAGAGGAAAGGGGCTGGGAAGATGGCTTGCCTTGCATGCATGAGACCTTGGGTTCAATTCCTCAGCACCAAATAAGCAGAAAAAGCCAGAAGTAGTGTTATGGCTCAAGTGGTAGAGCATTAGCATTGAGCTGAAGAGCTGAGGGACAGCACCCAGGCCCAGGACAGACAGACAAACAAACAAACAAACAAACTATATATATATATATATATATATATATATATATATATATATAGAGAGAGAGAGAGAGAGAGAGAGAGAGAGAGAGAGAGAGAGAGAGAGAGAGAGAGAGAGAGAGAGGAAAGATTTTCAAATAAAGTGTGTGCTTTAGAACTTATGAACCTGATGCAGTGTTGAGTGTCGGGGGGAGAATCAGATAATCTTCAAAGGCAAATGGCAGCCAGGATAAACCCTTAGCTTGTAAATAAATACATTCTACTTATTAAGCATCCACGGTTCTCCTAAGCATAACCAGATGAAGATTACAGTTGCTTTTTCCTTATTCTCTCCCACCAACGCAATTTATATTCTACTCTAGAATGTAGTTACTGTAGGTGACAATGTGCCCTCATGAAGAAATGAAAGTCATAGGCATTTCAGATTTACCCAGAGGCCTCCTAGGACCCTAAGTATGTTCTTAAAATAAGAAATGGTTCCCATTGTGGGGGTAACATTCATATTTTTAAGTACGTTTTAGTCTGTATTCCAACATTGACAAAACATGCCTTTACATCTTCTTCCAATGTTCTTCCTTTCAGAATAAAAATGTCTGCTTCCATTTATACCAGGCAACTGAAAGACAATACAGCAGAAGGAAATGTTTAGCCCTAGCATGGCAGTGTCTTGGAGTTAATCGTTTTTCACCAAATGCACACATGTAGCAATGAAACATCCTTAAAATGTAAAACATCTTGCTTTTTTAATAACCCCTGGTGGTATGTTTTTACTTTAGCAATAATTGTATTTTCTTTTTTGCACATTTTATTTAACAACATTGCTGTGCCCGATAATCTCTTCCATGTGTTCAGGGAACTAGCTAAATGCCTAACCGAGAAGAAAAAAAAATTAACTTTATTGGGCTCCTGTTATTGGCAGACACAGCCTTACACCCTTATTGTGTGTGGTGCTGAGCCGTACATGAGTTGTAAAGAATGCGCTGTCCTAGGAAATCAACACAGCACCCTGGATTTAAGAGCCAAATGGATGTTCGGAAAAAAAATTTTTAAATAAAAACCATGGTCATGAACTAGAAACAGAAGTTATAGTCCCATGACAAGATCAGAAGATATAGTTCACATCAAACACCAGAAATGTGCAATGATTAGTTTAGATCATGGCAGGTAGCCAATGATTATGAGCAAATCTGGTTGTTGTTTTTATTTATTTATTTTTAAGAATGTGCAACATTCTTGGAGACCAAGAGTAGCACTGATAACAATTTGCAAGCAGGACCTCTGGGGTAATAAGCACTGAAACAATAGTAAAACCTGGTTAAGTGCAAGGAGTAACGTAGTTAGGTTTTATCAAACATTAACACTTGTACTGGAGAGTCCATAAAATCCTAATTGGCCTCTTCTGTGGAAAGCAGCCCTGAGAGGTTCTTTATGGGCAGAGCAGCTCCTACTCATGCTACAAGTGTTATAAGAAAATACTCTTCTAGCCCAGCAGGCATTTCATTGGTCCAAGGCTGATGCTCAGGCTGTGGCCTGGTTGGGTGCATAGCAGGACAATCACAACTGCAGTGATTCAACACTTCTGGATTGCTGCAGACAAATTCATTAAATTCTCTTATCAAAACCTGAGAATGGGAGGTGTATTCAAGGAAGGAATATCACTGGACATCACATGGGATCAGTCCCGGGTCTGTTTCCCTATGTGGTAGGACATATATCTTCTACTTGGAATTGTACCCAGGACTCTTTCTTTCCCTGCTTTTCCATCCACTTGGACAATGACGTCCTGTGGCTAATGGTGGGCTAGACCATTCTCTGCTTTAGGGCTTGCTTCATCTCCATTATGTTCTCAAAGCATCCACCTGGATCTTGACAAAGAAAGAGATGATTCATTAGTGGAGCCTATGATTGGAGCCTAGAGACTGAAGGTAAGAGATGTTTGGGGGAAAGGCCTATGGACTGATAGGTCTTTGGTGATTCTTGAGCAGTGCAGACTCTGCAGCCCCTTCAGGGAATTTAAAAAGGAAGAGGAAGATGGGCAGCTGAGGAGGAACAATGGGAGAGGTACTGACAATGCTGGTTCTGACATTGTGGGGCCATGGCGGGACTGTGCTCAGGGTTGAACCCAGGGCTGCCATCATGCTTGGCAAGCAGCAAGTGCTCCTGCACTGAGACCCAGCAGGAATACTTTTCATTTTGTACATTTTCACCACAGGATCTACCACAGTTGCCCCAGAATGTTCTTGAATTTATAATCCTCCTGCCTCCACCCTCTAAATCTTCTCATGGGGTTCCAGGGTCAAGAAAGCACATTTCTTTGTACATTACCTCTTGATTTGTTTTCTCAAGAGGAGCACAATTAGTAAGGTTACCATTTACATCATACACTCGATAGTTCTCTATAGAAAAGTACACATTGCTCTATGGCTTATTTTTGTCAGTTGTAGAGCTTGAATTCAGGGCCTGGACACTGTCCTTGAACCTCATTGTGCTCAAGGCTAGCACTCTACCACTTGAGCACAACACCACTTCTGGTTTTTGAGTAGTGACTTGTTGCTAAGTCTCACAGAGACTTTTCTGCCAGGGCTGGCTTCAAACTTCCATCCTCAGCTCTCAGCCTCCTGAGTAGCTAGGATTATAGAAGTAAGTGGCTGGCAGCCAGCCCTTTTGCCTTCTTAAATGACATTTGTGAAACTGTCACCCACACTAAACTCTTGTCATACAGGGAGCTGATGCAAGCTCTACTGATGTTAATGCTGACACGAGCAATCTTTCCCAGTGTAAACAGTAATGAAGAAATGATTATTGAGATTCTTTAGATTATAGACTTTCTTTCATGAGTTAGCCTTGAATAGTTTGTCTCTATGCTGCATGCATGTCTAAGTCACATGTCTTAGTATTAGAGGTGTGGTGTGATCGCACAGATTTGTATTTATCGATAGTTCATAGTCTCTGACACATGAAATTTCCAAACTGCTCAGCTAAGGGAGTATGAGGTTCAGATTGTTTCTCAAGAGAGACTCAGTTGAGAGAGAGTCTTAGATGTGTAGCTTACACTGCCTCTGTGCTTCTTAATGGCAGTGCCTAAATAAACACAATGGGGCACTAGTGAACACAATAGGACCTCGGATCTGAACCATTCCTGTTGAAGGCAGGCTTGCTCTTTCTCTGAACCTACTCATCAGGCTGGCAGTGGACGAACTAGAACCTGAGCTCTTTCTACCCTGCCCACCTTCCTACCCACACTCTCTCTTTGCCTACAAGTCATTCCTAACTCCTAGGCTCTCCATTTTGCTCTGCAAAGGTATTTATTTCTCCAGTGCATCTTTTTCATATCTAATTCCATGCTGGCACTAATTATGTCCTCAATGACTTATATTTATATCCTGTAACTTAGATGTTCTTCCTCTTAATTATTAGAATTGCTCCTCACAGCATAGGTTGAAATTAGAGGACATTATCGACCTGGAGTATAGATTGCTTATCCTTGTCTTTATGAAGCCTTGTGTGACATCCTCAAAATCAAAAAAGAAAAGAAGAAAGAAAAAGAATGATGTTATCTGTACTCTTAAGTAAACTCATTTGAAGAAGTATTTAAAACAAAATGAATATCAATGTCATGAATAATTTTAGAGAGAACTACACAGCATAGTTAGATTTGTAAAGAAAATGTTTGCAAGAAAAGGGCAGAAAAAGAAAAAAGTAGGTATCTATGCATATCTATCTATATATATATGTGTGTATGTGTGATATATGTGTATGTATATGTATATATGTATATATCTACATGTATGTATGTATGGACATATTTGGAATTCTAGAGCCAGATAAAGCTATATTAAGAAGACCTAGAATGTATGACTTATGTAATTAATGCTCCATATCACATGCTAAAATATGATGCAATTGTTTTACACCACAAGAGTATCCTTACAAGTAATTCTTGCTGAGTGGAACATTCCATTCTCTTAATGAAATTAATGCAATGTGTTGTATGTTCACAAACATTACCACTGTCGTTTTTATAGATAAAATACATCGCATACCCATATGGGCCAAAGTTGGTGAGTTTGGCTCACAACGTTTCACGGTCTTAAACTGTGCTACAAAACAGTGATTACATCACAGCTACGTCACCACAAGAAGTGGTTGGAGTTGATTAGCCTTTCCTTTCTCCACCACTAAGACAATTTTCCCCCTTTTCTAAAAACAGATCTCATTAACCCTAACCCGTTTCTCAAACTACTTCATTCTGTATCTGGAAAAACAGTCTCCCTCACACTCCTGTGATCCTTTAAACAGATGAAACTAAATCAATCTCAAAACGAAGTGCCTAAACGAATTAAGCTAAAAATATCCTTAAATTCGCTCGCTTTTCTCTTCCAGTCGCCCGGAAGACATCTGGGTTTGTAGCAGCCCCAGAGAAGCAAGAATCTTTCCTTACCCTTGGGATGATGTGAGAAAGGAAATTGATTTCATATTACATTTAGCACCTCATTGATTCTCCACTCCCCCCCCCCCACCTTGGGGAGAGACCCTGATAGGAATAAACAAAAGACATCACTTTTATGAACTGCCTATAGCTCCATGTCTTTGTTGGATTATGGAAAAGTCTGCCCGTGTGGAAAGCTCAAATTCAGAGAGCTCAGCAGCCAGGCTGGCTCGAGGCCTGCGGGCTCCGTAAATCATAGCTGACAGCCTTTTGTTAAAAAACAAAACAAAACCTTCCCAACCCTCACTGTGTCCCCCCGGTACTGGGTCTAGCTGCTCACCCGACACTCGGCACGCTTCTGTGGAAACTGTGTTAATATGTACACAGGGTGATGCGAAGGTCCCAGCCAGCACTGAACTCGCTGTACAACACTGACTTGCCAAACTCTGCCCTCCACTCTGTGGAAATAATTTCAAGAATCCTAGAAGTCCCGTTTTGGGATTTGCTGGGCACGGTTGTGATTACTTCAGGGCAACTTGTTGAGAAGAGTTCAAGATCCAAGGAGAGCTAGAACTCCAAAGGCACGGATTTCCAGGTATTACTTCCACTGTATTTACATAGATCTAACTATGTAAAAACATGAGGCCTGCCCACTTCTATCAGTTTCAATAGACATGATCATCAGGGACTCAGATGAAAGTACCCCCTACCCCCTCTGTCTCCCTATCTCTCCCTCTCTCTCTCTCCCTCTCTCTCCCTCTCTCTTCTCTTTCTTTCTTTCTTTCTTTCTTCCTTTTTTCCTTTCTTCCTTCCTTCCTTCCTTCCTTCCTTCCTTTCTTCCTTCCTTTCTTTCTTTCTTTCTTTCTTTCTTTCTTTCTTTCTTTCTTTCTTTCTTTCTTTCTTTCTTTCTTTCTTTCTTTCTTTCTTCTTTCTTTCTTCTTTCTTTTTTCAGTACTGCTGCATGAACTCAGGGCCTGATGCTCTTGCTTAGCTTTTTTTGCTCCAGGATAGCACACTGCACTTGATCCACAGCTCCATTCCAGCTTTTTTGTTTGTTTGTTCATTTGGTTAGCCATGGGACTTGAACTCAGGGCCTGGGTGCTGTCCCTGAGCTCTTTTGCTCACGGTTAGTGCTTTACCACTTTGAGCCTCAGCACCACTTCCCATTTTCTGGGGTTAATTGGAGATATGAGTCTCACAGACTTTCCTGCCTGGGCTGGCTTCAAACCACAATCCTCAGATCTCAGCCTCCTGAGTAGCCAAGATTATAGGCATAAACCACTAATGCCTAGCATTTCACTATCTGTCTTTATGTAGATTAATTAGTTTTTTTCCTGTGATAATGTCACTTTTTACAACCCAGGGGAGAGTGTATATCTTCACTAAGATGAGAGTAGGAAAGAGATTAGAGGGCAGTATGTCCAATCTCTAAGTCCCACCCCTTTCTTTCAGTCCTGCCCCTAACTCGTGACATCTGTTCACATGAGAAAACAGCTTCCTGTATGTATATTTTCCATCTTACGCTTTGGAGCAGGAGCTTGGCTCTTCATCTATCCAGAATGTATCATTACAAAACCTTTAGACAATGTCAAACAGTTTCAAATTTTACATGCACTTGTGAAATACTTTAATTTGTCTTTTCTCTTAAAGAACCACATCATGGAGAAAATATTTTTTTAAGTTAGATACTGTAAACCTTGTGATTGTAGACCAATCTGGAAAGGATCTTTTTTGGATAGTTGATACAAAACACTTTTCTCTTATTGGAGAAGAAAAACATCAATGTGGATGGAAGATGGATGGAAACAGTAGGAGTGGAGATTAGTTTCTAGGAAGACAGGCGAAGTTATATGCCTGAACCATGAGGTACTGTGTTCAGGGCCTATTGTCTGCACCAGAATCTCTACTGCCATCATCTATCTCCCCTTTTAGCTTTTTACTTATTTAAATATGTAACGTTCAGATTGGTACAGAGGCCCAGAGCATACATAACAGATTGCTCTAATGTCAGTTGGCTGGGGGAAATCATGGAAAGTCTCTCTTTGAATACGAGGAGTCTTTCATGAAAGGCTGCTGAGGTGTTTCTCTCCACCTCCGTTCTTTGGAGGAAGCCAAATAGATCGTTGAGAAAATTGCCTTTATAATTCAGGCAGAGAAATGCTGTTATTAAGGAAAAAGCAGGTCTTTTAGGTATATTTCTGGGATTTTTTTCTCTCTTAAATTATCCAGTCTTGCTGTCTCGATCAATTTAAAACTATAGAAAGTATTTGCTTTCTTTTACATTTCTAACAGTAATTGCATATCAAGGGTAGAATTAAGACCATTTCTGTACAATCAAAATTACCACCCCCCAAAAAATCAGGCCCAAATGACCTGATTTGCAGACCAAATGGAAAGTGCAAAATCTTGAGTTAGCATTTAGTAGCTGTGACGTTAGAGAAGTAGTTACTCACATTTAAATTTCCTGGGGCTAAAGGATCATACCTGCCCTCTCTAACCTACCCAGTGATTATTAGTATGGAAAAGAAAATATATAGGGAAGAACTTATTAAAGGCCATGAAACTACTGCATGCTACATAGTCCCAGAAGGAGGAGGAGGAAGAGGAGGAAGAGGAGGAGGAGGAGGAAGAGAAGGAGGAGGAGGAGGAGGAGGAGGAGGAGGAGGAGGAGGAGGAGGAGGAGGAGGAGGAGGAGGAGGAGGAGGAGGAGGAGGAGGAGGAAAGAAAGAATTCATCTATAATGATGCTTTGAAATGTTCACAATGAAAAGGCAATAGGAACTTAATATAATATGATGAGTACAAAGACAGGTGTTAGAAGAAACCCATGAACCTAAACCTCCTGAGTATCCCACTGCCAATATTTATAAATGAACTTCATTGGACTCTTGCTTTTCTTTCTTTGTGAGTGTGTGTGTGTGTGTGTGTGTGTGTGTGTGTGTGTGTTTGTGTGTATGTGTAGTATGTTTCTTCTGTATGTTCTTCCCCCTACAGTATATCCCCTGTTTTCACTGTATTTGATTACGCTACCCTGATATTGAATATACGTTTATCTGAATCAGGAAAGGGAAGGGGAACAGCAGAATGGTGAAACAAAAGATAACAGTGCTATTCACACACAAAAAAATAGAAAGGCAGAATTTAAATCGCTGCAACAGAGACCCTATGGTTTACGAAGCTAAAGATATTTACTAGCTGGCCCTGTTCAGAAAATCTTGGGTGACCTTTAAGAGAATGAAATGGTAACAAATGTATCCCATAGGAAATATCCTTCACCCTTATTTTAAAAAAAAGTCTTGTAGATTTGCATTTTACAAAACTTGCTAACGTTATTGGGAGTTGGTGAGAAGACATGGGTGGTGTTTCATAAGTAGAAAACAAAAACTGTTACTGCGTGTTAGAAAACACACACCTTGTCTGACTACAAATTCAGTTGCTTTCAGTGCTTAAAGATTCTGACACCCAGCCAGAATGATTCCAGAGAAAGGCAGAAAACGAAGCCTGCTCACAAATGAAACCAATTGTAGCTGTCATCCACTGTCACTTCAGCTTAATTATTAAAATAAAGACAATTGGTTTTGAGCACACCGAACATGGGAGATTTGAAAATAATTGTTATGAAATAATTCTGCCTGGAATTCTAGTCACAGTACATGATTTTTATTGAGTGTCTGTCAGTGCAAAGAAAAAAAGCCACTGTCAAGTCTGGTAGGTAGAAAATAGTAGGAGGTTGGTCTGGGTCTTTGAATTGGTAAACTGGAAAAAAAAAGATACCAAGCACACCTGCACAGTAGCTGCTGAGTAAAGCTCACATGCAGAACAGAAAGAGACGATATTTCTTTAAGTGAAAAAATGCCTTGGAAATGGAGACAGACCCTCACAGGGACCAATTCTGCAGAGCAGTTGCCCCGTTGAAGACGGTGGTCCTTGGCTTTCTGTTTGCAGCACAGATGCTCATCTGAATACTGTCTGAGCTGTGTGTTTGGCTTTCTTGGCACATTTCTCTTTATCTCAACTGTGTGTTCTTCCTCTGGGCCACACTCCAAGGACACAGATGTGCAGAGCAAGAGAGGAGAGGAAAGAAGATGAAGGAGGAGGAAGGGGAGGAGGAGAAGGTGGAAAAAGAGAAGGAGGAAGAAGAGGAGAAAAAGGAGGAAGGAGAAGGGAAAGGAAGAAGAGGAAGGAAGAAGTCAAACAGGAAGGAAAGGAGAAAAGGAGAAGGAGGAGGTGGAGGAGGATAAAGAAGGAGAATGAGGAGGAAGAAAGGAGAAGGAATTAGAGGAGGGGAAAGAAGAGGAGGAAGAAGAGGAACAGGAAAGAAGAAAGGGAAGGAGGAAGAGAAAAAGGAGGAGGAGGAATAGGGGGAGGAGGAGGAGAATCAAAGGAAAGAACAAGGGAAAGGAAAGGGGAGGGGAAGAGAGAAAAAGGGAGGAGAAGGTATAGAGAATAAATAGGATAGATCAATAAATGTCATTGCTATTTATATTTATCGGCAGGTCTTGATGGGTACTGATTATTTCCCTAAACTCCCATTTGTGTTGTTGCAAGCGTAATAGACACTCATACATATGTGGCAACAAATCTTCCATCTGTGGATGGATTTTCTAGAAAGCTATGCCCTGTGCAAGGAAAGCTCACCACAGTTGGACACAGGATAAACAATCACACAAAGGTTTATACCTTACGTCCTTGTTTCTTATAGATATGAACCACTCAAGCCACAATTCAGTTTTTCTGCCCATAAGTTTGGAAAGCTGGTAAATCCATGGACTCTAGAACACCAAAGAAACTTTTGCAATTTTTTTTTTCCAAGCAGGTACCAAACCATTATATAGTGATCCAGTCAATGCTTGTAAATTTTCACTTTTCCAATCTTTTATCATACCAATGAAAACTTCCAAGTAACTTTTTAAGATCTGTTTGTGCTTCTTCAGTGCACATGTCTGTGCTGTACTGTATTTCTTTTTTAATTTTTTTATTATCGTTAGGTAGTTGTACAATAGAGTTGTCATTTAACAAAGTGGTTTATGAATACAATATATTTGGATCCGTGTCATCCCTTCAATATTCTTGTCCATCCCTTCCCTACTCACCCATTCTCTCACTCTTCCTAGTTTTGTAGGTTATACATTGGATTCTTGGCCACATTTGCTCCTTCTTCTCATCTTCATTCATTCATTCCTTTCTTCTTGACCTCATTCCACCCCCTTTGAGTAACCAATTCCTGGTGTTTTATTTTGCTGAATTTTGACTTTGCCTTTCTAAGGAATTACACTATCTGAGTTCTCCCTTGAATCTACTTGTGTATTTCAATGAATACATCTATATACATTTGCCTAACACCTAATGCATGTACTTATAAGTGTGCAAACTAAATCTAGTTTCTACATATGAGGGAAAATGTGCATCCTTTGTTTCTCTGGGACTGAGTTACTTCACATACCATTATTTTTCCAGCTCTTTTCATTTCTTTACAAATGGTACAATCTCATTCTTCCTGATTTCATCTTTGTGATATTTTTTTGTCGTGATCTCTGCTTTATTTTGATTTTTTTCCTTTCTTTAAGGGGCCACATACAAGGCTCAAGGAAATCCCTTTTGTAATTGCAGGACAAAAATAGCCAAACAAAATGTGTTGATGGGACAGGTGGCTATGTTCCAGTAAAACATTCAACAAAGCTTCTAAAGGGTGGGACTCTTCCCACAGACCACAGACCATTGGGCTGCTGGACTCTGGTTTTGAGACAGTGCTTTGGCAGGGTTAACTGTTTCCTGCAAGTAACATTTTCTTTCAGCCTGAAGAAATTCAACAGTCTTCAAATTAGCCAGCAATTTAATCTCCTTGCTTTTGTTTGATAAAAATTGTCTTCACTTCAGCAGTTATGAAGGAAAGAGTCTGTAAATATTGAATTCTAGGTCAACTTTCTTTCATCATGACCTTATAGATGTTGTTTGTTCTCCATTGTTCATTATTTCTGATGAGAAATCAGCTATTTTCAGGCAATTTGCGCATATAGTGTGTCTTTTTTTTCCCTTCTTTATTTTGACAGATTCGAACATTTCTGTTTAGCTTAGCTATTTTCCCAGGATGACATAGATATTCCTGAAAAAAGATCCTTTTTTAAATTTATTTGTCTTGACATAGGTTGAGGTCCCTGGATAGGATAGTTGATTTCCTTTTTATTTCATAAGAGTGGAAATTTTCTTTAAATATGCACTCCTTTTTCTCTTAAATCTTTCTGTTAAAGGATTTTACCTGCCTGTATTTTAGTTCATTCTATAGTTTTTGTGTAGATCACTCAAGCTCTATTAATTCTTTTGCTTTAAAACTTTAATGTCTATTTTTGCATATGCCAATTTTATTTTGAGAGTGGATGTTACCTCAGCTGGCCTTAAACTTCTAAACTCGAGTAATCTTCCTGCCTCAATCTCTTGATTTGTTAGGACTATAGGAATTCATTACTGTGCCACTAGCTATTTTGCAATACATATCAACAAAATACAGTTGTATGTATTTATGTGGTGTGATGGGATCATTATGTATACACATGTATATGTATATGTAAACATATATGTGTATGTTACATATATATATATATATTTCTATATCAGGCTAATTAATGTATTGGTCATCTCATTTATTGTTTATGTAGTGAGAAAAGTTGAAGTCTCAGCAATTTTCTAGCACATATTGCCATTAACAATAGCTATAAAGTTTATTTAGACAGGAGGACTAAGTTCTTTCTCATTCTTTAGGATTTTTATTTTTTTTTTAGAATAAATATTTTCTATTTATCCATTTTTTCATGGACTCTCCCATTTATAATCAAAACATCTCACAAGCTACTTAGTGGTGTTTTTTTTCTTCATCGTATTTTATGGCATAGTTCCTTTCTTTAGATTTCATCTCTCTATGGAGAACTCTCCTCATTATTATTATTTTTTAATTCTTTGAGCCTGAAATGATTCTGTCAGCTCACTGCAGCATTGAGAACACTTCTCGGTTATTTATACCGATGGCTTCTTCGTGGAAGTAACATTTTTTTCTGCTTCTCCAAGTGCTTAGCTGTTTTTCTTATATTCCTGACATTAACATGCTATAGGGCATCTGGGTCGTGCATCTTTTCCTGGAAGATCTGACGGTCCTGGTGAAGTTTGGTTTCATTATCCCTGGGGAAATAAACACTTCACTTTTGAGCCAATATGTCGACTATCACCTTCATGAATAGTATGTGTCTTCTCTGGAATTCCAGTTCCAGGTCTGAGTGTCACCAGGACGTGCCATCATCCTACTGGATCGAAATCCAGCACCAAAAGGATTCTGACTTCATAGTTCTGCTATTTCTTCAGGCAGGAAGGGATTTCCACTGTGTCTCAGTTATTCATTTCTGCTTGTACAACTGCCATTCAAGGCCCTGTGGTAAACACTCATGTGAACATCTACAGTTCTTTTAAATTATATTTTTATTACCTTTAAGTAATTGTACAAAAGGGGTTACCATTCAGAAAATCAGTTTGTAAGTACAATGCATCTTGAGTGATGTCTCCCCTTCCCTTATTTTCTCACATCCCTCTCAACTCCAACCCTTCTCCTTATTTCTCTGGGTTTTTATAGGATATTCATCGAATATTATGACTGCATTCTCTCCCTCTTCCTTTCTTCCTTTCACTACCCTCTTCCCTTTGATCTCCCCACTTCCCCTCAAGGAAAGCTATGTGGCATGTGCAAGTCATCCCAGCTATGCAAAAAAGGTAAATCAGAGTATCATGGTCCAGAATATACCAGGTAAAAAAATGAGACCCTGCCTCATAAATAAGCAGAGGAAAAGAAAACAAAGTATGTCTCTTGTGGCAAAGCACTTGTTTCACAAGAACAAGAGCTGAGTTCAGACTGCAATGCTTTCCCCACAATAAAAACAAAGGAAACCAAAAAACTAATAATTTATGAAATTTCTTACATCATATTACTCTAAATGCTGAAATTTCCCTCATCATATTACTCTGCATGTTAGTAACAGGCAAGAATTACAAAGAAATAATTATGTTAAGAACTGATGTAGCAATACAAAGTTATGATATTTTACCAAATAGTACAATCACAAATTTTATCATCATGACAATGTACAAGATTATACAAAATACATTAAGGGCTTGAGTTTGAAAAATGAAATAAAAATACACTTTTCATTTGTGTGTGTGTGTTTGTGTGTGTTGGTACTGGTATTTGACTCAGGATCTCATGTTCTTGCTTGGCTTTTTAACTGGAGACTGGAGCTCTACCACTGTCTGGCTTTTGACTGGTTAATTGGAGATAAGAACCAAGTGGACTTTTTTTCAGCCTAGGCTTGCTTTCGATCTTTATCCACAAATCTCAGCCTCAGAATAGCTAGGATTATAGGCATGAAGCCAGTGTTGGGTTAAGAGTATGAGCTAAAACACAACTATATTAAAGGTCCCACCATAAATTGAGTCTGTATCTTCTATAATCACATTTGTTATTTTGTTTGTCTTGATTGTTTGTTTGTCCCAAGTTGAACATAATGGAAAATGTTTGGTCATGAGGTAATCCTACAGTTCTTGACTTCTTCAATGTCTTACTGAGTAAAGTATGTATTATTTCCATCAAAATCTTTAACACTCTTTTTGTCAAAATTCACACCAAATAGTATTTAGCATAAATGTTTGCAAAAAAGCAGCAACTGAGGAATGGAGCTGTGGCTCAAGTAGAAAAGCATTAGCCTCCTGCACAGAAGCTCAGGGCAGAGTCCAGGCCCTGTGTTCAAACACCAGGACTGGCACAAAAAGAAAAGAAAAGGACAAAAACGAAACAGCATCTGAAAAATGTGTGTTCAGTTTTCCTAAAAGATTATTTCACTTTATATAAAAGTGTTAATTTTCCAATCATCCTGTGCTTTTATAATGACTATTTCTTCTAAGTTGTCCACAGAAATGGAAAGCCTTCATAAAATCATCAGACTAAAAATTAAAACAAGAATCTCAAATTTATAAATGAATTTGGCAAATCAAAAAAAGGAAAAATAATAACCTAACCCTGTTGTTCAGTATTAGAACAGATGGTTGCTGAATGATTGAAAAAGAGGTAAACATGCTCATGTCTTAGAAATTTCTCTTAATAAATTCTTTACAGAGATACCTTACCAAATTCTTTAGGGTGGATTTTGTGACAGATGGAAGCTACTGAAGTTTAAAATTCATTTTTTATATTTATTCATCTCACGAATATCTACTAGGACATAGATACAGAAATAGGATTTTTGTTTTTAAAGGATAAAGAGAAAAAATAATGGTGAAAAATAATATTAAAAGATAATCATAAACACATGTAGAAAAATCTTGAAAAGCTGGAATGAATGAATTTCCCTGAACAGTATAGTTGAAATGAAATCTAGGAGATAAAGAAAGATGTATAACAGAAAATTGGAAAGACAATTCTGAATTGCAAAACTAATTAAAAAATAAATACGATGAGAGAAAACACAAAGGAAATAAGTATGCGTATTTCCACGATTAAAAAATTAGACTTTCTGATGCTTCTAGACATCAACAGCATAAAACTGTACTATGCAGAAATGTGGTAAAGAATCACTAGATCATGTGGATAGAAAGGCAGAACATCGTTTTGTCACAAAGAGAAAGTTGAGCAAAGATGCCTGGGAACAATTTTATGATGATCAAATGTGAAGAAATAGACACATAAATCTTGTGACTAGTTTGTGAAATCTAACATGACATGAGGCTTTAAAGAATAATAGTAAAGACATTTACTCGGCTCCAAAAAATAAGATGAGGGTAAAGAACTGTTAAGTCCTATGAACTGAAGTTCTCTAAAGACATACATCTATGTTGAAGAGCCCACAAGAGTGACAGGCAGATCGCACTGTGAGACTATGGAATGATGGAATGTCACAAGTGGACAGCCAAAATGATGTCAGGCATCTTTCATACCTAAAATGGACTTTTTTATTGTGAAAATACTGTACAGAGGGGTTACAAGTACTTGGGCAAGGTAATGAGTACATTTCTTATCAAGCATTGTTGCCTCCTCCTTTGTTTCCCCTTCCCATCCCTTCCCATCTCCCTCCCCTCCACCTTTCCCACTCCCCTACTCCCCGCCAAATTTGTAAAGTTCATTTTTCAACATAACGATTTGTACATCTCATTGTTGCAGTGGGTTCACCTGTATCCCTATTTAAACAATTTGTTTTTTCCCTTCCCCTCCACAAATTATACCAACATCAAATACAGTGAAAGCAGGGGTTATACCATGGGGGAGGGACATACAAAGCAACAAAGAAATCATCTTATAAATATGTTAGAAACAATCGCAAGAAAGAAAAAGCATTTGAATCCTTATCTTGGGGTTCATTTCACTTAACCTCAACTTATCTGACCTTTTCGCCCTAGCCTCAGAATATAATAACCATCAAGTACAACTTTTGAAGTGTGTTGTTAAACTTAGAATATCACTGGCTTTTATTAACTCTAAACCTAATAATATATCAGATCTGAAATCCTAGAAAAGGTTTTCCTGCTCAGCTGTAATCTGTCTATTTGGTGTCCCCACCAAGGTACTTGGCAAATACATTGATTTATGATTTTCATTTCTGTCTGTGAGTAAATAAGTTATCTCAAGACTATCAGTGTACTGATAGCCGACAATGACAATCTTAGCTGCAGGGAGGGGCTGACGTCTAAGGATCACACTTCAGAGCCAGACTAAGAAGTCTCTTTTCTCCAATTGACAGCAAAAATTTGGAAGTGGAGGTGTGGTTCAAGGAGCAGAGCATCAGCCTTCATAAAAAGCTGAAGGAGAGTGAGAAGTCCTGAGTTCAAGCCCAGTATTGACAAGAAAATAAACAAATAAATAAAAACGCTTAATTCACTTGAGGAAGACACTGATACATGTCTGAATACCTGATGCTTTCAAATGAATTAGTCAATTAAATGATTAATTAACTTAGTTTTTCAATTAAGGTCAAAAGCCAGTATCAACCAATGCCAAGTGACTAGCTATCAATAATAAAACTTCTAGGAAGTGGTGCTGTGGCTTCAAGTGGTAAAATGCTAGCCGAGCTGAAGAGCTGAGGGACAGATTTCAAGCCCCATGACTGACAACAAAACAACTAACTAAATAAATAAAACTTCTGTTATACTCTCTATATCACCTTTATAGTAACAATGAAATAATTTTTAAAATTGTATTATTATAACAGGTAAGTTACTGACCAGTGTTTAAATTTCACTTTGTAGAAGTCTCCAAGGTATTTGTGGCCATGAAGTTTAATTGTTTGCCTTTGAAACTTCTACACAAAAACTCAAGAAGACATTGACCTACATGCTTGTGTCAGGCCTTCACATATTTAATACAAATGTGTTAAATGAAATATGATCCAACCAGTAGGAATGGTATATGCTCCTGATCCAGCACAGGAGGTTGAAGCAAGAGAAATATAATTCACAGTCTATATAGTGAGACTCTATCTCCAAAAATAGGAAGAACTAAGTGTACGGTGTTAATCATAGGTCTTCTTCCTCCCACGTTAGGAAGTTTACAACTAACAAAACAGAAATACCCTCTCCAAGAAACAGAGGTGGAAGTGGCTGGCCAAGCAAACAAGTCCATCACTCAGCCTGCTACAATTTAGTATGAGGATATGAAAGTTTGGCTTAGCAGCTCTGGGTTAGAGAGCTCATGAATCAAATTGCCACACACATACAATCCCAACTCCTCAGGAGTTGGAGGTGGTAGGTTCATATCTCTGAGACTCTTAAAGATAAAACACAAAATATCTATATGGTTTAAGTGGGGTAGAGCTTGTCTAGTATGTGGCAGACTTTGGACAATCCACTTTATTAAAAAAGGAAAAAGGAAAAGACAAAAAGAAAAATATGCATATCAAATATATATTATATGTAATATATAAGTATGTGTACACATATATATGCACACAATGATTAAAACTATGAAAAATGCTACATCAATGATGACTAAAAATTAGTTCTAACTTGGTGCCAGTGGCACGCGCCTATAATCCTAGCTGCTCTGGGGATTGCAGTTCAAAGTCAGCCCAGGCAGGAAAGTCAGTGAGACTCTTATCTCCAATTAACCACAGGAGAAACAGAGTATCGCCGGCATTGTAGTACTAGCTCAAAGTTGGTAGAGTACTAGCCTTGAGCAAAAAAAGCTCAGAGACAGTGCCCAGGCCCTGAGTTCAAGCCCCACAACTGATACAACAACAACAAATATACATACATAGATATAGCTTTTTATTTATTACTTTGTAATAAACAAATACATAGGTTAAAATTCCTAACCGTAAGACACATGAGAAGGTTACAGGATGTCTCTAATTTTGCAGTATAATTAGTCCAAATATTTCACTTAACAAATGGAGATGTAGGATTAAATTTCCTGTGTCTAGAGAGTTCTGTATCTTTCCGGGTCTATGATTTCAGTTAGCAATACCTTCTTACTAATAACAAGGAAATATGGTCAATTGGTATGTATCACTCTCAGTTCTCACAATAATACAAACAGATATACAATATTTGAAAAAAAAAATAAACCAACATCAACAGAAGAGAGCATCAAATAACTACATTTAAATGAAGTATGTCGAGTTGAGGCTTAGATCCAGCCAACAACTAAGTCTACAGTGTTAATCATAGGTCTTCTATGTTAGGAAGTTTACAACTAACAAAATAGAAATACCCTCTCCAAGAAACAGAGGTGGAAGTGCTGGCCAAAGCAAACAAGTCCATCACTCAGCCTGCTACAATCTAGTATGAGGATATGAAAGGTTTTGCTTAGCAGCTCTGGGTTAAAGAGCCCATGAATCAAATTGTAGAAGACTGGTTTTATCTTGTGGTCAGTAGGAGGAAGTTCTGTAATTGTATGTGCAATAGACCAGTTGCACATGTTCTTATGAAATTAAGCCCATGTGCTTGTGAGTGTACATTTGTGCGTGTGCTCGAGTAGGTAGAGTAGGGTAGGGAGCTTTTTGAAAAAAATTTATTTTATTGTAAAGATGCTGTACTGAGGGATTGCAATTGCACGTGTGAGGTAATAAGTACATTTCTTGTGGAGCATTGTTACCCTCTCCTTTGTTTTGTTTTTTTTTTCCTTCTATTCCTTCTCTCCCCTGGGAGTTTTTTTTTTCCCTTCTTTGTTTTCTCCAGGCAAGAGTTTGAGAACAATTCTATTTTACAAAGCTCGGCCTTGGGGTCATGAAAATTTTGTGGCATAAAACATGACAAGTTCATGTCTTGAAGACTTTTTAACCTCTTCCTGATCCCTCTGTACTGCTTTGAATCTTAATCTCCTCTTCCTCACCAGATCCAACCACTGTTAAGAATCCTATCAGGAAGAGTGAGAACGGACAGCTAGGAATCCAGTGTATTATCTGAATTTACTGTGGAAACATAAATGAGAATATCTTAGTGGATTCTTGCAGTACAATCTATCAAAGAGGTTGGTGTTAGTCTCCTTAGATCTCTGGAGAAAATGCAATAAGTGTTTTTGAGAGATAAAGCTCTTCTTCTGAGGTTTTTTTGTTTTTTTGGGGGGGGGTATGAAAGGGAAGGCAGTAAGTTGAATAAAGTAACAAATGAGATAACTCAGTTGATTTAAAAAGGATTCACCTCCTTTGTGATAGACTTAGTTCCTACAGATAGATCAGTAAATTTTTGGTTTGCATTGATAATATATGTATGTATGTATACACACACACACACACACACACACACACACACACACACACACACACACACACACACACACACACACACACACACACACACACACACACACACACACACAAAGTTTCTATGGAAAGAATGGTCAAAAGGAACAATGTAGGAAAAGCATGTAACTAAAGGTCAAAAGCAATCTAGGCTGCAATTTCCTGTCCTGGCTATTTCGTATTCTCGGGCAACTAATGACTCCAGCAAATTCGCTGGTTCCAGGAGTACAAACAAACAAACAGAAAGAAAACCTGCCCGGTCTCAAAAATATACACAAACTGTTTGGATTTGGGTTTTAGGTCATTTACTTGAAACTTGGAACAAACTGTCTCTGTGGGGGAAAAACTGTGGGAAGGGTCTCAAGATAGTATACAATAAGTCTATTTACCTAATAGTGGATTTGAATGATAGCAGAGTTGGAAGGAGTCCTCACTTGAGGCTATATTTACGCTGGGCTTTGGGGAGCTATGGAGCAAAGGTCCCCTCTGAACTTGCAAGGATTGGGTTATAGCCACACAGGAGGCAGAGCCACTGTCCCAACTTTAAAATAATTTGAAATATTTTTGCCTATATAAGCTATATCCTGCTTGGCAATTATTTAGATTACCAAGGATGCTTTTCTCGAGATTCATGGTTTTGACTCTCCTTGAGCCTTTTAACAGCTGTCTCCACAGAGCCCTCTATTCTAGAAGAAGCATTAAAGAATGATTCTAATGCCTACTGTCATCACCAAATTAGGTTCCTAGACAGATCCATCAGACAGAGTCAGGGATAGATCCAAGTGTAAAGAGGAGTTATTTGAGCTACTGATTATAAGTGGTCATTTGGATATTCTTTTAATTTGTGTGTATATATATATATATATATATATATATATATATTTGTTATTATAGAAGTGATATATAGAGGGGTTACCATTACACGAGTCAGGTCATGAGCATAATTCTTATTGAACCATGTCTCCCCTGCCCTCACTCTGTCCCAGTTTTTCCCTCCCAATCCCACCCACAAAATGTATAGTTCAGTTTCCACTGAGTGTCTAGTAAGTACCAGTGCCGCATCTGTTCGCCTTTCGTTCCACTCTTTCTCTGCCCCCTCACCCTGCCAAAGACAAACAAACAAAACAAAGGGAAAAGAAAACACAAACAGCAACAACAGCAACAAAAAAGATCTCATTTCCTTTTCATAAAATATTATTTATATGATCATATGCACCTAGCTATGGAGCCTTTGTGATCCACTCTTATACATTTTGACTTTTCATTTTCTAATTACTTTACAAGCACTTTGCACGTCCCTCACAAACCAAATTAGGAAACAATAACAGACACTTCTAGTCAAAAGTCACCAACAGACTCTAGAGAGCCCGTGTTTAAGAATATCTGGGTAATGGAGACGAGCAGAGTTATCTGAACACACATTCAGATTGTGTGAGTAGATGTTTAAAGAAACAACAGCACCCCCCTCTCCCCCCGCTTTTTTGGTGCACTGGCCCCTTCCTGTCCCTGAATAGGGCAGGTGCAAGGCTCTTTCTCCCGTTTCTTCTATTGTATAGAATAATAAATAAATAAATAAGTATGTAAATAAAGACACACAGGCTCCTTGTCACGGCTACATTCAGCACGAAGCATTTCGACTGGCGTTTATGAGGTAATAAATTATTGTTCCTTGTCCTGCCAAGTTGCTTTATTTTGAAAGACCAACATCCGGTCCTTGGGGGCTACAGCTTTTATTATGCATTTCATATTGAACCAAAGGTCAAATTAATTGACCTTATCTATGTAGAAAAACCAGCTGGTTGCCTGGAGAAATAAAAACCTTTTACAGAGCGTTCAGGGACAAATAAACAACAGGAAAACTCAGTTCCATGGCATCTGACACCTCCAATTAGGAGTAGTAACTGTGAAGGAACTTAATTCTTGAAGGATCAGTGGAGAATCAATAATAACCATGTTTTCTCTAAGACACAATTAGACACCCCGGGGATTCTCGATGCCCTCTAAATCTCTGGAAATATTTCACATGCCTCCACAGAGGGTAAGGTTGAAGAAGGGAGGAAGAAAACTTAAAATCATCCCTTCCGTGGACGAAGGGCATGCAAATAAGGACAAGTGTGGCAAGCCTTCCTAACTAAATTATTTAGGTGCTGCAAGAAAACATTCCATACTTAAGAGAATTGAACTTCCAGCGAATGCCTCTCAAATGCACAAGAATGGTCCCCAACGCTTCTACTTCTAATTGCCATGTGTATTAACACAAAGACTGACACTCTTACTGGACTTGTAGGATAGAGGACAAGGATCATTCATGTTTCCAAGCCATCTGTTCCTCTCCGTTCTCATCTAGCAAATGGGATAAATAATTGTTGCATTTCATAGTAGTTTATTCTTCGCTGTTAACAAAGTAGTGAGCAGTGGAAGAGTGTAAATAAGCAATGGATAGCTAGCTGTCTTTTAGACTGCTTTAAAATTATCAGGTACAATAACTATTGTCAATTTCACTCAGCAGAAAAAAATGTGATTGGACAAAAATCAGTCCATCAATCATCCCAGTAATAAGCTCATGTTTCTGGTATCTAAGTAGCTTTGACTTTTATACTTTTCATTATATATGCAAATGTAACCACACACACACACACACACACACACACACACACACACACACACACACACACACATTTGTTATATATACAAATGCTTCAGAGCCTAAACTAGGTGCTACTTCCACGTACCATTGATGGTTTGTGATTTCATGTGTGTACTTGAAATATATGAACAGAACAAGTATATGAAGAAGTAAACTGGGATGGGAACCATGAATAAAGAATTGCTTAGAAGGATCATGCTAGGGATAACTCTCTCTTTCCTTTTAACTTCAATTGCAAACCTTAGAACTTCCCTTTCTGGAAGATGATACTATTTTTCATTTTTTCCATATAAATACAACGAGGAAATGAGATTTGATGAGATTGCTCATGCCAGGCCAAAACCAGAGTCAGATGGAGGCCTGTTGTAGTATCAGAAGGGAGCAACTTATACCACAAAACACACATCTGCTTGTTGCTAGACTGAGAAAGTCAATGACTGGGAAAGCATGTCTGAGCAGAGGTGGAAAATAGGGTGATTTAGAGGCCTTAGTAAGCAGGTTTGCAGTGGACTGAAAAAAAAAACCAACAGTTCTGTTTCATTGTGAGAAGTACATAGAGGGCATCTATAAAATGCTCAGTGGGTTCCCACATGGGTTCAAGACCCATGTGGGAAATGTATAATTAGGGGGGGAAAAGGTCCTCCGTTACATTAATTGAATCCACAGTTAAGAATATTAACCTTCTCACTTCAGCCAACCAAGGAACTCATTTCAGAAATGGGATCACTAAGAAATGAAAATACTCAGTTAATTTACAAAGATAAAGAAGATGGGTCACGTGCTATCGGCTCATGCCTGTAATCCTAGCTACTTAGGAATCTGAGATCTGAGGATGGCGGTTGGAAGCCAGCCTGGACAAACAAATCCAATAGATCCTTATCTCCAATTAGCCAGCAAAAGGCCAGAAGTGGAGGTGTGGTCAAGCAATAGAGCACCAGCCTTGAGTGAAAGGAAAAAAAAAAGGAAAAAAAAGAAACAAGCAGGAGCTAGAGACCCTGCGTTTAAAAAAGACATTAAAAAAGAAAAGGAGATGAAACAAGCCTTTACCAAGAGCACAAAGCACAGAGAAAGCTGAGCCAAATATAAGGAAACGAGAGGTACAGGAGGCCTCCCCCAAATTCATTCTCAATGGAATGGCACCCACCCTTATCAAAAGTTAATATAACTTTACAAAATCGTATATGTAAATATGATCTTCCCAATATCTGGCTTTTGTTCGTTAGTGGTACCGGACTTGAGTTTCATGGGAGAAAATAAAAAGTCAAAAATTAAAGAAGAAAATATCCTAAATCCATAGCACAAATCCCAGGATTCATTTTGGGATTGTGGAGAGGTATGGGACACTCTTTAAAAGGAGCTCTTCCACGTGTTCCGAATAGGTACTGACCAACCTCCTTCTGCTTCCCAGAAAGGTGTAAGCGCAGTCTTCCAGACTGTCTTCCTTCCTCCCCCCCCCCACACACACAAGAGGGCAAAAAATCATCTCTTAGGAAATGCTGGGCTGATTGGAGCCCCCTTGGTTCCATTCAACAGATGTAACCATCAGTGTGATGTAGTAAAAGTTGCTGTTACTTTAACTCCACTTGCAGGCTCTAGGAGTCTTACACAGGGCCCATGTCCGATGTCTTGGGGGTGGGGGGGACCACAAAAAAAAGAGCAAGTTGGGGGCCGAAGATTGACTGGGTTCCTTTGGCTTCCCTGTCTCCATGTTTCTCGGTAGAAAGCAGGAGCGCGTGTGTGAGTAGCTTTTACCTCCAAGGACCCCAGGAACCTTCAGTGAACCCGAAAGCCCCCACATCTGGCTCTACCTTGCCCTTGTTTGCTTTCAGTACTGAACACAGATGACGACCACCCTGGCTGTGGATCCGGGGATGGCTCATGGGCCAGAGGAGCAAGGCACTGGGACTGGGAGCTCACCTGGGCCAGGCGTGAATGAAGTCCACCGCAGTTGCAGCTCTGCCCGTGTTCTCATGGCTGTGAATCCTGTAGGACCAGGTTTCTGCAATGGCAGAGGTGCAAGTGTCACCATCTCCTTTGCTTAGTCCCTTCCCCTGCAGGAATGAACGAGGCCCCAGGCAGAGCACAGGTTAGCCCTTTGATGGGACACGCGCAAAGGCACCCTTTCAGGAACAAAATTTCCGGGTTTAGATGCTTCTGATGATTATGGACCCTCGAGAGATGTTGTTGTTGTTTAGCTTTCTGACAGTCTGAGCTGTTTCTTCTGACATGAAAAGCTCTCGCATCCAGCGAGAGACATTGAGAAGAAGGGCCGATTCTCAGAGAATCCCAGGCAATGGGTACGGTGCCCACCACTGAAAATTCTGAGAGGAGGAAGCAATGGTACAAAACAACCATGAACCTCAAAGATCTGCCAGGTCATAAATATAACGATAATGAATGATTCCCTTAAGTTTCCATTGTTTTTATTGCTAGTGGTATAATGGTTTTTGTGCCAGATACTCCTCAGCGTTAGTTGTTTGCATTTTGTTTTCATAGCATATGTACAAGACCTGAAGTAAAAATAGCCAGCCAAGCAGTCAGTGGTCCTTTAGAAAAACAAAACATAAAGCAAGGTATTCTTTGTCTTTTTCCTTTTCTTTTCCTCTTTGTTTTTCATTCTTTTTTCTGCTTTTTTAGATGAAAGCTCTAAAATTTCAGGAGCATACCATGAAAACAGGTAATTGAAGGCATCATGAAATCTGTTAGTGTACACAATTTATATCCACTAACAAAAGTTGAGTTTTTCCTCATCAGAGTATTTTTTAACCTCTCCTAAAACAAATGTCACATTTCTCAGCATGAGCAGATAAGATGGAATATTATTTGATATGCATGCCTTTAAGCAGACTTTCAGGGGACCAAATTTTTCCATTGTATCAAGAACAAAAAGAAATAGAACAAAACATCCATCACGTGTTGTTCTCTTCTGCTATGTATAAAATGCAGGTCAGCAAAAACAGGAATAGTAAGGTTGTGTGGAGGAATTACAATGCTACCCAAGCATCGGATCCTTATCCTTATCGAATAGCTCAGATTGTAGCTTGACTTTGGGTCTGATCTCTGGCAATACACTGCACTGCCTCCTACTGGCCGGACCTTTCATGACACAATTTACCCACTTGGTTGGTTATCCTGTTTGGGGCTCCTAAGCCAAATACCTTTTGATTAAAAGATGCTCTCTGGAAATTGTCTCCAGATTGACAGTATTTTTTGAAGAGCTGGGGGTGATTGATATTGCTGGAAAATTAGCAAGCAGACCCCATACCCCTTTGAGTGGGGAAAAAGTGATAAAGGATGCTCTGTATTCCCAGAATGGGTTTTCCAACTGCACAACTCCACTTGAAAGCGTTAACACTGTGATCTGTAAGACCCGGAAATGCCAGTTGTTGGAACTTTTGCTGCAAATAACAAGGATACAGGACCTATAGGGAGATAGGTGTATGAAGAAAACCAAGGGAAACCATGAGGAAAAAAGCCGATGAGTCCTCCTGGGATTTGTACCAACATCATGTATGTGGGAACTAGAAAACTAACTCAGAAAACAGTGCTCAAATAAATGAAAGCAAGTGCACTCTGCTCTTCGAAGATATAGGTAGTATTTTGTGGCCTAATACTCTTTACGCAAGAAGAAAAGGTTCGTTTTAGGAGTGGTCTTTTTAAATATCGATTTTAGGTTTCTGTTTAAAAGCATGCAATTATTTCTTTTTTGGTCTGTAGATTGTCTCTATATTTGGGGCAGGGATAATTTCCTAGATCTTTAGAATTTTTGCACTTAACAAGCAGGTAAACACAAGTCTTAGGTAAGCTAAAAGTTTACAGAACTCCCAAGATGGACTGGTCTAATTTGTATCTGTGTATTTCAATTCTATTACCATTGAATGTAGTGTGGGGGCGGGTGCCATAAGTCAATAAGCAATGCATAACTCACTAGATTTCACTCTCTGTGGTATCTAATAATCTTTCTGAAGGACATCTAACTCCTCTCTCAGCTTTCTACCAATCTTTATTGCCAGAGAAGGCAGAGAATTTGCTTGACTGAGTATCCAAAGCATAAACAAATGCTTGACCGATCAAACAACAGATGAAACTGTCATACTGCAAAACTCCAAAGCAAGCCTCTTAATTCTATTTTCATGGTCGTTAATACGCTCTTCATTCCTTCCTTGTTTTCATAATTTGGCTAGTGACAGCATTGTATCTGCTCACACTACAAAGTTCCTTTCTTTTCTGGATGGTAGGAGGAGGGGTTGCCCACAAGGGAGGGGGAAGCCCGAGGAAGGGGCGTTCAACAGGTTGCATGCAAAAGATTTGTCTGTGCTAAAAATCAGCTCGACAGAATTCCTGATAGCTTATACTCCTGGTCAGCTTAGCTTTTCATGCCCTACTAGTCCCAGACATTGCATGCTCCACTTATGTCTGGAGAAAGATAGATGTACATTGATTCTCCAGATGGGCTATCACTTGAACTCCACTTCAATCCATGTCTGGAAATGTTTAAATAAATGGAATATATATATATATATATATATATATATATATATATATATATTTCTACTTGATTTCGGGCTATCTCAGTTTGTTGGACTCTAGTTTATAACTTTCTTGAGAATTGCTTGTCACGGTACTGAAAATTCTTGCTCCTATTCTACAATAATGTTCTATCATTACCTTTCATATATATTTATGTATGTACGTATCTATGCATATGTATTATATGTACAGGTTGTTTCCAAATGGCTGTTTTTTTTAACTTTGCCAAGAATTTATTTTAAATAATGTTCTGATGTTGCCATCTGCTGGCCCGAGTGGAGAGGACATTTTTTTCCTTCTCATTTTCAAACAATTCAAGGCTTTGGCAGCTATTTCTTGAGTATTCCTTGGACTTTATGGAAGGAACTAAACACAATCAGTAAAACAGTCTCATTTTATAAGTTACATCAATATACTTATACATCATAAACAAATGTGCTTAGTATGTTTTAGATTTGGAATTTTCATAAATTTTATTATTTGTACAATATATATTCAAATAAAGCATAAAAAGATGATACTCTCCAATTCCTTTTGTGGTCAGCAGCTTCCTTTACTGCATTATATTTGTCAAAACCAAGAAAACAACTTTGGTTCATTACTATTAACTATGTCTACTGATTGACTTCAGAACTCTTTTGCATTTCACCCTTATCTATGTTTTTATGATCTTTTGTTGTTCTAGGAATGGATCTGGGTCAGTACATTGCATTTCATACCATATATCCTTACACTCTTTTGCTTTTGTTCTTGCCTGTACCAATTTGTTCCCACA